>NW_027362764.1:62064532-62664532 GCF_046119375.1 Phyllobates terribilis | reverse complement strand
CTTTTCAATAATTTGCAATTGATGAATTGGCCAAAAACATATGGAAACCAAAAATCCTGCACACAACGACAAACATAAAGAAAAAACCAAAACGGGCGAACACTAAGAAAACAGACTTGAAACAGACTAAGAAAATGCTAATTAAAAGAATAAACAAAGCATAAATGAAAAACTGGCAAAAAATACCAAAAAAAGGAGCAAGTGTTGTAATGAATCAGGCTCAAAGTTTTAAAAAGTAAGTGACTCTAAAGTTTCTTGTGAGTTCTCTATCCTTAACCCCTTTACCCCCAAGGGTGGTTTGCACGTTAATGACCAAGCCAATTTTTACAATTCTGACCACTGTCACTTTATGAGGTAATAACTCTAGAATGCTTCAACGAATCCCACTGATTCTGAAATTGTTTTTTTGTGACATATTGTACTTTATGATAGTGGGAAAATTTCTTTGATATGACTTGCGTTTATTTGTGAAAAAAACGGAAATTTGCCAAAAATTTTGAAAATTTCGCAAGTTTCAAAATTTTAATTTTTATGCCCTTAAATCAGAGCGATATGTCACACAAAATAGTTAATAAATAAAATTTCCCACATGTCTACTTTACATCAGCACAATTTTGAAACCCAATTTTTTTTTTGTTAGGAAGTTATAAGGGTTAAAAGTTGACCAGCGATTTCTCATTTTTCCAACAAAATTTACAAAACCATTTTTTTAGGGACCACATCACATTTGAAGTGACTTTGAGGGGACAGAAAATACCCAAAAGTGACATCGTTCTAAAAATTGTACCCCCAAGGTGCTCAAAATCACATTCAATAAGTTTATTAACCCTTCAGGTGCTTCACAGGAATTTTTTGAATGTGGAAGAAAAAGATGAACATTTTACTTTTTTCACAAAAATGTTACTTTAGATCCCAAGTTTTTTATTTTCACAAGGGTATCAGGAAAAAATGGACCTAAAAATTTGTTGTGCAATTTCTCCTGAGCACGCCAATACACCATATGTGGGGGAAAACCACTGTTTGGGCGCACGGCAGGGCTCGGAAGGCAAGGAGCGCCACAAGTGACACCGTTTTGGAGACTAGACCCCTTAAGGATTTTATCAAGGGGTATATTATATTGAATAAGTTGTCATTAGTCTTGAGCTCAAGTGCTCGCTACTTGAGTTTGCATCGGGTACTTGAATATGCACCATGTATCGCGGGTGCTCGAGTGACATGCTCGAGTCCCTGCCTCGTATGTTTCACGGTTGTTAGACACCCAAAAAAAACATACGGGGATTGCTTGTGCAAGACAGGCAATCGCCTCGAGATTTTTTTGCCCGCGAAGCATATGGGGCGGAGACTCGAGCATGTCACTCGAGCACCCGCGATACTCGGTGCATACCCGAGCATCCGATGCAAACTGAAGTAGCGAGCACTTGTGCTCAACACTAGTTGCCATATCATCATCATTTTTTTTTCTTTATTTTTGAAAAAATCCCTAACCCCAACACAACTCTAACCCTAGCGCAACACTAACCCTAACCCTAGCACAATCCTAATCCTAACTCTAGCACAACCCTAACCCTAGAGTTTATTTTTTATACCGTTCCTCGTGTGGTATAAGTGATTAAATGACTTTATTCTTCGGGTCGGTGCGATTACAACGATGCCAGATTCATATCGGGTTTTTATGATTGACAGCTGTCATACACTAAAAGACGCTTATTAGCTTTTGCATCGCCATATTTTGAGAGCTATAATTTTTTCATATGTCAGCTGACAGAGTCATAGGACAGCTTGTTTTTTGCGGGACTAGTTGACGTTTTTATTGGTACCATTTTCGGGCACGTGACATTTTTTGATCGCTTTCTATTTCAATTTTTGGGAGGCAGAATAAACAAAAACCAACAATTCAGGAATTATTATTTTTTTTTTATATGCCGATCTGCATGTGGTAAAATTGATGCGGTAGCTTTATTCTTTGGGTCAGTACATTTACAGCGGTACCACATTTA
The DNA here is from genome assembly GCF_046119375.1 of Phyllobates terribilis. Taxonomy (NCBI): domain Eukaryota; kingdom Metazoa; phylum Chordata; class Amphibia; order Anura; family Dendrobatidae; genus Phyllobates; species Phyllobates terribilis. The sequence goes on along the minus strand of NW_027362764.1, from coordinate 62,662,535 downwards.
TATATTTTTTTATGTTTTGCCGTTTTTACTAGTGATGAGCGAGCACTAAAATGCTCGGGTGCTCGAAGCTCGGGTCAAGCACATTGGAATACTCGGGTGCTCGACCCGAGCAACGAGCCCAATGTAAGTCTATGGGAAACTCGAGCATTTTTCTGGTGGTCCTCCCCGGCGGTCTGCAGAAGGTAAAAAATTTCCCAAATCGATGGGAACGGTGCTCAATTAAACGGCAGGCAGAATATATAGGCAGACAGGCAGGCAGGGTATATAGGATGGTGCATGAAAAACATAGCAGGGCACTTGGAACACACTAGTGCCCTCCGATTTTCATGCACCCGTCTCTTTCAAAAAGCTGGCCGGCAATTCATCAGTGGCATACACCAGTACCCGACAATTTAGAACAGAAAGAATAGAGCATCACACATAGATTAGATAGATAGAAACATGTCAGTCACATATATAATAAGTACAGTGACAGTGTTGGTTACTGTACTTGTTATTTAGTGTTAAAATAAAGGATTTATAAAAAAAAAATAATAGTGTTTTTGTCTCTTTAAAAAAGCCGGCCGGCAATTCATCAGCAGCATACACCGGTACCAGACAATTTAGAACAGAAAGAATAGAGCATCACACATAGATTAGATAGATAGAAACATGTCAATCACATATATAATAAGTACACTGATAGTGTTGATTACTGTACTTGTCATTTAGTGTTAAAATAAAGGATTTATTAAAAAAAAAATTGGCGTGGGGTTCCCCGTAATTTTAGTCTCTAGCGGAGGTTAAGCAGACGGCTGGGGCAGATGTTTGAAGCCTGGGAAGGGGGTAATACCCATGGAGCTTCCCAGGCTACTAATATCAGCCCCCAGCTGAATACCTAGCCTTTACCAGCTATTAAAATGGGGGACCCCCCAAAGAAATGACGTGGGGTCCCCCCTATTTTAATAGCTAGCAAAGGCTAGGCAGACAGCTGGGGGCTGATATTAATAGCCCAGGAAGGGTGCCATGAATATTGTCCCCCTCCCAGGCTAGAAACACCAGCTGTCAGCCGCCCCAGAAATGGCACATCCATAGGATGCGCCAATTCTGGCACTTAGCCTCGCTCTTCCCACTGCCCTGTAGCAGTGGCAGTGGGGTAATAGGGCTGGGGTTGATGTCAGCTTATAATGCCAGCTGACATCAAGCCCAGGTTAGTCTATAAGACACCCCCATTACTAACCCCATAGTCAAAGTTAAAAAAACCCACAAAACCCAGAATAAAGTACTTTAATTGAAATAAACACACAATTCTTTAATGTTCTAAATTAATCCATACTTACTATCACGCCCATTCCAGCTGAAGCCAATGTCTTCTGCAATAAAAGTAAAATAGTAAACCAACCTCATCCTTACCTTTCCATGGTTCCCAGGACAGCTCCAGCTCTGCTACATTCACATGACAGGCTGGATCGCAGCCGAAAGCTGCCATCCAGCTTGCCATGCCGCAGACACTGAGAAGCGCAGGCATGCTTGCGCTCCTCAGTGTCTGGCTGTGATGGCATCCAGATGAGCCGAGTTCATGTCCAATGAACTCAGCTCACCTCATGCACGTGACTGACAGCGTAGGAAAATTCTCCTGCGCTTGCGGTGAGCGTGAGAGAATTCTTTCAAAGTTTCAAAGTTTTCCCAATTTTTCGGACTGACTGACCTTCATTTCTTAAAGTAATGATGGCCACTCGTTTTTCTCTACTTAGCTGCCTTCAGTGTGAATGTACAATTTTCATAGTCATGAAAAAACAGAAAAATCTTTAAATGAGAAGGTGTGTCCAAACTTTTGGTCTGTACTGTATTTCTTGAGTAAGGACCTGTGGAAAACATTGTGGACCTTAAAGGCCTGAGGAAACGCTGCTGTGTTAATGATGGCGGTTATTTTATAGGGACCAATAAATCTAGGTCCTAGCTTCCAGGAAGGCACTTTCAACTCAATATTCCTGGTAGACAACTGTAACGGGTCTGGGAGGTGGAACCTCTGAGCAGCGATACAAAGGGGCAGTCCTTGTAAGGAAGCGGGTGGCTCCCAGGGTAGGCGGGCAGGTAGTCACGGCAAGTGACGGGGACAGTCTCTGGGTTGAAGTGCAGGAGGTCACGGCAAGTGACGGGGACAGTCTCTGGGTAGAAGGGCAGGAGGACACGGCAAGTGGCGGGGACAGTCTCTGGGTAGAAGGGCAGGAGGTCACGGCAAGTGACGGGGACAGTCTCTTGACAGGCGGGTGGTCACGGCAAGTGATGGCTAAGCCTCCAGGTAGACTAGCAGGCAGGTAGCAGGTGGACGCTCCCAGGTGAGCGGGCAAGAGTCTCTGGACAGGTAGGTGGTCACAGCACGTGACGGCAGAGCCTCCAGGTAGGCTAGCAGGCAGGTAGCAGGCGGACGCTCCCAGGTGAGCGGGTAAGAGTCTCTGGACAGGCAGGTGGTCACAGCACGTGACGGCAGAGCCTCCAGGTAGGCTAGCAGGCAGGTAGCAGGTGGACTCTCCCAGGTGAGCGGGCAAGAGTCTCTGGACAGGTAGGTGGTCACAGCACGTGACGGCAGAGCCTCCAGGTAGGCTAGCAGGCAGGTAGCAGGCGGACGCTCCCAGGTGAGCGGGTAAGAGTCTCTGGACAGGCAGGTGGTCACAGCACGTGACGGCAGAGCCTCCAGGTAGGCTAGCAGGCAGGTAGCAGGCGGGCGCTCCCAGGTGAGCGGGCAATCAGATCCATAGACAGACTGGCAGGGCTGGTAGGCAGACTGTCGGACCGCAGGAATGCAAGTAGAAAGACAAGTAACAGGCAGGTATCAAGCAGGAATCTGGCAGGTAACTGGCAGGTAACTGGTAACGGGACCTGAGGGCTGAAGCAGAGTGATAGGCTATGCAACAACATTGCTCGGGCACCTCCATTTTGGAGGAGGTGCCTTATATATGATGAGGTCCTCCGGCCATTGGCTGGGGACTCCTTAGGACGGCTCGCGCGGCCCCTTTAAGAGAGGGGGAGCGCGCGCGCGCCCTAAGCACAGTGGCCAGGAAGCAGCGCGCGCTGCCAGCAGAGCGGGAGGAGGACGCCGGGCACGGAGCGGAGAGGTGAGGGGAACAGCGTCCCTGCCTAGCAGGAGGCAGGGACGCTGACGCAACAGTACCCCCCCCTTTAGGCCCCCCCTTTTTTAGGCCAGACAGAAATTTATCAAGGGTGAGAGCGGCATGGATGTTCTCCCGGGGCTCCCACGTTCTCTCCTCAGGACCAAACCCCTTCCAATCCACTAGAAAAAAGGTCTTTCCTCTTACCCTTTTGGTGGCCAGAATGTTCTCTACCTCAAACTCGTTTTCAGCGGAAACCGGAGCAGGAGGCGTACCTGTAGACTTGGAAAAAGAGTTAAGTACCACGGGTTTGAGGAGAGATACATGGAAGGAGTTAGGGATCCGCAAGTTGGCCGGGAGTTTCAATTTATAGGCCACTGGGTTGATTTGTTTGATAACTTCCAGTGGGCCGATGAACCAAGGCCCTAACTTGTAGGAAGGAATCTTGAGCCGGACATACTTGAACGAGAGCCAGACTTTATCTCCAGGACGGAATTGTGGAGGATCCAGGCGTTTTTTGTCAGCGTGTCTTTTCATCCGCTCGGACGACTGAAGGAGTGCGGATCGGGTACGCTCCCAAATGGAGGAGAATTCGCTAACGAGAGATTCCGCAGCCGGATTGTCCACCGAGGTGGAGACGGGAAATGGGATCCGAGGATGCTGACCGAAGACTACAAAAAACGGGGATTTGGAGGAAGATTCGCTCTCGTGATTATTGTAAGAAAACTCGGCCCATGGTAGGAGATCCACCCAGTCCGAATGGTGGGCATTAACGAAGTGCCGGAGGTAACTGGTCAGGATCTGATTGATCCGCTCCACTTGACCATTGGACTGTGGGTGGTAAGCGGAGGAGAAGTCCAGGGTGACGTCCAGCAGCTTACATGTGGCTCTCCAGAAGCGTGAGGTGAACTGAACCCCACGATCCGACACGATGTGGAGGGGCAGGCGATGGAGACGGAAGATGTGGCGGATAAAGTCTTTAGCCAGCTCGGGTGCAGACGGGAGGCCCGGCAGGGGAATGAAGTGAGCCATCTTGGAAAAGTGGTCAGCGACCACCCAAATGACCGTACAACTGGCAGAGACAGGGAGATCCGTTATAAAGTCCATAGCTATATGCTGCCACGGGGCAGCAGGTACTGGAAGAGGAAGGAGACGACCGGCTGGCAGATGTCTCGGAACCTTGTTGCGGGCGCAGGACACACAGGCTGAAACAAAGTCTATTACGTCCTTGTGCAGGGTAGGCCACCAGTAATGCCGGGTAATAAGCTGGAGGGTCTTTTTCTGACCGGCGTGGCCAGCTAGCTTAGATGAGTGACCCCAGTGTAGGATCTTCTTCCGATCAGGTACTGTTACGAACGTCTTACCGGGAGGGAGACGATTTAGATTCACGGGGGCCACCTGCATTACTCTGGCGGGATCAATGATGTGCTTAGGCTCCTCCTCTAGATCAGACACCAGGAAGGATCGGGACAAGGCGTCAGCTTTGATGTTTTTGTCTGCCGGGCAAAAAAGAAGAACGAAATCAAAGCGGGCAAAAAACAAGGACCACCGGGCTTGGCGCGTGTTAAGTCTCTGGGCGCTCTGAAGGTAAGCCAAGTTCTTGTGGTCCGTGTAAATTATTACCGGGTGAAGAGCCCCCTCGAGCAGGTAACGCCACTCCTCCAGTGCCAGCTTAATGGCCAATAACTCTCGGTCTCCTAGAGAATAATTGCGCTCAGAAGGGGAGAAGAGTTTGGAGAAGAAGCCGCAAGTTACCATTCTTCCGGAAGACGACTTTTGGGTAAGTACCGATCTGGCTTCAGAGGAGGAGGCGTCCACTTCCAGGAAGAATTGTTTGTTGCCGTCCGGACGATGCAGCACCGGGGCGGAAGAGAAAGCCTGTTTTAAGGAAAGAAAGGCTTCCTCTGCTTCGGGTGGCCATTCTCTGGGATTAGTGCCCTTACGGGTGAGCGCAGAGATTGGGGCAGTCCGGGAAGAGAAGTGCGGTATGAAGAGGCGGTAGAAGTTGGCGAAGCCCTGGAACCGCTGAATAGCCTTCAACCCCTCTGGTCGGGGCCACTTCTGGATGGCAGACAGTTTCTCAGGATCCATTCGTAGGCCGGTCTGAGAGATTATGTAGCCCAAGAACGGAAGCGAGGTCTGCTCAAAGAGGCACTTCTCATATTTAGCGTAGAGGTGGTTCTGCCTGAGCAGGACCTGACGGACATCCCTCCAGTGAGTGAGAAGATCCGGAGAGAAGACCAAGATGTCGTCCAGGTACACCACTACGCAGGAGTAGAGAAGGTCCCGGAAGATGTCATTGACCAACTTTTGAAAGACGGCGGGAGCGTTACAGAGACGGAAGGGCATTATCAGGTATTCATAGTGGCCGTCCCGGGTGTTGAATGCCGTCTTCCATTCATCCCCCTGACGGATACGGACCAGGTTATACGCCCCACGGAGGTCCAGCTTGGTGAAGATTCTAGCCCCCCTCAGACGGTCAAATAATTCCGGAATGAGCGGAAGGGGGTATTTATTCTTCATCGTGATCTGGTTAAGGCCTCTATAGTCTATGCAGGGACGGAGTGAGCCGTCCTTCTTTTTGACGAAGAAGCCTGCTCCCGCCGGGGAGGTAGATTTCCGGATAAATCCCCGGGCCAGATTCTCCTCAATATATTCAGACATGGACCGGGTCTCAGCAGCGGACAAAGGGTAAATACGCCCATGGGGAGGAGTAGCGCCGGGCATCAGGTCGATTGGGCAGTCGTATGGTCTATGAGGGGGTAATGTCTCTGCCTCCTTTTTATTAAAGACGTCCACATAAGACCAATAGGGAACCGGAAGACCAGGTAGATTGGCTGGGGTAGGAGAAGGACGGACAGGACGGACGGGAACTAAACAAGTCTTATGGCAGTCCTGTCCCCAGCGAAGGACTTCTCCAGTCTGCCAATCAAGCACGGGTGCATGTTTCTGAAGCCAAGGTAGGTCTAGCAAGAGGGCGTGAGAGAGTCCAGGCAGAACATGAAAGAAGATGCTCTCTGAGTGCAGCATTCCCACCTGCAGGGTTATGGATTCGGTGATGAGTTGGATGGGATGTGGTAAGAGGCCCCCATCTACGGCAGCGACAGATAAGGGTACAGCTAGAGGTTTGGTGGGAATGCGGTATTTCTCTACCAGGGACTGAGAAATGAGATTTCCGGCAGCTCCAGAGTCAAGTTGGGCTAGTTCAAAATAACGGTTCTCCCCGCAGATGATAGAGACCGACAGCAACAGAGATGGAGAGGGTTTACTCTTATCTAGGACGACCTCTCTGAGCGATCCTAGACACAGGCGTTTCCTGACCTCTCCGGGCAGGAACGGATCCGGTGCTCCTTACTGCCACTGTAGAAGCAGCTCCCCTCGGCTCGGCGTAACTCTTGACGGGTCTTGACCATCTTGGTCTGGTCGACCTGCATAGGCTCGGGTGAGTGCGCCTGGGGAGTAACGGGAGAAGTGACGGGTTTCTGGAAGGTAGGGGCTAGATGTGGAAACCTCCTCTCACGGGTGACCTCTTTGGCGCGCTCCTGGAACCGGATGTCGATCCGGGTGGCAAGAGTTATTAAGTCGTCGAGAGTGGTAGGAATGTCCCGACCGGCGAGTTCATCTTTAATACGGCCGGACAGACCCTCCCAAAAGACAGACACCAGGGCGTCGTTATCCCAGGCCAGCTCCGAAGCAAGGGTACGGAACCGTATGGCATATTGGCCCACGGTGAGATTTCCTTGACAGAGGCGTAGCAGAGATGATGCGGATGAGGTCTTCCATCCTGGTTCATCGAAGACTTTCCGGAAAGCCGTGAGAAAGGCTGGCAGGTTGGACACCAGGGGGTCTCCTCTCTCCCATAGAGGATTTAGCCAAGCCAGTGCCTCTCCCGTGAGATGGGACATGATGAAGGCTACTTTGGCTCGGTCGGTGGAAAACTGGTGTGCCAACAGTTCGAAGTGCAGAGTGCACTGGTTAATGAAGCCCCGTGCCTGGCTGGGATCTCCGCCAAAACGAGGAGGAGCGGAGAGGCGGGGACCGGGAAGAGATGCCATGTTGATGGGCTGCGGCGGTGCCGGGGTAGTAAGTGTGCCTGTGGAGGCAGCTCCCGAAGAGGTAGACAATGTGTCCAGGCGGGAGTTAACACTACGCAGATGACTCAGGATGGACTCCTGTTGGGACCTCTGACGGGAAAGTTCATGACACAAGTCCGAGAGCGAGGGAGCTTGGGTGCCACCGGGTTCCATGGCTCGAGCAAACTGTAACGGGTCTGGGAGGTGGAACCTCTGAGCAACGATACAAAGGGGCAGTCCTTGTAAGGAAGCGGGTGGCTCCCATGGTAGGCGGGCAGGTAGTCATGGCAAGTGACGGGGACAGTCTCTGGGTAGAAGGGCAGGAGGTCACGGCAAGTGACGGGGACAGTCTCTGGGTAGAAGGGCAGGAGGACACGGCAAGTGGCGGGGACAGTCTCTGGGTAGAAGGGCAGGAGGTCACGGCAAGTGACGGGGACAGTCTCTTGACAGGCGGGTGGTCACGGCAAGTGACGGCTAAGCCTCCAGATAGGCTAGCAGGCGGGTAGCAGGCGGACGCTCCCAGGTGAGCGGGTAAGAGTCTCTGGACAGGCAGGTGGTCACAGCACGTGACGGCAGAGCCTCCAGGTAGGCTAGCAGGCAGGTAGCAGGTGGACGCTCCCAGGTGAGCGGGCAAGAGTCTCTGGACAGGTAGGTGGTCACAGCACGTGACGGCAGAGCCTCCAGGTAGGCTAGCAGGCAGGTAGCAGGCGGACGCTCCCAGGTGAGCGGGTAAGAGTCTCTGGACAGGCAGGTGGTCACAGCACGTGACGGCAGAGCCTCCAGTTAGGCTAGCAGGCAGGTAGCAGGCGGGCGCTCCCAGGTGAGCGGGCAATCAGATCCATAGACAGATTGGCAGGGCTGGTAGGCAGACTGTCGGACCGCAGGAATGCAAGTGTGTCACCCTACCTGGATGCCACAAGTGTAATTAAAGCTGTGTCTGAGAGCAAGGGGGAGGTTCTCTGGCCAGGGGAACATTAGCATGCAATGCCTCCTGTCTCAGGCCAGTAGGGGGAGCAGGCTGCCCCTATAAAAGCTGGTACTGGGGACAGGGTTGGAGAGAACTGGATTGCCTGTCTCAGCTTTGAGACGTGTCCCAGAGTGGAGCAGGGACAGAAAGTTGATTGCACCTAAGAGGAAGTGTGGCAGGAGGAGAGCCACAAGCCAGAGACAAGAGGCAAAGAGAGCCTGTCTTGGCAGAAAGAGGACTTCATTTACCAGACTTTGGTGTCTGAGGCTGGAAGGATTCCACATCCCCCAGCAGAGAACCAGTCTGCAAGGGACTGTACATTCCTTGGCCTAAGAAGCCTGGAGGCCCTGCCACAACCGAAGGGACCAGTGAAGCCGTACAAGGCTGGGAGCAGAAAGGAACCCACGTCGCAGGCCATACAGGCGAGAAAGCACGGAAGCTTGGAAACGTGGGCTGTTATCCTATCAGGAGGAGATAGTCAGAAGGAGCGCAGAAAGCACGGTAGGCCTACACCCTCACCCTGACCAGGGCCAATTTCCCCGTTGCTCTCAGACATCCAGGTCCCCTCCTAGCCGGGACTGTTTATGGGTCAGTTTACCTGTTTCAGTAAAGACCCTGGACTGCAACCTGTTGTCTGTGTGCTCCTTGCTCCTCCAGCACTATCATCACTGGGACTCTCACTATCATCACTCCCACCATTCATTATACTGCCCTGGGGCCGCACTCTTCCCGTGGGGAGTCACACTACCCTAGCTGCACGCCTCATCAGCCCCAGCGGTCTGCAAGCAGCGGCGGTTCCTAATAACCGCAAATCCACGGGTGGCGTAGTCGGACATAAACAACACATAACGGACTACCACTGGCCTGACCACCCTGAGCCACGGAACCGGGTTGCCACTACTATTCCCATCGTTCCCCCTATTGCCCGGATCCGAGTGCCCCAGGGCCCAGGGGGCGAGTCAGCTTTGGCGTAGTCGGCAGGATTTCATGCCCGCAACCACCGGGTACTGCGTGCCTGAAAAAGACTTTTGTAACTTACCTGTGGCGAAGTTTCCCGCCGTCCGGAGTCGTTTCCCGCCATCCGGAGCCGATTCCCGCCATCAGACGCCATCTTGGACCGTTTCCCGCCGTCTTCTGCCGTCTTCCCGCCATCCGCAGCTGTTTCCCGCCATCGGACGCCATCTTCAGGACGCCGCGCGGGAAGAAGAGGGGCGTGGACGTCAAAACCGCGCGAGATCCGAAGCTCCGCCCCACGCACCGACGCTGCGCAAGGTCCTGGAAGGGAGAGAGAGCGACGCTGACGTCATCGGAGTGCGACGCCAGGTCCTCGTCCAGAGCAGCAGCGGAGCCGCGGCCTACAGAAGAGGATCGTCGGAAGGTAGGCCACACTTCACTAGGGGGGGAGGAAAATGTCGGACACAGAGGCGCCCAGTACCACCAACGCAGCTGCAGCAGCGGTGATGCCCTTTTCCTTGCCCTACATCCCTGGAGCGGCCTGGCTGCCCAAATACTCAGGGGAGCCCCATGCCCTAACTGACTTCAAGGAAAGACTGTATAGTTTGTTCCAAGTTTACCCCCTGACAGAGGAACAGAAGGTCAGCATATTGACAGGGCAGTTAACTGGCGCAGCCCAAAGGGAGGTAAAATCATGGCCCATTGAGGAGAAAGGGACTGTGAAGGGTATTCTGGCCCGGCTGCGGGGTACCTTTGATACACGTACCTCCGCTGAAATTAAAATGAGGTTCTATGGATGTAAGCAGTGGGCACAGGACAGCATCAGAGACTATGCCCTAAATTTACAGGAAGCCTTGAGGGCTTTTCAACAAACTGACCCTGGCAGTGTGCAGGAAATCGATAAGCTGCTAACAGAACAATTCATACAGGGTCTGCTGTCCAGCGCCCACAGGGCCCAGCTGCGCCTCATGTTCTTCCAGAACCCCGACCTGACCTTTGCCCAATTTAAGGACAGGGCCATAAGGGTGCTCCGTGAATCTGCAACCAGTGGCGCTATAAACCCCCGGCGCCCTGCTATCACCTACCACCAGGAGGCGGCGCCCTCCTCTATGAACTCCGTGGAGGCTGATGCACAGGCCCTGAACCAAGCCCCGTCGAAAGGCCTGCACCACCAAGTCCAGGAGCTGACCAGGAGCGTCGCGGCGTTGACCAGGACCGTCCAGGCGTTGCAAGTGGACCCGTCAAGACCCATCGAGCTGGCTTCAAGTCCGGAGGATGTCCCGTGGCGTCGACAGAGGAGGATCCCGTCGTTCCGAGGGAGGCCCACAGACCGCTACGCAGAGGATGGACAGCCCATTTGCCGTCGATGCAACCAGCCCGGACACATTTCCAGGTACTGTAATTTAAACGGGTCCAACCTGGGGCAGAGGGCCGACCCCCAGGCATAAGATCACCAGGCCCTTACAATTGGCGTAGTAAGTACGTTGGGGGGCGCCCGGTTTTACCCGTGGTGCTGGACGGTATCCCCATGAGCGCCTTGCTGGATACTGGGTCGCAAGTAACCACAATCCCTTATGTACTTTTTAAGCAGTATTGGACTGATGCTGATATCACACGGTATCCAGACAGTAACTTGAGCATCATCGCCAGTAATGGCTTACCCGTGCCGCAGATGGGGTTCAAGGAGATGACCATTAAAATTGGTAAAGTTGAACTGCCGGCACAGGGAGTGATTATTGTGGACATTGACCGTCATGAAAGTCACCCTAAAATAACTGTGGGTACTAACATAATTAAAAAATGTCTTTCAGAAGTAATTGTAATTCTACAACAGGTGGCGGTGAATGCTAGTTCCAGCCAACAGAGAGTCCTCAACAAGGAGATAAAAGCCCTGATGAGACGGCAGCAGGTAGAACTGTCTGGTGGTGAGATCGGTAGCGTAAGACTCAGTGATCCATTCCCCATTTCCATGCCTCCCAAAAGTGAAATGATGATCTGGTGTCGGACTGCAATCGGGTTGAGAGGTAGAGACTACCAAGCCATGGTAGAACCCGTGTACTCAGACAGCAGGCCCACCATTTTGACAGCCCGGGGGGTGGTTGATGTCCATCATGGGAGGGTGCCCGTCCGCATCCTCAACATTGGGGAGAGGGAAGTACACTTACCCAGGTACGCCACACTCGCCAAACTGTTTGTTGTCGAACACCAAGCTATCAGGGCCGTGGAACCCTTGCCTCCATCTCCGCAGGCGGAGGGTAATGGCTCCCAGAAACAAAAGGAGGACTGGTGCCAGAAACTCCACGTGGGTGCTGACTCCACTCCCCTGCACCAAAAACAAGGAGTCTACCGGGTGGTACAGGAGTACGAGAGAGTCTTTAGTAAGCACCCGCTAGACTTCGGCAGAGTAAAAGGGATAGAACACCACATCCCCACAGGGGGCCACCCACCAATAAAAGAGAGGCACAGACCTGTACCCCCTGCACATTATCAGAACGCCAAGGGTATGCTAAGGGAGATGAAAGAAGCTGGGGTCATTAGAGACAGCTGTAGCCCCTGGGCAGCCCCCTTGGTTCTGGTCAAAAAGAAAGACGGCACCATGAGAATGTGTGTGGACTATAGACAAATCAACCGTATCACCCACAAAAACGCATATCCGCTGCCTAGAATAGAAGAGTCTTTAGCCGCACTAAAATCTGCTAACTTCTTTTCTACTTTGGACCTTACTAGCGGGTACTGGCAGGTTCCTGTGGCAGAGGCTGACAAGGAGAAGACCGCCTTCACCACCCCGATGGGACTGAGTGAATTCAACTGTATGCCTTTCGGGCTCTGCAACGCACCAGGGACCTTCCAGCGGCTGATGGAATGCTGTCTAGGGCACCGAAACTTCGAGACGGTCCTCCTTTACCTGGACGACGTGATCGTCTATTCGAAGACCTACGAGGACCATCTCAAGCACCTGGCCGAGGTGTTCGAAGCCCTGGCAGGCTATGGCCTGAAGGTGAAACCATCGAAGTGCCACCTGCTGAAACCAAAGGTCCAGTACCTAGGGCACGTGGTAAGTGCAGAAGGAGTAGCCCCCGACCCTGACAAGGTCACTGCAATCAAGAGCTGGCCAAGCCCCTCGAACATCAAAGAGGTGAGACAGTTTCTCGGGTTGGTAGGTTACTACCGAAGGTTCATCCCCGGGTTCACCAAGATGGCAGCTCCTATGCAGGACCTCCTGATCGGACAGTCTAAGTCCAGAGGTCAAAAGCCACCCTTCAAGTGGGATAAACCGGAAGAGGAGTCCTTCTGCCAGCTAAAGTTGGCCCTCACTGGGGATGAGATCCTGGCCTACCCTGATTATGGCCAGCCTTTCATTCTCCACACAGATGCCAGTAATGTGGGACTGGGAGCCGTACTGTCCCAAAACCAACAGGGCAGAGAACGGGTGATCGCATACGCCAGCCGGAAGCTGAGGCCCACCGAGAGGAACCCGGAGAATTACAGCTCCTTCAAGCTAGAATTCTTGGCGGTGGTGTGGGCCGTGACGGAACACTTCAAGCATTACCTGGCCTCCGCAAAGTTCACCGTGTACACGGACAACAACCCGTTGACACACCTGGACAATGCAAGACTGGGTGCCCTGGAACAGCGGTGGATGGCCCGTCTCTCCAACTATGACTTCGTGATCAAGTACCGGGCAGGCAAAACCAACGCCAACGCGGACGCCCTATCAAGAATGCCTCACTTACCTGAAGGTGACGAAGACCCAGAAGAGCTGGAAGAGGTAGAACTCCCCGCGTTTCACCGGTATGGAGCCGCTCAACACTCTCACCGCGTGAAGGAGGAGGATCTAACAACTGTGATGATGAATCCCCTACCTCACCACAGCTGGGCCGAGACCCAAGATAGTGACCCTGCAGTCCGCCTGGTGAAAGATCTGCTGACCCGGGAAGACGCCCGCCTAGATCCAGATGCCCCAGAGGAAGCCAAGCAGCTATGGAAGGAGAAGAGCAAGCTGTTCCTCTACGAAGGCAAGTTGTGCAGAAGGATTGTTAACCACCGGACGCACGAGCTGACCTGGCAAGTCGTGGTCCCAAGGCGAGATGCATCCATGGTCCTGGGAGCTTACCATGACAGAGCGGGACACTTCGGTTGGAAGAAACTGGAGTTCCTACTAAGAGGAAGGTTCTTTTGGGTCGGCATGAGAGGAGCTGTGGAAAAATGGTGCAGAGACTGTGGCCCTTGTCACCTGAGGAGGAAGGACCGCACCAGCCAGAAGACACCCTTGAGGCCCATCGTCACCACGCAGCCTCTTGAGCTGGTAGCTCTGGACCATGTCAAATTGGCTCCCAGCCAGTCAGGATACATCTATGCCCTGACAATCGTGGACCACTTTTCCCGTTTTCTAGTGGTGGTCCCGGTAAAGGACTTGACAGCCCAAACAGCGGCCAGAGCCTTCCAGCAATACTTCTGCCGTCCACACGGGTATCCGGAACAGGTCCTGACAGACCAGGGTCCAGCGTTCGAGGCTGAAATCTTCCAGGAGTTCTGCAACCTTTATGGCTGTAAGAAGATTCGGACAACGCCTTACCACCCCCAAACCAACGGGATGTGTGAGAAGATGAACAATATAGTCATTGATCTCCTGAAGACGTTGCCCCTGGAGGAACGCAGCCTGTGGCCAGAAAAGTTGCCGGACCTGGTAGACATGTACAACAACATCCCGGTGAACGCTACAAACTGCACCCCGGCTTACCTGATGCGAGTTAGACCAGGTAAGCTGCCCGTAGACCTGGAGATGGGAGTCCTAATACCTGAGGACACCTCCCCGGATGCGGACTGGGATACAGAAAGGCAACTGCAGTACAAGAAGGTACAGGAGAGTGTGGAGAAGAGCCTGGCCCAGGTGAGAGAGAAGCAAGAAAGACTCTTCAATCAACACGCCCCTGCTAGTCCCCTAGAACCTGGTGAGCAAGTCCTAAAGCGAAAAAGAAGGCTACATAAGTTGGACGACCAGTGGGAAAGGGAACCCTACACCGTACTGCAGTCTGACCACGATAACCCAAAGGTGTGCGTAATCACCAAGGACGGAGGAGAAACCACTAGTGTCGTCTCCAGAGACCACCTCAAAAGGTGCCCCGAGCAACTCCGTAGTGCAGAAGAGGATCAGAGTGACCTTGAACCCGCAGAGGACAAGGAAGAAATGATCAGCACCGTTCTCGGAGAGTTCCCTCAGTCCTGGACTCGCATAAATGATGCCATAGTGGTACCTGTCCTGCATTTCCTGCAACCGGCACATCAACAACCAACACCAGAGCCGGAAGGTGAAGAGGAGCAAGCGGTTCTAGAGGCAGAAGAGCCTGTACCAGCAGCCCAGGAGAGTCAACCCCCTGCTGACAGTGAGCCTGCCATGCCTGCGGTAAGCCAAAGAACCCGCAGACAGCTGCCTGCCTTACCTGTACACCCAGCTGGTAGCTGTACCCCTAACGCTAGTGGGGAAAGCCAGGTTGGTCCACCACCAGACAGTGGGTTAAGGAGGTCAACCAGGAGCACAAAGGGACAGATACCCGCTCGCTGGAGAATATAGAGTGTACTAAGATTGTAAATAACCTTGTTGCCAAATGTTAAATTGTTTGCCAAAGTTACCTGCATGTTTATTGATAGTGAGTTTCAGTTTCTTGCAGCTACCGTAAGGACTCACAGGTTATGGACTTTTATAACCGGGACCTTGTATGGACTGCATTCTGAGCCTAACCCAGGAATGAACTAAGACTGTAAAGGACTTGGGGTAGGACAGACCCCCACCTGGTTAAGGCTCCCGTTGTTTTGGTGATATGGACACCTGGTCACAGACCACACTGTGACCTTAAGAACTCAATTTGTGCGTCGTCTGTCTATTAATGTTTTATTGTTATGCATATTGTCTTTGTTTATTGTTTAGTCCCGGAGTACTAAATTTCACTAGGGGGGAATGTGTCACCCTACCTGGATGCCACAAGTGTAATTAAAGCTGTGTCTGAGAGCAAGGGGGAGGTTCTCTGGCCAGGGGAACATTAGCATACAGTACCTCCTGTCTCAGGCCAGTAGGGGGAGCAGGCTGCCCCTATAAAAGCTGGTACTGGGGACAGGGTTAGAGAGAACTGGATTGCCTGTCTCAGCTTTGAGACGTGTCCCAGAGTGGAGCAGGGACAGAAAGTTGATTGCACCTAAGAGGAAGTGTGGCAGGAGGAGAGCCACAAGCCAGAGACAAGAGGCAAAGAGAGCCTGTCTTGGCAGAAAGAGGACTTCATTTACCAGACTTTGGTGTCTGAGGCTGGAAGGATTCCACATCCCCCAGCAGAGAACCAGTCCGCAAGGGACTGTACATTCCTTGGCCTAAGAAGCCTGGAGGCCCTGCCACAACCGAAGGGACCAGTGAAGCCGTACAAGGCTGGGAGCAGAAAGGGACCCACGTCGCAGGCCATACAGGCGAGAAAGCACGGAAGCTCGGAAACGTGGGCTGTTATCCTATCAGGAGGAGATAGTCAGAAGGAGCGCAGAAAGCACGGTAGGCCTACACCCTCACCCTGACCAGGGCCAATTTCCCCGTTGCTCTCAGACATCCAGGTCCCCTCCTAGCCGGGACTGTTTATGGGTCAGTTTACCTGTTTCAGTAAAGACCCTGGACTGCAACCTGTTGTCTGTGTGCTCCTTGCTCCTCCAGCACTATCATCACTGGGACTCTCACTATCATCACTCCCACCATTCATTATACTGCCCTGGGGCCGCACTCTTCCCGTGGGGAGTCACACTACCCTAGCTGCACGCCTCATCAGCCCCAGCGGTCTGCAAGCAGCGGCGGTTCCTAATAATCGCAAATCCACGGGTGGCGTAGTCGGACATAAACAACACATAACGGACTACCACTGGCCTGACCACCCTGAGCCACGGAACCGGGTTGCCACTACTACTCCCATCGTTCCCCCTATTGCCCGGATCCGAGTGCCCCACGGCCCAGGGGGCGAGTCACAAGTAGAAAGACAAGTAACAGGCAGGTATCAAGCAGGAATCTGGCAGGTAACTGGCAGGTAACTGGTAACGGGACCTGAGGGCTGAAGCAGAGTGATAGGCTATGCAACAACATTGCTCGGGCACCTCCATTTTGGAGGAGGTGCCTTATATATGGTGAGGTCCTCCGGCCATTGGCCGGGGACTCCTTAGGACGGCGCGCGCGGCCCCTTTAAGAGAGGGGGAGTGCGCGCGCCCTAAGCACAGTGGCCAGGAAGCAGCGCGCGCTGCCAGCAGAGCGGGAGGAGGACGCCGGGCACGGAGCGGAGAGGTGAGGGGAACAGCGTCCCTGCCTAGCAGGAGGCAGGGACGCCGACGCTACAACAACCACACAAAGTCATTCACATTCAGGTCCGGACCTGGCTAGCGTTTTCTGTCAGCCAGCGACGAAGCAAAACTTCCCTCCTCAGGAACTCCCAAAGCTCCTCCCCCTCTAAAGGTACCAAACTGTGGATGGTAACCAAATGAACCAAAGAACGGTGACCTACCAGTGGATTCTTGACAATGATTATTAATGGCAAATTCTGCCAGCGGTAGGTAGGATGCCCAATCCTCCTGATTTTCATAGATGAAACACCTGAGGTAGGTCTCCAAATTCTGATTGACACGCTCAGTCTGTCCATTCGACTGAGGGTGGAAGGCAAAGGGAAAGGTCAGCTGCATCCCCAGTCGAGAAGAGAATGCTTTCCAGAACTTGGAAACAAAGTGGGTCCCTCGATCTGACACCACATAGGAGGGAGTCCTGTGAAGCTTCATGATCACATCCCGATGCAACCCTGGCCACCAAAAACGACGAAAGAGGAGGTCCGCGGTTGCCTTACCACCTGGATGACCAACAAGCACAGAGTTATGATGTTCCTTAATTACTTTGCGGCACAGATTAGATGGTAAAAATAACCTTCCTGGAGGGCAGGAGGCAGGAGCGTCCCCCTTAGCTTCCAACACCTCACCCTCCAGTTCAGGATATAATTCTGAAATGACTACCCCCTTCTGTAATATCGGGGCAGGGTTCTCACTGCCACCAGGGAAGCTCCGGGACAAGGCATCAGCCTTGACATTTTTGACCCCCGGATGAAAAGTGACAACAAAATTGAACCTAGTATAAAACAGGGACCATCTGGCTTGCCTAATGTTTAGATGACTGGAGATATTACAGGTTCTTATGGTCAGTAATAGGATGGACAGCCCCCTCCAACCAATGTCGCCATTCTTCAAACGCCAATTTGATCGCCAAAAGTTCTCTATTACCCACATCATAATTTCTCTCAGCCGAAGACAATTTTTTACAAAAGAAGGTGCGTGGATGCCATTTACCAGGGGATGGATCCTGAGACAACACAGCCCCAACCCCCACATCTGATGCATCAACTTCAACAATGAAGTGTTGAGAAACATCGGGTTGGCTAATATAGGAGCAGTGGCAAAATAATTCTTTAAGGAAGAAAAAGCCTGGAGGGAGGCATCGGACCATTTGGAAAAATCAGACCCCTTCTTAGTCATGTCAGTAAGGGGTTTCACAATTACAGAGAAATTTTGGATGAATTTCCGGTAAAAATTAGTAAAGCCCAGAAAACGTTGTAGAACCTTCAGGTTCTCGGGATGGTCCCAATCAAGGACTGCACGGATCTTCTCCGGATCCATCCGTAAACCCGAAGATGACAACAAGTACCCCAAAAACTGCACCTCCTGAAAGGCTAAAATATATTTTTCTAATTTGGCATACAGTTTGTTATCCCTTAATATCTGGAGCACCTGTTTAACATGCCCCCCGATGTGTCTCAAAATCAGGTGAGTAAACCAAAATAATGTCCAGATAGACCACCACAATCCTCCCCACCAAATGATGGAAAATATAATTTATGAAATGCTGGAACACTGCAGGTGCATTGGTCAAACCGAAAGGCATAACCAGACTCTCGAAATGCCCTTCAGGAGTATTGAACGCCGTTTTCCATTCGTCCCCTTCTCTGATTCTAAACATATTGTATGCTCCCCTTAAATCTAACTTGGAGAATACCTTAGCTCCTACAACCTGGCTGAATAAATCTGGAATCAGAGGAAGAGGGTATGGATCTCGGATGGTAATTTGATTTAATTCCCGGAAATCTAAACAGGGACGTAGACCACTATCTCTTTTCTTCACGAAGAACCCTGCCGCCACAGGCGAAGATGAGGGCCTAACGTGTCTTTTCTCCAGACTTTCCGCAATGAAATCCTTCATGGCTTGTCTCTCAGGGCCAGAAAGATTATATAGTCTGGACTTCGGTAGTTTAGCTCCAGGGGTCAGGTTAATAGGACAGTCATATGCACGATGAGGAGGCAATTCCTGACATCCACTCTCAGAAAAAACGTCCTCAAAACCAGACAGAAAAGCAGGTAATATTTCCATAGAGACTCTAGCAAGAGAAATATCTAAACAGTTCTGATGGCAGAAATTTCCCCATTCTATAATCTCCCCGGCTTGCCAATGCACCAACGGATTATGTTTCACCAGCCAAGTAAGGGATTATTTCATAATGAACCGACCCCACCCTCAGTTTTACATTATGTACAATATGAGTAAATGCTTTCTGTGCAAGAGGCGCTGAGTCGATGGTGAAGATGGGAATAGACCTAGCTAAAGTACAGCAAGCAAGACCATGAATTTTCACAAACTCAGCATTAACCATGCTGATTCCGGCTCTACTGTCAACAAACACAGAAATTTTCTCGGTTTTGCTCTCTAGCACCACCTCTGCTGTCAGGACAAATCGGGAAATGCAGGTTGGCAACAAATGCACTCCTTGCTTATCCAATTCCAGACTACCAAGAGCTAATGGAGTCTCCTCTTGTTTAGGCATTGAAGGACAGAGCCCAATAAAATGTCCCTTTTTCCCACAAAAAAAACATATGCCTTTTTTCTTGTGATTCTCCGGGGAAATTATTGATACAGAGGCACCCCCTAACTGCATGGCTTCCTCTACCTCTCCCAGAACTGGTTCACTGCCAGACTGCTCCCCTGGCCGAGGTACATAAGCCCGACAAGAAGGCCCCGGAGAAGGTGGTTTCACCCATCTATCAAGAAGGCGTCTATCAAGTCGTATACCCAACGACATGGCAGCCTCCAAGGACTGAGGGGTTTCATATACTGCCAAAGCATCTTTCAACCTTTCAGTAAGACCCTCACAAAATTGGCTTCAAAGGGCAGAGTCATCCCAATTAGAATCCGTTGCCCATCTACGAAATTCAGAACTGTACATTTCCACTGAGCAATTCCCCTGCTGAAGGCGACATAGCCTAGACTCAGCCAAGGTGACTCGCTCAGGCTTATCATAGATGAGGGACAGAGCCCCAAAAAAAACCTCTACAGACTGGAGACAAACAGAATCCTGCGGTAAAGAAAACGCCCAGGATTGTGGATCTCCCTGCAAGAGTAAGATCACAATTCCTACTCGTTGCTTCTCACTTCCGGAGGAGTAAGAACAAAGTTTAAATACAGTTTGCAGACCTCCTTGAATACAAAAAACTTGTCCCTACCTCTAGAAAATCTGTCCGGGAGGGCAATCTTGGGTTCAGGCTGGATAGGCCTACCCCCACATTAGTGACCTATAACCGCTGATACTGTTGCTGAACCTCACAAAAGGAGGTCATTCACCTCCAGAGACAGACCGCGCAGCCGTTTCGCGAGCTGTGCAACTGAACCCATACAAAGGAGAAAGGCAAAAAAAAACACAATTAAACCCAAGTGTCAGTTGTTTTTTTTCTTTAATTGTGCACGGCCAGTGATAATGTCAGGCAAGGTGTGAGAAAGACTAAGTTGAACACAAAGGGAAGAGCTGAAGGGAGCCCAGACTCTAGGAAAAGGAGTGAGTAGAGACCTCCTAGGCTTGGCTGATATCTCCCTGTCTCCCCTGCCGTCCCTATATTGGTTCTTCACCAATCGCCGCATATGAACCTATCCCTGTATTTCCCCAGCGCTTGGCCCTGGATAAGGAAGGGGGGATGAGCACAAGTCGATCCCCACTAACAACTAAAGACAACAAGGTAGACAGATACGGGGGAAAGATAACGTAGCTTGAGCCGACTTCAGAGAGATAACACACACATCCTCTTAGCACTAGAGAGGAAGTAAATAGACTGCACTCGCTCCAAGCTTTCACAAGGAAACATGTGAATATCACCGGCACCGCACTGTGAAACTATTTATACACCCAGACAAGGGTGTCAATTAGAGCAGGAGGGAGGTAGCCGCTGGGTCCTAGAGTGAAACAACTAAGAAGGTGTCTGTAATGCCAAACGAAGAGATCTTCTGCAACCAACTGCAGGGCGACTGTCTGTCACATCTGACACACCCGTGACACGTATTGCATCATTGGCTATAACTACATCTTCATAAATTAAACCACCGCTTGGGCTATTCTTTCATTGTGGAACTAGTTCACTAATACGTAATGCTCCAAAAATGGCGATCCTAAAAGCGACAGACAAGAGTGTAAACTCAAATTGGGAATGGCATATTACCGCCATGAGGGAAATAATGCAGCTCAACAAGCATAAAGAAATGGGGCGACTACATTCCTTGCTAGGTTGTGACCTTTTCCACCCTTTCAAGGCTTGTCTAATAATGAATGTGACGTGCCCCCAGGGCCGTGGGGTACTCGGCAGCCGGGCCTCTGGTTACCGGGGATATCACGGTGGCTGGCCCGGTCCGTGACCCAGGGCGGTCAGTTAAATAGGGGAATACTTTTATATGGGGATTTTTGGTATTTTTCGTGACGCCACCTGTGGTGTCTGGTGAGGATCACCAGCGCTGCAACAGTCCTCTGAGGCAGATGGTATGGCAGCTTGTGATGGAATAGCTCCCCACAGGTGGAGCGGGCCTCGGGGCAGCGTGGGGGTGTACTGGATGGTGGTGCAGGGGAGAGACGGCAGGACGGTCCTGGAGGAAGGACGGACACTCACACGGGGGTAAGCTTCATTACCTTTACTGGTGATGCTGCAGGCATGGTCCAGAGTACTCCAGGTGAAGGGCGCATTTCTGGACTCTCCCCAGTGAGAGGTATAGGGCCTCCTGATCCGTTGCTTATTTCCCTAAGCTTCTGGCCTGCCTGGAGCTGGGCTTAGCTTGGTTACTGTCTCTCTCGGCACCTGCTGACCTGGTGGTAGGGCCTTCTCTTTGGAGATCACTCTCCCTGGACGCTGGGACCTCTGTGACTCCTGGCTCTGGTACTACAATCAGCATTAGGTGGACCTGAAACCTGTGGTTCTCCAGGGGTTCCGGTGGTTCCTATTGGGTATAAGGAGTCCCTGTAGGCGCGGACCCGGTGTCCGGTGTATAAATCGGAGTGAGCTTACTTTGCTCCTCTGCCCCCTTAGTTCCACTCTACTTTCCTCTCTCCGTCGACCACACTCGAGGCCCTCACTACTTGGCAGCTGGCGTGCTACGTCTTCACCGCTCTCTGAGCGTCGGCACGCTCTCTGCTCACTGTGAGCTGTGTTCCTGTCTGGACACTGACTAAGACCAAGACTCAGACTCAGACTCTGCTGCCTGGCTCCACCTTCCCTTTATATATCCCTAACGGGCTCCCTCTGATGGTCTGAGGTGGAAGGTGGAGGTGTATGAATGTAGTGAGGGCCTCTTGTGGAGAAGTCCATCCATGCACCCCTCTGGGTTCTGTGGCACCAATGCGCAGCAGGGGCGCCACAAATGATTTTATGATTTTGTAGCATCTGGCCATTCTAATAATTGGAAATAAAATGCCACACCCGATAAACGCTATTGCGGTGATGTCTCTGATATACCCTTATTATGGAGCTGCAACAGAAACTTTGTAACAACATCCAATCTGGTTTGGCAACAATTGTCCACATGTCTGCCTTCAATTAATAGACACCACTCCTCCCATGCCTTACCATAAGTTTGCCAAGTCAATGGGGCGACGGAGGATTGGATTAGTGGCATCAGCTGTTTGTTACTACATTCCAGAAGTTCTCTGAAAACCTGCCAATCAAAATGCGATAGTGAGTTAGCAAGGGTGTTATTCACTTCAGGGACATGGCGAGCCCAGAACCATTTATTGTGGTTTAAACATACCAGTAATAGCCGGCGGAGAGGCCCAGCACAGAAAGTGAAGAGGAAGACATATGGTTTAAGTAATGCATCACCTTGACGTTTTTTGTTTCAAAGCAAACTTTCTTATTTGCTAGGTACCTACCCCAATTTTCTACCGCTGCTACTAAAGGAAAAAGTTCTCAAATGGTATTGTTTTGACACACTCCTTGCTCTTTCCAATAGGCCGGCCAAGAACCTGCACACCACTGATTACCGAAAATCGCTCCAAAACCTCCTAATTTTAATTCGTGGCTCGAAATTTCAGCTAACTTAAAGCACGTGTGACCATTAAAGGAGTGTAAAAAAGTCTTCTAAACTTCTAAGTCAGCCCGTAGCGACCTATTAATTCCAATTCTATGACTGGGCTGAGACGCCCCTTTTGTCCTTTTGTTGCTAATGACAGTGAGAAAACTCTGCCGGCTGGCACAACCCGACAGGCAAAAACTAGTAAGCCTGGTAATGACTGCATCTGCAGGAGGGTTACCATCCTCATGGAACAGAAACCCTCAGCTGCAGAGGTTTTTGGATTTTATCAGTAGGCAGACGAAAATCATTGCTTTGGTATCAATTTCTATATGAAAGACAAGGTGGTAACGGGCCAACCGTTTTTTAGTGCGAAAAAGGTACACCGAAACACCGAGCGAAGGTATTAAATTTCTCCAGTAAAAATTTACAGAAATTTGCATTTTTTGGACCGACGAATAGGAAGTCATCCAAATAATGGATGACGAACCTACTGCCAGTTTCTTACCTAACAACCCAATCTAAAAAAGAACTGAATAGTTCGAAGTAGTAGCATGAAATAGCACAACCCATTAGTAGGCACGTATCGTAGTTATAATCATCATCCACTTGGCATCCCAATAGGTGGTATGTGACGCTCACAGGCCTCACCCTGGGAAATGGGGTTACTCGGAGCCGGGTCAGATGTTGAGGGTATGCAGTCGCGGCCAAGACCCGTTCCGTGCCCAGGGCGGTCACATTAAAAAGATGTAATGGGCTTTCAGGGTGGAGTGGTATTTCGACTACGCCACCTGTGGTGTCTGATGATGGCCACCAGCGCTGCGGCAGTCCTCTGAGGCGGGATGTAGTGGCAGCTTCGGATGGTGCTACTCCCCACAGGCGGAGCAGGGCCTCAGGGCAGAGACGCGGATGGAGGGAGTAGTAGTGAGAGATGTGGGGTGGTGTGGTGCAGAGCCGCGTTGCAATAAGAAACCGGAGGCCATAGGGGTAGTCTTCCAAGCTTTACTCACGCTAAAATGCACAGCTGCAAGGCTTCTCCCTGCTCCTCACGGTGCGCTGCAGCGACCAGGACCGGGGGTCCGACAACCTCCGAGTAGTTCAGGTGCTTTGGTCAGGACCCCGCACCAGAGTGTTCCTAGATTTTCCCACTAGGTCCTCTCCTGTCCGAGTGTGTTGCGTGTACTAAGGCCGGGTCTCCCTCTGGACTATGCACAGAACAAGGGTACGGGTGGCGACTCTGCTTCGCCCATTACCCGGTGGGATCCTCTGAGCCTTCCGGGCTTCTCTAAGACTTGAAGTGACAGAATCAGATATCGGGGGCCGGTACCCCTTTTGCAGCAGGGTACTCCCTCTGACTAGGCCAGAATAGTGAGGACAGGTGGCGTATGCCGCTCCGTATGCATCCTCCTGGGATCCTTTTGCCTGTGGAGCTTTTCTCCTCTACTCCCCTCCAGGCCTTCTTAGGTAGGGACCTTGACCGGGTAGAGACAGCCGTTAACTCTTGCCCGCTCCTCGCCTCAAGGCCAGAGCACGAGGACCGTGTCCCCATCAACTGCAGGTTCACACAGAAAGCCACATTCAGTGATGAAGATCACAATCAAAGACCATAAGCCCAAGATGGCTGTTTATTAAATATGAATTTAGTAAGTGTAACCTCTAAGTGTGTCCTCCACCCTCACCCACTACATGGTTCCCCCTATCTTTGGTTCCCCCATCTCCTCTTATCCCGGCTGGGGCAGCACCCTGGTGCATATTAGCCCCCCTCAGGTGGGAGAGGTGTAGTGTTGGATGCTGAGGTGGGGTCCTGACAGCTGCACCATCCTTACCTCAAAGGAGAGATACCACACCTCATTAAAGAGATGCAGTACCCCTGTGGCGACCGAACCCTCAGGGGCGCCACATTCCCCCCTGGTGAAACACAGCACGTCCGCGGGCTGCAAAGAGAGCAAAGACATGGTACAGACTTTTTAAATTTTTGTATAACAATAAAACCATCTTCCCATTATGGGAGGCACTTTTTCTTAAACGTTACAAACTTTAAATAGTGCACGAGTATACAAAAGTATAAAAACATCACAGACACATTATGCATATAGACAGACCAATTAAAGTGCAGTAGGAAAGAGTCAGTTCAGAAGCTTGAGGGACCTGTCCCAAACCCTCAACGTAGGCCCTGGGGTGGCTGCAGGGCATGAAGATCCCGAGTTGGACCTCCAGTAGAGCCACTCCCGACAGGTTTTCCTTCTGAGGTCTGAGGTAGTAGACGCGGTTTTGTATAAAACCAATAGGGAGCACCTAAATAGATGCATAACTATATACAAGAAGTAGAAGAGTCGGTCTACTGCAAGTCCGCAGGGACATATATCTCTGTATCCGGGAAGGAAAATATGGTTAAACTACAACATAATAACAAGGTAACTACAAAAAGGTTACAACCGCCGGGGCCGCTTAATCCATAGGTCCCCACCGGGGGAAAGGCTCATTCCTCCCTACGGAGGCTGACCGGTCCTCCACTGTCGAGTGCGAGGGGGTGTCACTCCTGGACACCTTGTGAACATCCAGGGCGTACCACCCCCGCACCCCGTGGTGGCGGGTGTATGATACCAAGTCACCCGGGAAGAGGTTCCGGCCAGGGTGTCCTTTCTTCAGCCTCGGCTCGACGTCCCGCCGGCTGACGAAGACGTCCTGCTGAAACGGGGGACCCCGTATGAAGCCCCATCCCGCCTCCTGGTGGAAGCGGACAACTAGCCCTTCCTCACAGGGGCTTGGACGGGCTGCCTCCTCCTGGCGGGCCCTGGACTTTGCAGCCTTGGCACGCACTTCGAGGCCCTCGCAGCGGACCTCCCTCTGCCGTTGCTCCCGGTCGAGCTGGAGGATTTGTTGCCGACACAGCTCGCTCCTCCTCCGCGCTTTAGCCCGGGTCTCCTGGGGGAAGCCCATCATGTCCCCCCCCTGGTTGTTACAGGCCAGCTCCTCAGCCGCCGGCCTGGTGACTGAGGGTGCAGGCAGCGGTGACAGCAGGGGCTGCTTCAGGTCCTCAGGGATTGAGGACCAGTCCGGGTTGGGGTCGGTGGATCCCCCAGCAAACACAGGTTCCTTCGAGACGGGAGGCGGGAGGCATTGCAGGCCTCCACCGATGGCGGAAGCCTCTAACTCCGGGGCAAGGACCTGCTCCCAGGTTACCGCGCCAGGTAGCACGTACTCAGTCATGAGGGGCACGGTGGGTTCAGCAGCCGGGACGGGGGTATCACACTCACCCGCTCCTGGGCTACATGCAACCTCTGATGCCTCTTCCTCCTGGTTTGCTGCTCCTTGGCAGCGGGCCCGGATCCACTGCAACATTTCTTCCCGTCACGCGGCGGACGCTGCATACTGGGCCTCAGCCACCCTGCGGGTAAGGTCCGTGGTTTCTTTACGAAGAAATTCCGCTTCTCCCGGGGTCAGGATCATGCCACTCTCCTCGCCGATGGGAGAAGTACCTGGGCTGGGTCCGGAAGGCTCTGGTAGGCTTCCCTCAGCAGCGTCCATGTCCGCTCCTGAGGATGGTAAGTCTCGGACTATTATGGCCACACCTTGTGGTTTTCTTCGTTCCCTCCTCTTCTCGGGGTGGCTCCAGGGCGGTAAGCTGACCGGCACTCCCAGGGACATCCCATCCGCTTTGATGGACATTACCCCGTGGACAGTCTCTAATGGAAGGGGCGGTCTGCTCTTTTGGCGCCATGGGGGAGCCAGGCCCACGATAGGAGGTACTGGGAAGCTACCCTTTTTGCACATTATGGCGTCCGTTCTTCTTGGGCGGGCACCATTTTAAGTGGAAAACGACAGTCTGAGGTATAAGGCGCACAGGACCCAGTAGCAATGGGCAATCTTCTTCCGTTGCTGTGGGCATGCTATCCTGCCGACTACGCCAAGTATGTGACACTCACAGCCCTCACCCTGGGAAGTGGGGTTACTCGGAGCTGGGTCAGATGTTGAGGGGATGCAGTCGCGGCCTAGACCCGTTCCGTGCCCAGGGTGGTCACATTAAAAAGATGTAATGGGCTTTCAGGGTGGAGTGGTATTTCGACTACGCCACCTGTGGTGTCTGGTGATGGCCACCAGCGCTGCGGCAGTCCTCTGAGGCGGGATGTAGTGGCAGCTTTGGATGGTGCTACTCCCCACAGGCGGAGCAGGGCCTCAGGGCAGAGACGTGGATGGAGGGAGTAGTAATGAGAGACGTGGTGCGGTGTGGTGCAGAGCCGCGTTGCAATAAGAAACCGGAGGCCATAGGGGTAGTCTTCCAAGCTTTACTTACGCTAAAATGCACAGCTGCAAGGCTTTTCCCTGCTCCTCACGGTGCGCTGCGGCCACCAGGACCGGGGGTCCGACAACCTCCGAATAGTTCAGGTGCTTTGGTCAGGACCCCGCACCAGAGTGTTCCTAGATTGTCCCACTAGGTCCTCTCCTGTCCGTGTGTGTTGCGTCTACTAAGGCCGGGTCTCCCTCTGGACTATGCACAGAACAAGGGTATGGGTGGCGACTCTGCTTCGCCTGTTACCCGGTGGGATCCTCTGAGCCTTCCGGGCTTCTCTGACTAAGACTTGAAGTGACAGAATTAGATATCGGGGGCCGGTACCCCTTTTGCAGCAGGAATCCCTCTGACTAGGCCAGAATAGTGAGGACAGGTGGCGTATGCCGCTCCGTATGCATCCTCCTGGGATCCTTTGGCCTGTGGAGCTTTTCTCCTCTACTCCCCACCAGGCCTTCTTAGGTAGGGACCTTGACCGGGTAGAGACAGCCGTTAACTCTTGCCCGCTCCTCGCCTCAAGACCAGAGCACGAGGACCGTGTCCCCATCAACTGCAGGTTCACACAGAAAGCCACGTTCAGTGATGAAGATCACAATCAAAGACCATGAGCCCAAGATGGCTGTTTATTAAATATGAATTTAGTAAGTGTAACCTCTAAGTGTGTCCTCCACCCTCACCCACTACATGGTTCCCCCTATCTTTGGTTCCCCCATCTCCTCTTATCCCGGCTGGGGCAGCACCCTGGTGCATATTAGCCCCCCTCAGGTGGGAGAGGTGTAGTGTTGGATGCTGAGGTGGGGTCCTGACAGCTGCACCATCCTTACCTCGAAGGAGAGATACCACACCTCATTAAAGAGAATGCAGTACCCCTGTGGCGACCGAACCCTTAGGGGCGCCACAGAAGCAATCAGGGTGGACCGGTAATCGGCAAAAAGTGGACTCAATGTCAGATTTCGCCAGCAATGCTCTGGTGTACTAACACCACCGTTCTGTCAAAGGACGCATAAGACACTGAGGCATCCTCCAACAAAATGCCTTCATTGACAGAATCTCCTTTTAGGTAGGACAGATATTGAATAAGATGGTCTTTTTTTTGGAATTACACCCAAGAGTGAAACTCTAAAGTATTGAAAATAAGGGGCTTGAAAAGGGCCAACCATTCTACCTAACACAACCTCTTTTTTGATCTTCTTATGAAGAATGTCAGGGTGTTCGCGGGCAGATTCGAAATTTTTTGCGAAATTGGGCGAATAAATCTAAATGGGATGAAGAAACCATAAGTAAAGTCAAAACGTATCTGTCCTGCAGTGTCTTTTACTAGGATATTGGTCTAGCCAAGGGCCCATCACAGTTACGCTCACCGGTGTCCATGTGTTCTGTGTGGGGAGGTTTGGTTGGTAATTTTCCTGAGGGGCAGGAACATCGTGCAGCAGGGTTGTCTCCCTGCAAGCGAAACATGCGTGCTTATATTTACACAGTCCGTTCCTAATTGAACAACCAGCAGGCCCCGGGTTTAAATACGACCACTGAATTTTGACCTGCTGTTGTGGATTGATCAGTAGCCGCTGCTAAAAAGGGGGGGTGCTTTTGTGACAAAATAAGCCGTAACCAAACATCGGTTGCTTTTACCGCCCAGCCTATTTCTGGTTGCAGGACCAGCCGCCTCCGGAACTTCTCGTCATATTGCCACCAGGTGGTGCCGCCATGTGTTTTGTAAGAGTTATATATCATATCTTGATATATGAATAGTTCTGAACAGCGTTCCAGTGCTTCTGGCCCATTATACAACTTAAAACAGAAAATCCTTGGAACCAATTGTTTATTGTTTTTGCAACCTTTTGTCTATACCTATCAAACGGCTGATCAACTTGTCTCCTTTCTTTGTCAACAGTATGTTGATCCACTGAAATTAGTGGCCAGATTTCAACATATTGATTATTCCAGATTTTATTTCTGGTGTCTTCATCTAAGTTAGACCCAAGCGGGCTAATCCCACAGAAGAATGCATTTTTATGCACACTAGCTAAAGGGGGTATAACTTTATTAGTAGTTGTTGAGGATAATTGCTCTACTAATGCTTTAAACACTCCAGTGCTATTATTTTTTTCTATTTGCATTAAATTGCCCTCACCCACGTCTGCAGCTGGAGGAGGGACTCTGGCACCAGAATGGACGGATGTAAACGGAAGGTCTTGGCTTGAAGCCCTGGGGGGATGTCAATGACTCGGTCAGGCTGGAAGCCCTTGAGGATGTCCTCGGCTTGCGTCTATCACCAAGGGGACGAGACCGGCGATCGGGGCTTGCAGAAGCGCTTGACATCTCAGATAATGATGATGGAGAGCGCCATCTCGAGGACCGAGATCTGTGACACCTCCTGTGGGATCTTGACCTTTGGCACGAATGCGTGGAATGCTTATTGCGCCGACGTGAAGTACTGTGTCCATGGCGGTGGTAAAGTGACATGGAAGAGGAGGAAGAGTATCTGTGGCGTCTACGCCTGTCCTGTTTACCTCTGTGGTGAGGGGAAGAAGAGGTAACAGCTGCTAAATTATCTGAGGGTATATTTTGACATGCAAGGACAGGACAAAAGGCGTTAATGAATCCTGTTCTGCTTGGGCATCACTGTGCATGACAAGTGCTGGTGTGAGTACAGTATTGCTGGGCTGATTTGAGACTGCCAGGGTTTCATTTATTACAACAGGCAGGGGGTTTTCTGGCTCCTCTGGACGTGGAGAAGGAGGAGGACTGGAGAAAAGGAGGTGGACCTACTGTTATTAGAGCCCATTGTGCTTAATACAGGCCTTGAAGGAGGAAGTATGGGTGGATGTGTAATAGTATGTTGGGCAGTGGGAGCAGCACAAAGCAATGGCTGCTGGTGATGAGGAAGCACGGGGAGCACCCTTAGCGCCGAAATTTGAAAATTGGCGCCGCTCTGTGCCGACACTATAGTATGCGGTGAGCGAGGGGATAAAGTGGGTCTGAATGTTTTTCTTAGATGGCGCCTGCGAGAGCTTTCAGCCGGGGCAGTGGAGCTTTCTCTGAGGTGCAATGGAGGGCAAAAACGCCTTGTGGATCGCCCAGCTATGAACATCTGGTGAGTGGCCACTGGGACAGGGAGGGGAGTGGATACCGTCAGCACAGGGGGAGCGGATACCGACAGGGAGATGAGCACTGAGCCCTGCGATGAGGGCTTGCAGCCAGCGCTCACCTTCCTGTTCTGCTCTGGCACGCAGGACCTCGATTAGAGGGTCAGACATCTTCTCCGGACAGCGCTGACGAGCACCTCCAGGACCCGAACAGGGGGAAGAGGAGGAGACTGGTTCAGTGCCAATTTTTTTAACTACCTGGAAGGGGCAGTGCTAGTCATTCCGGTTTACTATTGGCCCAACAGGGGACATATTATCACCCTTTTAACTATAGGGTTGGGCAGGAAACAGGGCCGGCTCCATGTTTTCGTGGGCACCGGGCGAAAGAGTCTCAGTGGGCTCCTTTAACACATACCACGATTCATGATGCATATATAACAAATATAGGTATAGTACAAGGCCAAAGATTTCCCTTACTTCTTACATTATATGAGTGATATATATTGTAAATTCTACAATATCTCAGAAACCAGTGAATCCTCGCAGCGCACAGTGCAGACCGGACAGTATAGTCCTCCATACAGTATTATGGGCACCACATAGTCCTCCATACAGTATAATGGGCACCACATAGTCCTACATACAGTATAATGGACCCCATACAATACTCCATACAGAATAATGGACCCCATATAAGGCTTCATACAGAATAATGGGCCTCATATGATGCTCCATACATAACAATGGATCCCATATAATGCTCCATACAGAAGAATGGGCCTCATATAATGCTCCATAGAGAATGGGCCCCATGTATAGCTCCATTCAGTATGGGCCCCATGTATAGCTCCATTCAGTATGGGCCCCATATATTGCTCCATATAGAATGGGCTCCATATATTGATTCATACAGTATGGGCCCCATATATTGCTCCATAGAGAATGGGCCCCATATTATGCTCCATAGACAATGGGCTCCATATATTGCTCTATATAATGCTCCATAGAGAATGGGCCCCATATTATGCTCTATAGAGAATGGGCCCCATATTATGCTCTATAGAGAATGGGCCCCATATTATGCTCCATAGAGAATGGGCTTCATATTATGCTCCATAGAGAATGGGCTTCATATTATGCTCCATAGAGAATGGGCCCCATATTATGCTCCATAGAGAATGGGCCCCATATATTGCTCCATATAATGTCCATAGAGAATGGGCCCCATATTATGCTCCATAGAGAATGAGCCCCATATTATGCTCCATAGATAATGGGCCCCATATTATGCTCCATAGCGAATGGGCCCCATATATTGCTCAATAGAGAATGGGCCCCATATATTGCTCCATATAATGTCCATAGAGAATGGGCCCCATATTATGCTCCATAGAGAATGGGCCCCATATTATATTCCATACATTTAAAAAAAAAATAAAATAAAATACTCACCTCTCCTTGCTGGCGGCAGGTCAGGATTCCTCAGCATCTTCTGGCTCTATGCACTGTCAGAGAAGGGGGCGCGCTGTGCTGACGTCATTGCGCCCTCTGCCCCTGACATGCCACAGTGTCAGAAGATGTGGACTCTCCGGCCCCATAGCGTGCCAGGGTCCCCGACAGCGAGTGGGCCCCCCTGCTTGCTCAGGGCCCCGACACTTGCCTGGGTGTGCCAGGTGCTGATGCCGGCCCTGGCAGGAAGGCACCAACGGGATTACTTGAGCGATAACGGGGGAAGGGCACTGCAGTCAGAGGCACACTCCTTATTTAGCATACTGCCTGCTATAATTCTCACAAGAAGATGTGGACTTTCCCACAAGAGAAAAGAAAAGTGAGCAAAAGTGGAGAATCAAAGCTTTTCTAAACTAAAAAAAAAAAACACATTAAAAAATGCTGCTTCAAATCTGCACCAAGAATGCATCAAATAAATTGGAATAAGCATAAAAAATGCAGCAGAATGCAATAATCAGAGATGATTGGAAGATTGTTACGGCGTATTATAGTGCAGAAAATATAAGGATGAAAAGCAGCAAAACAAATTAAGCATTTAAATTACATGTGAACATGGCCTTAAGGTCCAGTTCCTTTTTATCACAGCTCTGCCCCCTCATCCTCCTACGACCACCATCATGACATGTTACTCCTCATGGCTAATGATACTTGAGTCACCAATGATGAAAAAAAGCAGCATGATAAAGGATGCCATCAGTTTTCTTTGTAAGTGGCTGCTCTGTGTGGGATCAGATAAAAAAATTCACTTTCTTTAAAATTAATTGAAAAATATTGAAATGATTTGGCTGACTACATCAAGTACCGCAATCTAAACTCTACAAACATGTTAATTACCTTCTATTTAAAATGGAGATACTAATTCATTGTAAACGTACACACGACATGCCGACTGGAGATCTTTGATCTTTTCCTTCAAACGAACCTCTGATGAAAGAACTTGGAAATTTAGATTGTAATTTATACTCTGACTAGATGCACACATTGTTTATTGGCCTATTTTTGGATAATAGAAGTCACATAAGACATTTTATGGGTGGTTCCTTACTGCACGCATAATGCTATCACAGGAGGAAGTATTTTAGCATTTACTGACATAATACAAAGGGAATTGGTTATAAAATTACCTTTTGTTTACATAAAACTTTTATTTCACAATTTTTTTTAGACTGTTTTTCCTTTTATATGTTTCATGCCGGTGTTTACATTCCTAAAAAAAAGAAAAAAAAAGAAGGCAACACTTGTACATTACAGTACAGGCAGTACCCCGATTTATGAGCATCTGACTTACGTACAACCAATAGATATGAACATTTAGATGTTAAAAATAAAAATGACTAATACCTCACCGCTCACCTCTCCTGCCGCCCCGCTGCTCCGATCCTCTTCTTTCTGCCACCCCGCTGCTCCGGTCTTCTTCTTTCTGCTGCCCCACTGCTCCAGCCCTTTTCTTTCTGCCACCCCGCTGCTCCGGTCCTCTTCTTGCTGCCACCCCGCTGCTCCGGTCATCTTCTTGCTGCCTCCCTGCTGCTCCAGTCCTCTTATTTCTGCCGTCCCGCTGCTCCGGTCCTCTTCTTTCTGCTGCCCCACTTCTCCAGTCCTTTTCTTTCTGCCTCCCCGCTGCTCCAGTCCTTTTCTTTTTGCTACCCTGCTGCTCCTGTCCTCTTCTTCCTGCCGCCCCGCTGCTCCAGTCCTCTTCTTTCTGCTGCCCTGCTGCTCGGGTCCTCTTCTTCCTGCCGCCCCACTGCTCCAGTCTTCTTCTTGCTGCCACCCCGCTGCTCCAGTCCTCTTCTTTTTGCCACCCCGCTGCTCCGGTCCTCTTCTTGCTGCCTCCCTGCTGCTCCAGTCCTCTTATTTCTGCCGTCCCGCTGCTCCGGTCCTCTTCTTTCTGCTGCCCCACTTCTCCAGTCATTTTCTTTCTGCCTCCCTGCTGCTCCAGTCCTTTTATTTTTGCCACCCTGCTGCTCCGCTCCTCTTCTTCCTGCCACCCCACTGCTCCAGTCCTCTTCTTTCTGCTTCCCTGCTGCTCGGGTCCTCTTCTTCCTGCCGCCCCACTGCTCCGGTCTTCTTCTTTCTGCTGCCCCGCTGCTCGGGTCCTCTTCTTCCTGCTGCCCCGCTGCTCCTGTCTTCTTCTTTCTGCTGATGGGCTCCACATCTCCAGACTCTTCAATAAAGACCAGGACTTCAGGTCGTGCCCAAGCCTCGGATGTCACTGTGCGTCAAAGGGCTTAACATTGACTTGTTTATCGTAAAGAGGCTATGGATGCGGTGCACTATGATGGAAAGAAGAGGATTGGACGGTGTGAAACGAGCAGCCGGGTGGCCGGAGAGGTCAGTGATGAGCTTTTTTTTTCTGGCTCTGTTCCAACTTTCATACAGATTTGGGTTACTAATAAAACAACAGTCCGTATCTAGTTCGTAACATGTGGACTGCTGTATAACCATAAGTGAATAACACTTTTTTATATATACTGTATATCTGTCTAGTTAGGAATCAGAAAAGGTGTGAATCAATTTCTGCTTTATTACAAATGAAAGTGATAATGTGAGCATTG
This sequence comes from Phyllobates terribilis, assembly GCF_046119375.1. Taxonomy (NCBI): domain Eukaryota; kingdom Metazoa; phylum Chordata; class Amphibia; order Anura; family Dendrobatidae; genus Phyllobates; species Phyllobates terribilis. The sequence goes on along the minus strand of NW_027362764.1, from coordinate 62,628,651 downwards.
GAGATGAACAGCAAGACACAACCAAAAAGGAGGAAGGTACAGGTGGTAGTCACAGATAATGCCTCTCTCCTTGTCCCTCTTGAATGATTTTTCTTTAGTTTTGGGTTTTGTGAGTGTCCTTATCCCTCCCTACTGGTAGCATGAGGCGATACCCAGAGGCAGGCCATTCAGGTTGCACAAGTAGGGAGTTCATCTACTTAAACGGCGCTAATTTTTTCACAAAGCATTTGAGGGATAAGTTAACACAACATTTTTTCCAAGCAAGTGAGAACAATGAAGTTTTCAAGCATAAACCACTTCAGGGGATGCACGTGTTTTTTATTTTTTTTAGTTGAATCGTCTTTTTCACTTTTTTTTGGGGTGTTTCCTGAAGCTGTTTGTAAACTTTTTTGTTGGCATTTTCTTAAAGGCAACCTGACATCTGATACATGCTGCCTGATCCATGGACAGCATTGTATCAGGCATATATTTATTTTTTATTTTTTTTAATTTGTTTTACTCACTTATATAGCACCATTAATTCTACAGTGCTTTACAGACATTATGAGCACTGTTCCCATTGGGGCTCACAATCTAAATTCCCTATCAGTATGTCTTTGGAGTGTGGGAGGAAACCGGAGAATCCAGAGGAAACCCACACAAACACGGGGAGAACATACAAACTCCTTGCAGATGTTGTCCTTGGTGGGATTTGAACCCAAGACCTCAGCGCTGCAAGAATGCAGTGCTAACCACTGAGCCAATAGTTTAATAGCCACTGGGGACCGAGCCGCATGAGAAAGTAGTCAGACAGGCGGGTCCCCGGCAGCTTCTCCCGCCTACTGCCAGTGACTGACAGGTCTCTCCGTATAGGGGCACGCAGGGAGAGACCTGTCACTCCAGGACAGCAGGCAGGGAGAAGCTTCTTGGAACTGTTGGTCCCACTAGTCTCCCATGCGGCTCGGTCGCCATATGTTTTGTTAAATATATGTGGCTGAAATCAGGCAGCCATATTCCGATATATGCTGTTCATGGAATGGGCAGCATGTATCAGCTGTCACGTTCCCTTTAAATATGTTTTAGGGGTTGTCTTTTGAGTGATTTTTTTCTAACTTTTTTGGGGCGATTTGAAGTTGTTTCTTGAAGTCTATTAAGTAATGAATAAATTGCGAGTGGTTTTTATGCCAAAAACTATCATAAAACTCTGCAAAAGGCGTCTTTCAGGAATCTTTTGAGCCTTCCCATTGATTTCTATTAAAAAAGTACAGATAGTCATCAGAGCGTACGCTGCCTAATGAATTTTCAAGTGACTTCTTTTAACTTCTTAACTTTTTTGGAGACCTGAAGTGGTTAAAAGATGCTCAGAAGTCTGACCATGTAGCAAGTCATCATTACATAGAATTGAATAGAAAGATTATTTTCAGTTTTCTGAGTGTTTTTTCAGGATTTTTTTTAAGAGCGAACCTGCTCAAAAAAATGCCTAAGAGAAAAAATCAATAATTCTCAGATAAACCATCCATTTATTAGGGATAATGAGGTGTTAACACTTAGTTTTACTTCATGCAGTAAAAGGAGATGCTGGATGGAAGTCTATTGTGCTGACATCTAGTGGTCAATATGGAAATTGCCTTTGTTTGTCATTGAATTACAAAAAAAAAAAAATCTACCAGAAAGGCTTATTGTCAGGTATTTTTCGACAGCGTCTTGACATAACATGATCTCTATGCTTGAATCTGGTTGTTGGCACATTTTCCCGCAGGTGTTTGTACGGTGTAACATTGTGTTCAGATATAAGATGCACATTATATCCTATCTTCCGTCTGTCTCCATGTTACATTTTATTTCGTGTCGCGCTGTTATTTTTCTCTGACGAAAATAAATAAAATGGAAGCGAGAACCTGTGATTGATAATGAAGAAAAACATGCAGGCGTCACAGAGCTGACACCTCCTGTACTTAGCAAAATCTTCCTGTGACAGGCAATGTGATATGGATGATAATTAAGGCTGTCACCAAGTGTCAGGAGCAGATGTGCATAAAGTTTGTCAATGATATGCATCAGCTTGTTTTTCTGAAACATTTCTTATGTGTCCTGTACATGTTTATTCTATTTTAGAAAAAAGGTGCATTTAAAGGATTAAAATCCAGGTATAACTAATATTATGTGTAATGCTGAGTACAGGGCTTAAAGGGACCAGCATGGCACAGTGGGTGAAAGAACACCATAGAGTGGATTCCTGTGTCGTGCTCCACCCCTTCTGCACAACACTGTGCTAGAGACTTACTAAAAGCGGTAAAAATTCAGGTTTTTGTGTTATGTGTATTTTTAAAAGAATTCTGATCTTCACAAAAAAAACCCAAAATTATTAATTTTGCAATTTTTATACTGGCCACTTGGGTTTTTGTTTTAGACTTATACTTCCTGCCCTTTTAAAAATAGTTTTCAACAGTCTTATTATCACCAGAGGCAGGCATACAATAACTGATAACACCTCTATACATACCAATTCTACAAAACAACAAAATGATCATTAACCCTGCTGTAACTAAATAACTAAAAAGCAAAAGTGCATTTAAATAACATAGTGTTCTTAGTAAACACTGTTTTTGATCAAAAAAATATAAAAGCCATCCCACCAGCGACAAGGTGACCCTATTCAGGACGGTCCTACACTGCTATAATAAAACCTTACCATGTGTCAGAAGTGAACTCGGTGTGAATAAGGGCAGATAAAGGACTGGGTCCTGAACTCTGGACACCTCAGCCTTGGGAAGTCTTTAAATGTAATATCCATCTCAAGGAAGGGAGGCCATGCCCTAACTTGCACAAAATTCAAAAATCTAAAGAAAAAACACAAAAATTGAGCTGGAGTTTAAGTTGATATACATGCAACATATAAACGCATGTTCACACTGGCCACCAAACAGACAAAAGTTTTGCAATTTTTTGGGCATTTTTTATACTCATACTTTCTACCTTTTCAAAAATAGTTTTCAGCAGTCTCATTATCACCAGAGGCAGACATACAATAAGTGATAACACCTCTATACATAGTAGAATAATTGTAATTCTCCACGAATCACAGAAGGCAATGTCACAGCTCCCCGTGTTTCCCTGAGCAGAAGAGCGCAGATATAACCTGTACAAGAAAAACTAAAGAGCCTCCACAAACCATCAGGAGGCGTTTGCACCACATAGGGCTACAAGCCGGACGTCCAGCTACAGGTGATCCATTGACCACCACTCTCAAAGGCCATCATGGTGCAGAGCAAGACGGCAATGGAAGCTGGAATGGAGGTCTATGCACTTCTGTGATGAGTCCCGCTTTTGTCTTGGATGCAAAGATAGCCGTAGATTGGTCTGGTGATCACATGGGCAACGCCATGAAAAGGCCTTCACGAGGGAGCGTGAAAGGGTCTATGCACTTCTGTGATGAGTCCCACTTTTGTCTTGGATGCAAAGATAGCCGTAGATTGGTCTGGTGATCACATGGGCAACGCCATGAAAAGGCCTTCACGAGGGAACGTGAAACTGTCCCATGAGTTGTTTTTCAACACAACCCCAGACCGCATGTTGCTCATGCTACTGCAAGCAACCTTCGTGGCCTAAACATGCTACCATGGTTGCAGCATCTCTGGACTAACCTTCCATCAAGCACATCTGTGGCGTCATTGGTCGGTAATTGCAAAAGCAGCCGCCAGCAGCAGATTTTGATGATTTGTCCAAGTGCATTCAGCGTGGAGAACATTCCTCAGATGACCATTAATTAATTTATTTTTAAAAATGTATTAATGGTCATAAATAAATAAATGACCATTAATAACCTCATTGATAGCAGCCAATGCTCTAAGTGTGGGGATGTCTGCATGTGGCACTCATACTCCATACTGAATAAATCGAGATGTTTTACTTTTTTTTTTATCAATTTTTTCAGAATTTTCAGATCATTAATATATCTATTCATCCTTTGATTTCCATAATTCCATGACATTTCCTTTCTGGTGTTGCTATTTCGATCTTGAGGAGTGTATGTTATCATGTGATTATATTGAGTCCTTATGTCTTATATTTAGTGTTGAGCGAGTATGTTCTGTTCCGAGTATGCTGGGGCCGAGCTCCGAGTATTTACAGCTGCTCAGTGATGTGTTTGAATCGCTCCGTGTGCATGATTTGCAACTGTTTGACAGCTTTATTACATGGGAGGAATGTGTAAGAAATAGACATTCCTCACATGTATTAAAACTGTCAAACAGTCGCAAATCATGCACACGGGAGCGATTCAACCATATCACCGAGCAGCTGTAAATACTCTGAGCTCGGCCCGAGCATACTCGGCGAAAGGGTTAATAGAATATACTCGCTCAACACTACTCATATTGCATCTTGTTTTCAAATATGAGAAATGTAGAATTCCAGGGAACATCTGTAAAGGGGCACAAACTTTTTTCTACTACCGTAAATAATCCTGCATCTCAAAACAAAATCTCATTCTGCCACTTCAGTGCAGAATTTCGTTTCCTTGCAAGTCTGATCCTCTCAGGGAAATCCGATGTGTACAGAGATGCATGCAGTTGTAGGCAACAAACAAAAATCAATAAATAATAATTAGATGGAGCAGCTACATGGACATTTTATGGGCAGCCTGGGGACGCGGGTGCAATATGATACTGTTGTGTTATTTTTCTCTTTAATAAACCTGTGAAGGTTTCAAGATCCCGATTCATGATTATGTTTTTCAGTCTCGGAGCGATAATCAGATGCGTGGAACACGCAGAGGGAGCCATGATTCTGGAGTCATTGAAGCAAAAGTGCAGTAGGTGGTGGAGAGGAAACATTTTCCTACTATTGGAATCTCAGCAAGTGACTCAGAAGGAGCCAAAGTGTAGAAAATGATGATAAGTCTTCAAACGTTCGAAGTCATGTATAGTTTGAGTTAGATGCTTAAGGAGCTTTCCAGTATTTTACATTTCTGAGCCATACTCGTGTTTGATTAATGATTATTTAAGTGTTATGTCTCATCTTGTGAGGTGGATCCTTGAGACCCCTGGTCCGAAAAAGCAGTTCTTATGCAGCACGGATCAGTGGAGCTGGGGCATCAGGACTTATGAGTGACAGTAGAGGAGATATTGAACCAATGTAATAGAGCCAGATCAGAGAGGACTGGTGTAGCAGAAGTGGATAAGAGAGGACTGGTGTAGTAGAGCTGAATCAGAAAGCACTGGTGTAGCAGTGCTGGATCAGAGAGGACTGGGAGATACTTATTATTTAAGGCACCTCCATCGGTTGGGAGGTGCCTAAGCAATGTTATTAGTATGCTCCTGAACGCTTGCTAGTTGTCAGGTCCCCAGTTTGCTAGTACCTGCTAGTTCCCACTGGTGTCTGCCTGTACCTGCCTAAACCCACTTGTTCTTGCCTCGTTCCTGCCTGTCTTTGCTTGTGCCTTGCAGCTGTACTCACCTGTACAATTTGAGCCCACCTGTATACCAGCCATACCCGCCTGTGCCCACCTGTATACCAGCTGTACCCGCCTGCACCTGTCTGTGCCTACCTGAATACCAGCTGTTCTCACCTGCACCTGTCTCTGCCCATCTGTATACCAGCAGCACCTGCCTGTACCAACCTGTCTACCAGCCATGTTCACCAGCACCTGCCACTCCTGGGTTACTGCCATGTCTGCCTGTACCAGCATCGCTTTCCTAATTGGCCATTCCAGCCTCCTATCCTTTGGGAGTCAGATGCCGTGCATCCGAGGTCAGTCTTGGTGTAGCACCTAGTCACGCCTCTCCAGACTCTCCTCGGATTGCGGTACAGTGGTTCCACCACTCCTGTTACATGGATCAGAAAGGACTAGGGTAGCAGAGCTGGATTAGATAAGACTGGTGTAGTAGAGCTGGATCAGAGAGGATAGGTGTAGCAGAGCTGGATCAGAGAGGACTGGTGTAGCAGAGCTGGATCAGAGAGAACTGGTGTAGCAGAGCTGGTTCTGAGAGTAGACTGGTTTAGTAGAGCTGGATCAGAGAGGACTGGTGTAACAGAGCTGGATCAGAGAAGACTGGTGTAGCAGAGCTGGATCAGAGTGGACTGGTGTAGTAGAGCTGAATCAGCAATGGTTGGTGTAGTAGAGCTGATCTAATGATGACTGATGTAGAAGATCTGGACTGGCCATAACTAGTGCAACAGAGCTGGTTCTGTAAAGCAGCTGAACTATGACCAAGATGTAGCAGTGCTGGACCCACGGAATAGCAGAGTTGTAGAGCAGGACTTAATGCAGAACTGCTGGATCCACAGAATAGCAGAAATGTGCAGCAGGGTTTGATGTAGAAGTGCTCCAAAGAATAGAAAATCTGTACGGCATGGTAGGTTCTCTATACTAAGTCATGCCAGGACACCAACTGCCTGAATACTCATGCGGCAACCTGCCACCTGAGCTAGGCTATATAGCCCGAGAGAGTAATGTCACAGAGGAGCGTCAGTTGCTGTCACAATCGGGATCACAGGGGAGCAGAGTGACCCAGCAGAAGATGGAGGAGACAGTTCAAAACACTGAAATGGTGAGGAGTGGTAACAGTATCATTGGTGGACATCAATGTCAGATTCTGTGGATCTACTGAGTTAGTCAAATGCACATACTGTATATTTGTGTCACCCTGGCCTGGATGCCACAAAATGTAATAAAGCTGTGTCTGAGAGCAGGGGGGGGGTTCTCTAGTCAGGGGAACATTAGCATGCAGTACCTCCTGTCTCAGGCCAGTAGGGGGAGCAGGCTGCCCCTATAAAAGCTGGTGCTGGGGGCAGGGTTAGGGAGAACTGGATGACCTGTCTCAGTACTGAGACGTGTCCCGGAGCAGAGCAGGGACAGAAAGTTGTATTGCACCTAAGAAGAAGTGTGGCAGGAGGAGAGCAACAAGCCAGAGACAAGAGGTGAAGTGAGCCTGTCTTGGCAGATAAAGGACTTAATTTACCAGACTTTGGTGTCTGAGGCTGGGAGGATTCCACATCCCACAGAAGATAACCAGTCTGCAGGGGACTGTATATTCCTTGGCCTAAGAAGCCTGAAGGCCCTGCCACAACAGAAGGGACCAGGAAAGCTGTACCAGGCCGGGAGCAGAAAGAAACCCACGTTGCAGGCCATACAGGCGAGAGTACACGGAGAGCTCGGAACCGTGGGCTGTTACCCTATAAGGAGGAGATAGCAAGAAGGAGCACAGAAAGCACAGTAGGCCTACACCCTCACCCTGACCAGGGCCAATTTCCCCATTGCTCTCAGACATCCAGGTCCCCTCCGAGCCGGGACTGTTTATGGGTCAGTTTACCTGTTTTAGTAAAGACCCTGGACTACAACCTGTTGTCTGTGTGCTCCTTCGCGGCTCCAGCACTACCAGTACTGGGACTCTCACCACCATCACTCCCACCATCCATTATACTGCCCTGGGGCCGCACTCTTCCCGTGGGGAGTCACACTACCCTAGCTGCACACCTCATCAGCCCCAGCGGTCTGCATGCAGCGGCGGTTCCTAATAACCGCAATCCACGGGTGGCGTAGTCGGACATTATCAATAGTGCATAGCAGACTACCATTGGTCTGACCACCCAGAGCCACGGAACCGGGTTGCCACTACTACCCCCATCGTTTCCCTACTGCCCGGATCCGAGTGCCCCACGACCCAGGGGGCGAGTCAGCTTTGGCTTAGTCGGCAGGATTGCAACCAACCCGCCACAAACGGGTATTGCGTGCCTGAAAAAGACATTGCACTTACCTGAAAAGAGGTTTCCCGCCATCCGGAGCCGTTTCCCGCCATTTCCAGCCGTCTCCCGCCATCTTCCATTGGTTCCCGCCATCTTCAGACGTTTTCCCGCCATCGGACGCCATCTTCAGGATGCCGCGCGGGAAGAAGAGGGGCGTGGACGTCCAAACCGCGCGAGACCCGAAGCTCCGCCCCACGCACCGACGCTGCGCAAGGTCCTGGAAGGGAGAGAGAGCGACGCTGACGTCACCAGGACACAACGCAAGGTCCTCGTCCAGAGCAGCAGCAGCGGAGCCGCGGCCTACAGAAGAGGATCGTCGGAAGATAGGCCACGCTTAACTAGGGGGGAGGAAGATGTCGGATACAGAGGCGCCCACTACCACCAACGCAGCTGCAGCAGCGGTGATGCCATTTTCCCTGCCCTACATCCCTGGAGCGGCCTGGCTGCCCAAGTACTCAGGGGAGCCCCATGCCCTAACTGACTTTAAGGAAAGGCTGTACAGTTTGTTCCAAGTCTACCCCCTGACAGAGGAACAGAAGGTCAGCATATTAACAGGGCAGTTAACTGGCGCAGCACAAAGGGAGGTAAAATCATGGCCCACTGAGGAGAAAAGAACCGTGAAGGGTATTCTGGCCCGGCTGCGGGGTACCTTTGACACACGTACCTCTGCTGAAATTAAAATGAGGTTCTATGGATGTAAGCAGCGGGCACAGGACAGCATCAGAGACTATGCCCTAAATTTGCAGGAAGCCTTGAGAGCCATCAAACAAACTGACCCTGGCAGCGTGCAGGAAACGGATAAGCTACTAACAGAACAGTTTATAGAAGGTCTGCTGTCTAGCGCCCACAGGACCCAGCTGCGCCTCATGTTCTTTCAGAACCCTGATCTGATCTTTGCCCAATTCAAGGACAGGGCCATAAGGGTGCTCCGTGAATCCGCAACAAGTGGCGCTATAAACCCCCGGCGCCCTGCTCTCACCTACTACCAGGAGGCGGCGCCCTCCTCTATGGACTCCGTGGGGGCTGATGCACAGGCCCTGAACCAAGCCCCGTCGAAAGATCTGCACCACCAAGTCCAGGAGCTGACCAGGAGCGTCGCGGCATTGACCAGAACTGTCCAGGCGTTACAAGTGGACCCGTCAAGACCCATCGAGCTGGCTTCAAGTCCGGAGGATGTCCCGTGGCGTCGACAGAGGAGGATCCCGTCGTTCCGAGGGAGGCCCACAGACCGCTACGCAGAGGATGGACAGCCCATTTGCCGCCGATGCAACCAGCCTGGACACATTTCCAGGTACTGTAATTTAAACGGGTCCAACCTGGGGCAGAGGGCCAACCCCCAGGCATAAAATCACCAGGCCCTTACAATTGGCGTAATAAGTACGTTGGGGGGCGCCCGGTTTTACCCGTGGTGCTGGACGGTATCCCCATGAGCGCCTTGCTGGATACTGGGTCGCAAGTAACCACTATCCCTTATGTACTTTTTAAGCAGTATTGGACTGATGCTGATATCACACGGTATCCAGACAGTAACTTGAGCATCATCGCCAGTAATGGCTTACCCGTGCCGCAGATGGGGTTCAAGGAGATGACCATTAAGATTGGTAAAGTTGAACTGCCGGCACAGGGAGTAATTATTGTGGACATTGACCGTCGTGAAAGTCACCCTAAAATAACTGTGGGTACTAACGTGATTGAAAATTGTCTTTCAGAGGTAATTGTAATCTTACAACAGGTGGCGGTGAATGCTAGTTCCAGCCAACAGAGAGTCCTCAACAAGGAGATAAAAGCCCTGATGAGACGGCAGCAGGTAGAACTGTCTGGTGGTGAGATCGGTAGCGTAAGACTGAGTGACCCATTCCCCATTTCCATGCCTCCCAAAAGTGAAATGATGATCTGGTGTCGGACTGCAATCGGGTTGAGAGGTAGAGACTACCAAGCCATGGTAGAACCCGTGTACTCAGACAGCAGGCCCACCATTTTGACAGCCCGGGGGGTGGTTGATGTCCGTCATGGGAGGGTGCCCGTCCACATCCTCAACATTGGGGAGAGGGAAGTACACTTACCCAGGTACTCTACACTCGCCAAACTGTTTGTTGTCGAACACAAAGCTATCAGGGCCGTGGAACCCTTGCCTCCATCTCCGCAGGCGGAGGGTAATGGCTCCCAGAAGCAAAAGGAGGACTGGTGCCAGAAACTCCATGTGGGTGCTGACTCCACTCCCCTGCACCAAAAACAAGGAGTCTACCGGGTGGTACAGGAGTACGAGAGAGTCTTTAGTAAGCACCCGCTAGACTTCGGCAGAGTAAAGGGGATAGAACACCACATCCCCACAGGGAGCCACCCACCGATAAAAGAAAGACACAGACCTGTACCCCCTGCACATTATCAGAACGCAAAGGGCATGCTAAGAGAAATGTAAGAAGCTTGGGTCATTAGAGATAGCTGTAGCCCCTGGGCAGCCCACTTGGTTCTGGTGAAAAAGAAGGACGGCACCATGAGAATGTGCGTAGACTATAGACAAATCAACCGTATCACTCATAATGACGCATACCCGCTGCCTAGAATAGAGGAGTCTTTAGCTGCACTAAAATCAGCTAACTTCTTTTCTACTTTGGACCTTACTAGAGGGTACTGGCAGGTTCCTGTGGCAGAGGCTGACAAGGAGAAGACCGCCTTCACCACCCTGATGGGACTGAGCGAGTTCAACTGTATGCCTTTCGGGCTCTGCAACGCACCAGGGACCTTCCAGCGGCTGATGGAATGCTGTCTAGGGCACCGAAACTTCGAGACGGTCCTCCTTTACCTGGACGACGTGATCGTCTATTCGAAAACCTACGAGGACCATCTAAAGCACCTGGCCGAGGTGTTCGAAGCCCTGGCAGGCTATGGCCTGAAGGTGAAACCATCGAAGTGTCACCTGCTGAAACCAAAGGTCCTGTACCTAGGGCACGTGGTAAGCGCGGAAGGAGTGGCCCCCGACCCTGACAAGGTCACGGCAATCAAGAGCTGGCCAAGCCCCTCGAACATCAAAGAGGTGAGACAGTTTCTCGGATTGGTAGGCTACTACCGAAGGTTCATCCCCGGGTTCACTAGGATGGCAGCTCCTATGCAGGACCTCCAAATCGGACAGTCTTAAGTCCAGGAGCCAAAAGCCGCCCTTCAAGTGGGATAATCCGGAAGAGGAGTCCTTCCGCCAGTTGAAGATGGCCCTCACGGGGGATGAGATCCTGGCCTACCCTGATTATGGTCAGCCTTTTATTCTCCACACGGATGCCAGTAATGTGGGACTGGGAGCCGTACTGTCCCAAAACCAACAGGGCAGAGAAAGAGTGATCGCATACGCCAGTCGGAAGCTGAGGCCCACCGAGAGGAACCCGGAGAATTACAGCTCCTTCAAGCTAGAATTCTTGGCGGTGGTGTGGGCCGTGACAGAACGCTTCAAGCATTACCTGGCCTCCGCAAAGTTCACCGTGTACACGGACAACAACCCGTTGACACACCTGGACAATGCAAGACTGGGTGCCCTAGAAGAGCGGTGGATGGCCCGTCTCTCCAACTATGACTTCGTGATCAAGTACCGGGCCGGCAAAACCAATGCCAACGCTGATGCCCTATCGAGGATGCCTCACTTACCTGAAGGTGACGAAGACCCAGAAGAGCTGGAGGAGGTAGAACTCACCGCGTTTCACCGGTATGGAGCCGCTCAATACTCCCACCGCGTGAAGGAGGAGGATCTAACAACCATGATGATCAATCCCCTACCTCACCACAGCTGGGCCGAGACCCAAGATAGTGACCCTGCCATCCGCCTGGTGAAAGATCTGCTGACCCAGGAAGACGCCCGCATGGATCCGGATGCTCCAGAGGAAGCCAAGCAGCTGTGGAAGGAGAAGAGCAATCTGTTCCTCTACGAAGGCAAGCTGTGCAGAAGGATTGTCAACCACCGGACGCACGAGCTGACCTGGCAAGTCGTGGTCCCAAGGCGGGATGCAGCTATGGTCCTGGGGGCTTACCATGACAGAGCGGGGCACTTCGGTTGGAAGAAACTGGAGTTCCTGCTGAGAGGACGTTTCTTTTGGGTCGGCATGAGAGGGGCTGAAGAAAAGTGGTGCAGAGACTGTGGCCCTTGTCACCTAAGGAGGAAGGACTGCACCAGCCAGAAGACACCCTTGAGGCCCATCGTCACCACGCAGCCTCTTGAGCTGGTAGCTCTAGACCACGTTAAGTTGGCCCCAAGCCGGTCAGGGTACATCTACGCCCTGACAATCGTTGACCACTATTCCCGTTTTCTAGTGGTGGTCCCGGTAAAGGACTTGACAGCCCAAACAGCGGCCAGAGCCTTCCAGCAATACTTCTGCCGTCCACACGGGTATCCGGAACAGTTCCTGACAGACCAGGGTCCAGCGTTCGAAGCTGAAATCTTCCAAGAGTTCTGCAACCTCTATGGCTGTAAGAAGATTCGGACAACGCCTTACCATCCACAAACCAACGGGATGTGTGAGAAAATGAACAATATAGTCATTGATCTCCTGAAGACGTTGCCCCTGGAGGAACGCAGCCTGTGGCGAGAAAAACTGCCGGACCTGATAGACTTATACAATCATATCCCGGTGAATGCTACCAACTGCACCCCGGCTTACCTGATGCGAGCCAGACCAGGTAAGCTGCCTGTAGACCTGGAGATGGGAGTCCTGACGCCTGAGGACACCTCCCCGGATGCGGACTGCGATACGGAAAGGCAACTGCAGTACAAGAAGGTACAGGAGAGTGTGGAGAGGAGCCTGGCCCAAGTGAGAGAACGGCAAGAAAGACTCTTCAACCAACACGCCCCTGCTGGTCCCCTAGAACCTGGTGAGCAGGTCCTGAAGCGGAAGAGAAGGCTACATAAGTTGGACGACCAGTGGGAAAGGGAACCCTACACCGTACTGCAGTCTGACCACGACAACCCGAAGGTGTGCGTGATCACCAAGGACGGAGGAGAAACCACTAGTACCATCTCCAGAGACCACCTCAAAAGGTGCCCCGAGCAACTCCGTAGTGCAGAAGAGGATCAGAGTGACCTTGAACCCTCAGAGGACAAGGAAGAAATGATCAGCACCGTTCTCGGAGAGTTCCCTCAGTTCTGGACTTGCATGAATGATGCCATAGTGGTGCCCGTCCTGCATTTCCTGCAACCGACTGCGCAACAACCTGCACCAGAGCCGGAAGGTGAAGAGGAGCAAGCAGTTCCAGAGGCAGGAGAGCCTGTATCAGCAGCCCAGGAGAGTCAACCCTCTTCTGACAGTGAGCCTGCCATGCCTGCGGTAAGCCAAAGGACCCGCAGACAACTGCCTGCCCTACCTGTACACCCAGCTGGTAGCTGTACCCCTAACGCTAGTGGGGAAAGCCAAGTCGGTCCACCACCAGACAGTGGGTTAAGGAGATCAACCAGGAGCACAAAGGGGCAGATACCCGCTCGCTGGAAAATATAGAGTGCACTAAAATTGTAAATAACCCTGTTGCCAAATGTTGAAATGTTTGCCAAGTTACATGCATGTTTGGTAATTCTGTGTTTCAGTTTCTTGCAGCTACCGTAAGGACTCAAAAGTTATGGACTTTTTATAACCGGGACCTTGTATGGACTGCGTTTGGAGCCTAACCAAGGAAGGAACTAAGACTGTAAAGGACTTGGGGTAGGACAGACCCCCACCTGGTTAAGGCTCCCCGTTGTTCTGGTGATATGGACACCCGGTCACAGACCACACTGTGACCTTAAGAACTCAAGCTGTGCGTCGTCTGTCTGTTAATGTTTTATAGTCATGCATATTGTCTTTGTTTACTGTTTAGTCCCGGAGTACTAAATTTTACTAGGGGGGAATGTGTCACCCTGGCCTGGATGCCACAAAATGTAATAAAGCTGTGTCTGAGAGCAGGGGGGAGGTTCTCTAGTCAGGGGAACATTAGCATGCAGTACCTCCTGTCTCAGGCCAGTAGGGGGAGCAGGCTGCCCCTATAAAAGCTGGTGCTGGGGCAGGGTTAGAGAGAACTGGATGACCTGTCTCAGTACTGAGACGTGTCCCGGAGCAGAGCAGGGACAGAAAGTTGTATTGCACCTAAGAAGAAGTGTGGCAGGAGGAGAGCAACAAGCCAGAGACAAGAGGTGAAGTGAGCCTGTCTTGGCAGATAAAGGACTTAATTTACCAGACTTTGGTGTCTGAGGCTGGGAGGATTCCACATCCCACAGCAGATAACCAGTCCGCAGGGGACTGTATATTCCTTGGCCTAAGAAGCCTGAAGGCCCTGCCACAACAGAAGGGACCAGGAAAGCCGTACCAGGCCGGGAGCAGAAAGGAACCCACGTTGCAGGCCATACAGGCGAGAGTACACGGAGAGCTCGTAACCGTGGGCTGTTACCCTATAAGGAGGAGATAGCCAGAAGGAGCACAGAAAGCATGGTAGGCCTACACCCTCACCCTGACCAGGGCCAATTTCCCCATTGCTCTCAGACATCCAGGTCCCCTCCTAGCCGGGACTGTTTATGGGTCAGTTTACCTGTTTTAGTAAAGACCCTGGACTACAACCTGTTGTCTGTGTGCTCCTTCGCGCCTCCAGCACTACCGGTACTGGGACTCTCACCACCATCACTCCCACCATCCATTATACTGTCCTGGGGCCGCACTCTTCCCGTGGGGAGTCACACTACCCTAGCTGCACACCTCATCAGCCCCAGCGGTCTGCATGCAGCGGCGGTTCCTAATAACCGCAATCCACGGGTGGCGTAGTCGGACATTATCAATAGTGCATAGCAGACTACCATTGGTCTGACCACCCTGAGCCACGGAGCCGGGTTGCCTCTACTACCCCCATCGTTTCCCTACTGCCCGGATCCGAGTGCCCCACGGCCCAGGGGGCGAGTCATATTCATCTGTCTTAGAGCTCCACTAATCTAGAGCCACTTTACCCAGAGGTTATACAGTGCTTACAGTGTGGATACAGTTGACTACTACAGTAATACTGGTACCAATCGGCTCCCTCCCCACCCTACTGCTTTGTTCTTTTTTTTTGGTGCTTTTGAATTGAAGCATACCAGACTAACACAATACCAGCATCCTACTGCAGGTAGGGCAATAACATCGCTGCATCGCACCACCCTTGCGGGGCCACTGACATCATAGACTGACGAGGGCAAGGCTGAGACTTCTCTGCTAATTGTGAGAAGAGGATTAGGTAAGTATTAGTTTTCTTATTTCTATGAGCACCATTACTGTGTTGAGAGCACAAAAGGGGTCACTAATTCTGAGTGGGGCACATATGAGGGAAAATTACTATAAAAAGAGGATATTATTACTATATGGGGCAGTAAGTGAAGCACCATTACAGTGCGAGGATTAAAGAAAGTCGTTAGTATTAAGTCTGTGGTGGAGGAATAGAGGTGTCTTGGAACAGGAATGGAAGAAGTGTGACGTTGTGTGATCTGAAAAAGGGGACATGGATATGGTTAAAAAAATATATCCTGTGTACTCTCACAAGGACTGGAAAAAAAATTCTGAAACACTATTTAAGGACACTATGCCATATATCAATAAGGGCAAATAGACAGCAACCGGCAGGATAGAGAGCTTGTGTATAGGGTGGGGAAGTCCTAAAACTAAATCCCTATCAAAATGCCTTGTACAAGTTTATGGCAGACAAATCTGATTACTTTTTTTCCCATTGAAATGCTCCTTTTTTGGGGTGAGTTTTTATTTTCTCAAATCAGTTTTGAAAAGTTTTGGAAGAACTTTTTCCTGTAACGTTTTTTTTTGCCACCTTTCAATTTGACATAGACTTAGTTTGGAGCAGATTCCACCAGGATTTGCTTCAATAAAATTATTGCATTTTTTTCTCCAACAGGCACTTCTCACTATCTCTCCAGGGAAACAAAAATACTCCAAGGATGTGTTCACACTGTTTATGCTAGTTTTTTTTTTGGAGGTTAAACACTGTGAAAATTATTAAAATACACAATTAAAAGTTATGTGAAAACTATGCAATATTTTCACACCAGTCTCGCCCAGCTCATCCAAAGTAGGCAAAGCATGTGTGGGATGGAGCATGATCACACAAACATAGTCGGATGTTCCTCAAAAGCCCCTTTTATGCATATGTAGACATCAGTAATATGAATGACACAGAGGTATCCTATAACAGATTTTGTATTGGGCCCAAAATCTTGAAGGGTTTGTCCGTCCTTAGGCCACAAGTTTGCAGTCAGTCCATGACTGCACGCTGTGAGGATTCTCCAATGCCAGCGCCAGGAGCGAGCAGTCATGGTACTGCAAGTATGCAATTTTCATACTTCCTGCCACATTCCGACTAGACTTTTCCAGCGTTGCTCAATGCACCTGTAGTGAGTGAGGCCGCTCACTTCTAGTCAGCATGTGGCCACATGTATGCAAATTCGCTCTGGCACCGGAGAATTTTCACGGCGCGCGTAGAGTGACTCTCAGGCCAGACAACCCCTTTAACTTTCTGCTTCTGAACACACTTCTTTTTGAGTCAGCAAAATTTGGACTATCCAAAAAAATTGAGGCCTGGTCAGGAAATTGTTACTTCCATAATGCAATGAAAAATTGTAAAAGGAAATCCGAATGCTATTTTCCCACGTCTTATTATACATCCTACCAAAAGAAAACAATACTAAAAAAGTTCTCTCCTATAATTGAAATCAATACCAGCCTGCCGCTCCTTTAAGTTTCAGCACTTTCTTATTGCTTTCTTTCATGTCTAGTTTGTTAATGTTATTTTTCAGAGCCCAAATCCCCGCGTCCCCTTCTCCGGTGTCATCTCCAGTTAATCTAAGAAAAGAAGTGGGAGACGTTGGCACATCACAAACAAGAACTATTTTACTACCAGCCTGACTCAATATTTAGTAATAACGCTCGGGCCATCCATATCACAGACGAAAGTGCGCCCATTTTTTATTATTTTTTTTATAGTTTTTTAAGAATATAATTTGGACTGACAGCACAGACATATAACGAGGCTTCAATCAATACACAATTGAAATGTGCCGGGATTTAATGGAGCTTTGTGAAATACAACAGCAGAAGTGCTTTTCCCATAAAACAAGGGAAACAGCCACATAGCGCAAATATTAGTATTTATCCATATTAAGACCAATAAGGTGATTCATCGTATCGCCATTATTGACAGCCATAAAACACTCCAAGAGGCCGATTTGTCAAATAGTTTTCCCCAGAATTCAACATAGGTTCAATGACTTTATCTGGACTATATGTGGATATAATGGGTAGCAATCTAGACTTTGGGGTTCAGATAATATTACTTTTTCTTTCATAATTCGGAGTAAAATGCAACTTTTCTTATTATTATTTATGACTTTCAAATGTATTAAGCACTTGATGCAAATTTAAATAGTTTTTTTTCTTTCTCCTTTTTCAACTGTTTTCTATTTTTTTGGATGAAGTGATCGTAGATTACCCTTCAAGAAATTTTAAGACATTGCAACTTTTAAATTAAGTTGCGAATGCACACCAAAAGGGGGTTGGTGTATGAATTAAAATCCATTTTAACTAAGTATTTAAAGCGATTTTCCAGGCTTGAGGTTAAAGTCTATAGCCACTCTATGTGACTGCAGACTTATAAATCCTCACAGTGAGTGCACGGCGCTCTGTGAGGATTCTCCACTGCTGGTGCCGGGAATTTGTAAATAAGTTGCAAATTCACACCAATAAGGGGTTGGTGTATCAAATAAAATCCATTTTAAATAAGGATTTAAAGGGATTTTCCATGCTTGAGGTTAAAGTCTGTAGTCATTCTATGTGACTGCAGACTTTTGAATCCTCACAGTGAGCTCACTGCGCTCTGTGAGGAATCAGAGTTGCTTGCGCCAGGAACATGTAAACAGGTTCGGATGCAACAGAAGATGAAGACTTAATGGTAACTTGAACCAATTGATTATTTATTTACTACAACAATTTAGATGAACAGAAATTAAATGTCTAAAGGTTTAGTGATTTACAAGAAACATTAACCTTGTTCACAGTACTGGGGGTTATTATTTTAGGTATATAAACAGTGTCTTTGTGTTATAACACAGTTTTGAATCACAAACTTAACTAACTAATATACCAAACGATATTTCTACTGGTACCATAGTCCATGGTATGCCAAAGGCCGTGTGGTGATTATCACCATCGTCACCTAAACACTAAGTCTGTCGTGGCAGTCACTGTAAAAGGCCTCAACAGGAGTCAGCTCTATTTCTCCATTAGGCTCCAAATCTATTGGTGAAGTATATTGATGAGTACCTTCACCGGCGTGCCGTTCCGACGGCCTCCGTCTCCTAGAGCGCCGTACGGGTCTTCTCCGTATCGTCGCCAAGGCATCTGGGTTTCAGCTCACCAGGTCTTCCAAATCTTCAGCTGCTCATTGGATTGTCTGTATCCCTTTAACTGGTCACTCGAAGACCTCATCCTACCGCATCACCTGAGTGGTTCTCCACTTTATTAATCGGGCTTCTTGGTGTGAGCAAAGGATCTGGTCGTTCTCACTTCTCCAGCCGGTCCAGCTAACACTGCACTTTTGATCTGACACAGGTCCAGACAATGACTCTTCCTCTGCCCTGGCCCCATGGGTCTTTTTTTATTTTCTAACTGCGACACAGCTTGTCACATGGCCTTGTGCCTCTTGTTTCTTCTTCCTACTCTGCAACACACATCTCTTTTTAGTTCCTGCTTGCTTTCTCCGTGCATTCAGCTATATAAGTCTTTCACCTCCTTACAAATGGGCAGTCACGTGACCGCAAGTATGCGTTTTGCATACTTCCACATTCTGACTAGAAGTGTCCTACCTCGCTCAATTCACTTGCTTTGAGTGAGGCTGTGAACGTCTAGTTGGCACTTGGCCGCATATCTAAATAGCATAATTTCAGTCACGTGACTGCTTGCTCTTGGCACCGGCTCCAGAGAATCATAGAGTGACTGTAGACTTTAAGCCCGAGCCTGGACAAACCCTTTAAAGACCAATGACTTTATCCTGTTTCATGGTGTAATGGTTAGCAGTCTAGACTTTGAATCCAGTGATCTCAATTCTAGTATAACCTGAATGACTGCATTTTTTTATTGTTCACTTCCTTCCTAGATGCAAAGTTGAGCAACTTTCTAAATAGTCTTCATTAAAAAAAAATTCTACAATTTTTGCCTAGTGTCTCTAAAGCCCCGTATAAACATTAGAATAATGACTGTCAAACCCACGGATACTGATGGGTTCGGCTGACAGTCTAATGTGCATGGTGATTGTCAGGGCAGGTAAGAACTCAGCATGTCTGATTTGGGACTGCTGATCCTTTTGTTCTCCTTAAGATAAGCCGCCGCCATAGATGTCTGGCAGTGGCTCTCTCATAGAGAGTACAGGAGTATTCGGCAGAGGGAGCGTCCCTATGTATTGGAGAGATGGCTTAGATAGCTGCTGGCAGAACGATTAGCTGAACAGTGCTTTGGCTGAGGGGGCTACAGACCTACTGTATATCTGAGTGTTTTTGCAAAATAGATTCAAACCTGTCAAAGCTTTTGCTCCTTTTCCTGACTGCTCTCCCCTCCTTTTTCTCAGTGTTAGAGATAGCAGAAGGGAGGTGAAGGGGTTTGTACACAGATCAGTAGTGGAAAGAGGGGAAAGTATCTTGGAGGGCACCGAAAAAGTGAAAAAAGATCAAATTACAGTTCTGAAGCTGTGCTAATATATGAAAGCAAGTTTTGTGTTCGATTTACTACAGCAAGTGAAGACAGGAGCACCCTGGATACCCACAGATTTCACATCCAGCCTGTATTACAGGGAGAGACACCTCAACAACACAAAAATATGATACTTGGTTCTAATTTCAAATGGTAAATAAGGGGGGATGAAAATTAATGAAGATTACAGACTGATATTTAGAGCAATGTTATGAACCACAAACACAGGTCAAAAACATATTTTTTCCCATGTTAAATGTGGCCGTAACCTTTAACTACATGCGATTGATAGCTTTTTCTGGTTCCATGGTGTAACTATCAGCACACTGGATGTTGGAACCAGCAATCCGAGTAATGATATAGCGAAAAAGCTGCAAAAAAAATGTAATTTTAGAAATATGACAGGTTTTCTTATTGGTTTATACGACATTATATGCTGTGTCCATCAAACCCATCATCCCGTCGACGCATCAGCTGTTTATTAAATGGAAAATTAGCGAAAGCAAAACATTAACATGGCAGAAAATGATCTTCTGCCCCATTAGAATTGCATGGCGGGATGTCCAGGTATGGAAAATTATTCAGACACAACCATAAATGTTAAGATGACAAGTTCTGCATCTATTAGTGGCGGAAACGTCTTTTAATTATACCTACAATTACCAGGCCTGACACACACATCCTGCATATCACAGCCTCTCAGTGTGCGGCTGAAGTAAAAACCATTACCCCCCCCCAACCTTCCCTTATGCTTCAGGAAAAATAACATATTACATGATCTCTTGGTCTGAAGCCGTCATATTGACAAACAGTTTTCCCTTAAGTAATTAAACCTTTATATACTATTGGGTTAAATTAGATAAATTAATTTGCTACTTTCTAATCTACAACACAATCAATTCCAAATTGATGTTGCTTTTTTCTCTCCTTCTTCTCCTTCTTGTTCCTAGTGCAGACTTTCCATGTGAGAAATTGCTCGCATCAGCCAAAGCAGCAAAATAGATTTCTGTCCATTGAAGAAATCTGCTTCACGTAATGTACAGATAAAATGAAATTACTCGCAGAGGTTGGACGGGAAGAAATGAAGGGAACTTGCTTTTTTTTCTGGAAACTTAAGCTTGGGTCACTGTACTTCAATGATGGGACTTACAATGATGGGACTTACAAAAATGTCAGGTCTTACTTGGGTGGTATTTGGTATCCAATATTGTACATTTTTCTTGGAATTGGAAACTTATGTATGGGTCATTCAAGTACACCATCAAAGTATATTACAACCGGACTTAGCATGATTAGTACGCTAAAATTCTAAATTTAGTTTTAAGCTTTGTCCAGGGTTGCAAAAACGTTTTTCAAGAAACAGCTCCACAAGTGTCTTTAGGCGGTGTCTGGTATGGCATCACAGCTTCATTGAAGGGGATAATGGTGAACAGCTTTACAAAAGATCATCTATGGATGGGTGTGGTGCTGTTTCTGGAATAAAAATGGCATGTTTATGTTATTTAAGATAAGACCTTCCTTCTCCCGGATGTTATAGTACTTAATGGGGAGGGTGCGGGTGTATGTAGCAGGCTCATAAGATGGGTCTGCTTCACGCAGGGCAGTGTAAAGGAGCACTGTCTGTGTACGGACAGACTTTGCGCACTCCGCTCTGTCAAGCAGGTCCCAGGGGAACATTGACACTTATGCAGGGATCTGGAGATATACAGGGTCCTCGTGGTTGTGTCCATGGAGAGGCTGCTGGCCAATGGAGCAGACTGGCAGAGAATAGTCTGAATGCCGGGTTTGAACCAGAAGGTCAAGGTAAGGAACAAAATCAAGAGACAATTGAGTAGTCAAAACACAAGCAGGTCAGGGACGGGAATCAACAGGCTAAATCACTGCAGAGAAGCAGGAGTAAACCAGAATAAGTATAACTTACAACTGTCAACCAGAGACAGACTGCTGGGGGTTTAAATAGGTAGTAGCCCACCCAGGGCTAATTACACTGATAACCAGACTTCTGAAGCAAAACACATATAAATTGAAGTAAGGACAAAGTCCCAGCTATTCAAAGTCCCAGCTATTTCAAAGTTAAAATGAAAAATGATACCGTTGCCCAGCGGCATCTACCACTTCCATATGGCGCCACCTCGTGACAAAAGCAGAGGTAGTAGGAGAGTGTTCTGACTTGGATGTTACAAGCAGGTGCTGGCTGCGCTACACAGTTGTCTCCTGCTTCTTACAAGCTAGCTCCGATCCCTGCTATTCATGTACTAAATACTTTTCTGATCCAAATAATAATACTCCCCATTTATATCACTGTTTTATGTTCGGTTATGTGTGTATTTATTTCCCTGGTATATACTTTGTTCTTTGCAATGATGAATTAATGACTTTATATTTATTTAATAAACAGTTTGTTTCATTCTTCAAAATTGTTTTGCCACTCTTTATGTAGGATATATTTATGTTTTATTGTTACACACCTATTTATTTTGTTTGGCGAATCGGTTCACATATAAGAATTTGTAAGCCAATACCAGGAGTGGGTGATAAATGCAGAAGTGGTGACGTGTTTCTATTATACTTTTCCTCTGATTGTTCCTCTTCTGATTTTGGCTTACAAATACTGATGTGAAATACTGACCAAATACTGAACGTGTGAATGTGGCCTTATGCATACTGCAGGGAATAGCACTGATTAGCAACAATTTCCCTCTGTGAAGACAGTTGCTCTCTAGCAATTCCTGTACAATATTGCTAAGCCGGCTTCAATATGAGGTTGTCTTAACGAAACTGTAAGGGTTGTGGACTGTGCTATCGCGTTCCTACCCATGAAGACACCAATCGCGTTATGTGTTGTATTGTAGTGTGAACAATGTCTTGCATCTTGTGTATATATTGTGTAATGTGAATTGTAATGTATTGTGATATGGTTATGTATAGTGTGTAGTAATATAAGATAAGTAATGCTAGTAATGTATAGTATAGGATGTACAGTGTTATAGGACAGGTAGTATAGCGATGTAGATAGTTGCCTGTAACATAGGTAGTGACAATAGGGTAAGATAGAGTTAATGTTTGGGACTAACCCACAAGGGTGGGGTTAGTGTTAGGGAGAGCGACTGCTTCTTGTTAGCTAGTCAGATAGGGTCAGGAGTGTGAAGTGAGCAGTGCTGCATACAAGGGTGACCCTGAGTGAGAGGAGACTAAAAGCGAGGAATGGTGAGATCCTGAAGAAAAAGTGACCGAAAGAGACAAAGTGGCCTTCCGGAGAAGGGTCCTTGGAGAGTACACTGAGTCATGAACCCCACAGGTTTTAACGCATAAAGTAGCGTGCCTAAACAGGAATGAGATGTGGGACAAGTGGGGTTCCCGAGTTCAAAGGTTCTAGGGCGCCAGGAGTGGAAGAAATAGGATGCGGAACTACTGAGCAAGTAAGCTGACTTTCTGATCAGGACTGTAGCGTTAAAGCTGGGTTGTGGCAAAGTAGGGGGAAACAGTGAGCCTCACTAGCCCTGGAGTAAACTACAGATGAATGATAGTGTGTGGAAAATGCTTAATACTATAAAGGAAACGTCCATAAGACTTTGTACCCACTATCCCTATCCCTTACAAGTTACTGTTCAGTAAACACTTTATTTTAATAAATCAATAATATAATTTTTATTTATATAGCACCAACATATTCCGCAGCACTTTACAATTAAGTAGGGACATGTACAGACAATAAAAACAATACAATGTATCACATTTCAACAGTTACAGGAGGAGTGAGGGCCCTGCTCACAAGCTTACAATCTACATGGAAAGGTGGTCTCCCTCACTGAACTGTGAAACAACTGGTCCTGGCCAGCCCACAACACCGGCTACGTGCGGCCTGCATGGACATAATGCCCTCACAGCACAAGTCCACACACCCAGCTAGGACCCACACTTTCATGAAATGCGACGGGACGGTGAAGACGAGTGCCTCGCCCGCTGCTGCCGCCCTGCACCGCGTTTCAGAACCTTTTTTAGCTCTGTGTATAATTCAGCCCTGTTCCCAAATATTATTTACCCTCAATTGGTAGAAGAAGACACCTCATTGCCATGGAGTCCAACCATTCCAGCTAAACTGTATCTTAATCTAGTATATAGATTAACAAAACACTACAAATACTTTTATATCATTTCTTCATGGTGTTCAAGCTTTCTGCTTGCTGTCATTTAATAGGAAAGTCTGTTCTGGTTATTTGATGGTCTCACGGGTGCACAGTCTTCCACCTGTATGTCCATCACAAGGAATTTTTTTTAATTTTATTTCATGGATGTAAAGAAATGAGGTTTCCATTCAATGACAGCAAGCAGATATATTAAAAACATTGTTCTAGAAGGTATAGTCGAAAATTGCATAACTATTCATTATAAAATAAACGTTATTCCTTTTATAAAGGTGGACTATCCCTTTAAGGCAGGTGAGTCCGCTGTTGCTTACTATATACTGTATATTAGTGGCCAATTAGGAAAGTCCTAAAGTTTTACATTATTAGAATATGAGATTTATAAAGGGCTGTAAAATATTGTTATATTTATGTAAATTAGATTGTCTATATTTCCCCAAGCAAAATCATAACCCGCTGTCCTTTATTATTAAGGAAATTAAATTAATAAAGAAGGAATAATACATTTATACATTGGAAATAATTTCTCTGTATTTTCATTAGCACTTGTCATGTCTCTGGTACATGTTGTTATAAAATTTGTTTAATTTTGAGATATTACAGATTTCGACATATGGGAAAGCTTAAAGGAAATGTATCGTCAGAAAATATACCGTAAGTTTAAATGTATTTTCTATCTTTAGGTTTTTTTTGTCTTTCCAGATCACAATGTTTATTAAAAATAAAAAAATAAAAACTTTGAATTTTCACACCGGCCACTGGGACTGTGTTATTCTCTTAACTTCCGGTTGTTTCAGGAAATCTACATGTACATTAGCAGTAATGGACCTCCTCTTTTGTATTAAAGCATCTAATAAGCATGTGCATGGTGGAGGGAGGCGGAGGAGGTGAGCTGTGACATCACCTGTTGTATGTTTGGAGCATCCTGTGTTATCAGCTGTGCATATAGATGTTACATGTCATTGTAACCCAGCCTCGGTGCGTAAGGAGCCCAATATAATGACAAAAAAAGGCAAAAAAAATGTTGGCAGCTTTATTACATTTTCATTAAAATCAGGTCACAAACTTTTTATACTTTGTTAGATCGGGTGATTCTGAAGTCAGCAATGTGTATTTTTGATTTTTTTATTGTTTTATTTTGAATGGTGCAAAAGGGGGGTGATTTGAACTTTTAGATTTTTTTATTTTTAAAAAGATTCTTTTACTTTTCACTTGCTTCAATAGTCTCCTTAGAAAACATGAAGCTTTGATCGTCTGCTTGTTTGTGCTACACATAGCAGGGTTGAAGCCCTGCTATGTGTAGCAGAAATAATCATCTGCTATGAATGCTGGCCACTGGGCGGCGCTCATAGCAGATCGTCAATGCAGACCCCAGGTTGTCCTGCCTCCCCATCGGCGCCCGTGATCATGTGACAGGGGCGCTGATGGGCGGAGTTACTTGTCACGGGTGTGTCAGAGGTGACAGACAGTCGCCCTGCAGTTGGTTGCAGGAGATCTCTACGTTTGGCATTACAGACATCATCTTAGATGCTGGCTGTCTTTAGGACCAAGCGGCTACCTCTCTCTGGCTAATTAGCTCCCTGGCCTGGGTGTATAAATACCTGGTGTGTCTAAGAGGGAGGTGCCGGCGATATTCATTACTACTTGTGAGGCTTTAGCAAGAGCAATACTTCGTCCTCTCTGGAGCTTGAGGCTGTATGCGCATTTGTCTTGAGTCGTCTAAAACTAAGCAATCCCCCCCTGTTTTTCTACCCTTGTCTATTTTAGTGGAGATCGACTAGTGCTCATCTCCTCCCATCCCTAGCCTTAGTCATACGCCAGAGAAAGTCAGGGCGAGGCACGCGTGCGGCGATTGGTGAAGAGCCAATATAGGGACGGCAATTCCACCAGCGGCTGTTAGGGGCTCATGACAGCTGATCAGATCAGCTGTCATGTGCCTGAAAAGATGCGGGCTCAGTGCTGCAGCCTGCACCAAAGGGAGGAAAGCTATCTAGGGATTCTAGAGAGAAATGTGCTGCCCAGTGTCAGAAAGCTTGGTCTTAGTCGCAGGTCATCGGTCTTGCAACAGGATAATGACCCAAAACACACAGCTAAAAACACCCAAGAATGGCCAAGAGGAAAACATTGGACTATTCTGAAGTGGCTTCTATGAGACCTGACCTAACTCCTATGGAGCATCTTTGGAAAGAGCTGAAACATGCCGTCTGGAAAAGGCAACCTTCAACCACGAGACAACTGGAGCAGTTTGCTCATGAGGAGTGGGCCAAAATACCTGTCGAGAGGTGCAGAAGTCTCATTGACAGTTACAGGAATCGTTTGATTGCAGCGATTGCCTCAAAAGGTTGTTCAACAAAATATTAAGTTAAGAAGAACCATCATTTCTGTCCAGGCCTATTTCATGAGGTTAATTTTTTTAAAAATTCTGTGGAAACAGGGATGAAAAGCAATGTCTGACCTTCATTTGTTCATATTCATAGATTTTTAATTTATTATTACTTTTGTCAGATTCAAGTTATTTCTGTGACTATTGTGGGTTTTTCTTTCATTAAAAGAGGGGTACCAACAATTTTGACCACGTGTGTATACTGAATCATCTCAGCGATCTCTATAGTAAGTCTTCTTTAATCATGTTTTATTTTGTGTAACTGTATACTCTGTACTGCAATTGTCCCCTTTGTAAAATCTTTGTATATTTTTCATAACACTGCCTCCCTTTTGGATTAAACATAAAATGTAATAGTTCTGTTTCTTTTGTCCTGTAATTGTTCCCTCCCCCGAAGCCATATGCTACCAGAACGCAGGCGTCCGGCCAGGCCTGTATTATATTTCTGAAGACAAAAAAGGGGGTGGGGTGGAGAAGCGCAGTGCTTGTGTGAACCTGTATGGAAGTGGGATAAGCGTGCAGATGATGTCTGCTCACCTCAGAGGGTTGTGCATGTGACACCCCAGGGGTCTGGTTGTCACAGTGATAGAGATATTACGTCTGAGAGCAGGTGGGAGGTCCTTTGGTCAGGGATCCTGTGCATGCCACACCTCCTGCCCAGCCTTGGGAGGGGAAGAACTTCCCCTGTATAAACCCGGGGCTGAGGCAGGGTTAGTGAGTCCAGGAAGAGTAGAGACAAGAGCAGCATAGGAAGCAGCAGAGTCACAAGGAGTCAGGGGCTGGCAGCTAAAGAGCTCGCCCTGACTAAGAAGATTCTTTACCGGACCCGGAGTCCGAGGCTGTGGGGACTAACTTCTACCCAGCAGCAGAATCCGTCAGGCAGGGGATTTCAGGTCCCCTGGCCCAGAAGCCCGAAGGCCCGGTCACACGCGTGGGACCAGCACCGCCATCGTGGAGCGGAAGCCATTAGAAGGCCCCGAGTCACCGGCCATACGGGTGAGCACCACACGGTACACTCAGGGACGTGGGCTACTTACATCAGCTTCTAGCAAGGTAGCCAGAAGAGTACAGTCAGCTTGGGAGGCCTACAACTACGCCTGGCCAGGGGAGATCCCATCTGCTCAAGGACTGACCAGGCCCCGTTCGCTAGCAAGTACTCCGGGAGGGTCTATCGTTGTTACCAGTAAAGACCCTGAACGCTACCATACCGTCTCTGAGTGGTTCCTGCTACCCCCATCATCCACGTCGGCTGCCCTGAGGCCATACCCCTCCCGTTGGGGGGTTATACTATCACGCTGCACCATCCTTCCACCGGCCTCAGCGGTCTGCCCTGCAGCAGCAGCCCCCTGGCTGCATTCAACGGGTGGCGTAGTCATCAACCATTTTCTACCGCTAACAGACTGCCGTCCAGTTTGACTCCCTGGGCACGGACCGGGTCACCGCCACGAGACTACAACCCTAAACAGATCCGGCTCCGGGTAAGCTCCCGCGTGCGCAACGCAGCGCGACACAGGCCCAGGGGCGCGTCAACTTTGGCGTAGTCGGCAGGATCACGTGCCCGCAACCACCGGGTACTGCGTGCCTGAAAAGCAAAGACTGTTCAAACTTACCAGTGGTGAAGATTCCCGCCATCGGTGAAGATTCCCGCCATCCGGCGCCATCTTCAGCCTTCTTCCCGCCATCGGTGAAGTTTCCCGCCATCCGGCGCCATCTTCAGCCTTCTTCCCGCCATCCGTGGAGTTTTCCCGCCATTGGACGCCATCTTGAGGACGCCGCGCGGGAAGAAGAGGGGCGTGGACTCCGAAAGCGCGCGAGAACTGAAGCCCCGCCTCACGTCCGGACGTTGCGTAAGGTCCTGGAAGGAGCCCAGCAGACGCCGACGTCACAGGAGCGCGACGGAAGGTCCTCAACCCTGACGATCCACTGCGGAGCCGCGGCCTACGGAACAGGATCATCGCAAGGTAGGCCACGGTCCACTAGGGGGGAGGAAGATGTCGGATACGGAGGAGAGCTCCACTGCCTCAACCCCCGCCAGCGCTACCGCTGTTGCAGTTATGCCCTTCACCATGCCCTATATCCCGGGAGCAGCTTGGCTACCCCAGTACTCAGGGGAGTCACATACCCTGCATGACTTTAGAGAAAAGCTGGATAGCCTCTTCCAGGTGTACCCCCTCACAGAAGAGCAAAAAGTGAGCATCCTGGTGGCCCAACTAACTGGGGCAGCCAAAAGGGAAGTAAAATCCTGGCCACCTGGGAGGAAGACTGTCGCAGGGATACTAACCCGGCTGAAGGACACCTTTGATACCCGCACCTCAGCCGAGATTAAACTTAGATTCTACGGGTGCAAGCAGCGAGCGCATGAGAGTATAAGGGACTATGCACTCAACCTACAAGAGGCCCTGAGGGCCATTAAGCAGACCGACCCTAATGGAGTGGGAAACGAGGACAGGCTGTTGACCGAACAATTTATAGAGGGTTTATATTGCAATGCCCACCGCACCCAGTTGCGGGCAATGGCCTTACAGGACCCTCATCTAGAATTTGCACAGTTCAAGGACAGAGCCATCCGGGTGCTCCGAGAACCGGCACCAGGTGGCGTTGTGACCCACAGACGCCCCACTACCACTTACTACCAGGAGGCGGCGCCCTTGTCAGTAGGGCCTGTGGGAGCTGATGCGCAGGCTTTGGACAATGACCCGGCTCCAGACCTACACCATCAGGTCCAAGAGCTAGCTAAAAGCGTTGCTGCGCTAACCCGAACTGTGCAGTCTTTACAGGTTTCCACTCCAGGGAAGATCCAGCTGGCATCCGGACCGGAGGACATCCCGTGGCGTCGACCAAGGAGGACCCCACCGGCCAGAGGAAGACCCAGTGACCGATACAGCGAGGACGGACGACCCATCTGCCGCCGCTGCAATCAACCCGGACATATGGAAAGGTACTGTTCTTTAAACGGGCACAACCTGGGGTAGAGGGCCAACCCCCAGGAAAAAGATCACCAGGCCCATCGAACTGGCGCGACAGATATGTGGGAGGACGTCCAGTCTTGCCTGTGGTACTGGATGGCATTCCCATGAGTGCCCTACTGGACACCGGGTCACAGGTCACCACCATCCCGTACGTGCTCTTCAAGCAGTACTGGAATGACTCGGATATTACCCGCTACCCTGACGACGACTTGAGTATCATCGCCAGCAATGGTCAGCCCGTGCCACAGATCGGATTTAAAGAGGTGACCATCAAAATTGGTAGAGTCGAACTGGCCGCACAGGGACTGATCATTGTAGATATTGACAAACATGAGAGTCACCCAAAAATAACTCTAGGAACTAATGTAATTGAAAATTGTCTTGCAGAGGTGATTTTCCTTTTACAGCAGGTTGCCAAGAATGCCAGCTCCGGCGAGCAGCGGGTGCTCCAGAAAGAGATCCGGGCACTGATGCAACGGCAACAAGTGGAACTCTCCGGCGGTGAGATTGGTAGCGTAAGAATGTGTGACCCTTTTCCTATTGCCATGCCCCCAAAAAGTGAAATGATGATTTGGTGCCGGGCAGCTATTGGTCTGAGAGGTAGAGATTACCAGGCAATGGTAGAACCAGTTTACTCAGACAGTAGGCCCACCATTTTGACAGCACGGGGGGTGGTCAATGTACGCCATGGGAGGGTGCCCGTTCGCATAATAAATATCGGGGAGAGGGAAGTGTACCTGCCCCGGTATGCCACGCTAGCCAAATTATATACCACTAATCAAAATTCTATACAATCTGTGGAACCCTTGCCTCCATCTCACCCGGAGGAAGGTAACGGCTCTAAGAAAGACATGGAGGACTGGTGTCAGCAACTACATCTGGGTACTGACTCCACTCCCTCACACCAGAAACAAGGAGTCTATCGGGTGGTTCAAGAGTATGAGAGAGTGTTTAGTAAACACCCGTTAGACTTCGGGCGAGTCAAGGGGGTAGAACACCGCATCCCCACGGGAGATCATCCTCCCATAAAAGAGAGGTATCGACCCGTACCCCCTGCACATTACCAACACGCCAAGGGGATGCTTAGAGACATGAAGGAGGCTGGGGTAATCCGGGATAGCTGTAGCCCCTGGGCAGCCCCACTAGTTTTAGTCAAAAAGAAAGACAACACCATGAGGATGTGTGTAGATTACCGGAAAATCAACCGTATCACACACAAGGATGCGTACCCCTTACCAAGGATAGAGGAGTCATTGGCTGCTTTAAGATCTGCTAACTTCTTCTCTACCTTGGATCTCACTAGCGGGTACTGGCAGGTTCCTGTAGCAGAGGCGGACCGGGAGAAGACCGCATTCACCACCCCGATGGGACTTAGCGAGTTCACCTGCATGCCGTTCGGACTCTGCAACGCCCCAGGAACCTTCCAACGATTAATGGAGTGCTGTCTGGGCCACAGAAACTTCGAGACGGTCCTGTTGTACCTGGACGATGTCATCGTATACTCCAAAACTTATGAGGACCACCTGAAACACCTGGCGGAGGTGTTCGAAGCTCTGGCGAGTTACGGCCTAAAGGTGAAACCCTCCAAGTGTCACCTCCTGAAACCAAAGGTGCAATACCTGGGACACGTGGTGAGCGCTGACGGAGTGGCTCCCGACCCCGATAAGATCACCGCAATTAAGGGATGGCCAAGCCCCTCCAGCGTAAAAGAAGTGCGGCAGTTCCTAGGGTTGGTAGGCTACTACCGAAGGTTTATTCCCGGTTTCACCAAAAAGGCAGCACCTATGCAGGACCTCCTGATAGGCCAGTCCCGGAAGGCCAAGAACCAGAAGCCGCCCTTCAAATGGGAAAAGCTAGAAGAAGAGTCCTTCCGCCAGCTGAAGATGGCCCTCACGGGGGATGAAATCTTGGCGTACCCAGACTATAGCCAGCCCTTCATCCTCTACACCGACGCCAGTAACATCGGGCTAGGAGCCGTACTGTCCCAGATTCAGCAGGGGAGAGAACGAGTAATCTCCTATGCCAGCCGAAAACTGCGACCCACCGAAAGGAACCCCGAAAATTACAGCTCATTTAAGCTAGAGTTCCTGGCCGTGGTATGGGCAGTCACCGAGCGCTTTAGGCATTACCTCGCTTCTTCCCGGTTCACCGTATACACGGATAACAACCCGCTGACACACCTGGACACGGCAAGACTCGGTGCCCTGGAGCAGAGGTGGATGGCCCGTCTGTCCAACTACGAGTTCACAATTAAATACCGGGCAGGGCGCTCCAATACCAACGCGGACGCCCTGTCCAGGATGCCCAACCTGCCGGACGGAGGAGAAGATCCGGAGGGACTGGAAGAAGTTGAACTCCCTGCGTTCCACCGTCATGGGACTATCCAGTATTCCCACCGGGTAAGGAGTAAGCAGGCTGCTACGTTGAACCCCTTACCTCACTACAACTGGGCGGAAACGCAAGACAGCGACCCTGCCGTCCGACTGGTGAAGGAGATGCTGACTCGCCCGGAGGCTAGCCTGGAATCAGACGCTCCAGAGGAAGCCAAACAACTATGGGCAGAGAAGAGTCGACTGTTCCTTTACAAGGGGAAGTTGTGCCGCAGAATGGTTAACTCCAGGACGCATGAACTACTCTGGCAAGTAGTGGTGCCACGAAGAGACGCAGCCATGGTGATGGAGGCATACCACGACGGAGCTGGACACTTCGGGTGGAAAAAGCTGGAGTTCCTGCTGCGCGAGCGGTTCCACTGGGTAGGCATGAGGGGAACCATCGAGAAGTGGTGCAGAGACTGTGGCCCGTGCAATCTGAGAAGGAAGGACCGGGCCAGCCAGAAGACTCCCCTGCAGTCCATCGTCACCCGGCAACCGTTGGAACTGGTAGCCTTGGATCATGTAAAACTGACCCCCAGCAGAAGTGGCTACGTCTACACGTTAACCATCGTGGATCATTACTCCCGGTTTCTGGTTGTCGTCCCCGTCAAGGACTTAACGGCTCGAACAGCAGCTAGAGCCTTCCAGCAGCACTTTTGCCGTCCACACGGGTACCCGGACCAAGTGCTGACTGACCAGGGACCTGCCTTTGAAGCGGAGGTCTTCCAGGAATTCTGCAATCTGTATGGCTGCCGGAAGATAAGGACGACACCCTACCATCCGCAAACTAATGGACTTTGTGAGAAAATGAACCAGGTGGTAATGGATCTTCTAAAAACGTTGCCCCTGGAAGAACGCAGTCTGTGGCCTGAGAAGTTGCCCGATCTGGTGGACCTATACAACCACATCCCGGTAGGTTCCACCAACTGTACCCCGGCTTACCTAATGAGGGCAAGACCTGGTAAGTTACCTGTTGACCTGGAAATGGGAGTCCTGACGCCCGAGGACACTTCACCAGAAACGGACTGGGACACAGAGAGGCAGCAGCAGTACCGGAAAGTACAGGAGAGCGTGGAGCGAAGTCTCTGTCAGGCTAGGGAAAGACAAGAGAAGACTTACAACCAGTATGCTCCCGCTGTTCCCCTGGTACCCGGAGAGCAGGTCTTGAAGAGGAAGAGACGGCTCCACAAGTTGGACGACCAGTGGGAGAAGGACCCGTACACCGTACTGCCCTCAAGCCACGAGAACCCGAAGGTCTGTACCATCAGTAAAGACGGAGGGGAAACCACAGCCATTGTATCCCGGGACCACCTGAAGAAGTGCCCCGAACAACTGAGGAACCCTGAGGAGGAACAGGAAGACCATCGACCCGTGGAAGAAAGGGAAGATATGGTTAGTACCGTGCTCGGGGACTTCCCTCGGTCTTGGACTCAAGTCAATGGTGCAGTTGTGGTACCCGTACTCACCTTCCTCCAACCATCATCCCAAGAACCTACGGAGCAACGGGTAGAGCTGGAAGAGCAGCCGGTCCAGGAGGCAGAAGACTCCACCCAAGCGGAACAGGAGAATCCACCCTCTGCTTATAGTGAGCCTGCCGTACCCCTAGTGAGACAAAGAGCCGGTAGACAGCTGCCCAGTTTACCCTTGACAGCTCCTACACCCTGTAGTTCAGGGCCAGACAGTCAGCTCCGTAGGTCCACTAGGGCCACTAGAGGCCAGTTACCCGCACGTTGGAGGATCTAAATGTTTAAGTTGTTTTACAATGTTTACCTGTTTATTGTTGCTTGTGTGTAATTTTGTGTTTCTAGTTGTTTTTAGGAGTCTTCGGTGGATTTACCGGGAATCCTTTGTATATAGTTGGAGCGTAACCCAGGATGGACTAGAGACTGTTAAGGACTCGGGGTAGGACAGACCCCTACCTGGTTACGTCTCCCTGTGTTGGTGAAATGGACACCTTTGCTTTTCTTCAAAGACTGCACCCGGTTGCGGACATCCGTGACCATCTTATTGTGTTTCCTTATTGTATTTTATTGTTCTTTGATATACCTTGTTATATTTTTCTAAAAAGTGTTTAGTCCCGGAGTACTAAATTTCACTAGGGGGGAGTGTGACACCCCAGGGGTCTGGTTGTCACAGTGATAGAGATATTACGTCTGAGAGCAGGTGGGAGGTCCTTTGGTCAGGGATCCTGTGCATGCCACACCTCCTGCCCAGCCTTGGGAGGGGAAGAACTTCCCCTGTATAAACCCGGGGCTGAGGCAGGGTTAGTGAGTCCAGGAAGAGTAGAGACAAGAGCAGCATAGGAAGCAGCAGAGTCACAAGGAGTCAGGGGCTGGCAGCTAAAGAGCTCGCCCTGACTAAGAAGATTATTTACCGGACCCGGAGTCCGAGGCTGTGGGGACTAACTTCTACCCAGCAGCAGAATCCGTCAGGCAGGGGATTTCAGGTCCCCTGGCCCAGAAGCCCGAAGGCCCGGTCACACGCGTGGGACCAGCACCGCCATCGTGGAGCGGAAGCCATTAGAAGGCCCCGAGTCACCGGCCATACGGGTGAGCACCACACGGTACACTCAGGGACGTGGGCTACTTACATCAGCTTCTAGCAAGGTAGCCAGAAGAGTACAGTCAGCTTGGGAGGCCTACAACTACGCCTGGCCAGGGGAGATCCCATCTGCTCAAGGACTGACCAGGCCCCGTTCGCTAGCAAGTACTCCGGGAGGGTCTATCGTTGTTACCAGTAAAGACCCTGAACGCTACCATACCGTCTCTGAGTGGTTCCTGCTACCCCCATCATCCACGTCGGCTGCCCTGAGGCCATACCCCTCCCGTTGGGGGGTTATACTATCACGCTGCACCATCCTTCCACCGGCCTCAGCGGTCTGCCCTGCAGCAGCAGCCCCCTGGCTGCATTCAACGGGTGGCGTAGTCATCAACCATTTTCTACCGCTAACAGACTGCCGTCCAGTTTGACTCCCTGGGCACGGACCGGGTCACCGCCACGAGACTACAACCCTAAACAGATCCGGCTCCGGGTAAGCTCCCGCGTGCGCAACGCAGCGCGACACAGGCCCAGGGGCGCGTCATGCAGACCGCACAACCCAGGTTAAACAGCTGCTGGCGCTGATAGCGCTGCAACGATGTCCTCAGCATCTCCTCTGGGTTAGCAGATGGAACTTCCAATCACGTGGTTCCGGGTGGGATCACATGGGTGATGACATCATCGCAGGTCCTGCAGCTGAAAATGTGTCCAGATCTCCGCAGCCCCAAGCCACAAATCCCAAAGGGAAAGTAAACAATGTGCAAAACGAGGTGGTCAGTGGGGCGCTAGAAACTGGATAAGGCGCTGGAAAAGGATAAAACAAACCTCTTTATTGAAGTTCTAATGCCCACAACGCGTTTCTGCAGCGATCTGCTGCCTTCATCAGGTGGAGGCAGCAGATCGCTGCAGAAATGCGTTGTGGGCATTAGAATTTTAATAAAGAGGTTTGTTTTATCCTTTTCCAGCGCCTTATCCAGTTTCAAACGCCCCACTGACCACCTCGTTTTGCACACTGTATTATATTTCTAACTCAGCCAATGGTGGCAGCAAATAATAATAATTGGGCTATCGTGAAGCTGGCAGTAACTGTATGGGGCATGTACACATATTCCATGTGTTGGAATCCGGAGGTGTGACGCCATACGCTTTCTGCTCGCTCGCCGATAGTTGCGTAGGGAGTAGTCTAGATCGTGTGCTCGCGAATACCTGACAAAATCCTGACAGAGTGACGGCACGGTGAGATATTATGTGATCTCCCCAGTGTCGTCACTGTGAAAACCTGACATGACCTATGACATACCTATATGTCATAGGTCATAAAGGGGTTAATGAAAGTGTAATAAAGCTGCCAAGATTTTATAGGAGATGCCAGCTTTTTTTTTCGTTATATTGGATTTATTTGCCCGGGCCGAGGGGCTTGCTGGACCTCCGTAACCTATCTGATGGTGGATGCCTACAACAGTTAGGTCATCTAGTTTTCTGCATAAGGAGCCCAGTTGGTCGAAGGGAAAATTTTGCACGATTATTGCCAGGGAGCATAACTTAGGAACGGAGGTGCACAGAAGAAAACTAAAAACTGTTGCACAATCAGTGGAGCAGCGGAAATTAGAGGAGGTGAGGAGGTGCTCAGTTTAAATTACAAAAAAATTCAAATTTAAAAGTCTTTACAATTCTGCATCTTTTAAAAACCGCTAAATCGTAAATCCTAAAGGATTCACAAACTTTCTATCGCCACTGTATTTGTGGGAATGTGTGCACCTTAACTTAAAAATAACTTGTCTGTATGCCGAAAACCCAGCGTGAAGTATTTGCAGGTGGCGCGGCAGCGAGTATTAAGCGCCGTTATTTAATTACAGCACCTCATATTTGCAGGTGATTTTATTATTATGCCAATACCCCAGAGTTATATTTGAAGGATGATGGAGCGGGATATATGTGCTTAACGTGTACTTTTATTTTGTTTTTCCTTCTTTACCGACTTTAGATCTCCGGAATAAAAATTGGCAATAGAAAGTCTTAAGTTGCTAGGCAACCGTCTATTCATTTAAAATTTTGCAAACGTTAAAAGTCAGCTGCGACCTGTCTCCTGCATGAGAGCGGGAAATAAAAAAAAAATTGCAAAAAATGAGACATCTGTAAAAGACTGCTATAAGCTTCTTATTAAATGGGTGGGGGGTATCTAAAGACACTGATCTCCAGATAGCTGCTCCTTCGAAGGTACTGCAGAATCATCCATTGGCCTGAGAAGATTACGTTCAATCTGCAGAAATTGCCCGACTTTGCAGTTGTATTAAATTCCCCAGATCAATTTAAGAGACTTTCCTTCGGCTTTGGATGAAATAATGATGGGAGGTGTTACATTTTGTCACCTTTAAATACAGCGCGACCACTGTGTATTTAATACCCGGCAGAGATCCCGCGTGTCTCCTGTAATAAGGCCCTTTACGAAGGTTCTTACGATTAGCGGCAGTGAATTATCCCCACGTATATCAGGCATACGGGGACGGACACTTATCCGGTTATTTCTACATTGCATTTGATGATTCCTATATCATAAAAACCTATACCTTCTGGGTAATGACGCTTCTCCTCTCCGTGTAGTTTGTGGTATAATTGGGCTGAAAGACATTTACAGGTTGCGGTGGAAAAGTATTTAAGAAGGAAACAGTTAAAGGGGTTTTGCCACGAACAAAAGTTCATTTTAATCAATAGATCTTGGAATAATAATAATTTCCACAATTGGATGTGTTTAAATAAAATGTTCCTGTGCTGAGATAATCTTATAAATGTGCCCCTGCTGTGTACTGTGTAATGGCTGCGTCTGACCATACAGGAACATGGTCTGATCATACCGCAGCTCCTGGGCAGGGGGGGGGAGAAAAAGTATACAGACACTTCAGCAGGGGATTGCAGCTGATTCTTTCTTTGAAGTAAAACAGTGTTTAACCCCTTTACCCAGGGCCGGCGTCAGCACCCGGCGCACCCGGGCAAATGCCGGGGCCCTGAGCAGACAGAGGGGCCCACTGGCGGTCGCGCACCCCGCTGGGCTATGGGTCGGAGGAGAGCGGTGTCAGCGCCCGCCCTTCTCCGCCGCTTGCTCAGGGCCCCGGCAGCCGGATAATTACCTCTCCCCGTGCCTCTGCAGATCCGCTGTCTTCCTGCTCTGCGCTCCCTGTGACGTCTCAGGTCAGAGGGTGCTGTGACGTCTTTACACCGCGCCCTCCCCTGAGCCGTCACAGGGAGCGCAGAGCGGGAAGATACCGGTGTCGCTGGAGTCCAGACCAGAGCAGCGGCAGCAGGTGAGGAGAAGGGAGGTGAGTATTTGATTTTTTTTTTAATGTATGGAGGCATGGGGCAGTATAAAGAGAAGGGGGGTGGCATCCTCCATGGAGCATTATAAAGAGAGGGGGGGGCATCCTCCATGGAGCATTATAAAGAGAGGGGGGGGGGACATCCTGCATGGGGCATTATAAAGAGAGGGGGGGACATCCTGCATGGGGCATTATAAAGAGAGGGGGGGGGACATCCTGCATGGGGCATTATAAAGAGAGGGGGGGACATCCTGCATGGGGCATTATAAAGAGAGGGGGGGGGCATCCTGCATGGGGCATTATAAAAAGGGGGGGGAGTGACATCCTGCATGGGGCATTATAAGGTGGGGAACAGCCTGCATGGGGCATTATAAAGGGGGAGGCAGCCTGCATAGTGCATTATGTGGGGGGGAACAGCCTGCATGGAGCATTATAAGGGGGGGGCAGCCTGTATGGGGCATTATGTGGGGGGTAACAGCCTGCATGGAGCATTAAAAGGAGGGGGGGCTGTATGGGGCATTATGTGGGGGGTAACAGCCTGCATGGAGCATTATAAGGGGGGGGACAGCCTGTATGGGGTATTATGTGGGGGGTAACAGCCTGCATGCAGCATTATATGGGGGCCAGTATCCTGTATGGAGCGTTATAAGGGGACCGGTATCCTGTATGGAGCGTTATAAGGGGACTGGTATCCTGTATGGAGCGTTATATGGGGACCAGTATCCTGTATGGAGCGTTATATGGGGGCCAGTATTCTGTATGGAGCCTTATATGGGGGCCAGTATTCCGTATGGAGCCTTATATGGGGGCCAGTATTCCGTCTGGAGCCTTATATGGGGGCCAGTATTCCGTATGGAGCCTTATATGGGGGCCAGTATTCCGTATGGAGCCTTATATGGGGGCCAGTATTCTGTATGGAGCCTTATATGGGGGCCAGTATTCCGCATGGAGCCTTATATGGGGGTCAGTATTCCGTATGGGGCCTTATATGGGGGCCAGTATTCCGTATGGGGCCTTATATGGGGGCCAGTATTCCTTATGGGGCCTTATATGGGGGCCAGTATTCCGTATGGGGCCTTATATGGGGGCCAGTATTCCGTATGAAGCGTTATATGGGGGCCAGTATTCCGTATGGAGCCTTATATGGGGGCCAGTATTCCTTATGGGGCCTTATATGGGGGCCAGTATTCCTTATGGGACCTTATATGGGGCCAGTATTCCGTATGGGGCCTTATATGGGGGCCAGTATTCCGTATGAAGCGTTTTATGGGGGCCAGTATTCCGTATGGAGCCTTATATGGGGGCCAGTATTCTGTGTTGAGCGATTCACTGGTTTCTGAGCTATTGTAGAATTTACAATAGATATCACTCATGTAATGTAAGAAGTGAAATCTTTGCATTGTACTATATATATATATATATATATTTCTCCGCCGTATCTCTGCATCATGAATCGTGGTATGTGTTAAAGGGGCCCACTGAGACTCTTTCGCCCGGGGCCCAGAAAAACCTGGAGCCGGCCCTGCCTTTACCCCTGAGGGTGGTTTGCATGCTAATGACCAGGCCAATTTTTACAATTCTGACCACTGTCACTTTATGAGGTAATTACTCTGGAACGCTTCAACGGATCCCCCTGATTCTGAGACTGTTTTTTCGTGACATATTGTACTTCATGATTGTGGTAAAATTTCTTCAATATCACTTGCGTTTATTTGTAAAAAAACAGAAATTTGGTGAAAATTTTGAAAATTTTTCAATTTTCAAAATTAGAATTTTTATGCCCTTAAATCAGAGAGACATGTCACACAAAAGAGTTAATAAATAACATTTCCCACATGTCTTCTTTACATCAGCACAATTTTGGAACCCAAATTTTTTTTTGTTAGGGAGCTATAAGGGTTAAAAGTTGACCAGCGATTTCTCATTTTTCCAACAAAATTTACAAAACCATTTTTTTAGGGACCATATCACATTTGAAGTCACTTTGAGAGGTCTTTATGACAGAAAATACCCAAAAGTGACACCATTCTAAAAACTGCATCCCTCAAGGTGCTCAAAACCACATTCAAGAACTTTATTAACCCTTCAGGTGCATCACAGGAATTTTTGGAATGTGGAAGAAAAAAATGAACATTTAACTTTTTTCACAAAAATGTTACTTTAGACCCAATTTTTTTTATTTTCGCAGAGGTAACAGGAAAAAATGGACCCTAAAATTTGTTGTGCAATTTCCCCTGGGCACGCAGATACCCCATATGTGGGGAAAAACCACTGTTTGGGCGCACGGCAGGGCTCGGAAGGGAAGGAGCGCCATTTGACTTTTTGATTGTAAAATTTGCTTGAATAATTAGCGGACGCCATGTTGCGTTTGGAGAGCCCCTGATGTGCCTAAACAGTGGAAACACCACACAAGTGACCCCATTTTGGAAACTAGATCCCCCAAGGCACCTATATAGATGCATAGTGAGAACTTGGAACCCCTAGGTGCTTCACAAATTGATTCGTAAAAATGAAAAAGTATTTTTTTTCCCACTTTTTCATTTTTACGAATCAATTTGTGAAGCACCTGAGGGTTCCAAGTGCTCACTATGCATCTAGATTGGTGCCTTGGGGGGTCTAGTTTCCAAAATGGTGTCACTTGTGGGGGAGCTCCACTGTTTAGGCACATCAGGGGCTCTCCAAACGCAACATGGTGTCCGCTAACAAATTGAATGGAAAATCGGCTCAAATTGTTAGCGGACACCATGTTGCGTTTGGAGAGCCCCTGATGTGCCTAAACAGTGGAAACCCCCCACAAGTGACCCCATTTTGGAAACTACACCCCCCAAGGCACCTATCTACATGCATAGTGAGAACTTGGATCCCCCAGGTGCTTCACAAATTGATTCGTAAAAATGAAAAAGTGGAAAAAAAAACACTTTTTCATTTTTACGAATCAATTTGTGAAGCACTTGGGGGTTCCAAGTGCTCACTATGCATCTAGATAGGTGCCTTGGGTGGTCTAGTTTCCAAAATGGGGTCACTTGTGGGGGAGCTCCAATGTTTAGGCACACAGGGGCTCTCCAAACGCAACATAGTGTCCGCTAACAATTTGAGCCGATTTTCCATTCAATTTGTTAGCGGACACCATGTCGCGTTTGGAGAGCCCCTGATGTGCCTAAACAGTGGAGCTCCCCCACAAGTGACCCCATTTTGGAAACTATACTCCTCAAGGATTTTATTAAGGGGTATAGTGAACATTTTGAACCCAAAGGTACGACACAGAACTTGATAACATTAGGTCATCATATTGAATAAGTTGTCATTAGTCTTGAGCGCAAGTGCTCGCTACTTGAGTTTG
The DNA here is from genome assembly GCF_046119375.1 of Phyllobates terribilis. Classification (NCBI taxonomy): domain Eukaryota; kingdom Metazoa; phylum Chordata; class Amphibia; order Anura; family Dendrobatidae; genus Phyllobates; species Phyllobates terribilis. The sequence continues at coordinate 62,588,154 of NW_027362764.1, read as the reverse complement.
CATCGGGTACTCAGGTATGCACCATGTATCACGGGTGCTCAAGTGAAATGCTCGAGTCCCCGCCTGCATGTTTCACGGTTATTAGACACCCCCAAAAAAACATGCGGGGATCACTCGTGCATGGCAGGCAATCCCCGCGAGGTTTTTTTGGCCGCGAAGAATATGGGGCGGAGACTCGAGCACCCGCGATACTCAGTGCATACCCGAGCACCCGATGCAAACTCAAGTAGTGAGCACTTGCGCTCAACACTAGTCGCCATATCGTCATCTTTTTTTTTTTTACTTTTGAAAAAAAAAAAAACAACCCCAACCCTAACATAAGCACAACCCCAACCCCAGCCCTAGCGTTTATTTTTTACGCCGTTCCTCGTGCGGTATAAGTGATGAGATTACTTTATTCTTCGGGTCGATGCGAGTACAGCGATACCAGAATCATATCGGGCTTTTATGATTGACAGCTGTCACACACTAAAAGACACATATTTTGTAAAATCTAGTTTTTGCATCGCCATATTTTGGCCGACAGAATCATGTGACGGATTGTTTTTTGCGGGATGAGTTGACGTTTTTATTGGTGCCATTTTCAAGCACGTGACATTTTTTGATCGCTTTCTATTCCTATTTTTGGGAGGCAGAATAAACAAAAACCAACAATTCAGGAATTGTGTTTTTTTACATTTTTTTATTCTGCTCCGGGTGTGGTAAAATTGATAAGGTAGCTTTATTCTTTGGGTCAGTACGTTTACAGCGGTACCACATTTATATAGTTTTTTATGTTTTGGCGCTTTTACATAATAAAAGCTATTTTATAGAAAAAAATATTCTTTTGCATCGCTTTATTCTGAGAGCTGTAACTTTTTGATTTTTCGGATGATGGAGCTGTATGGTGGCTTTTTTTTTTTTTGCGGGACGAGATGACATTTTCAGCGGTACCATTTTTATTTATATTCGTCTTTTTGATCGCGTGTTATTCCATTTTTTGTTTGGCGGTATGATAATAAAGCATTGTTTTTTGCTTTGTTTTTTTTTGTTTTTTTTTACCGTATTCACTGAAGGGGTTAACTAGTGGAACAGCTTTATAGGCCAGGTCGTTACGGACGCGGCGATACCAAATATGTGTACTTTTATTGTTTTTTTTTTCAGAATAATATTTATTGATGGGTACATTATATTTTTATTTTTAGTGGATTATTTTTATTTATTTTTTTTAAATATTTTTACAATTTTTTTTACATTTTTTTTCACTTTTTGGGAGTTTTTTTTTACTTTTTTACTTTGTCCCACTATGGGACTTTCACTTTTTTTATTCTGATCGCCTGCACAGCATAGGGATGGAGCACCATCCCTGTGCCATGCAGGCAGTCAGCGCTGGACAGGGAGAAGATAGTTTGGAGATGCACTGCACATGTCCAAACAATCTTCCGGCTGTCTGGTGACCCGGATGTTGTCATGACGACATCGGGTCGTCATGGCAACACCCGGGAAGCCGCGGCACACAGCGCTGGAGGCCGGAAGAGGAGGTGAGTATTGCAATCACCTCCCCTTGCCTCCGCAATGCTGCGATCGACTTCGATCGCAGCATTGCGGGGGTTTATGTGTTGGGAGCGGTGAGGGACTGCTCCCTGCACATAGTACCGGGTGTCAGCTGTGACAATCAGCTGACACCCAGCGGCGATCGCGCCCGCACAGCCTGTGTGCGCGCGCGATCGCGATGACGTACTAATACGGGTCAGGCTCTTAAAGCCCAGGGCACTGACGCGTATTAGTACGTCATGGGCTTTAAAGGGGTTAAAAACATGGAGGGAAATGTTTTATCTCACAAAAAGAATCAGCTGCGGTCCCACGCTGTAATGTCTGTTTACTCTTTTCCTTCCTCCCCTGCCCAGGAGCAGTGGTATGATCAGACCATTTTCCTTTATGGTCAGGCACAGCCATTACACAGTACAGAGCAGGGGCACATTTATAAGATTATCTCAGCACAGGAACGTTTTATTTAGACACATCCAATTGTGGAAGTTATTATTATTCCAAGATCCATTGATTAAATAACTCAGAGGAGTTTAAGAAATAAAGGAAAGGTTCTAATTGGTTGCTAGGGGCAGCAAAAACAATTTTTCTTTTTAGACAGTTTAATGTACCTTTGTCATGGATTGTTGTTATGTTTTGGGGCATATAAAAGAGGGTTTGGGGGTCACTATTAAGGAGGGTCTGCACCCTGGTCTGTATTGAAAGGGATCTGGTTTGTAGATTGTATTAAACTTATTCCGATATGTTCCCCTATATATATCTCACACTTCAGGTATGGATCTATGGAACGGGCTGTGGTAAAGCGACTTGCTTGGCTGTATGCCAAGGTAAACGCTCTCTTTAAATTTCGGGTTGATTTATTAAATGTCATAAATCACCCAGGAGTCCATAAAGTAAACCCGGCCCATTCGGCATAACGGCAAAACAAAATACAAAGGTGCAGCACAGTCTGTATATCGGCCGGGGTCCGGCCACTCAGGGTTAGGCACACATAGTTCAGCATAACATGTACAAGCACCTTTCTGGAGCTGGTTTTCTCCAGATACTGAACAACACCTGAGTGTAAAGGCTGGCTATTTAAAGCCCAGACCACTCCCTGGATTGGAGATATGGTGGATGGTGTCCCGCCCTGCACTTCGCCATCCACTAAAAACATGACCCTTGTAAACCTAATTGTGCAGAAGAAACTTCCATGTTTCATATCACTGCGGCTAACAGCCTCAGTGAAACATATCTCCCTTCCGACACACTACCAGTGACTTTGTCACATATTTCCCTCCTCTGCCCAAAGTCGGAGGTTTTGGCACCTTCACTCGTTAGACAGGGAAGTCTGGACAGGGCATCTGCATTAGCATGGAATTTCCCGGGTCTGTGCTCCACCGAAAAACGAAAGTCCTGGAGGGCCAGGAACCACCTGGTCACTCGGGCATTTTTCCCCATCCTTTCCTTCATCCATCTTAGGGGAGCATGGTCTGAGACCAGTCTGATTTTGCGGCCTAACAGGTAGTATCTAAGGGTATCAACTGCCCACTTGATAGCCAGGCACTCCTTTTCCATAATTGTATAGTTCTTTTCACAGGCCGAGAGTTTTCTGCTCAAATAAAGAATGGGATGTTCCTCCCCATTTACCGCTTGGGATAAGACGGCTCCTATGCCGACGTCTGAGGTGTACGTCTGGAGCACAAACTCTTTATGGAAGTCAGGCGCTATCAAGACTGGCTGGTTACACAGGGCTCTCTTCAGTTCTTGGAATGCGACCTTCGCCTCAGAAGACCACTTGGCCATCGCTGTCTTCGTACCTCTAAGTAGGTAGTAGTGTTGAGCCACCCCCGTAGTGTTCGAGTTCGGTTCGGTTCGTCGAACACCCGTATGTTCGCCGAACTGTTCGTCGAACTGTTCGTTGAACACCTTCGAACACCGTTAAAACCAATGGCAGGAAAACAAAAACACATAGGAACACAGAAAACACATAGAAAACACTTCAAAGGTGTCCAAAAGCTGACAAACTGCTCAGAAGACACAACTACCACATGGAAAAGTGACAAGTACATATAGTCATGCGAAAAGAAAAGAGGTGGAGGAGTAAAAGGAGGGGGAGACACAGATATAGGCATGTCATGCCCTTCTAAAACCAAAAAAGTGCGAAGCCAACACGGCCAGTCCGTTCCTGCCCGTGCGACCTCCGTGTCGCCGGCTTTGTGCCAGAGCCGCGGTGGACCCTGACGGCCAGCCCCCCTCTTCCAATACTGGTGCCTGTCCGCTGGTGGGTCGAGCGAGCCCCCCTGCGGTGGAGGCAGGTCTAAGCTTTTTAATTTAAATTGTCTCTCTAATTTGAATGAGTACACTTTAAATCCTTTTACAAGGATCTATTGGAGGGCAAGTCTCATGCCAGCAGCCACGGTAGCAGGAAGTGGAGGAGGTGTGGCCTGTGTTCCTAGCTGAGTGAGAGCTGTGTGGAGGAGCTCCTGGGAAGCTCCAACTAGGACTTTTTTTTCTAAGCCCGACCCTTGCCTCTTCGTTTTCCCAGGACCGAGGCAGGGGTGTCGGGGGCATCCCCGGGCTCCGGCCCTCCCGGTCTGGGCCGGGTGGTGTCGGAGGACTGAATATGGATCCATCGGAGGACTCTGTGAGGAGGTCTGGGAGGCTGTCCCAGCGTGAAGCGGCTACGGTGAGCATGCCGGCATCGGCTAACAAGGTGACTGGCAAGCCCAAGGGAAGCAAGGGGAGTGCCCCATGGGCCGAGAGGGGCCCGGACGAGTCAGCGGAGGCTTTCTCCCAGCGGGTGGTGGAGATGTTGCGGTGCCACGAAAAGGGGAAGGTGGCACTGGCGAAACTCCTGCTGGACTTGCGGCAGGCCAAGGTGCTATATAATGCAGCAGCCCAGAGGAAGCGCCCGGCGATCACCACGCAAATCTAGAGGGTCAAGGATAGGATTGCCGAGGTGGAGCAGAGGCAGGCGGAAATAGAGAGGGCTGCGGGTCTCTTTCTGGAGAAATTCTCTAATGATCGGCGGTTCTCGGGCCAGGAGGGGTTAACCACGCAGCAAGGAAGGGGGGCGTATGAAGGGGGCCTGCCGGCCAGTGAAGGCACTCCCAGGACTATGCATGGCAGCCAGGAGCCTGGAAAGGAACGTTTGTCTGGAGCCCCGCCCCTGTCCCGCCCACCACAGCGCTGGGTGCTGCCCCAGGGGTTACCCCAGCCATGGAGGAAGTGGCACGCTGTTAGTGAGAGTAGAGGATAGTGTGGGTGCGGGCACAAAGGCCGGGGGATCGCGGTCCGGGGCTCCGCTCCTTGCCCCACCCACCTCAGCGCTCGGCGTGGCCACCATGAGAGACACACGTGGAACTGCAGAGCCCAGCGGCACCCGGTCTGCCGGCCCGCCCCTAGCCCCGCCCACTTCGGCACTCGGCGTGGCCACCATGAGAGACACACGTGGAACTGCAGAGCCCAGCGGCACCCGGTCTGCCAACCCGCCCCTAGCCCCGCCCACCTCGGCGCTCAGCGCGGCCACCATGAGAGGCACACGTGGAACTACTGAGCCCAGCGGCCCCCAGTCTGCCAACCCGCCCCAAGCCCCGCCCACCTTGGCACTCAGCGTGGCCACCATGAGAGCCGCGAGTGGAACTGCAGAGCCCAGCAGTTCCCGGTCTGCTGGTCCGCCTCTAGTCCCGCCCACCGCAGCTCTCTGCACTGCTTCTGTACAGTCTGTGGGCGGAGGGAAGGAGGGAGGCAGGAGGGACATGAAAGAAAAAGCAGCAAGCAATGCTTATAGTACCACAAGGCTCAGCAAGCCTTGCGCCGGTGCCCCGCCCCTCGTCCTGCCCACCACAGCACCTGGAGTTGCCCAGAAGAAACCTGCGGCTGGGAGGGAGGCAGCAGGAAAAACAGCAGGGAAGACAAAGGCGGATCCAGGATATCAAACCTCTGGAAAGAGAGGGCTCCTCTGTGGGTATTCTCCTGTAGGGGATGGTTGCAGTCCTTCTTCCAGGATTGGGAGACAGGAGGGCGTGTGAAGGATCTTCGCACACCGCACGGGCATCTCCCGGCTTATGTTACCCCGGTTTTGAAAGTAATACGCCGGTGGGGTTTGGGAGTGTGGGAGGTGAGGACTCTCACGAGGAAACTTCTCGAGGGGAGGATCTTATCGACCCATTTTCAAAAGCCACTTGCCCTCAGGGACTGCCCAAGTCGGGATCTGGAGGTGGGGTTGCGTCTTTTAAATTCAAAACGGATCCCCGCGAAGTATTGGGACTTGACTTGGCGCTGCTTTCAGGGTAAGCTGTATGTGAGGGACAACTTGAAGTACAGGAACTCCGAGGATAGGAATTGTCCTCGTGAGAGTTGTGCTGACACGCTTGAGAGCATGGAGCACTTCCTGCTTCAGTGTCCCTTTAATGCAGAGGTATGCAACAGGGTGGGCGCTTCCATTGACTGGCCTAGGCTGGCGGGCCTCTCCTACGCTGAGTGGGCCTGAAGTGACCGCGGGCAAGGCCGCGCGTTGATATCCATGATCTGGCCCAGCAAGATCCCCACACACAGACTCTATCTTGATAACCGTATCTTTACTCGTATACATTTTTAACACAGCAAAGAAAAAAAACAATAAATGACAACAGTAAATATGCACAGTAATAACGTGTACTGATAAGCTGACCCTCACTGTCCCTACTCACACGTTACCAGTCCTTTACTCCAGAAGGATGTGTCCCCCGTCGCAGGCCTGTCTGTCTTTGCAGGAGGGCGTCCCAGACGGAAAAAAAACAGGAACAGCAGAATTCGCGGAAAGAAAGGAAGGGATACTTCGGCCTCTCACCAGAGGTCCCGCTTACAGTCTCTCTGATCCGGATAGAAGCTCTGGTGGGTCCCCTTATGTAGTCCACACTCCAGTAGCAGGGAGTGTAACAGCTGAATCCTTCAGCAGTGCAGAAGCTGGGGAAGGCTCCGAGGATATGGTGTTAGATAGAAGAAATCACGTTGAGAGTCTCTCCTGTGCCACACACGAGGGCCTGCACACCGTCCTGGCTCTTTTTACAGACCACAGCAGACTCTTCGCGCGCTTTTTCATGCTTCCCACTTTGGTCACGTGACTCTCTAGGGCGGGACACAGGAGGCTCAGTCTCTTTCTCTGTCATCACACCCTGCGCAGGTGCAACCTCTGGCCACAAGGTGGCAACATCTTCCTGTGTAATCACTTCTGTAACAGGCTCTATATCAATTATCACAGAACAGCCAGAGCCGGCCAGCTCACTACAGGCCTATGGAGCGTTCAGAGACCTTGGTGGACGGGACCAGTGCACTCTTTTTCTAGTTAGCCTAGTGGTTAGGTTTTTCACATGGAATGCACGGTGTTTAGTGTCGACGGGCAGTAAAATCCTCCCAGTGGGTGAGGTATGTAGCAACATCCTTGGTGACCTGGTGAAGGTGCGCTCCTTGAAGTATGAAAGGCTGGGTGCATCGGGGGGCTCCCGTCTCTGGAGGGGTTTCTCCTTCCAGGTGCCTTAGTTCTGGATTGCTCCAAGCCTCCTGGTTGTGGGCTAAGTTCTCACCATAGCTTTTTGTTTTGAGAATGGTATCATGAAAAGGGTTTACAAGCACCGAACCGGTGCGGATGGTATTTTTGTTATTGTTCTTGTTGTTATTATTATTGTTGTCTTATTGTTCTTTTACTTTGGGGGTTAGTTAGGTGGGGTGGGGGTTTTGAGGGGGGCTAAGCATGAACTTGGATTGGCCCGGGCCCAAAACTGTCGGGGTTCGCCCTAAGTCCGGAAGGACTTTTTCGGAACTTAGAGGCCGGTTCGGGTTGGGGGTATAGTGAGAGTTGGGGTAGTGTATGTGTTATTATGTGTTACTCATGATTTAAGTGTTGTGTGTTATTTCATATGGTTTATGTGGTTTATATTTTGTTATATGTATTTTGCTTCTGCATCTCTGGTTTTTGTTACGGCAGAATCAGGTGTAAGTCTGGAGGAAGTTTGAGGTATGTTTGGATAGGCTGTGGTTGTATGGTGGTTGTCAGGCAGGTGGGGTCCCTTGTATATACATTGTTTATGTATCGGTTATATTGCTGGAAATTGTTTTCGTTACTTGTACTAGTTTGTGTTTTTACAATTATAATAAAATAGAGTTCCAGCTCCAGTAGCGTCCACTAAAGCTCCTGCAGTTAAAAAGCTTTTATAAGGATCGAGCTTGGTGGTCCACCGCAAGGCGTCCTACCGCCAGTCCCAGCCCCTGTGCCTTGGGGTGCATCCCGATGCTCTTCACTGAGTGTCCGGGGGCCCGAAGCATTTCCTTTGAAAAACTTAAGTGTCCAAACTACAGGTGGTGTAGCTTGCTTAACAGCTGGGATAATCCGCTGACTAGCAGGCACAAAGTATTTCCTGGGCTAGATGCAGTTAAAAATTTGTAATTAGATACTCTCGTTGGATGCTGAGAAAGCATTCCATAGAGTCTCCTGGCACGCCATATATTATTCTCTTAAAAAGCTTGGGGTAGGGGTCCCTTTTATAGCCAAAATCACGGCCTTGTATCGCAATACGTCACCTAGCCTGAAGATAAATGGAACATTTTCATCACCTTTCATAATCACCAATGGGACAAGGCAGGGATGTCCTCTGTCCCCTCTCTTATACATCCTAGTGACGGAGCACCTGCTCTCATCAGTTCGTCATAACCCCAATATTAGGTGGATTGAGGTGGGAGGCACCGAGTACAAGTGCTCTGCATTTGCTGATGATATCCTAGTATATATCACTCAATCACATATATCCATCCCTGCTGTTATGGCTGAAATAAATCACTTTGTTACATGGTCAAATTTTAAAATCAATGCAGCGAAGTCTGAGGCCCTTGATGTCTCCCTGCCCAAATCCATACAGGATTCCATCCAGTCCAACTTTCCCTTTGCCTGGCCCTCACAGGGTATCAAATACTTAGGAATTCGTATTCATAGAGACCTCTCCCATCTATGTTATCTTAATTTTGGGCCCTTTTTTGAACAACTCCATACAGACCACGGTTGGCAAGTTAGAACTGCAAGATTCACTATGTGAACCACTGGTGTTTTGTGGAAAAGCTCATGTACACGGTGTTCCAAATTATTATGCAAAAAGTGTTTAGGAGTGATAAGGTAAGAATTTTTTTGTTTGTCAGTTAAACTCATTGATGGTGATGTGTGTCAGGGCTCTTTATATCACTGTAAGCAATTGCAGACACCTGTGCTAATTAGTTTGGCAGGTGTGTCCAATGAAAGGCAAGACTACTTAAGAAGGCTGTCCCACATTATTAAGCAGCCTACATTTTCTGCCAAAATGGGAAAGAAAAAAGATGTGTCGGCTGCTGAGAAGCAACAAATTATGGAGTGTTTAGGGCAAGGCATGACTACAATCAACGTTGCCAAGACACTTCATCGTGATCATCGCATAATCAAGAAGTATGTAGCTGATTCACAGTACACACGTGTGCGTGCTGATAAGGGAAAATTGAGGACTCTTTCCTACAGGCAATTACGTCAGGTTCAAAGAGCAGGGGCAAAAAAACCTTGTCATAGCAGCAGACAAGTTTTTGAAGCAGCTGGTGCCTCCAACGTCCCCCGAACAGCAAGATGCAGGGTCCTTCAGCGGTTTGCTGCTGTGCGTAAGCCATCCTGTCAACCTCCTCTATCCACTGTACACAAGCAGAAACGGCTCCATTGGGACAAACAATACATGAAGACTGACTTCAAAACTGTTTTGTTCACCGATGAGTGCCGTGCGACGCTCGATGGTCCAGATGGATGGAGTGGAGGATGGCTGGTTGATGGACACCCCATGCAAACACGGCTACAGCGCCAACAAGGAGGAAGTGGAGTAATGTTTTGGGCTGGAATCATGGGGAGAGAGATTGTCGGCCCCTTTAGGATCCCTGAAGGGGTAAAGATGAACTCCATAATGTATGTGGAGTTTCTCAAACAGCACATCCTGCCATGGTTCAAGAAGAAGAACCGTGTATTCTGCAGCAAGATCATTTTCATGCATGATAATGCACCGTCTCATGCTGCACATAACACATCTGCATCTCTGGCTGATATGGGCATAAAAGGGGACAAACTTATGGTGTGACCCCCATGCTCCCCTGACCTCAACCCCATTGAGAACCTCTGGCGCATCATCAAAAGGAGTGTCTATGATGGCGGGAGGCAGTTCACATCTAAGCAACAGCTCTGGGAGGGTATTCTGTTCTCATGCAAAACAATTGAAGCAGAACCATCCAAAACCTGACAAATTCAATGGACGAGATAGTTCAGAAGCTCCTTTCGAACAAGGGGTCCTATGTGCAAATGTAACATCACCTAGAATAAAGTTTTGAGTTGAAAACTGTTTGATTTCAGTTTGTAATAACCTGCTAATGCTTATAATTTCAAAAATGACCATTTTTTTTGTTCTTTATTAAAATGAAAAGCTTGATCGAAGAGTGTGGGGGATCTAAGAGTGTGACAACCCAGTAGTCAGGATTATTTCGAATTCTGACAATCTGAGAGTCATGTTGCAGGTAGTGCAGCAAGAAGGCACTCATGTGTCTTGCACATCTAGGAGCCCCAAAAAAATTTTCTGGGCTAGATGCAGCTAAAAATTATTATTCATTTGAAAGCTGGTGGAGCTTAGTATAGATGGCCTAATAGAATCAGTACTGCAAACTGCTGCAAGGCCCAAATTATTTTCCAGCCAAGATACAGATAAACATGATTAGTAATTTTAAATCTGGTGGAGTTTAGTATAGATGGCCTAATAGAATCAGTACTGCAAACTGCTACAAGGCCCAAATTATTTTCCAGCCAAGATACAGATAAACATGATTAGTAATTTTAAATCTGGTGGAGTCAAGTATAGATGGCCTAATAGAATCAGTACTGCAAACTGCTACAAGGCCCAAATTATTTTCCAGCCAAGATACAGATAAACATGATTAGTAATTTTAAATCTGGTGGAGTTTAGTATAGATGGCCTAATAGAATCAATACTGCAAATTGCTACAAGGCCCAAATTATTTTCCAGCCAAGATACAGATAAACATGATTAGTAATTTTAAATCTGGTGGAGTTTAGTATAGATGGCCTAATAGAATCAGTACTGCACACTGCTACAAGGCCCAAATTATTTTCCAGCCAAGATACAGATAAACATGATTAGTAATTTGAAAGCTTAAAACGGTTGGTGAGGTGATTTTAACAAATCATCAAGCTTTTACTCTCCCCAGGATGACACAGGGGTAGAAAAGTCCTTTCGAATCCATGATTTGTTCATGTTTATGAACGTGAGTCTGTCTACATTATCAGTGGAGAGCCGCGTGCACTTATCTGTCAGCACACCACCAGCAGCGCTAAACACACGTTCAGACAGAACGCTGGCTGCGGGGCATGACAAGATTTCCAAGGCGTAAGTGGCGAGCTCCGGCCATTTATCCAGATTGGAAGCCCAAAAAGAGCAAGGGTCCAGTGACACAGTCATGGCTTCAATGTTTACTTGGAGATACTCCTGTACCATCGTCTCTAGGCGTTGACTATGTGTCAGACTTCTTGCCTCCTGTGGCCTTGCAAAGGATGGGCTAAAAAAGTGGTGAAATGATTCTGCAAAATTGATGTTACCAGCAGATACTGTGTTTCTGTTACGTTTTGAGTGCTGAACACTCGACGGTCCCACGGTTGGCAAGTTGGAACTGTGAGATTCACTACGTGCACCACTGGTGTTTTGTGGAAAAGCACATTTAAGATTCTGCAACAGTCTCTGCTGATACTCCTGCATGCATGCATCCCTTTCTATGGCAGGAATAATTTCTGCAAATTTACTTTTACACCGGGGATCTAACAGTGTGGCAACCCAGTAGTCAGGATTATTTCGAATTCTCACAATTCGAGGGTCATGTTGCAGGTAGTGCAGCAAGAAGGCACTCATGTGTCTTGCGCATCCAGGAGCACCAAGTCCCTGTTGTGTTGGTGGCGAGGTAACAATCATGCTTCCTTACTCTGCCCTCTCCCACCAACGTCGCACAACAGAAATGTGATCAAGGTCTCCCTCATCTGATGTGTGGCACCCCAGGGGTCTGGTTTCCACAGTAATAGCAATATTACGTCTGTGAGCAGGTGGGAGGTTTCCTGGTCAGACATCCTATGCATGCCACACCTCCTGCCCAGTCCTGGGAGGGGAAGAACTTCCCCTATATAAAACTAGGGCTGAGGCAGGGTTAGAGTAGAGAAAGAGCAGAGAACACAGACAGAGACACAGTCTGGTCTGTAGTGGAGCAGCTATAGGGAAAGAAAGATCAGGAGCTCTGTGGGAGCTGTACTAAAAGAGGTCAGGGGCTGGAAGCTGTAGAGCTCGCCCTGATTGAAGAGTTCTTACCGGACCCGGAGTCCGAGGCTGTGGGGACTAATCCTTACCCAGCAGCAGAAACCGCCCGGCAGGGGATTTCAGGTCCTCTGGCCAAGAAACCCGAAGGCACGGTCACACGCAAGGGACCAGCACCGCGACGTGGAGCGGAAGCTACCAAAAGGCCCCGAGTCACCGGCCATACGGGTGAGCACCACACGGTACACTCAGGGACGTGGGCTACTTTTATCAGCCTCTAGCAAGGTAGCCAGAAGAGTACGATTAGTTGGGGAGGCCTACAACTCCGCCTGGCCAGGGGAGATCCCATCAGCTCACGGACTGACCAGGCCCCGATCGCTAGCCAGTACTCCGGGAGGGTCTACTTTGTCACCAGTAAAGACCCAGAACTACACCGCACCGTCTCTGAGTGGTTCCTGCTACCCCCTTCAAACACGTCGGTTGCCCTGAGGCCATACCCTTCCCGTTGGGGGTTCTACCAGCTACGCTGCACGACCTTACCACCGGCCTCAGCGGTCTGCCCTGCAGCGGCGGCTTCATAGCCGCATTCAACGGGTGGCGTAGTCGAACACCGTACCATCTTCTGCTAAAGACTGCCACTCAGCTTGACTCCCTGGGCACGGACCGGGTCACCGCCACGAGACTACTAACCCTATCAGATCCGGCTCCGGGTAGGCTCCCGCGTGCGCAACGCTACTCAGCACAGGCCCAGGGGCGCGTCAATTTTGGCGTAGTCGGCAGGATTTCGTGCCCGCAACCACCGGGTACTGCGTGCCTGAAAAAGAGACTTTTAAACTGACCTGTGGTGAAGATTTCCGCCATCCGACGCCATCTTCTACCTTCTTCCCGCCATCCGTGGAGTTTTCCCGCCGTTGGACGCCATCTTCTACCTTCTTCCCGCCATCCGTGGAGTTTTCCCGCCGTTGGACGCCATCTTCTGCCTTCTTCCCGCCATCCGTGGAGTTTTCCCGCCGTTGGACGCCATCTTGAAGACGCCGCGCGGGAAGAAGAGGGGCGTGGACTCCGAAAGCGCGCGAGAACTGGAGCTCCGCCTCACGTCCGGACGTTGCGTAAGGTCCTGGAAGGAGCCCAGCAGATGCCGACGTCACAGGAGCGCGACGGAAGGTCCTCGACCCTGACGATCCACTGCGGAGCCGCGGCCTACGGAAGAGGGTCATCGCAAGGTAGGCCACGGTCCACTAGGGGGGAGGAGGATGTCGGATACGGAGGAGAGCTTCACTGCCACAGCCACCGCTGCAGCCGTCATGCCTTTCACGATGCCCTATATCCCGGGGGCAGCCTGGCTACCCCAGTACTCAGGGGAGTCACATACCCTGAGTGACTTTAGAGAAAAGCTGGATAGCCTCTTCCAGGTGTACCCCCTCACAGAAGAGCAAAAAGTGAGCATCCTGGTGGCCCAACTAACTGGGGCAGCCCAAAGGGAGGTAAAGTCCTGGCCACCTGGGAGGAGGACTGTAGCAGGGATATTAACCCGGCTGAAGGACACCTTTGATACCCGCACCTCAGCTGAGATTAAGCTTAGATTCTACGGGTGCAAACAGCGAGCACATGAGAATATAAGGGACTATGCACTAAACCTACAAGAGACCCTGAGAGCCATTAAGCAGGCCGACCCTGACAGCGTGGGAAACGAGGACAGGCTGTTGACCGAACAATTTATAGAGGGACTATATTGCAATGCCCACCGAACCCAGTTGCGGGCAATGGCCTTACAGGATCCTCATCTGGACTTTGCACAGTTCAAGGACAGAGCCATCCGGGTGCTCCGAGAACCGGCACCGGGTGGCGTTGTGACCCACAGGCGCCCTACTACCGCTTACCACCAGGAGGCGGCGCCCTTGTCGGCAGGGCCTGTGGGGGCTGATGCGCAGGCTTTGAACAATGACCCGGCTCCAGACCTGCACCATCAGGTCCAAGAGCTAGCTAAAAGCGTAACTGCGCTAACCCGAACTGTGCAGTCGTTACAGGTTTCTGCTCCAGGGAAGATCCAGCTGGCATCCGGACCGGAGGACATCCCGTGGCGTCGACCAAGGAGGACCCCACCGGCCAGAGGAAGACCCAGCGACCGGTACAACGAGGACGGACAACCCATCTGCCGCCGCTGCAATCAACCCGGACATATGGCAAGGTACTGTCCTTTAAACTGGCACAACCTAGGGTAGAGGGCCAACCCCCAGGAATAAGATCACCAGGCCCATCGAACTGGCGTGACAAATATGTGGGAGGACGTCCAGTCTTGCCTGTGGTACTGGATGGCATTCCTATGAGTGCCCTACTTGACACCGGGTCACAGGTCACCACCATCCCGTACGTGCTCTTCAAGCAGTACTGGAATGACTCGGATATAACCCGCTACCCTGACGACGACTTGAGTATCATCGCCAGCAATGGTCAACCCGTGCCACAGATCGGATTCAAAGAGATGACCATTAAAATCGGTAGAGTCGAACTGGCAGCACAGGGACTGATCATTGTAGACATTGACAAGCGCGAGAGTCACCCAAAGATAACTCTAGGAACTAATGTGATTGAAAATTGTCTTGCAGAGGTGATTTTCATTTTACAGCAGGTTGCCAAGAACGCCAGCTCCGGCCAACAGCGAGTGCTCCAAAAAGAGATCCGGGCACTGATGCGGCGGCAACAGGTGGAACTCTCCGGTGGTGAGATTGGAAGCGTGAGAATGTGTGACCCTTTCCCTATTGCCATGCCCCCAAAAAGTGAAATGATGATTTGGTGCCGGGCAGCTATTGGTCTAAGAGGTAGAGACTACCAAGCAATGGTAGAACCCGTCTACTCAGACAGTAGGCCCACCATTTTGACAGCACGGGGGGTGGTTGATGTACGCCATGGGAGGGTGCCCGTTCGCATAATAAACATCGGGAAGAGAGAAGTACACCTGCCCCGGTATGCCACGCTAGCTAAATTGTTCACCATAAACCAGAATTCTGTACAGTCCGTGGAACCCTTGCCTCCATCTCAACCAGAGGAAGGTAACGGCTCTAAGAAAACAATAGAGGACTGGTGTCAGCAACTACATTTGGGTACTGACTCCATTCCCTCACACCAGAAACAGGGAGTCTATCGGGTGGTTCAAGAGTACGAGAGAGTGTTTAGTAAACACCCGTTAGACTTCGGGCGAGTAAAGGGGGTAGAACACCACATCCCCACGGGAGACCATCCTCCCATAAAGGAGAGATACCGACCCGTACCCCCTGCACACTACCAACACGCCAAGGGGATGCTTAGAGACATGAAGGAGGCTGGGGTAATCAGGGATAGCTGTAGCCCCTGGGCAGCTCCACTAGTCTTGGTTAAAAAGAAAGACAACACCATGAGAATGTGTGTAGATTACCGGAAAATCAACCGTATCACACACAAAGATGCGTACCCCTTACCAAGGATAGAGGAGTCTTTGGCTGCTTTAAAATCTGCTAACTTCTTCTCTACTTTGGATCTCACTAGCGGGTACTGGCAGGTTCCTGTAGCAGAGGCGGACCGGGAGAAGACCGCATTCACCACCCCGATGGGACTTAGCGAGTTTACCTGCATGCCGTTCGGACTCTGCAACGCACCAGGAACCTTCCAACGGTTGATGGAATGCTGTCTGGGACACCGAAACTTCGAGAGGGTCCTATTATACCTGGACGATGTCATCGTCTACTCCAAGACCTACGAGGACCACCTGAAACACCTGGCAGAAGTGTTCGAAGCCCTGGCAAACTACGGCCTAAAGGTGAAACCCTCCAAGTGTCACCTCCTGAAACCAAAGGTGCAGTACCTGGGACACGTGGTGAGTGCTGACAGAGTGGCTCCCGACCCTGATAAGATCACCGCAATTAAGGAATGGCCAAGCCCCTCCAGCGTAAAGGAAGTGCGGCAGTTCCTCGGGTTGGTAGGCTACTACCGAAGATTCATTCCCGGTTTCACCAAAAAGGCAGCTCCTATGCAGGACCTCCTGATAGGCCAGTCCAGGAAGGCCAAGAACCAGAAGCCACCCTTCAGATGGGAGAAGCTGGAAGAAGAGTCCTTCCGCCAGCTGAAGATGGCCCTCACGGGGGATGAAATCCTGGCGTACCCTGATTACAGCCAGCCCTTTATCCTCTACACCGACGCAAGTAACATCGGGCTAGGAGCCGTACTGTCCCAGATCCAGCAGGGGAAAGAACGAGTAATTGCTTACGCCAGCCGAAAACTGCGACCCACCGAAAGAAACCCTGAGAATTACAGCTCATTCAAGCTAGAGTTCCTGGCAGTGGTGTGGGCAGTCACCGAACGCTTTAAGCACTACCTCGCCTCTTCCCGGTTCACCGTGTACACGGATAACAACCCGTTGACACACCTGGACACAGCAAGACTCGGTGCCCTGGAGCAGAGATGGATGGCCCGCCTGTCCAACTTTGAGTTCACAATCAAATACAGGGCAGGACGCTCCAATACCAACGAGGATGCCTTGTCCAGAATGCCAAACCTACCGGACATGGGGGAAGATCCAGAGGAACTGGAGGAGGTTGAACTTCCCGCGTTCCACCGGCATGGGACTATCCAGTATTCCCACCGTGTAAGGAGTAAGCAATCCGCTACGTTCAACCCCTTACCTCATTACAACTGGGCGGAAACGCAAGATAGTGACCCCACAGTCCGACTGGTGAAGGAGATGCTGACTCAGCCAGATGCCCGCCTTGACCCAGACGCTCCGGAGGAGACCAAGCAACTGTGGGCTGAGAAGAGTCGACTGTTCCTTTACAAGGGGAAGTTGTGCCGCAGAATGGTTAACTCCCGGACGCATGAACTGATCTGGCAAGTAGTGGTGCCAAGAAGAGACGCGGCTATGGTACTGGAGGCATACCACGACGGAGCTGGGCACTTCGGGTGGAAGAAGCTGGAGTTCCTGCTGCGCGGGCGGTTCCACTGGGTAGGCATGAGGGGAACCATCGAGAGGTGGTGCAGAGACTGTGGACCGTGCCACCTAAGAAGGAAGGACCGTGCCAGCCAGAAGACTCCCTTGCAGCCCATCATCACCCGACAGCCACTGGAACTGGTAGCCCTGGACCATGTGAAACTGGCTCCAAGCAGATCTGGGTATGTCTACGCCCTCACAATCGTAGATCATTACTCCCGGTTCCTGGTGGTGGTCCCGGTCAAGGACTTAACGGCTCAAACAGCAGCTAGAGCCTTCCAGCAGCACTTCTGCCGTCCACACGGATACCCGGAGCAGGTGCTGACGGACCAGGGACCTGCCTTTGAAGCGGAAGTCTTCCAGGAGTTCTGTACTCTGTATGGCTGCCGGAAGATAAGAACAACACCCTATCATCCGCAAACCAATGGGCTCTGCGAGAAAATGAACCAGGTGGTGATAGATCTTCTGAAAACATTGCCCCTGGAGGAACGCAGTCTGTGGCCTGAGAAACTGCCTGATCTGGTGGACCTATACAACCACATCCCGGTAGGTTCTACCAACTGTACCCCGGCTTACCTAATGAGAGCAAGACCTGCTAAGCTTCCTGTTGATCTGGAGATGGGAGTCCTGACACCCGAGGACACTTCACCAGAAGCAGACTGGGACACAGAAAGGCAGCAGCAGTACCGGAAAGTACAGGAGAGCGTGGAGCGAAGTCTCTGTCAAGCTAGAGAAAGACAGGAGAAGACTTACAACCAGTATGCTCCCGCTGTTCCCCTGGTACCTGGAGAGCAGGTCTTGAAGAGGAAGAGACGCCTTCACAAGTTGGACGACCAGTGGGAGAAGGACCCGTACACCGTACTGCCCTCCAGCCATGAGAACCCGAAAGTCTGCATAATCAGTAAGGACGGAGGAGAAACCACAGCCATTGTATCCCGAGATCACCTGAAGAAGTGTCCCAAACAGCTACGAAGCCCTGAAGAAGAACAAGAAGACCCTCGACCGCAGAGGAAAGGGAAGATATGGTTAGTACTGTGCTCGGAGACTTCCCTCGGTCTTGGACTCAAGTCAATGGCGCTGTTGTGGTACCGTCCTCACCTTCCTCCAACCAGCATCCCAAGTGCCTACGGAGAAACAGGTAGAGCTGGAAGAGCAGCCGGTCCAGGAGGCAGAAGACCCCACACAAGCAGACCAGGAGGATCAACCCTCTGCTTATAGTGAGCCTGCCATACCCCTAGTGAGCCAAAGAGCCCGTAGACAGCTGCCCAGTTTATCTTTGACAGCTCCTACACCCCGTAGCTCGGGACCAGTCAGTCAGCTCCGTAGGTCCACTAGAGCCACTAGAGGCCAGTTGCCCGTACGTTGGAGGATCTAAGTGTTTAGACTGCTTTATTTGTATTTACCTGTTTATTGTTGCCTGTAAATAATTGTGTATTTCTAGTTAGTTTATAGGTGTCGTTTATGGATTATCCGGAATCCTTTGTACATATGTTTGGAGCGTAACCCGGGAATGGACTAAAGACTGTTAAGGACTCGGGGCAGGACAGACCCCTACCTGGTTATGGCTCCCTGTCTCTTGGTGAAATGGACACCTTTGTTTTCTTCAAAGACTGCACCCGGTTGCGGACATGCCGTGACCATCCTAATGTGTTTTTCTTTATTGTACTGTTTCTGTTTTTACTTGTTATGTTTTACAAAAATATGTTTAGTCCCGGAGTACTAAATTTCACTAGGGGGGAATGTGGCACCCCAGGGGTCTGGTTTCCACAGTAATAGCAATATTACGTCTGTGAGCAGGTGGGAGGTTTCCTGGTCAGACATCCTATGCATGCCACACCTCCTGCCCAGTCCTGGGAGGGGAATAACTTCCCCTATATAAAACTAGGGCTGAGGCAGGGTTAGAGTAGAGAAAGAGCAGAGAACACAGACAGAGACACAGTCTGGTCTGTAGTGGAGCAGCTATAGGGAAAGAAAGATCAGGAGCTCTGTGGGAGCTGTACTAAAAGAGGTCAGGGGCTGGAAGCTGTAGAGCTCGCCCTGATTGAAGAGTTCTTACCGGACCCGGAGTCCGAGGCTGTGGGGACTAATCCTTACCCAGCAGCAGAAACCGCCCGGCAGGGGATTTCAGGTCCTCTGGCCAAGAAACCCGAAGGCACGGTCACACGCAAGGGACCAGCACCGCGACGTGGAGCGGAAGCTACCAAAAGGCCCCGAGTCACCGGCCATACGGGTGAGCACCACACGGTACACTCAGGGACGTGGGCTACTTTTATCAGCCTCTAGCAAGGTAGCCAGAAGAGTACGATTAGTTGGGGAGGCCTACAACTCCGCCTGGCCAGGGGAGATCCCATCAGCTCACGGACTGACCAGGCCCCGATCGCTAGCCAGTACTCCGGGAGGGTCTACTTTGTCACCAGTAAAGACCCAGAACTACACCGCACCGTCTCTGAGTGGTTCCTGCTACCCCCTTCAAACACGTCGGTTGCCCTGAGGCCATACCCCTCCCGTTGGGGGTTCTACCAGCTACGCTGCACGACCTTACCACCGGCCTCAGCGGTCTGCCCTGCAGCGGCGGCTTCATAGCCGCATTCAACGGGTGGCGTAGTCGAACACCGTACCATCTTCTGCTAAAGACTGCCACTCAGATTGACTCCCTGGGCACGGACCGGGTCACCGCCACGAGACTACTAACCCTATCAGATCCGGCTCCGGGTAGGCTCCCGCGTGCGCAACGCTACTCAGCACAGGCCCAGGGGCGCGTCAGATGAGTCTTCCATCAGTTTGTCCTCCACTTCTTCCTGGGCTCCTGCACCTTCCTCACAAGTTTGGCTGCTGCCATGCGCCCTGGTAAAACCATCTCCCCCACCCTCACATGCCTGCCGCCTTGGTGCTGCCGACCGTCTGGACCTTGCAGATGTTAGCCCTTCCGCATACAACTCCTCCTCCTCTACTTCCTCCACCTCCTCTTGTGCCACCACCTGACTCCGAATTCTGTTTAACATGTGCTCCAGCATGTAAATCACCGGAATAGTCATGCTGATAATGGCATCGTCAGCACTAAACATCTTCGTCGCCATTTCAAAGCTGTGGAGAAGGGTGCATAGGTCCCTGATCTGAGACCACTCCTCGAGCGTGATTTGCCCCACCTCCGGATCTCGTTGGCCCAGGCTATACGTCAGAACATATTGCACCAGGGCTTGTCGGTGCTGCCACAGTCGCTGCAACATGTGCACAGTTGAATTCCACCGGGTAGGCACATCGCATTTTAGCCGGTGAAGTGGCAGGCCCAGCGACTTCTGTAGAGATGTAAGTCGCTGAGCTGCGGAATGCGAACGGCGGAAGTGAGCACACAGCGACCGTGCCCTCTGCAGAAGGCCATCTAGTCCGGCATAGTGGGCTAAAAATTGCTGGACAACCAGGTTCAACACGTGAGCTATACAAGGCACGTGTGTGACATTGCCCCGGCGAAGGGCCGCACCGAGGTTTGCAGCATTGTCGCACACGGCCTTCCCTGGTTTCAGGTCCAGTGGAGACAACCATTCATGAAACTGGTCCTCCAGAGCTGACCACAACTCCTCAGCTGTGTGACTCACATTTCCCAGACATTTCAAAGTAAAAACCACCTGATGACGTTGAGCCCTGCTGCCAGCATAGTAAGGAGGTGTGCAGGATCCCTTCTGCGCAGTTAGAAAGCTTGTCGCATGACCAGACAGGCTTTGAGTGCAGGTGGAGGACCGAGAGGAGGTTGAGGAGGCAGAAGCAGTGGAGGAACTTCGAGATAAAGAGGATTGACGCAAAACTCGTGGGGACTGCAAGACTTGTCCTGCTGTCCCTTGTCCTGCTGTCACCATAGTTACCCAGTGCCCAGTCAGCGACATGCAACGTCCCTGTCCATGCCTACTCGCCCAAGTGTCTGTGGTGAAATGCACCCTTTCACACACAGAGTTTCTCAAAGAAGCGGTGATGTTGTGTGCGACATGCTGGTGGAGCGCAGGCACACCTTTCTTTGAGAAGTAGTGCCGACTGGGCATCTGGTACTGGGGCACTGCGACGGACATAAGGTCTCGAAAATCCTCTGTGTCCACCAGGTGGAAAGGCAGCACTTCTGTAGCCAAGAGCTTGCAGATGGTGAAATTCAACCTCTTAGCTTTCTCATGGCTAGGAGGAAATGGTCTTTTACTTGTCCACATCTGAGGGACCGAGGACTGGCTGTTGTGCTTAGACGGGGTTGAGAAGGGTGTCCCCGGCAAACTGCCGGTCTGTGAGGAAGATGCAGGCGGACATGTTAGGTTGCCTTGATCCAAAGGTGGTGCTATCGATGTCGGACAGCGCTGAACACCAGCTGGTTTTTCCACCTCCAAAGAAAATGATGACCTGCCAATCACGCTGGCTGTTGCGGGTAAAGAGGTGGCAGGTCTGCATCCCAAAACAGGTGTGACTGCTGTCCCCCCAGTCACAGAGGATGAAGAGGCCGCGGATGCACAAGATGTGGCAGACGGTGGTTGGCCCGGCCGGCTAGGCCGCATTGTAGCACAGTGAGCTTCCCACTGCAACTTATGCTTCATATCCATGTGCCGGTTCATGCATGAAGTACTCAAACTATGTATTTTTTGGCCTCTACTTCGCTTTTGCTGACAAATGTTACAGATAACACGAGTTGGGTCATCCTTATCGATCTGAAAAAATGCCCAGGCTATGCAAGGCTTAGCACCCATGCGACCTGAAGAGTCACCACGACTTGTGGTCAGAGGCAGAGTTGTGTTCGAGGATGCTGTTGTTGACGTGCTTCCAGTACTACGTCTCTGTCCAGGAAGGCGCAACCTGACCTCGTCGTCACTAGCATCCTCCTCCACCTCCTCTGCTGACCTCATCGACTGGCTGACTGTGGGTTGACAGTAAGTGGGATCTCCAACCTCGTCATCATCACCCTGTGTGTTAAAACACCCGTCGTCCTCAGAGCCAACCTCTTCCTGCCCTGATAAAAAACTCAAGTTGTCACTCCAATCAGGTATTTGAGTCTCATCATCGTCTTCCTCATTGTCTCCACCAACAGGAGTTACAGTTTGGGAACGAGGGTCTACATTATGGTCAGAACCTTCAGCGTCTGTTCCTGGATCCGACTCATAAAGATTCTGGGCATCAGTGCAGATCATTTCCTCGTCTGGATTCACAGAAGCTCTGGAGCCGACCTCTGATTCCCAGGCTATAGTATGAGTAAACAGCTCTACAGACTCAACCATCTGTTCTACCCCATACTCAGACGGGCAGCTGGAGACTTGGGAGCTGTGAGGAAGCAAGTGCTATTGGGGTGACACCTCTGAGGACTGGAGTATTTGTGATGTTGAAGTTGAGGTGGAGGAGAGCCCACTTGAAGGAGCACTTGATATCCGTTGAAGCACCTGCTGTTTTTGTGCCTCATCTGGAATTTGTAGCAATTGGCGTGGCCGTAAGAAAGGGATATTATCACATTGTCCGCTAAAAGAAGTAGACATCTTAGCTTGGCTGGAAGATGGTCTTTCTTTTGCAGATGTTACTGTTGCTTTAACACCTACCCCACGGACACAACCTTTTTTTCCCTTCCCAACACGCCTATTCCCCTTTCCACCAGCAGCAGACCTTTTTCCACTCATTTTGGTGGTTAACTAATTGACAACTCTGGAGCTGTTTGCACAAAAAACAATGGATGGGAACCGAGCAGAGCTGAGTGGCCAAACTGTGGTATTAGCCCAAAAGTATTGGCTGGGTTAGATGCAGATAAAAATTATTTTGAATTTGCAACCTGATGGAGGTTAGTATAGATGGACTAATAGAACAAGTCCCACACACTGCTACAAGCCCAAATATTTTTTCAGAGCTAGATGCAGATAAAAATTATTTTTAATTTGCAACCTAGTGGAGGTTAGTATAGATGGACTAATAGAACAAGTCCCACACCCTGCTACAAGCCCAAATATTTTTTCAGAGCTAGATGCAGATAAAATTATTTTTCATTTGCAACCTGGTGGAGGTTAGTATAGATGGACTAATAGAACAAGTCCCACACACTGCTACAAGCCCAAATATTTTTTCAGAGCTAGATGCAGATAAAAAAAATTTTTAATTTGCAACTTGGTGGAGGTTAGTATAGATGGACTAATAGAACAAGTCCCACACACTGCTACAAGCCCAAATATTTTTTCAGAGCTAGATGCAGATAAAAATTATTTTTAATTTGCAACCTGGTGGAGGTTAGTATAGATGGACTAATAGAATGATGCTATGCCCAAAAGGTTTTACTTGGCTAGGTGCAGTGAAAAAATTTGTATTCTATACACAGGTGGTGTAGCTTGCAACACAGATAGGCTACTCCACTGACTAACACACACTGCAAGAGGCCAAAAAGGGTTTGCTTAGCTAGATTAAGCCAGATGCTGTGAAAAAAACTTGCACAGCACTGGCACAGACCTGCCTGAAAAAAGTGATAGTAACTGATGTAACCTAGCCCTCAAAAGGACTGCAATTACAATTAGTCCCTACTCCCAACCTATCTATTTAAGAGCACAGACCTGCCTGATAAAAGTCGTAGGAAATGATGTAACCTAGTCCTCAAAAGGACTGCAATCACAACTATTCCCTACTCCCAAGCTATCTGTAGATTTGTGCGAAAATTGGCTTGAAATTAACACTCAAAGTATAGCGCACACAGCAACAGCGGTGCCCTCTAACACGCAGCTGCAGCCGTGAGAAAATGGTGGCTAGGTGGAAAATTGCTGGGTCTTATAGGGCAAGGACATGTGACATACACTGCCAATGACACATGCCCTTGCTTGTGTGAAAAAAAGTAGTTCGCTCCGTTTGTGCGCTGCTGATAGGCTGACAGATTGCACCTCCCCACTGTAAATGCGGGAAAGAGAAAAAAAAATGGAGATCTTCATTATTTATGCAGAGATCCATCCCCTGCCCCTCCCCCCACCCCGCTGAACACTCAAACTGCGTATTAACATTAATTTTCAGCATTACTGAGAAAAAATCCAGTTATGATTTTGGTGCACGAACAGTTATCGAACATAACCTCGAACAGCCGAATTTTTTTCAAATCGTTCGTGTTCGCCGAACGGTTCGAACACAGCCCAAAACAGCTCGAATTTGAGATTGGCGAACAGTTCGAGTTGAACACCGCTCATCTCTAGTAGGTAGGTTAGGGGTGTCGCTATTGTGGCGAAATTCGGGATAAATTGCCAATAATATCTTATGATTCCCAGAAAGGCCCGTACCTGATTCTTGGAGGCCGGTTGCAGGTAATTCTGGATTGCCTCCACCTTGTTTATTTGCTGTTTTATTTCGCCCATTCCAACAATGTAGCCAAAGTATTTTGTCTCTTCTCTTCCTATGGCGCATTTTCTAAGGTTTATGGTAAACCCGGCATTTCTCAAGGCATCCAGTACTGCCTGGACCTTCTGCAGGTGGGTTACCCAATCTGGGCTAAAAATCACGATGTCGTCTAGGTAAGCGGCAACTTATTTCTTATGTGAGCCTAGGTTCAAGTCCATGGCCCTCTGGAAGGTAGCTGGGGCTCTCTGTAGTCTGAACGGCATCCTGATGTATTGAAAACACCCGTCGGGGGTAGAGAAGGCCGTTTTCTCCTTTGCACCTGGGGACAGGAGAATTTGCCAGTACCCTTTGGTCAGGTCCAAGGCAGTGATGTACCTGGCAGGCTTCAGCCTCTCAATAAGTTCATCGACCTGGGGCATCGGTTAGGCATCAAACTTAGACACTTCGTTTAGCTTCCTGTAATCGTTACAGAAGTGTCATTCTCCGTCCGGCTTGGGTACAAGCACAATAGGGCTGGACAAGCCACTCTTAGACTCCTCTATAACGCCCAGGCTTAACATTCTCCTCACCTCCTTGGAGATCACCTCGCGGCAGGCTTCGGGAATTCGATACAGTCTCTGGTTCACCTGTACCTGCAGTTCCGTCAATATTTCATGCTCCACAACTTGCGTACAACCGGGCAATTCATAGCACAGGTCTTGGTTTCTCTGCAGGAGCTCTCGGCACTGTTGTTTTTGGGTCAGTGATAGTGTCTCTGCCACTGTGATGTCCTCGAACCTGGCTTCAGAATTGGCCCCTAGACGCGTAACTTCCACAGGTTCTCTGTCCCACCACGGCTTAAGGAAGTTGATGTGGTAGATCTGGTGTGGCTTTCTTCTACCTGGCTGGTGGACTTTGCAATTAACTTCACACAGCTTCTCAACCACCTCGTACGACCCTTGCTATTTTGCCAGAAACTTGCTCTCGACCGTGGGTACTAACACTGACACGCGGTCTCCCGGGCTGAATTGTGTCAGCCTTGCGGCTCGATTGTAGACCCTCGCTTGGGTTTCTTGAGTCGACCGAAGGCTCTCTTTCACGATTGGCATCACCCTCTCCATCCGGTCCTGCATCTGGGCCACATGCTCAATGATGCTCCGGTGGCATGTAACCTCTGTTTCCCAGGTCTCCTTGGCTATGTCCAGAAGTCCCCTAGTCTTCTGGTGTCATCCGTATAGCAGCTCAAACCACGAGAACCCCATAGAGCTATGGGGAACTTCCCTAATGGAGAACAGCAGGTACAGCAGTAGGTAATCCCAGTCTCACCCATCCGTCTCCACGACCTTCTTCAAGATTGACTTCAAGGTCTTGTTGAATCTCATTAGCAGTCCGTTCGTCTGCAGATGGTATACCGACGTCCGGAGTTGTATAATTTGGAGAGCCTTACAAAATTCCCTCATCACCTACTACATAAAACGAGTTCCCTGGTTCATCAGGATATCCTTTGGCAGACTTGTCCAGGAGAAAATATGCACCAGCTCTCTGGCGATACTTCTTGAGGAAGAATTTCTCAATGGTACCACTTCCGGATACCGAGTTGCATAGTCCAATACTTCGAGGATGTATTCGTGCCCCTGGGCAGACTTCACCAGGGGCCCGACAAGATCCATGGCCATCCAGTCAAATGGGACCTTTATAATAGGTAATGGTACTACGGGGCTCTGGAAATGGAACATGGGAGCCGTTATCTGACAGGTGGGACAGTATCGACAGTAGTTCACAATCTCAGTGACATCCAGGCCAGTAGAACCACTGTAGGACCCGCTCCTGAGTCTTGTCTACCCCTAGATGCCCACCCAAGATGTGAGAATGGACCAGGTCTAACACTACGCCTATAGGGTCTCGGAACCCCCAACTGCTCTATGACTTCCCCTTTTGGGCAGTGACCCAATAAAGAAGTTCCCCATTGAGTGAGAAATATGGGAACCTGGTGTCAGCCCCCAGCTCTTGAGCAACCCCATTGATTACAGATACATTGTCAAAGGCATACTTCAAAGTAAGATCCCGCATCTGCGCAGTACCAAAGGTCCTCCCAGACACCCCCAAATCCAGAACCTCAGCCTCCAGGGTCGCCATATCGTTTTCGTCACCTGCAAGGACACACAGGGGGGACTCATCTACAGTCCACTTGTTCAGAGGCCAGGGGGCATTGGGCAGCTACATGGCCTGGGCCGTAACACTTCCAACAAATAATCTCCCTTTGGACCTTGGACGCCACGCCCCTTTTTGGGCTTTGCCCCCTGATGAGTTGCGAGATATGGAGTGGTCTGCCTTCCCAGGGAACCCTCGGCCCCCTGAAACCTCTCAACCAGACCCACGAGTTCATCAGTGTCCCGGGGATCACCCTGGGCAACTAAAGCCTGTATTGGCCTTGGCAGAGAATGTACGAACTGGTCCATAACCACTCACTCTACCATCTGCGCAGGTGTAGAGGACTCAGGCTGCAACCGTTTTTGGACCAGGTGCAGTAAGTCAAACATTTGGGAGCGAGGGGGTTGCTCGCAGCGATACGCCCAGCGGTGGATGCGCTGTACCCTGACAGACATTGTTACCCTCAATCATGCTAAAATTCCAGTTTTTAACTTTGCATACTCTTTTGCGTCTTGCAAAGCCAGGTCATAATAGGCCTTCTGTGGCTCCCCTGTTAAATATGGCGCTAAAACCTCCGCCCACTGCTCTGGAGGTAATCTCTCTTTCTCCGCCACCCTTTCAAACACAGTCAGGAACGCCTCAATGTCATCCCCCGGGGTCATCTTTTGTAATAATCTTCTTACCGTCTTCCTGACATGTGAGTCATCACCTGGATTTGGGGGTGGGGTGGTTGTCCTGCCACGGATCATCCCTGCTAGAAGTTCCATCTGTCTTTGCTGCTGTTGTATCTGTTGCTTCAGGAGTTTATTTGTCTCCTGCTGCTGCTCTCATTGCTGCTGTAGCTGCTCCCGGTGCTGCTGCATATTCTGCTGGCTCTGCAGGTGCGGCTGCTGGTACTGCGCTTGCTGCGCCTGCTGTTGCTGTAGCTGCTGCTGGTGCTGCATTTGCTGTGCCTGCAACAGATGCTTGAGCACATCCTCCATTTTGTCCGGTGTTACTTGCTGGCTTATGGCTGGCTTAACCCAGGACATGCAGCACCTGTTGTAACATTCACACGTGTTCGCTGGGAGTTTTGCCTGAACTTCTAACACCACTTGTGGTAAAGCGACTTGCTCGGCTGTATGCGGGGGTAGACAAGGTACACTGTCTCTTTAAATTTCGGGTTGATTTATTAAATGTCATAAATCACCCAGGAGTCCATAAAGTAATCATGGCCCATTCGGCATAACGGCAAAACAACATACAAAGGTGCAGCACAGTCCGTATATCAGTCGGGGTCCAGCCACTCTGGGTTAGGCACACATGGTTCAGCAATACATGTGCAAGCTCCTCTCTGGATCAGGTTTTTTCCAGACACTGAACAACACCTGAGTGTAAAGGCTGGCTATTTAAAGGCCAGACCACTCCCTGGATTGGAGATATGGAGGATGGCCTCCCGCCCTGCACTTCACAGGGAGAAAGGAGAATCACTGTGTCTGTGTAAACAGGTGCTTGGGATTCAACAGCGCAGAAGATGAGCACACAGCAGTAACTTAACCAAAGATTATCTATTACTCTAACAGAGTAATTTGAATGATTCGGATACAAAATTAAACAAGGTTAGCAGATT
Organism: Phyllobates terribilis; assembly: GCF_046119375.1. NCBI lineage: Eukaryota > Metazoa > Chordata > Amphibia > Anura > Dendrobatidae > Phyllobates > Phyllobates terribilis. The sequence goes on along the minus strand of NW_027362764.1, from coordinate 62,560,301 downwards.
ATTATAGTACAATAAAATGTTTTACAATTTAAACATAAGTAACTCCTTCGGATAAAAGTAGCGGTAACAATTGTCACAATAAAACCCTATCATATAAGGCACTAAACATTTACAATAGATACAGCACGGTGGCTCAGTGGATAGCACTGGGGTCCTGGGTTCAAATCCCACCAAGGACAACATCTGCAAAGTTTGTATGTTCTCCTCATGTTTGTGTGGGTTTCCTCTGGGTTCTCTGGTTTCCTCCCACGCGAAAGACAGGGAATGTAGATTGTGAGCCTCGATGGGGACAGTGCCGATAATGTCTGTGAAGCGCTGTGGAATTAATGGGGCTATATACAGTACAGACCAAATTTTGGACACACCTTCTCATTTAAAGATTTTTCTGTATTTTCATGACTATGAAAATTGTACAATCACACTGAAGGCATCAAAACTATGAATTAACACATGTGGAATTATATATTTAACAAAAAAGTGTGAAACAACTGAAAATATGTCTTATATTCTAGGTTCTTCAAAGTAGCCACCTTTTGCTTTGATGACTGCTTTGCACACTGTTGGCGTTCTCTTGATGAGCTTCAAGAGGTAGTCACCGGAAATGGTCTTCCAACAATCTTGAAGGAGTTCCCAGAGATGCTTAGCACTTGTTGGCCCTTTTGCCTTCACTCTGCGGTCCAGCTCACCCCAAACCATCTCGATTGGGTTCAGGTCTGGTGACTGTGGAGGCCAGGTCATCTGGCGTAGCACCCCATCACTCTCCTTCTTGGTCAAATAGCCCTTACACAGCCTGGAGGTGTGTTTGGGGTCATTGTCCTGTTGAAAAATAAATGATGGCCCAACTAAACGCAAACCGGATGGAATAGCATGCTGCTGCAAGATGCTGTGGTAGCCATGCTGGTTCAGTATGCCTTCAATTTTGAATAAATCCCCAACAGTGTCACAAGCAAAGCACCCCCACACCATCACACCTCCTCCTCCATGCTTCACGGTGGGAACCAGGCATGTAGAGTCCATCCGTTCACCTTTTCTGCGTCACACAAAGACACGGTGGTTGGAACCAAAGATCTCAAATTTGGACTTATCAGACCATAGCACAGATTTCCACTGGTCTAATGTCCATTCCTTGTGTTCTTTAGCCCAAACAAGTCTCTTCAGCTTGTTGCCTGTCCTTAGCAGAGGTTTCCTAGCAGCTATTTTACCATGAGGGCCTGCTGCACAAAGTCTCCTCTTAACAGTTGTTGTAGAGATGTGTCTGCTGCTAGAACTCTGTGTGGCATTGACCTGGTCTCTAATCTGAGCTGCTGTTAACCTGCGATTTCTGAGGCTGGTGACTCGGATAAACTTATCCTCAGAAGCAGAGGTGACTCTTGGTCTTCCTTTCCTGGGGCGGTCCTCATGTGAGCCAGTTTCTTTGTAGCGCTTGATGGTTTTTGCAACTGCACTTGGGGACACTTTCAAAGTTTGCCCAATTTTTCGGACTGACTGACCTTCATTTCTTTAAGTAATGATGGCCACTCGTTTTTCTTTACTTAGCTGCTTTTTTCTTGCCATAATACAAATTCTAACAGTCTATTTAGTAGGACTATCAGCTGTGTATCCACCAGACTTTTGCACAACACAACTGATGGTCCCAACCTCATTTATAAGGCAAGAAATCCCACTTATTAAACCTGACAGGGCACACCTGTGAAGTGAAAACCATTTCCGGTGTCTACCTCTTGAAGCTCATCAAGAGAATGCCAAGAGTGTGCAAAGCAGTCATCAAAGCAAAAGGTGGCTACTTTGAAGAACCTAGAATATAAGACATATTTTCAGTTGTTTCACACTTTTTTGTTAAATATATAATTCCACATGTGTTAATTCATAGTTTTGATGCCTTCAGTGTGAATGTACAATTTTCAAAGTCATGAAAATACAGAAAAATCTTTAAATGAGAAGGTGCGTCCAAAATTTTGGTCTGTACTGTATGTGAGTAAAATAAATAAATAAATACAAGCTTATTACTCTTTCCTATGATGCATTACAGTCAGCCTTATACCCTGTAACTTTGGTGGTAATGTCAGACCCGGACTTTTAGGAGGGGAGTATATGGCATTAACATGCATGTGCTCTTCCCCTAAAGGGTTAAATGCGGGAATAGGTTTTCCTGACATAGGTTTCCCGCTGGTGGGCATGGTGGGATTAGATGGTAGGATTGGCTGGTGATTTCAGCCAGTAGTTGGGCGTCACGAGGGAAGATTGTTCTTCTTCCTCTGTGATGCCTGCTGATAGGGCATATCTAAGTGTAAATAATAAATATTGGAGAGGATAAAAACTAGTGTGCAGCGACGGGGAGCGTGTCAGTCCTCGGCGCTGCTATAGGAAAAGTGCTGCCCCGCCCTTCCTCCCCTTTAATTTTAATTATGAAATTGTCATGGCCTAGGGGGTTAGTCGTTCAGGGAACCGAACGGACAGTAAGTTATATGTAAGGTAAATGGGCTTGAGCTTTTACTAAGCTGCGGTCGGTTGTAGATATTTTATTAGTTGAAGGTTTTGGTTTTTACATGTATTAAATGATTGGTTAATAAAGGCCGTGGCCAATTAATTTTTCCATCAAGTCAACTTGTGTCTGTGTGTTTTTTGATTAATTTATAGAGGGTAAGGATAGTTATATAGTGTTTAAAATATGCATTGTAATGCCATGACACACGCCGTCCAGGCCCTAACGAGATTCTATGCTACTAGGCTGCAAGACCCTTCTTGGTGGTTGCTTCTAGCAAACGTTACAGTGGCTGCCTCCATCTCCTGAAGTGTGGCTCTGGTCCTCTGTGTACTGTATTTCTGCACCTGTAATGTCAAGGATCTCATGAATATCCCTCTAACACGGTCCACTTCTTGTGGCTCTGGTCCCACTTACTCGGTTCTGGCTCTGTTCACTTATTTCCTGCCTCGGTCCCTCGGTTTTTCTTTCAGATCTGGTCACTCAATCCTTCACTCTGGTCTGGTTGCTCAGTTCTTCTCTCTGTTCTGGTTCAGGTCTGGTCACTCGGTTCTCCACTTGAATCTGGTCACTCTATTCTTCACTTGTATCTGGTCACTCGTAATGGTGGTTATAATCCAAACTCGCTGCACCACACATCTGTTCTGCTACAGGTTCAGACAGCGACTCCACCCCTTCACTGCCCTCCTGGGCCTTTTATGATTACTAACTGTGACACAGCTATCACCTGACCTGGTGTCTCCTTCAATCTCTGCCCCTCAGGAACCATGCGCTTCATTATAAAATTCCTGCTGATGCTATTCTTTCCACTTTCTCTTGTCCTACAATCTTTGGACAGTGGATGGCGGCGCTTACTTGCAAACGCCCTGTTATGTGTTAACTGTGGAAATCTTCCATTTGTTCATCTCCTTACATCTGTGAGGCAGGAGAGTCACTGTGTCTGTGAGGCACGGCCAGGGACACAGAGTTGCCAGCTGCCGCTTTATTGATCAGTGTGGTTATAGTACTGCTGAAATTCAATCACACGAAATGTCTTTTCAGGGCAATTGAAGGCTTTCAAGTACTTTCGATTCACTTTGAATTGAGTTTCCTGACCAAATTCAATTAAGATGGCAAATTCGAATTTCAGATTATTCACAAGTCACTACTGAATAGCTCTTTAAATTATCATGATACTTAATGATGGAGTTTCCTAATAATCTTCGCAAGTACAAAACTGAAAAAAAACTTTTCTCTTTGTAAAATTACATATTTGGCAATTTTTTTAATCTCCCAGAGTAATATACTGATGTAGAACCCTGGTCACCCATTGATGGACAGCCATATCAATGAAACTAATGTATTTCATAAGTGATTGATAACTTTCTCTAAAAAAAACACAATTGCACATCAAGCTCTGCATCAAAATAGTTGTTTAGTCTCATTCATTTTATTTGCTGTTAGGTCTTTTTTCTAACGTTGTCATTCGAACCTCGTTTTTTCTTTTTTCTCTTTTATGTAGGCCAAGAGCCAACATGATTCAAACCTCACTGGGCCTCCCTTATCAAACTACCTACAAAAAATCCACCACTGAATCGACTTTCATATGTTCCGACTTCATATGTTGGGCTGCTGCCATCTCAATACTTCTGCTTGTCTGAGGTTCATCTGAAGGAACTGAACAGTTCCATAGTGGGCGCTGATAGGCAGCAGGGCTTATGTAGCATAACAATGTCACGTGAGTCCCGGGAGACCCAGTGCCAACATCACTTAAACGGCTCCAATGCAGGAGGTGAATACTGTACACTGTGTTCCAAATTATTATGCAAATAATATTTTCTCAGATTTTCCCAAATTACCTATATGAATTGCAGTCATTGTAATTTTCCAGTCAAATAACTATTAGAGTACAATTGAAAGGTTTTTGTACAAACTGCCTATGATAACAGTATATTTTTAAAAAAGTAAAAAACTCAAACTGCACTCAAAATGCATGTTCCAAATTATTATGCACAGCAGAGTCAGAGTTTTCAACCTTTTCATTTTAATAAAGAACAAAAAAATGGTCATTTTTGAAATTATAAGCATTAGCAGGTTATTACAAACTGAAATCAAACAGTTTTCAACTCAAAACTTTATTCTAGGTGATGTTATATTTGCACATAGGACCGCTTGTTCGAAAGGAGCTTCTGAACTCTCTCGTCCATTGAATTTGTCAGGTTTTGGATGGTTTCTGCTTCAATTGTTTTTCATGAGGACAGAATACCCTCCCAGAGCTGTTGCTTAGATGTGAACTGCCTCCCGCCATCATAGACACTCCTTTTGATGATGCTCCAGAGGTTCTCAATGGGGTTGAGGTCAGGGGAGCATGGGTGCCACACCATAAGTTTGTCCCCTTTTATGCCCATAGCAGTCAGAGATGCAGATGTGTTATGTGCAGCATGAGACGGGGCATTATCATGCATGAAAATGATCTTGCTGCGGAATGCACGGTTCTTCTTCTTGAACCATGGAAGGAAGTGCTGTTTGAGAAACTCAACATACATTATGGAGTTCATCTTTACCCCTTCAGGGATCCTAAAAGGGCCGACAATCTCTCTCCCCATGATTCCAGCCCAAAACATTACTCCAGCTCCTCCTTGTTAGTGCCGTAGCCGTGTTTGCATGGGGTGTCCATCAACCAGCCATCCTCCACTCCATCCATCTGGACCATCGAGATCATTTCATGCATGATAATGCCCCGTCTCATGCTGCACATAACACATCTGCATCTCTGGCTGCTATGGGCATAAAAGGGGACAAACTTATGGTGTGGCACCCATGCTCCCCTGACCTCAACCCCATTGAGAACCTCTGGAGCATCATCAAAAGGAGTGTCTATGATGACGGGAGGCAGTTCACATCTAAGCAACAGCTCTGGGAGGGTATTCTGTCCTCATGCAAAACAAGTAAAGCAGAAACCATCCAAAACCTGACAAATTCAATGGACGAGAGAGTTCAGAAGCTCCTTTCGAACAAGGGGTCCTATGTGCTAATGTAACATCACCTAGAATAAAGTTTTGAGTTGAAAACTGTTTGATTTCAGTTTGTAATAACCTGCTAATGCTTATAATTTCAAAAATGACCATTTTTTTGTTCTTTATTAAAATGAAAAGGTTGAAAACTCTGCTGTGCATAATAATTTGGAACATGCATTTTGAGTGCAGTTTGAGATTTTTATTTTTTTAAAATATACTGTTATCATAGGCAGTTTGTACAAAACCTTTCAATTATACTCTAATAGTTATTTGACTGGAAAATTACAATGACTGCAATTCATATAGGTAATTTGGGAAAATCTGAGAAAATATTATTTGCATAATAATTTGGAATACAGTGTATATGTTATTTTACTAGGGGGAATACTTAAATACTTATTTTGAAATGGTTGTTCAGGTAGTAGACAAACCCTTTAAAGCTGGAGTTTCTATCATATTCAAAACCAGACGGCCGAGGTTTCTACCACATCAGTATGGGATAACTTTACCATAAATACCTAATATGGATCCATTCAGGATCCAAAAATGCTGACCTTTTTTGATGAGTGGGGCCACATGATTCATTTCACCAAAAAAAGCCAGATTGCCTATCACTATTCGGAGCTAGTGCGTGGAGACTAGATGCTGTGATGCATCATCCATATACATCACAGGAAACATGGATGGATTTCTGCTGTTCATTCCATAAGGCCACCACATACTTTAGATGGTTGTCGGTTGAACAATGATTTGGCCAATCGTTCAGCTGACAGCCATTTTGACCTTCTCTCCCATACACAGGAGCGCTCGTTCAGCCAAGCGCTCCTGTGTCCTCTATGAGAAAGTAGCTGTGAGATATCTCTGCTGGCAGCCTCTCCAGAAAAACAAAACAATTTGCAATCCAAAACTATTTGGCCAGCGCCCCAAACATATTAGAGTGTTGGCCAAACCCATCTATTCGGGCAAGTGCGGCTTATATTAGTCATATGTTTATGTGGGGCTTTAGTTAGCACATAGACAGTATCAACAGCAACAGAAAGGATATTATACAGCAATACTGAGCTATGTAGCTGTAAATCTAGCTCTTAGGTGAGATAAAAGACTTATTAGAAAGCTCAGCACGATCTGTCTGTGTCTCCCTCTACTTGTCTTCTCACTTTGTTCCTTCCTCCTCCTCCCCTTTCTATAGGCTTTAACAGACAGCTGTGGTTTGATCTCTCAGTGAGCTGGTAGTCTGTCTAGTTTTGAGCAAGACAAAGTTGAGCTGTTTTTTCAAAGTTGATGAGGAGTGTGGGATGCATGGGGAAAAGTGTCTCATAAGTGGAGAAAGAATGATAACTATATGATAACATATATTACAGTTTCTTTTATTTGTCTGTACTATTGATTTATGCAAAGTTTGTTGAAATTACAGTTCCTGTTTAACATTTATGGAGACAGTAGATGCATTTGGGAGAGGAAGCTCTTCAAGCCAACATCTAGCATGTATGCCCATCTTAAATAAAAAAAAAGAAAGCACATAACTTCCTCTCTTAGTATCCTTCTTTCCTTTATCTTATTTTGTCATACATTTCATTTTACATATATATGTATCTGAGATAATTAGCCATTTTCTCTCTCACATTTCTGTCTGACTATGTGACAACTTGCTGCAGCAGAAGCCTCCCCCCTTTGCTCTGTCTATAATAGGATAAAAAGAGCAATAAACTCTATTAATTTCTAATTCCCACAAACTCAGCAGAAAATGTGAAATTGTGGAACCCCAGGGGTCTGGTTACCACAGTAATAGCAATATTACGTCTGTGAGCAGGTGGGAGGTCTCCTGGTCAGGAATCCTAAGCATGCCACACCTCCTGCCCAGTCCTTGGAGGGGAAGAACTTCCCCTATATAAACTGGGGCTGAGGTGGGGTTAGAAAGAACACAGACAGAGACAGAGACACAGTCTGGTCTGGTGTGGAGCAGTTGCAGGGAAAGTGACAACAGGAGCTCTGTAGGAGCAGGAGTGAGTGCCAGAGGCTGGAAGCTAGATAGCTCGCCTTGGCTGAAGAGATCTCACCGGACACGGAGTCCGAGGCTGTGGGGACTGTTCCATACCCAGCAGCAGAAACCGACCGGCAGGGGATTTCAGGTCCTCTGGCCAAGAAACCCAAAGGCACGGTCACACGCAAGGGACCAGCACCGCCGTCGTGGAGCGGAGGCTACCAGAAGGCCCCGAGTCACCGGCCATACGGGTGAGCACCACACGGTACACTCAGGGACGTGGGCTACTTTTACCCGCTTCTAGCAAGGTAGCCAAGAAGAGTACAGTTAGTTGGGGAGGCCTACAACTCCGCCTGGCCAGGGGAGATCCTGTCTGCTCACGGACTGACCAGACCCCGACCGCTAGCCAGTACTCCCGGGAGGGTCTGTCTTTGTCACCAGTAAAGACCCTGAACTACACCGCACCGTCTCTGAGTGGTTCCTGGTGCCTGCGTGCAATTCTACCATCCCCATCATCCACGTCCGCTGCCCTGAGGCCATACCCCTCCCGTTGGGGGTTATACTATCCACGCTGCACAACCGTACCACCGGCCTCAGCGGTCTGCCCTGCAGCGGCGGTTTCATAACCGCATTCAACGGGTGGCGTAGTCGAACAATATCACATCTGCCACTAAAAACATCACCACTTAGTTTGACACCCTGGGCACGGACCGGGTCACCGCCACGAGGACTACCACCCCCAACGGATCCGGCTCCGGGTATTCCCCAAACATGGCCCAGGGGGCGCGTCAACTTTTGGCGTAGTCGGCAGGATTTCGTGCCCGCAACCACCGGGTACTGCGTGCCTGAAAAAGACTGTTAAACTTACCTGTGGTGAAGATTCCCGCCATCCGTGGAGTTTTCCCGCCATCCGACGCCATCTTTTGCCTTCTTCCCGCCATCCGTGGAGTTTTCCCGCCATTGAACGCCATCTCGGGGACGCCGCGCGGGAAGAAGAGGGGCGTGGACTCCGAAAGCGCGCGAGAACTGAAGCCCCGCCTCACGTCCGGACGTTGCGTAAGGTCCTGGAAGGAACCCAGCAGACGCCGACGTCACAGGAGCGCGACGGAAGGTCCTCAACCCTGACGATCCACTGCGGAGCCGCGGCCTACGGAAGAGGATCATCGCAAGGTAGGCCACGGTCCACTAGGGGGGAGGAGGATGTCGGATACGGAGGAGAGCTTCACTGCCACAGCCACCGCCAGCACCACCGCTGCTGCGGTCATGCCTTTCACCATGCCCTACATCCCGGGGGCAGCCTGGCTACCCCAGTACTCAGGGGAGTCACATACCCTAAATGACTTCAGAGAAAGGCTGGATAGCCTCTTCCAGGTGTACCCCCTCACAGAAGAGCAAAAAGTGAGCATCCTGGTGGCTCAATTAACAGGGGCAGCCCAAAGGGAGGTAAAGTCCTGGCCACTTGGGAGGAGGAGGACTGTCGCAGAGATACTAGCCCGGCTGAAGGACACCTTTGATACCCGTACCTCAGCCGAGGTCAAGCTTAGATTCTACGCGTGCAAGCAGCGAGCACATGAGAATATAAGGGACTATGCGCTAAACCTGCAAGAGGCCCTGAGAGCCATTAAGCAGGCCGACCCTGACGGCGTGGGAAACGAAGACAAACTGTTGACTGAACAATTTATAGAGGGTCTACATTGTAATGCCCACCGAACCCAGTTGCGGGCCATGGCCTTACAGGACCCTCATCTGGACTTTGCACAGTTCAAGGACAGAGCCATCCGGGTGCTCCGAGAACCGGCACCAGGTGGCGCTGTGACCCACAAACGCCCTGCTACCACTTACCACCAGGAGACGGCGCCCTTGTCGGCAGGGCCTGTGGGAGCTGATGCGCAGGCTTTAAACAATGACCCGGCTACAGACCTGCACCATCAGGTCCAAGAGCTAACTAAAAGCGTTGCCGCGCTAACCCGAACTGTGCAGTCTTTACAGGTTTCTACTCCAGGGAAGATCCAGCTGGCATCCGGACCGGAGGATATCCCGTGGCGCCGACCAAGGAGGACCCCACCGGCCAGAGGAAGACCCAGCGACCGATACAATGAGGACGGACAACCCATCTGCCGCCGCTGCAATCAACCCGGACATATGGCAAGGTACTGTCCTTTAAACTGGCACAACCTGGGGTAGAGGGCCAACCCCTAGGAATAAGATCACCAGGCCCATCGAACTGGCGTGACAAATACGTGGGAGGACGTCCAGTCTTGCCTGTAGTACTGGATGGCATTCCTATGAGTGCCCTACTTGACACCGGGTCACAGGTCACCACCATCCCGTACGTGCTCTTCAAGCAGTACTGGAATGACTCGGATATAACCCGCTACCCAGACGACGACTTGAGTATCATCGCCAGCAATGGTCAGCCCGTGCCACAGATCGGATTTAAAGAGATGACCATTAAGATCGGTAAAGTCGAACTGGCAGCACAGGGACTGATCATTGTGGACATTGACAAGCGCGAGAGTCATCCAAAGATAACTCTAGGAACTAATGTGATTGAAAATTGTCTTGCAGAGGTGATTCTTATTTTACAGCAGGTTGCCAAGAACGCCAGCTCCGGCCAGCAGCGAGTGCTCCAAAAAGAGATCCGGGCACTGATGCGACGGCAACAGGTGGAACTCTCCGGTGGTGACATTGGTAGCGTGAGAATGTGTGACCCTTTCCCTATTGCCATGCCCCCGAAAAGTGAAATGATGATTTGGTGCCGGGCAGCTATTAGTCTGAGAGGTAGAGATTACCAGGCAATGGTAGAACCAGTCTACTCAGATAGTAGGCCCACCATTTTGACGGCCCGGGGGGTGGTTGATGTACGCCATGGGAGGGTGCCCGTTCGCATAATATATATCGGGAAGAGGGAAGTGTACCTGCCCCGGTATGCTACGCTAGCCAAATTGTATACTATCAACCAAAATTCTGTACAGTCCGTGGAACCCTTGCCTCCATCTCATCCAGAGGAAGGTAATGGCTCTAGGCAACAAATGGAGGACTGGTGTCAGCAACTGCATTTGGGTACTGACTCCACGCCCGCTCACCAAAAGCAGGGAGTCTACCGGGTGATCCAGGAATACGAGAGAGTGTTCAGTAAACACCCGCTAGACTTCGGGCGAGTAAAGGGAGTGGAACATCACATCCCCACGGGAGACCATCCTCCCATAAAGGAGAGGTATCGTCCCGTACCCCCTGCACACTACCAACATGCCAAGGGGATGCTTAGAGACATGAAGGAGGCTGGGGTAATCAGGGATAGCTGTAGCCCCTGGGCAGCTCCACTAGTCTTGGTTAAAAAGAAAGACAACACCATGAGAATGTGTGTAGATTACCGGAAAATCAACCGTATCACACACAAAGATGCGTACCCCTTACCAAGGATAGAGGAGTCTTTGGCTGCTTTAAAATCTGCTAACTTCTTCTCCACTTTGGATCTCACTAGCGGGTACTGGCAGGTTCCTGTCGCAGAGGCGGACCGGGAGAAGACCGCATTCACTACCCCGATGGGACTTAGCGAGTTTACCTGCATGCCGTTCGGACTCTGCAACGCACCAGGAACCTTCCAACGATTGATGGAATGCTGTCTGGGACACCGGAACTTTGAGACGGTCCTGCTGTACCTGGACGATGTTATAGTTTATTCCAAAACCTACGAGGACCACCTGAAACACCTGGCGGAGGTGTTTGAAGCCCTGTCAAACTACGGTCTGAAGGTGAAACCGTCGAAGTGTCACCTGCTAAAACCAAAAGTGCAGTACCTGGGACACGTGGTGAGTGCTGACGGAGTGGCCCCCGACCCTGATAAGATTGCCGCGATTAAGGAATGGCCAAGACCCTCCAGCGTAAAGGAAGTGCGGCAGTTCCTCGGGTTGGTAGGCTACTACCAAAGATTCATTCCCGGTTTCACCAAAAAGGCAGCTCCTATGCAGGACCTCCTGATAGGCCAGTCCAGGAAGGCCAAGAACCAGAAGCCGCCCTTCAGATGGGAGAAGCTGGAAGAAGAGTCCTTCCGCCAGCTGAAGATGGCCCTCACGGGGGATGAAATCCTGGCGTACCCTGATTACAGCCAGCCCTTTATCCTCTACACCGACGCAAGTAACATCGGGCTGGGAGCCGTACTGTCCCAGATCCAGCAGGGGAGAGAACGGGTAATTGCTTACGCCAGCCGAAAACTGCGACCCACCGAAAGAAACCCTGAGAATTACAGCTCATTCAAGCTAGAGTTCCTGGCAGTGGTGTGGGCAGTCACCGAACGCTTTAAGCACTACCTCGCCTCTTCCCGGTTCACCGTGTACACGGATAACAACCCGTTGACACACCTGGACACTGCAAGACTCGGTGCCCTGGAGCAGAGATGGATGGCCCGCCTGTCCAACTATGAGTTCACGATCAAATACCGGGCAGGACGCTCCAATACCAACGCGGATGCCTTGTCCAGAATGCCAAACCTACCGGACGTAGGGGAAGATCCAGGGGAACTGGAAGAAGTTGAACTCCCCGCGTTTCACCGTCATGGGACTACCCAGTATTCCCACCGTGTAAGGGGTAAGCAATCCGCTACGTTCAATCCCTTACCTCATTACAACTGGGCAGAAACGCAAGACAGTGACCCCGCCGTCCGACTGGTGAAGGAGATGCTCACTCAGCCAGATGCCCGCCTTGACCCAGACGCTCCGGAGGAGACCAAGCAACTGTGGGCTGAGAAGAGTCGACTGTTCCTTTACAAGGGGAAGTTGTGCCGCAGAATGGTTAACTCCCGGACGCATGAACTGGTCTGGCAAGTAGTGGTGCCAAGAAGAGACGCGGCAATGGTACTGGAGGCATACCACGACGGAGCTGGGCACTTCGGATGGAAGAAGCTGGAGTTTCTGCTGCGCGGGCGGTTCCACTGGGTAGGCATGAGAGGAACCATCGAGAGGTGGTGCAGAGACTGTGGCCCATGCAACCTAAGAAGGAAGGACCGTGCCAGCCAGAAGACTCCCCTGCAGTCCATCGTCACCAGGCAGCCGTTGGAACTGGTAGCCTTGGACCATGTAAAACTGACCCCCAGCAGAAGTGGCTACGTCTATGCGTTAACCATCATGGATCACTACTCCCGGTTCTTGGTTGTAGTCCCCGTCAAGGACTTAACGGCTCAAACAGCAGCTAGAGCCTTCCAGCAGCACTTCTGCCGTCCACACGGATACCCAGAGCAGGTGCTGACGGACCAAGGACCTGCCTTTGAAGCGGAAGTCTTCCAGGAGTTCTGCACTCTGTATGGCTGCGGAAGATAAGAACAACACCCTATCATCCGCAAACCAATGGACTCTGCGAGAAGATGAACCAGGTGGTGATAGACCTTCTGAAAACATTGCCCCTGGAAGAACGCAGTCTGTGGCCTGAGAAACTGCCTGATCTGGTGGACCTATACAACCACATCCCTGTAGGTTCTACCAACTGTACCCCGGCTTATCTAATGAGAGCAAGACCTGGTAAGCTGCCTGTTGATCTGGATATGGGAGTCCTGACACCCGAGGACACTTCACCAGAAGCAGACTGGGACACAGAGAGGCAGCAGCAGTACCGGAAAGTACAGGAGAGCGTTGAGCGAAGTCTCTGTCAAGCAAGAGAAAGACAGGAGAAGACTTACAACCAGCATGCTCCCGCTGTTCCCCTGGTACCTGGAGAGCAGGTCTTGAAGAGGAAAAGACGGCTCCACAAGTTGGACGACCAGTGGGAGAAGGACCCGTACACCGTACTGTCATCAAGCCATGAAAACCCAAAAATCTGCACAATCAGTAAGGATGGAGGAGAAACCACAGCCATTGTCTCCCGAGATCACCTGAAGAAGTGTCCCGAGCAACTACGAAACCCTGAAGAAGATCACGAAAACCCTCGACCCGCAGAGGAAAGGGAAGAGATGGTCAGTACTGTACTCGGAGACTTCCCTCGGTCTTGGACACAAGTAAATGGCGCTGTTGTGGTACCCGTCCTCACCTTCCTCCAGCCAGCATCCCAAGTGCCTACGGAAAAACAGGTAGAGCTGGAAGAGCAACCGGTCCAGGAGGCAGAAGACCCCACACAAGCAGACCAGGAGAATCGACCCTCTGCTTATAGTGAGCCTGCCGTGCCCCTAGTGAGCCAAAGAGTCCGTAGACAGCTGCCCAGCTTACCTTTGACAGCTCCTACACCCTGTAGCTCAGGACCGGTCAGTAAGCTCCGTACGTCTACTAGGGCCAATAGAGGCCAGTTGCCCGTACGTTGGAGGATCTAAAGTGTTTAGACTGTTTTATTAATATTCACCTGTTTACTGTTGCTTGTAAATAATTATGTTTTTCCAGTTATTTTATAGGTATCTTTTGTGGATTTACTAGAACTCTATTGTATATATGTTTGGAGCGTAACCCAGGAACGGACTAAGACTGTTAAAGACTCGGGGCAGGACAGACCCCTACCTGGTTACGGCTCCCTGTTCTTTGGTGAAATGGACACCCTTTTTGTTTCAAAAATTGCACCCGGTTGCGGACACGCCGTGACCACTTTAACATGTTTTTCCTTGTTGTATTGTTCCTGTTTATACCCTGTTATGTTTTCAAAAAAATATGTTTAGTCCCGGAGTGCTAAATTTTACTAGGGGGGAATGTGGAACCCCAGGGGTCTGGTTACCACAGTAATAGCAATATTACATCTGTGAGCAGGTGGGAGGTCTCCTGGTCAGGAATCCTAAGCATGCCACACCTCCTGCCCAGTCCTGGGAGGGGAAGAACTTCCCCTATATAAACTGGGGCTGAGGTGGGGTTAGAAAGAACACAGACAGAGACAGAGACACAGTCTGGTCTGGTGTGGAGCAGTTGCAGGGAAAGTGACAACAGGAGCTCTGTAGGAGCAGGAATGAGTGCCAGAGGCTGGAAGCTAGATAGCTCGCCTTGGCTGAAGAGATCTCACCGGACACGGAGTCCGAGGCTGTGGGGACTGTTCCATACCCAGCAGCAGAAACCGACCGGCAGGGGATTTCAGGTCCTCTGGCCAAGAAACCCGAAGGCACGGTCACACGCAAGGGACCAGCACCGCCGTCGTGGAGCGGAGGCTACCAGAAGGCCCCGAGTCACCGGCCATACGGGTGAGCACCACACGGTACACTCAGGGACGTGGGCTACTTTTACCCGCTTCTAGCAAGGTAGCCAAGAAGAGTACAGTTAGTTGGGGAGGCCTACAACTCCGCCTGGCCAGGGGAGATCCTGTCTGCTCACGGACTGACCAGACCCCGACCGCTAGCCAGTACTCCCGGGAGGGTCTGTCTTTGTCACCAGTAAAGACCCTGAACTACACCGCACCGTCTCTGAGTGGTTCCTGGTGCCTGCGTGCAATTCTACCATCCCCATCATCCACGTCCGCTGCCCTGAGGCCATACCCCTCCCGTTGGGGGTTATACTATCCACGCTGCACAACCGTACCACCGGCCTCAGCGGTCTGCCCTGCAGCGGCGGTTTCATAACCGCATTCAACGGGTGGCGTAGTCGAACAATATCACATCTGCCACTAAAAACATCGCCACTTAGTTTGACACCCTGGGCACGGACCGGGTCACCGCCACGAGGACTACCACCCCCAACGGATCCGGCTCCGGGTATTCCCCAAACATGGCCCAGGGGGCGCGTCAAAATTATGAGACGATATTAACATGCAACACAGTTTTAGCAGTGGCACACTGACTAACAATGTGGATAAGTTTATATCCTGCTATCAATTATTTTCAGGTTTAGCATAAAGAGAATTTCTGAAATATTTCTTTGATGGCCTTTCCCAATTCTATGAGTGGTGGGAGTCCCCACTATGGGGATCAGCAAAAGAAAGGGGCAGCAGTGCATTTTGGAATGTCCCATCCTCTTTACTACAGGCAGATTTATAATTACTGTCGTAAACTTAACTAGAACAGCAAAACAAAAATTGCTCCAGACTTACAATAGTGACACTCACTGATTAAGGGATTTCATGCATCTGGCTAGACACTTCTCCTTGTGCCACCTCTTGGTTGGTTTACCCTAAAACAATATATTGTGTCAAAACATTTTGTGCCATTTTTGAGCAATTTGGCATTTTTTAGGCCACATCACTTCTCTACCCCACACCCTTTTTCTAGATATTTTTAGTTAGGTGCAATGTATTGAGAACACATCATAAATGTGGAGCAAGGCACATGTGAAAATTGAAGAGTAATACTGGCTTAGTAAGTCTACTAAATGTGTCCACCACGATCATGGAGGTAAGATCTCACTCGTTGTCTCCTAGTCCCTTTTTATATTTCCTGCTCATTCATTTTATACTTTCTTCAGTGGACAGAATAATAGGACCCATTGTATGACACATTTGGGAGTCAGTCTGTCTTACTCCAGTCTGTACCAGTGACTGTGTTACACATCTGTCCCGGGTATCCTGGGCTCCATTTCCTTCCCCTGAGTCAGCTGCCCTCTGCTGTGCCCCACATTGGGTTTGCAAGTTGCCCAGATTGGATATATGACATCATCTCTCTAGACCTATTTAAGGCGCATTTAGACACACACCTGTGTCTTGGGATTGAGACTTTAATGTTTGGTGTGCTCCACAATCTGTGCTTTTTGTGCTTGTGCTTGCATGCATCTCTGCAGGGTTCCACTTCATCCGTCGTGCTGCTCCTGAGATTTCTTGTGTTTGCCAGGTCCTCAATGCCCACGTGCCTTCCTGCTTGCTGCACTAACGCCCCACCCTGACCTAAGGCTCAGAGGAGCCACCTCAACTGGTGAGCCTAACAGACTCCATACAATCTGTAAGAACATTATATTACCTTTATTCATTTTCATATTCTCCTTCCACATGAATAAAGCAATTCAAAAGAAATGGAAGATTAACAGTTCTTTTATTTTCCAGACTTTGACGCTAAGTGAATCATTTATAAGTGCCTCGGCTGTATGGAGGATGTGAGCGGAAAATGGAAATGTCCTTCACACTTTTGGATCAGTTTTCATTGAGTTAATGAATGTCTTCGGTTTATCTCATTTTTTTGCGGCCTCATTTCTTGGTTACTGACTTACCACTAATCGGCAGAACTATGAACGATGTATCAGGATCTGTGTCCGGCAGACGCCTAATGTGCAGAATATTGTGTCTGGTTCTAATGAGGGATTGCTCTATTTCTTGCAACCTTCATGTGCTCCAACCAATATTGTGCAACCACAGAAAAGCTCTGGTTGATGGACCTTACTGGAGGAACAGGACTGCCTGTTAATCTCACATTTAATTGCCTCTTTGAGGCAATACTAAATGTACTATGGAGGAGATTGTTTAACCCCTTCATGACCGGGCCATTTTCCAGTTTTGCGTTTTCGTTTTTTGCTCCCCTTGTTCCCAGAGCCATAACTTTTTTATTTCTCCATCAATATGGGAGTGTGAGGGCTTATTTTTTGTGGGACGAGTTGTACTTTTGAAAAACATCACTGGTTTTACCGTATCGTGTAGTGGAAAATGGGAAAAAAGTTCCAAGTGTGGTGAAATTGCAAAAAAAGTGCAATTTTAGAGGTTTTTTTTTTTTTTTTTTACCACTGGATGCTAAAACTGACCAACCATTATTATTCTCCAGGTCATTACGAGTTTGTGGACACCAAACATGTATAGGTTCTTTTTTGTTTAAGTGGTGAAAAAAAAATCCAGTTTGCTAAACAAAAAAAAAAAAATGGTGCTATTTCCGAGATGCGTAGCCTCTCTATTTTTCGGGATCTTGAGCTTATTTTTTGCTTGCCGAGGTAACGTTTTTATTTATACCATTTTGCGGTAGATCCGATGTTTTGATCGCCCGTTATTGCATTTTATTGCAATGTTGCGGCGACCAAAAAAAAAAATTCTGACGTTTAGAATTTTTTTCTGATTGCGCCATTTACCGATAGAATTAATTATTTTTTTATATTGATAGTTCGGGCGATTCTGAACGTTGCGATACCAAATATGTGTATGTGTTTTATTTTAAATGGGGCAAAAGGGGGGTGATTTAAACTTTTATATTTTTTGAATATTTTTAGTACATTTTTTTCTACTTTTTGCATGCTTCAATAGTATCCATGGGAGACTAGAAGCATCAATTACCTGATCGGCTCTGCTACATACAGGCGATGAGCAGATCGCCTGTACGTAGCAGATTTGCTCACTTCCTGTGGGCACGCATATCAATCTGGCCATGACAAACACAGGGGTCTGCTGCAGACCCCGGGTTGTCATGCCAACCCATCGGTGCCCCCCGATTATGTGACGGGGTCACCAATGGGCGGGGTAAGTAACGCGCTTCCGGCGCAGCGCTGTTAAATGCCGCTGTCAGAGATTGACAGAGGCATTTAACTAGTTAACAGCCGCGGGTGGATCGCGATCCCACCCACGGCTGTTGCGGGCACATGTCAGCTGTAAGGATCAGCTGACATGTGCCCAGTTTAGAGCGGGCTCAGCGTCAGAGACCGCGCTGAACCGGGGGTTATGACGTGGTGCATACTATTACGTACCACATCATAAAGGGGTTAAGTGGTTTTCCAGTATTTTAATAAAATTGACTATGACAATTACCTGTATCCACTCTACTCTGACTCTGTAACATTAATGTGCAATCCATGTACATGTGACCGCTGCAGTCTATCACTGGCCTCCACAATGGTGGCGGCACAGTAGCGTTGCTACCATAGGGGCAGAGGGGGCAGTGGCACTGGGCAGAGCAGGGAGACTCGATGGCCCTGCACTACCAGACGGCCGCTATGGGGTCCTTGAGCAGGTGAGGGGGCCCCCCGGTGCCTGCCTATGGGGCAGCATTATGCTATATACTCTGCCTATGGGGGCGCATTATACTATATACTGTGCCTATAGGGGTGCATTATACTATATACTCTACCTATGGGGGTGCATCATACTATATAGACTGTATATGGGGGTGCATTATACTATATACTCTGCCTATGGGGGTGCATTATACTATATAGTCTGCCTATGGGGATGCATTATACTATATAGTCTGCCTATGGGGGTGCATCATACTATATATAGTCTGCCTATGGAGGTGCATTATACTATTCTCTCTGCCTATGGGGGGTGCATTAAATTATATACTCTGCCTATGGTGGTGCATTATACTATATACTCTGCCTAGGGGGTTCATTACACTATAGATTCTGCCTATGGAGGAGCATTATTCTATATACTCTGCCTATGGGGGTGAATTATACTATATACTCTGCCTATGGGGGTGCATTTTACTACATACTCTGCCTATGGGGTGCATTTTACTACAGACTTTGCCTATGGGGTGCATCAAGCTATATACTCTGCCTATGGGGGTGTGTCATACTATATATTCTGCCTATGGGGCTGTATTATACTATAGACTCTGCCTATGGGGGAGCATTATACTATATGCTCTGCCTATGGGGGTGCATTATACTATAAACTCTGCCTATGGGGGTGCATTACACTATAGACTCTGCCTATGGGGGAGCATTACACTATATACTCTGCCTATGGG
Organism: Phyllobates terribilis; assembly: GCF_046119375.1. NCBI lineage: Eukaryota > Metazoa > Chordata > Amphibia > Anura > Dendrobatidae > Phyllobates > Phyllobates terribilis. The sequence goes on along the minus strand of NW_027362764.1, from coordinate 62,541,294 downwards.
GGTGCAATATACTATATACTCTGACTATGGGGGTGCATTATACTATATACTCTGCCTATGGGGGTGCATCATACTATATACTCTGCATATGGGGATGAATCACACTATTCGCTCTGCCTATGGGGGTGCATTATACTATATACTCTGCCTATGGGGGTGAATTACACTATAGACTCTGCCTATGGGGGAGTATTACACTATATACTCGGCCTATGGGGGTGCAATATACTATATACTCTCTCTATGGGGGTGCATCATACTATATAGTCTGCCTATAGGGATGCATTATAATATATAGTCTGCCTATGGGGGTGCATCATACTATATAGACTCTGCCTATGGGGGTGCATTATACTATATACTCTGCCTATGGGGTACAACATACTATATACTCTGCTTATGGGGGTGCATCATACTGTTCGCTCTGCCTATGGGGGGTGCATTATACTAAATACTTTGCCTATGAGGGTGCATTACACTATAGACTCTGCCTATGGGGAAGCATTATTCTATATACTCTGCCTATGGGGGTGCATTATACTACATACTCTGCCTATGGGGTGAATTTTACTACAGACTCTGCCTACGGGGTGCATCATACTATATACTCTGCCTATGGGGGTGCTCATACTATATATTCTGCCTATTGGGCTGTATTATACTATAGACTCTGCCTATGGGGGAGTATAATACTATAAACTGTGCCTATCGGGGTGCATTACACTATAGACTCTGCCTATGGGGGAGCATTAAACTATATACTCTGCCTATGGGGGTGCATCATACTATATAGACTCTGACTATGGGGGTGCATTATACTATATACTCTGCCTATGGGGGTGCAACATACTATATACTCTGCTATGGGGGTGCATCATACTATTCGCTCTGCCTATTGGGGGTGCATTATACTGTATACTCTGCCTATGGGGGTGCATTACACTATAGACTCTGCCTATGGGGGAGCATTTTTCTATATACTCTGCCTATGGGGGTGCATTTTACTATATACTCTGCCTATGGGGGTGCATTTTACTACATACTCTGCCTATGGGGTGTATTTTACTACAGACTCTGCCTATGGGGTGCATCATACTATATACTCTGCCTATGGGGGTGTGTCATGCTATATATTCTGCCTATGGGGCTGTATTATACTATAGACTCTGCCTATGGGGAGCATTATACTATATACTCTGCCTATAGGGGTGCATTATACTATATACTCTGCCTATGGGGGTGCATTACACTATAGACTCTGCCTATGGGGGAGCATTACATTATATACTCTGCCTATGGGGGTGCAATATACTATATACTCTGACTATAGGGGTGCATTATACTATATACTCTGCCTATGGGGGTGCATTATACTATATACTCTGCCTATGGGGGTGCATTTTACTACATACTTTGCCTATGGGGTGCATTTTACTACAGACTCTGCCTATGGGGTGCACCAAACTATATACTCTGCCTATGGGGGTGCATCATACTATATATTCTGCCTATGGGGCTGTATTATACTATAGACTCTGCCTATGGGGGATTATTATACTATATACTCTGCCTATAGGGGTGCAATACACTATAAACTCTGCCTATGGGGGAGCATTAGACTATATAGTCTGCCTAGGGGGTGCATCATACTATATACACTCTGCCTATGGGGGTGCATTATACTATATACTATGACTATTAGGGTGCAGCATACTTTATACTCTGCTTATGGGGGTGCATCATACTATTCGCTCTGCCTATGGGGGTGCATTATACTATATACTCTGCCTATGGGGGTGTATTGCACTATAGACTCTGCCTATGGGGGTGCATTTTACTACATACTCCTATGGGGTGCATTTTACTACAGAATCTGCCTATGGTGTGCATCATACTATATACTCTGCTTATGGGGGTGCATCATACTATATATTCTGCCTATAGGGCTGTATTATATTATAGACTCTGCCTATGGGGGAGCATTATACTATATACTTTGCCTATAGGGGTGCATTATACTATATATTCTGCCTATGTGGGTGCAATATGCTATATACTCTGCCTATGGGGGTGCATTATACTATATATTCTGCCTATGGGGGTGCATTACTCTATAGACTCTGCCTATGGGGGAGAATTACACTATATACTCTGCCTATGGGGGTGCAATATACTATATACTCTGCCTATGCGGTGCATTATACTATATACGCTGCCTATGGGGAAGGATTACACTATATACTCTGCGTATGGGGTTGCATTATACTATATACTCTGACTATGGGGGTGCATTATACTATATACTCTGCCTATGGGGAGCATTACACTATATACTCTGCCTATGGGGGTGGATTATACTATATACTCTGACTATGGCGGTGCATTATACTATATACTCTGACTATGGGGGTGCATTATACTATATACTCTGACTATAGGGATGCATCATACTAACTATACTGCCTATGGTGGTGCATTACACTATATACTCTGACTATGGGGGTGCATCATACTATATACTCTGCCTATGGGGGTGCATTACACTATATACTCTGCTATGGGGGTGCATTATACTATAGACTCTAGCTTGTGGGGGAGCACTATACTATATACTCTGCCTATGGGGGTGCATCATACTATATACTATGCCTATGGGGGTGCATCGTACTATATATTCTGCCTATGGGGGTGCATCGTACTATATACTCTGCCTATGGGGGTGCATTATACTATATACTGTGCCTATGGGGTGGATTATGCTATATAGTCTGCCTATGGGGTGCATTTTACTACAAACTCTGCCTATGGGGTGCATCATACCATATACTCTGCCTATGGTGGTGCATTATCCTATATACTCTGCCTATGGGGGTGCATTATACTATATACTCTGCCTATGGGGGTGCATTATACTATATACTCTGTCTATGGGGGTGCATTATGCTATATACTCTGCCTATGGGGTGCATTTTACTACAGACTCTGCCTATGGGGTGCATCATACTATATACACTGCCTATGGGGGTGCATTATACTATATAGTCTGCCTATGGGGGTGCATTATACTATATAGTCTGCCTATGGGGGTGCATTATACTATATACTCTGGCTATGGTGGTGCATCATACTATATACTCTGCCTATGGGGGTGCATTACACTATATACTCTGCCTATGGGGGTGCATTATACTATAGACTCTGCCTATGGGGGTGCATTGTACTATATACTCTGCCTATGGTGGTGCATCATACTATATACTCCGCCTATGAGGGTGCATCGTACTATATACTCTGCCTATGGGGGTGCATTGTACTATATAGACTCTGCCTATGGGGTGCATTATACTATATACTCTGCCTATGGGGGTGCATTACACTATATACTCTGCCTATGGGGGTGCATTATACTATAGACTCTGCCTATGGGGGTGCATTGTACTAAATACTCTGCCTATGGGGGTGCATAGTACTATATACTCTGCCTATGAGGGTGCATCGTACTATATACTCTGCCTATGGGGGTGCATTGTACTATATAGACTCTGCCTATGGGGGTGCATTATACTATATACTCTGCCTATGGGGGTGCATTATACTATATAGTCTGCCTATGGGGTGCATTTTACTACAGACTCTGCCTATGGGGTGCATCATACTATATACTCTGCCTATGGGGGTGCAACATGCTATATACTGTACCTATGGGGGTGCATTATGCTATATAGTCTGCCTATGGGGGTGCATTATACTATATACTCTGCCTATGGGGGTGCATTATACTTTATAGTCTGCCTATGGGGTGCATTTTACTACAGACTCTGCCTATGGGGTGCATCATACTATATACTCTGCCTGTGGGGGTGCATCATACTATATACTCTGCTATGGGGGTGCACCATACTATATATTCTACCAATGGGGCTGTATTATACTATAGACTCTACCTATAGGGGTGCATTAAACTATATACTCGGCCTATAGGGGTGGATCATACAATATACTCTTCATATGGGGGTGCATCATACTATTCGCTCTGCCTATGGGGGGTGCAGTATACTATATACTCTGCCTATGGGGGTGCATTATACTATATACTCTGCCTATGGGGGTGCATTATACTATATAGTCTGCCTATTGGGGTGCATTGTATTATAGAGGCCTATGGGGTGCATTATACTTTATCGAGGCCTATGGTGAGTGTATTATACTATACAGACCTATGGGTGTTATGAACTGCTACAAACACTAAGGAAAGGTAGAAAAACTGTCCCTACAATAGGACTAAGCTGATTCCCTACGATGCAGCGGGGGACCTGTTCCTTGTGAACAGACCTGCCTAAGTCCTCGGCTAGTCTGAACGCAGACCTATAGATATAAGGGAGGGGTCACTACAAGAACTAAGGACTGGGATAAAGATGGACACCTCCTAGCAGAAATTGTAGCAGAGAAAAGACAAACAAACAAAAGGTACTAGTGGTCCAAAGACCAAGCAAACTACAGAGTTAGGTACAAGCACCTGGCTAGCTTAAGAGTAAAAGAAACACTGAAGTCCAGCAAGGCCAGAAGGGCAGAGCTGGATTAAATAGACAGAAAGTCATGTGACCAACAAAATAAAAAAATAACTAACAGGAGGGTTCTAAAAGTACCCCCTCTTCTATGAGGATCCTCCGGATCCTCCAGGCCCACGTCTATCAGGAAACCTCCTTTGAAACGCTCCGACAAGTCTAGGAGCATAGACATCATCCGCTTTTACCCAGGAGTTATCCTCGGGACCGAAACCTTTCCAAGCGACGAGATACTGCAATCTCCCTCTATGCCATCTAGAATTAAGAATGCGAGAAATTTCATATTCACCGTCTTCCACCACCGGAGGAACAGAGACAGTGGCGTCCCCATCCGAAACATCAGCTTTTTTCAATAAGGAAACATGAAACACCGGATTAATCTTCCAGGAGGTGGGAACCTCCAACCTAACAGCAGATTGGTTAACTACCTGAAGTACCTTAAACGGCCCTGCAAATTTCGGGCCCAATTTCTTAGAAGGAATCCTCAACCGCAGATTCTTAGAGGACAACCAAACCATGTCACCAACCGTAAACAAAACCTCTTGACGTTTCCTGTCAAAGTACCTCTTAGATTTTTTGTTAGCCTCTTGAAGGTTACAACGTACATCAGTCCAAACTCTCTCCAAATCACTGGAAAAATTCTCCTCCTCCGGCACAGCCGATACCAATTTGGAGAATGACCCAAACGACGGATGTCTCCCAGTACAGCAAAAAAAAGGAGAACACCCAGCAGAAGAGGATGTATGGTTGTTAAGAGCAAATTCAGCAAGTGGCAGAAACTCAGACCACCCCTCTTGATTGTCAGCCACAAAACAACGCAAAAACTGTTCAACATCCTGGTTCTTTCTTTCTGTCTGTCCATTAGACTCAGGATGATATCCAGATGAAAATGACAAATGAACTCCCAACCTGTCACAAAAGGCACGCCAAAAACGAGCCACGAACTGAGGTCCCCTATCGGAAACAATGTCGGTAGGAACGCCATGGAGCCTGACAATTTCCTTAACGAAAGCCTTAGCGAGTATCTGAGCGCAGGGCAGTTTGATGAAGGGAACCAAGTTACACATCTTGCTAAAACGGTCCACGACCACCCAGATGACAGTGAAACCCTCAGAGGTAGGAAGGTCAGTAATAAAATCCATAGCAAGATGCGTCCAAGGTGCACTAGGAACCTCCAGAGGGCAAAGCAACCTCGAAGCAGGAGCATGTGAAGACTTAGATCTAGCACACACAGTACATTGACGCACCCACTTAATGACTTCCTTCTGCCACCCAGGCCACCAAAAACTGCGACCTACAAGTCTCTTAGTCTCAGAAATTCCTGAATGACCTGCCAACCGAGACTCATGACTAGTGTTGAGCCACCCCCGTAGTGTTCGAGTTCGGTTCGGTTCGTCGAACACCCGTGTGTTCGCCGAACTGTTCGTCGAACTGTTCGTCGAACACCTTCGAACACCTTTAAAACCAATGGCAGGCAAACAAAAACACATAGAAACACATAGAAAACACCTTCAAAGGTGTCCAAAAGCTGACAAACTGCTCAGAAGACACAACTAACACATGGAAAAGTGACAAGTACATATAGTCATGCGAAAAGAAAAGAGGTGGAGGAGTAAAAGGAGGGGGAGACACAGATATAGGCATGTCATGCCCTTCTAAAATCCAAAAAGTGAGAAGCCGACACGTTCAGTCCGCTCCTGCCCGTGCCACCTCCGCGTCGCCGGGTTTGTGCCAGAGCCGCGGTGAACCCTGACGGCCAGCCCCCCTCTCCCAATACTGGTGCCTGTCCGCTGGTGGGTCGAGCGAGCCCCCCTGTGGTGGAGGCAGCTCTAAGCTTTTTAATTTAAATTGTCTCTATAATTTGAATGAATACACTTTAAATCCATTTACAAGGATCTATTGGAGGGCAAGTCTCATGCCAGCAGCCGCGTAATTCCAGCTCCAGTAGCGTCCACTAAAGCTGCTGCAGTTAAAAAGCTTTTATAAGGATCGAGCTCGGCTGTCCACCGCAAGGCATCCTACTGCCAGTCCCAGCCCCTATGCCTTGGGGTGCCTCCTGATGCTCTTCACTGAGTATCCCGTGGTCCCGAAGCATTTCCTTTGAAAAAATTAAGTGTCCAAACTACAGGTGGTGTAGCTTGCTTAACAGCCGGGATAATCCGCTGACTAGCAGACACTGCTACTAGGCACAAAGTATTTCCTGGGCTAGATGCAGTTAAAAATTTGGAATTAGATACTCTCGTTGGATGCTGAGAAAGCATTCCATAGAGTCTCCTGGCACGCCATATATGATTCTCTTAAAAAGCTTGGGGTAGGGGTCTAGGGGACCCTTTTATAGCCAAAATCACGGCCCTGTATCGCAATACGTCACCTAGGCTGAAGATAAATGGAACTGTAGCACCCTGAGGGCTCGGTTGCTACAGAGGTATTGCACCTCACCCAGAGGTGTGATATCTCATTCTCAGGTAAGGATGTAGTGTGGATCAGGACCCGACACCTGCATGCATTACACCACATTGCCGTGGGGCAGGGCGACCAATATGCCCCTGAGATGGGCACGACAGTCCCTGTCCCTGGCTGGAGTGGGGGGAGGGAACACTGAGGAAGGGGAACCCTGTAGTGCAGGAGCAGGGAGGAAGCAGTTCCTGGGTGCATTGAGAAGGGAGTATAAAAGGTGGGCACCATCTTAGTTCAGTGCAGAGAAGTCTGAGCAGAAGTGGCAGGGAGCAGGGGCTCTGCATGAGCTCTGCTCCGGAGGCGGGCCTAGTAACAGAGGCCCAGGCCTGGAAGAGGGAGAAGGAAGGAAGAGGAGCGGAGAAGGCTCCAGGAACGAGGAACGAAGGGATCCCAGGGGTGCAGACGGGCGAGTCACCACCGCACGCCCGAATCCACCTGCGTGGAGGGGTCAGGCCAAAGGGGGAGACCGGTCCCCGAAACTAGTGGAGGCAGGAAACGACCCTCAGCTAGAAACAGGAGGCTGTGACATTTTATGTGGCGCAGCCCCTCGCTACACCCGCTAGGAAGGCACCACATAGGGTCAGGGAAACTGGCGCCAAGTTTACCAAGAGGAGGCCCGAGGCAGCCGGACAGAAGGGTTGGTAAGAAAGGCCAGACAAAGGACACACAAAGGGGGTCCTGTGAAGCGCTCCAAAGTTATCTGGGAGTTGTCTGAGCCCCTCACCTGGTGAGCACAGTACGACGTGGGCAGCCGTTACCTGCAGACATGGTCTGGATGATAAGAACTGTGAGTAAAGGCCCTGGACTGCATCACTGACTCCGTGTCGTTACTGCTGCTGCCCTGCACCATCACCCCCATCCTCCGCATACACTGCCCTGAGGCTATACTCCTCCCGTGGGGAGTTATGCTACGCTCTGCTGCACCCACAACACCAGCCTCAGCGGTCTGCCCTGGAGCGGCGGTTCACTCTGACCGCAATCCACGGGTGGCGTAGTCGGACATTTAAACATCAAAACCACATAAATAGTTCCGCCACTGGTTTGACCGCCCTGAGCCACGGAACCGGGTCGCCGCCACGGAGACTACAACCACCAGCATCCACCAAAAAGGGTCCGGCTCCGGGTGTCCCAAGGCCCAGGGGGCGCGTCAGAACATTTTCATCACCTTTCACAATCACCAATGGGACAAGGCAGGGATGTTCTCTGTCCCCTCTCTTATACATCCTAGTGACGGAGCACCTGCTCTCATCAGTTCGCCATAACCCCAATATTAGGTGAATTGAGGTGGGAGGCACCGAGTACAAGTGCTCTCTATTTGCTGATGATGTCCTAGTATATATCACTCAATCACATATATCCATCCATGCTGTTATGGCTGAAATAGATCACTTTGTTACATGGTCAAATTTTAAAATCAATGCAGCGAAGTCTGAGGCCCTCGATGTCTCCCTCCCCAAATCCATATAGGATTCCATCCAGTCCAACTTTCCCTTTGCCTGGCCCTCACAGGGTATCAAATACTTAGGAATAGAGATGAGCTTTGTTCTACTCGAACTGTTCGCCAATCTCAAATTCGAGCTGTTTTGGGCGGTGTTCGAGCCGTTCGGCGAACACGAACAATTTGAGAAAAATTCGGCTGTTCGAGGTTATGTTCGATAACTGTTCGTGCACCAAAATCATAACTGGATTTTTTCTCAGTAATGATGAAAATTAATGTTAATGCGCAGTTTGAGTGTACAGCGGGGTGGGGGGAGGGGCAGGGGATGGATCTCTGCAGGAACAATGAAGATCTCCATTTTTTTTTCTCTTTCCCGCATTTGCAGTGGGGAGGTGCAATCTGTCAGCCTATCAGCAGCGCACACACGGAGCGAAGTGCTTTTTTTCACACAAGCAAGGGCATGTGTCATTGGCAGTGTATGTCACATGTCCTTGCCCTATAAGACCAAGCCATTTTCCCCGTCGCCACCATTTTCTCACTGCTGCAGCTGCGTGTTAGACGGCACCGCTGTTGCTGTGTGCGCTATACCTTGTTAATTTCAAGCCAATTTTCGCACAAATATACAGATAGCTTGGGAGTAGGGAATAGTTGTGATTGCAGTCCTTTTAAGGACTAGGTTACAGCATTTCCTACGACTTTTATCAGGCAGGTCTGTGCTCTTAAATAGATAGATTGTGGGAGTAAAGACTAATTGTAATTGGAGTCCTTTTCAGGACTAGGTTACATCAGTTCCTATCAGTTTTTGCCAGGCAGGTCTGTGCCAGTGCTCTGCAAGTTTTTTTCACAGCATTTGGCTGAATCTAGCAAAGCTAATCCTTTTTGGCCTATTGCAGAGTGTGTTAGTCAGTGGAGTAGCCTATCTGTGTTGCAAGATATACCACCTGTGTATAGAATACCAATTTTTTTACTGCACCCAGTGAAGTAAAATCTTTTGGGCATAGCATCATTCTATTAGTCCATCTATACTGACCTCCATCAGGTTGCAAATTGAATATAATTTTTTTCTGCATCTAGCTCTGAAAAAATATTGGGCTTCTAGCTGTGTGTGGGACTTGTTGTACTAGTCCATCTATACTGACCTCCATCAGGTTGCAAACTGCATATATTTTTTTCTTCATCTACCTCTGAAAAAATATTGGGCTTCTAGCTGTGTGTGGGACTTGTTCTATTAATCCATCTATACAGACCTCCATCAGGTTGCAAACTGAATATATTTTTTTCTGCATCTACCTCTGAAAAAATATTTGGCCTTCTAGCTGTGTGTGGGACTTGTTCTATTAGTCCATCTATACTGACCTCCATAAGGTTGCAAACTGAATATAATTTTTTTCTGCATCTACCTCTGAAAAAATATTTGGCCTTCTAGCTGTGTGTGGGACTTGTTCTATTAGTCCATCTATACTGACCTCCATAAGGTTGCAAACTGAATATAATTTTTTTCTGCATCTACCTCTGAAAAAATATTTGGCCTTCTAGCTGTGTGTGGGACTTGTTCTATTAGTCAATCTATACTGACCTCCATCAGGTTGCAAATTGAATATAATTTTTTTCTGCATCTAGCTCTGAAAAAATATTGGGCTTCTAGCTGTGTGTGGGACTTGTTGTACTAGTCCATCTATACTGACCTCCATCAGGTTGCAAACTGCATATATTTTTTTCTTCATCTACCTCTGAAAAAATATTGTGCTTCTAGCTGTGTGTGGGACTTGTTCTATTAATCCATCTATACAGACCTCCATCAGGTTGCAAACTGAATATATTTTTTTCTGCATCTACCTCTGAAAAAATATTGGGCTTCTAGCTGTGTGTGGGACTTGTTCTATTAATCCATCTATACAAACCTCCATCAGGTTGCAAACTGAATATATTTTTTTCTGCATCTACCTCTGAAAAAATATTGGGCTTCTAGCTGTGTGTGGGACTTGTTGTATTAGTCCATCTATACTGACCTCCATAAGGTTGCAAACTGAATATAATTTTTTTCTGCATCTACCTCTGAAAAAATATTTGGCCTTCTAGCTGTGTGTGGGACTTGTTCTATTAGTCCATCTATACTGACCTCCATAAGGTTGCAAACTGAATATAATTTTTTTCTGCATCTACCTCTGAAAAAATATTTGGCCTTCTAGCTGTGTGTGGGACTTGTTCTATTAGTCCATCTATACTGACCTCCATAAGGTTGCAAACTGAATATAATTTTTTTCTGCATCTACCTCTGAAAAAATATTGGGCTTCTAGCTGTGTGTGGGACTTGTTCTATTAATCCATCTATACAGACCTCCATCAGGTTGCAAACTGAATATATTTTTTTCTGCATCTACCTCTGAAAAAATATTGGGCTTCTAGCTGTGTGTGGGACTTGTTGTATTAGTCCATCTATACAGACCTCCATCAGGTTGCAAATTGAATATAATTTTTTTCTGCATCTAACCCAGCCAATAGTTTTGGCCTAATACCACAGTTTGGCCACTCAGCTCTGCTCGGTTCCCATCCATTGTTTTTTTGTGCAAACAACTCCAGAGTTGTGAATTAGTTAACCACCAAAATGAGTGGAAAAAGGCCTGCTGCTGGTGGAAAGGGGAATAGGCGTGTTGGGAAGGGGAAAAAAGGTTGTGTCCGTGGGGTAGGTGTTAAAGCAACAGTAACATCTGCAGAAGAAAGACCATCTTCCAGCCAAACTAAAATGTCTACTTCTTTTAGCGGACAATGTGATAAGATCCCTTTCTTACGGCCACGCCAATCGCTACAAATTCCAGATGAGGCACAAAAACAGCAGGTGCTTCAACGGATATCAAGTGCTCCTTTAAGTGGGCTCTCCTCCACATCAACTTCAACATCACAAATACTCCAGTCCTCAAAGGTGTCACCCCAATCGCACTTGCTTTCTCACAGCTCCCAAATCTCCAGCTGCCCGTCTGAGTATGAGGTAGAACAGATGGTTGAGTCTGCAGAGCTGTTTACTCATACTATAGCCTGGGAATCAGAGGTCGACTCCAGCGCTTCTGTGAATCCAGACGAGGAAATGATCTGCACTGATGCCCAGAATCTTTATGAGTCGGATCCAGGACCAGATGCAGAAGGTTCTGACCATAATGTAGACCCTCATTCCCAAACTGTAACTCCTGTTGGTGGAGACAATGAGGAAGACGATGATAAGACTCAAATACCTGATTGGAGCGACAACTTTAGTTTTTTGTCAGGGCAGGAACAGGTTGGCTCTGAGGACGACGGGTGTGATAACGCACAGGGTGATGATGATGAGGTTGGAGATCCCACTTACTGTCAACCCACAGTCAGCCAAGAGATGAGGTCAGCAGAGGAGGTGGAGGAAGATGCTAGTGACGACGAGGTCAGGTTGCGCCTTCCTGGACAGAGACGTAGTACTGGAAGCACGTCAACAACTGCATCCTCAAACACAACTCTGCCTCTCACCACAAGTCGTGGTGGCTCTTCAGGTCGCATGGGTGCTAAGCCTTGCATAGCCTGGGCATTTTTTCAGATCGATAAAGATGACCCAACTCGTGTTATCTGTAACATTTGTCAGCAAAAGCTAAGTAGAGGCCAAAAAATACATAGTTTGAGTACTTCATGCATGAACCGGCACATGGACATGAAGCATAAGTTGCAGTGGGAAGCTCAGTGTGCTACAATGCGGCCTAGCCGGCCGGGCCAACCACCGTCTGCCATATCTTGTGCATCCGCGGCCTCTTCATCCTCTGTGACTGGGGGGACAGCAGTCACACCTGTTTTGGGGCGCAGACCTGCCACCTCTTTACCCGCAACAGCCAGCGTGATTGGCAGGTCATCATTTTCTTTGGAGGTGGTAACACCAGCTGGTGTTGAGCGCTGTCCGACATCGATATCACCACCTTTGGATCAAGGCAACCTAACATGTCCGCCTGCATCTTCCTCACAGACCGGCAGTTTGCCGGGGACACCCTTATCAACCCCGTCTAAGCACAATAGCCAGCCCTCGGTCCCTCAGATGTGGACAAGTAAAAGACCATTTCCTCCTAGCCATGAGAAAGCTAAGAGGTTGAATTTCACCATCTGCAAGCTCTTGGCTACAGAAATGCTGCCTTTCCGCCTGGTGGACACAGAGGATTTTCGAGACGTTATGTCCGTCGCAGTGCCCCAGTACCAGATGCCCAGTCGGCACTACTTCTCAAAGAAAGGTGTGCCTGCGCTCCACCAGCATGTCGCACACAACATCACCGCTTCTTTGAGAAACTCTGTGTGTGACAGGGTGCATTTCACCACAGACACTTGGACGAGTAGGCATGGACAGGGGCGTTACATGTCGCTGACTGGGCACTGGGTAACTATGGTGACAGCAGGACAAGGGGCTGCTGTCCAAGTCTTGCCGTCCCCACGAGTTGTGCGTCAATCCTCTTTATGTCAAAGTTCCTCCACTGCTTCTGCCTCCTCAACCTCCTCTCGGTCCTCCACCTGCACCCAAAGCCTGTCTGGTCATGCCACAAGCTTTCTAACTGCGCAGAAGGGATCCTGCACACCTCCTTACTATGCTGGCAGTAGGGCTCAACGTCATCAGGCGGTTTTTACATTGAAATGTCTGGGAAATGTGAGTCACACAGCTGAGGAGTTGTGGTCAGCTCTGGAGAACCAATTTCATGAATGGTTGTCTCCACTGGACCTGAAACCAGGGAAGGCCGTGTGCGACAATGCTGCAAACCTGGGTGCGGCCCTTCGCCGGGGCAATGTCACACACGTGCCTTGTATGGCTCACGTGTTGAACCTGGTTGTCCAGCAATTTTTAGCCCACTATGCCGGACTAGATGGCCTTCTGCAGAGGGCACGGTCGCTGTGTGCTCACTTCCGCCGTTCGCATCCCGCAGCTCAGCGACTTACATCTCTACAGAAGTCGTTGGGCCTGCCACTTCACCGGCTAAAATGCGATGTGCCTACCCGGTGGAATTCAACTCTGCACATGTTGCAGCGACTGTGGCAGCACCGACAAGCCCTGGTGCAATACGTTCTGACGTATAGCCTGGGCCAACGAGATTCAGAGGTGGGGCAAATCACGCTGGAGGAGTGGTCTCAGATCAGGGACCTATGCACCCTTCTGCACAGTTTTGAAATGGCGACGAAGATGTTTAGTGCTGACGATGCCATTATCAGCATGACTATTCCGGTGATTTACATGCTGGAGCACATGTTAAACAGAATTCGGAGTCAGGTGGTGGCACAAGAGGAGATGGAGGAAGTAAAGGAGGAGGAGTTGTATGCGGAAGGGCTAACATCTGCAAGGTCCAGACGGTCGGCAGCACCAAGGCGGCAGGCATGTGAGGGTGGGGGAGATGGTTTTACCAGGGCGCATGGTAGCAGCCAAACTAGTGAGGAAGGTGCAGGAGCCCAGGAAGAAGTGGAGGACGAACTGATGGAAGACTCATCAGATGAGGGAGACCTTGATCACATTTCTGTTGTGCGAGGTTGGGGGGAGAGGACAGAGGAAGGAAGCATGATTGTTACCTCGCCACCAACACAACAGGGACTTGGTGCTCCTGGATGCGCAACACACATGAGTGCCTTCTTGCTGCACTACCTGCAACATGACCCTCGAATTGTGAGAATTAGAAATAATCCTGACTACTGGGTTGCCACACTGTTAGATCCCAGGTACAAAAGTAAATTTGCAGAAATTATTCCTGCCATAGAAAGGGATGCACGCATGCAGGAGTATCAGCAGAGACTGTTGCAGAATCTTACATGTCCTTTTCCACAAAATACCAGTGGTGCACGTAGTGAATCTCACAGTTCCAACTTGCCAACCGTGGGACCGTCAAGTGTTCAGCACTCAAACCGTAACAGAACCACAGTATCTGCTGGTAACATCACCACTTTTTTAGCCCATCCTTTGCAAGGCCACAGGAGACAAGAAGTCTGACACATAGTCAATGCCTAGAGACGATGGTACAGGAGTATCTCCAAGTAAACATTGAAGCCACGACTGTGTCACTGGACCCTTGCTCTTTTTGGGCTTCCAATCTGGATAAATGGCCGGAGCTAGCCACTTACGCCTTGGAGATCTTGTCATGCCCCGCAGCCAGCGTTCTGTCTGAACGTGTGTTCAGCGCTGCTGGTGGTGTGCTGACAGATAAGCGCACGCGGCTCTCCACTGATAATGTAGACAGACTCACGTTCATAAAGATGAACAAATCATGGATCCGAAACGACTTTTCTACCCCTGTGTCATCCTGGGGAGATTAAAAGCTTGATGATTGGTTAAAATCACCCTACCAACCGTTTTAAGCTTTCAAATTACTAATCATGTTTATCTGTATCTTGGCTGGAAAATAATTTGGGCTTTGTAGCAGTGTGCAGCACTGATTCTATTAGGCCATCTATAATAAGCTCCACCAGATTTAAAATTACTAATCATGTTTATCTGTATCTTGACTGGAAAATAATTTGGGCTTTGTAGCAGTGTGCAGCACTGATCCTATTAGGCCATCTATACTAAAGCTTCACCAGATTTAAAATTAATAATAATTTTTAGCTGCATCTAGCCCGGAAAATAATTTTGGGGCTCCGAGATGCGCAAGACACATAAGTGCCTTCTTGCTGCACTATCTGCAGCATGACCCTCATATTGTCAGAATTCGAAGTAATCATGACTACTGGGTTGCCACACTCTTAGATCCCCCAAACTTTTCGATCAACCTTTTCATTTTAATAAAGACCAAAAAAATGGTCATTTTTGAAATTATAAGCATTAGCAGGTTGTTAGAAACTGAAATCAAACAGTTTTCAACTCAAAACTTTATTCTAGGTGATGTTACATTTTCACATAGAACCCCTTGTTCGAAAGGAGCTTCTGAACTCTCTCGTCCATTGAATTTGTCAGGTTTTGGATGGTTTCTGCTTCAATTGTTTTGCATGAGGACAGAATACCCTCCCAGAGCTGTTGCTTAGATGTGAACTGCCTCCCGCCATCATAGACACTCCTTTTAATGATGCTCCAAAGGTTCTGAATGGGGTAGAGGTCAGGGGAGCATGGGGGTCACACCATAAGTTTGTCCCCTTTTATGCCCATATCAGCCAGAGATGCAGATGTTTTATGTGCAGCATGAGATGGTGCATTATCATGCAGAAAAATGATCTTGCTGTGAAATACACGGTTCTTCTTCTTGAACCATGGCAGGAAGTGCTGTTTGAGAAAATCCACATACATTATGGAGTTCATCTTTAGCGCCTTCAGGGATCCTAAAGGGGCCGACAATCTCTCTCCCCATGATTCCAGCCCAAAACATTACTCCACCTCCTCCTTGTTGGCGCTGTAGCCGTGTTTGCGTGGGGTGTCCATCAACCAGCCATCCTCCACTCCATCCATCTGGACCATCGAGCGCTGCACGGCACTCATCCGTGAACAAAACAGTTTTGAAATCAGTCTTCATGTAATGTTTGGCCCACTGGAGCCGTTTCTGCTTGTGTGAAGTGGATAGAGGAGGTCGACAGGATGGCGTATGCACAGCTGCAAACCTCTGAAGGACCCTGCATCTTGTTGTTCAGGGGACGTTGGAGGCACAAGCAGCTTCAAAAACTTGTCTGCTGCTATGACAAGGCTTTTTTGCCGCTGCTCTTTCAACCTGACGTAATTGCCTGTAGGAAAGAGTCCTCAATTTGCCCTTATCAGCACGCACACGTGTGTACTGTGAATCAGCTACATACTTCTTGATTGCCAAGACACTTCACCCTGTTCATTGCACAATGTTGATTGTAGTCATGCCTTGACCTAAACACTCCACAATTTGTTGCTTCTCAGCAGCCGACACATCCTTTTTCTTTCCCATTTTGGCAGAAAATGTAGGCTGCTTAATAATGTGAGAGAGCCTTCTTAAGTAGTCTTGCCTTTCATTGGACACACCTGCCAAACTAATTAGCACAGGTGTCTGCAATTGCTTACAGTGATATAAAGAGCCCTGACACACATCACCATCAATGAGTTTAACTGACAAACAAACAAATTCTTTCCTTATCACTCCTAAACACTTTTTGCATAATAATTTGGAACGCAGTGTACATGTGCTTTTCCACAAAACACCAGTGGTTCACGTAGTGAATCTTACAGTTCTAACTTGCCAACCGTGGTCTGTATGGAGTTGTTCAATAAAGGGCCCAAAATTAAGATAACATAGATGGGAGAGGTCTCTATGAATAGGAATTCCTAGGTATTTGATACCCTGTGAGGGCCAGGCAAAGGGAAAGTTGGACTGGATGGAATCCTATATGGATTTGGGGAGGGAGACATCGAGGGCCTCAGACTTCGCTGCATTGATTTTAAAATTTGACCATGTAACAAAGTGATCTATTTCAGCCATAACAGCATGGATGGATATATGTGATTGAGTGATATATACTAGGACATCATCAGCAAATAGAGAGCACTTGTACTCGGTGCCTCCCACCTCAATCTACCTAATATTGGGGTTATGGCGAATTGATGAGAGCAGGTGCTCCGTCACTAGGATGTATAAGAGAGGGGACAGAGGACATCCCTGCCTTGTCCCATTGGTGATTGTGAAAGGTGATGAAAATGTTCTGACGCACCCCCTGGGCCTTGGGACACCCGGAGCCGGACCCTTTTTGGTGGATGCTGGTGGTTGTAGTCTTCGTGGCGGCGACCCGGTTCCGTGGCTCAGGGTGGTCAAACCAGTGTCGGAACTATTTATGTGGTTTTGATGTTTAAATGTCCGACTACGCCACCCGTGGATTGCGGTCAGAGTGAACCGCCGCTCCAGGGCAGACCCCTGAGGCTGGTGTTGTGGGTGCAGCAGAGCGTAGCATAACTCCCCACGGGAGGAGTATAGCCTCAGGGCAGTGTATGCGGAGGATGGGGGTGATGGTGCAGGGCAGCAGCAGTATTGACACGGAGTCAGTGATGCAGTTCAGGGCCTTTACTCACAGTTCTTATTATCCAGACCACGTCTGCAGGTAACGGCTGCCCACGTCGTACTGTGCTCACCAGGTGAGGGGCTCAGACAACTCCCAGATAACTTTGGAGCGCTTCACAGGACCCCCTTTGTGTGTCCTTTGTCTGGCCTTTCTTACCAACACTTCTGTCCGGCTGCCTCAGGCCTCCTCTTGGTAAACTTGGCGCCAGTTTCCCTGACCCTATGTGGTGCCTTCCTAGCGGGTGTAGCGAGGGGCTGCGCCACATAAAATGTCAGAGCCTCCGGTTTCTAGCTGAGGGTCGTTTCCTGCCTCCACTAGTTCGGGGACCGGTCTCCCCCTTTGGCCTGACCCCTCCACGCAGGTGGATTCGGGCGTGCGGTGGCGACTCGCCCGTCCGCACCCCTGGGATCCCTTCATTCCTCATTCCTGGAGCCTTCTCCGCTCCTCTTCCTTCCTTCTCCCTCTTGCAGGCCTGGGCCTCTGTTACTAGGCCCGTCTCCGGAGCAGAGCTCATGCAGAGCCCCTGCTCCCTGCCACTTCTGCTCAGACTTCTCTGCACTGAACTAAGATGGTGCCCACCTTTTATACTCCCTTCTCAATGCACCCAGGAACTGCTTCCTCCCTGCTCCTGCACTACAGGGTTCCCCTTCCTCAGTGTTCCCTCCCCCCACTCCAGCCAGGGACAGGGACTGTCGTGCCCATCTCAGGGGCATATTGGTCGCCCTGCCCCACGGCAATTGTGGTGTAATGCATGCAGGTGTCGGGTCCTGATCCACACTCCATCCTTACCTGAGAGTGAGATATCACACCTCTGGGTGAGGTGCAATACGTCTGTAGCAACCGAGCCCTCAGGGTGCTACAGTTCCATTTATCTTCAGCCTGGGTGACGAATTGTGATACAGGGCCGTGATTTTGGCTATAAAAGGGTCCCCTAGACCCCTACCCCAAGCTTTTTAAGAGAATCATATATGGCGTGCCAGGAGACTCTATGGAATGCTTTCTCAGCATCCAACGAGAGTATCTACTTACAAATTTTTAACTGCATCTAGCCCAGGAAATACTTTGTGCCTAGTAGCAGTGTCTGCTAGTCAGCGGATTATCCCGGCTGTTAAGCAAGCTACACCACCTGTAGTTTGGACACTTAATTTTTTCAAAGGAAATGCTTCGGGACCACGGGATACTCAGTGAAGAGCATCAGGAGGCACCCCAAGGCATAGGGGCTGGGACTGGCAGTAGGATGCCTTGCGGTGGACAGCTGAGCTCGATCCTTATAAAAGCTTTTTAACTGCAGCAGCTTTAGTGGACGCTACTGGAGCTGGAATTACGCGGCTGCTGGCATGAGACTTGCCCTCCAATAGATCCTTGTAAATGGATTTAAAGTGTATTCATTCAAATTAGAGAGACAATTTAAATTAAAAAACTTAGAGCTGCCTCCACCACAGGGGGGCTCGCTCGACCCACCAGCGGACAGGCACCAGTATTGGGAGAGGGGGGCTGGCCGTCAGGGTTCACCGCGGCTCTGGCACAAACCCGGCGACACGGAGGTCGCACGGGCAGGAGCGGACTGAACGTGTCGGCTTCTCACTTTTTGGATTTTAGAAGGGCGTGACATGCCTATATCTGTGTCTCCCCCTCCTTTTACTCCTCCACCTCTTTTCTTTTCTCATGACTATATGTACTTGTCCCTTTTCCATGTGTTAGTTGTGTCTTCTGAGCAGTTTGTCAGCTTTTGGACACCTTTGAAGGTGTTTTCTATGTGTTTCTATGTGTTTTTGTTTGCCTGCCATTGGTTTTAACGGTGTTCGAAGGTGTTCGACGAACAGTTCGACGAACAGTTCAGCGAACACACGGGTGTTCGACGAACCGAACCGAACTCGAACACTATGGGGGTGGCTCAACACTACTTAGGAATTCCTATTCATAGAGACCTCTCCCATCTATGTTATCTTAATTTTGGGCCCTTTATTGAACAACTCCATACAGACCACGGTTGGCAAGTTAGAACTGTAAGATTCACTACGTGAGCCACTGGTGTTTTGTGGAAAACCACATGTACACTGTGTTCCAAATTATTATGCAAAAAGTGTTTAGGAGTGATAAGGGAAGAATTTGTTTGTTTGTCAGTTAAACTCATTGATGGTGATGTGTGTCAGGGCTCTTTATATCACTGTAAGCAATTGCAGACACCTGTGCTAATTAGTTTGGCAGGTGTGTCCAATGAAAGGCAAGACTACTTAAGAAGGCTCTCTCACATTATTAAGCAGCCTACATTTTCTGCCAAAATGGGAAAGAAAAAGGATGTGTCGGCTGCTGAGAAGCAACAAATTGTGGAGTGTTTAGGTCAAGGCATGACTACAATCTACATTGTGCGATGATCAGGATGAAGTGTCTTGGCAATCAAGAAGTATGTAGCTGATTCACAGTACACACATGTGCGTGCTGATAAGGGCAAATTGAGGACTCTTTCCTACAGGCAATTACGTCAGGTTGAAAGAGCAGCGGCAAAAAAGCCTTGTCATAGCAGCAGACAAGTTTTTGAAGCTGCTGGTGCCTCCAACGTCCCCCGAACAACAAGATGCAGGGTCCTTCAGAGGTTTGCAGCTGTGCATACGCCATCCTGTTGACCCCCTCTATCCACTTCACACAAGCAGAAACGGCTCCAGTGGGCCAAACATTACATGAAGACTGATTTCAAAACTGTTTTGTTCACGGATGAGTGCCGTGCAGCGCTCGATGGTCCAGATGGATGGAGTGGAGGATGGCTGGTTGATGGACACCCCACGCAAACACGGCTACAGCGCCAACAAGGAGGAGGTGGAGTAATGTTTTGGGCTGGAATCATGGGGAGAGAGATTGTCGGCCCCTTTAGGATCCCTGAAGGCGCTAAAGATGAACTCCATAATGTATGTGGATTTTCTCAAACAGCACTTCCTGCCATGGTTCAAGAAGAAGAACCGTGTATTTCACAGCAAGATCATTTTTTTGCATGATAATGCACCATCTCATGCTGCACATAAAACATCTGCATCTCTGGCTGATATGGGCATAAAAGGGGACAAACTTATGGTGTGACCCCCATGCTCCCCTGACCTCTACCCCATTCAGAACCTTTGGAGCATCATTAAAAGGAGTGTCTATGATGGCGGGAGGCAGTTCACATCTAAGCAACAGCTCTGGGAGGGTATTCTGTCCTCATGCAAAACAATTGAAGCAGAAACCATCCAAAACCTGACAAATTCAATGGACGAGAGAGTTCAGAAGCTCCTTTCGAACAAGGGGTCCTATGTGAAAATGTAACATCACCTAGAATAAAGTTTTGAGTTGAAAACTGTTTGATTTCAGTTTCTAACAACCTGCTAATGCTTATAATTTCAAAAATGACCATTTTTTTGGTCTTTATTAAAATGAAAAGGTTGATCGAAAAGTTTGGGGGATCTAAGAGTGTGGCAACCCAGTAGTCATGATTACTTCGAATTCTGACAATATGAGGGTCATGTTGCAGGTAGTGCAGCAAGAAGTCACTTATGTGTCTTGCGCATCTCGGAGCCCCAAAATTATTTTCCGGGCTAGATGCAGCTAAAAATTATTATTAATTTTAAATCTGATGAAGCTTTAGTATAGATGGCCTAATAGGATCAGTGCTGCACACGGCTACAAAGCCCAAATTATTTTCCAGTCAAGATACAGATAAACATGATTAGTAATTTTAAATCTGGTGGAGCTTATTATAGATGGCCTAATAGAATCAGTGCTGCACACTGCTACAAAGCCCAAATTATTTTCCAGCCAAGATACAGATAAACATGATTAGTAATTTGAAAGCTTAAAACGGTTGGTAGGGTGATTTTAACCAATCATCAAGCTTTTACTCTCCCCAGAATGACACAGGGGTAGAAAAGTCGTTTCGGATCCATGATTTGTTCATCTTTATGAACGTGAGTCTGTCAACATTATCAGTGGAGAGCCGCGTGCGCTTATCTGTCAGCACACCACCAGCAGCGCTGAACACACGTTCAGACAGAACGCTGGCTGCGGGGCATGACAAGATCTCCAAGGCGTAAGTGGCTAGCTCCGGCCATTTATCCAGATTGGAAGCCCAAAAAGAGCAAGGGTCCAGTGACACAGTCATGGCTTCAATGTTTACTTGGAGATACTCCTGTACCATCGTTTCTAGGCGTTGACTATGTGTCAGACTTCTTGTCTCCTGTGGCCTTGCAAAGGATGGGCTAAAAAAGTGGTGAAATGATTCCGCAAAATTGATGTTACCAGCAGATACTGTGGTTCTGTTACGGTTTGAGTGCTGAACACTTGACGGTCCCACGGTTGGCAAGTTGGAACTGTGAGATTCACTACGTGCACCACTGGTATTTTGTGGAAAAGCACATGTAAGATTCTGCAACAGTCTCTGCTGATACTCCTGCATGCGTGCATCCCTTTCTATGGCAGGAATAATTTCTGCAAATTTACTTTTGTACCGGGGATCTAACAGTGTGGCAACCCAGTAGTCAGGATTATTTCTAATTCTCACAATTCGAGGGTCATGTTGCAGGTAGTGCAGCAAGAAGGCACTCATGTGTGTTGCGCATCCAGGAGCACCAAGTCCCTGTTGTGTTGGTGGCGAGGTAACAATCATGCTTCCTTCCTCTGTCCTCTCCCCCCAACCTCGCACAACAGAAATGTGATCAAGGTCTCCCTCATCTGATGAGTCTTCCATCAGTTCGTCCTCCACTTCTTCCTGGGCTCCTGCACCTTCCTCACTAGTTTGGCTGCTACCATGCGCCCTGGTACAACCATCTCCCCCACCCTCACATGCCTGCCGCCTTGGTGCTGCCGACCGTCTGGACCTTGCAGATGTTTGCCCTTCCGCATACAACTCCTCCTCCTCTACTTCCTCCACCTCCTCTTGTGCCACCACCTGACTCCGAATTCTGTTTAACATGTGCTCCAGCATGTAAATCACCGGAATAGTCATGCTGATAATGGCATCGTCAGCACTAAACATCTTCGTCGCCATTTCAAAACTGTGCAGAAGGGTGCATAGGTCCCTGATCTGAGACCACTCCTCCAGCGTGATTTGCCCCACCTCTGGATCTCGTTGGCCCAGGCTATACGTCAGAACGTATTGCACCAGGGCTTGTCGGTGCTGCCACAGTCGCTGCAACATGTGCAGAGTTGAATTCCACCGGGTAGGCACATTGCATTTTAGCCGGTGAAGTGGCAGGCCCAACGACTTCTGTAGAGATGTAAGTCGCTGAGCTGCGGGATGCGAACGGCAGAAGTGAGCACACAGCGACCGTGCCCTCTGCAGAAGGCCATCTAGTCTGGGATAGTGGGCTAAAAATTGCTGGACAACCAGGTTCAACACCTGAGCCATACAAGGCACATGTGTGACATTGCCCCGGTGAAGGACCGCACCCAGGTTTGCAGCATTGTCGCACACGGCCTTCCCTGGTTTCAGGTCCAGTGGAGACAACCATTCATGAAATTGGTTCTCCAGAGCTGACCACAACTCCTCAGCTGTGTGACTCACATTTCCCAGACATTTCAATGTAAAAACCGCCTGATGACGTTGAGCCCTACTGCCAGCATAGTAAGGAGGTGTGCAGGATCCCTTCTGCGCAGTTAGAAAGCTTGTGGCATGACCAGACAGGCTTTGGGTGCAGGTGGAAGACCGAGAGGAGGTTGAGGAGGCAGAAGCAGTGGAGGAACTTTGACATAAAGAGGATTGACGCACAACTCGTGGGGACGGCAAGACTTGGACAGCAGCCCCTTGTCCTGCTGTCACCATAGTTACCCAGTGCCCAGTCAGCGACATGTAACGCCCCTGTCCATGCCTACTCGTCCAAGTGTCTGTGGTGAAATGCACCCTGTCACACACAGAGTTTCTCAAAGAAGCGGTGATGTTGTGTGCGACATGCTGGTGGAGCGCAGGCACACCTTTCTTTGAGAAGTAGTGCCGACTGGGCATCTGGTACTGGGGCACTGCGACGGACATAAGGTCTCGAAAATCCTCTGTGTCCACCAGGCGGAAAGGCAGCATTTCTGTAGCCAAGAGCTTGCAGATGGTGAAATTCAACCTCTTAGCTTTCTCATGGCTAGGAGGAAATGGTCTTTTACTTGTCCACATCTGAGGGACCGAGGGCTGGCTATTGTGCTTAGACGGGGTTGATAAGGGTGTCCCCGGCAAACTGCCGGTCTGTGAGGAAGATGCAGGCGGACATGTTAGGTTGCCTTGATCCAAAGGTGGTGCTATCGATGTCGGACAGCGCTCAACACCAGCTGGTGTTACCACCTCCAAAGAAAATGATGACCTGCCAATCATGCTGGCTGTTGCGGGTAAAGAGGTGGCAGGTCTGCGCCCCAAAACAGGTGTGACTGCTGTCCCCCCAGTCACAGAGGATGAAGAGGCCGCGGATGCACAAGATATGGCAGACGGTGGTTGGCCCGGCCGGCTAGGCCGCATTGTAGCACACTGAGCTTCCCACTGCAACTTATGCTTCATGTCCATGTGCCGGTTCATGCATGAAGTACTCAAACTATGTATTTTTTGGCCTCTAATTAGCTTTTGCTGACAAATGTTACAGATAACACGAGTTGGGTCATCTTTATCGATCTGAAAAAATGTCCAGGCTATGCAAGGCTTAGCACCCATGCGACCTGAAGAGCCACCACGACTTGTGGTCAGAGGCAGAGTTGTGTTTGAGGATGCAGTTGTTGACGTGCTTCCAGTACTACGTCTCTGTCCAGGAAGGCACAACCTGACCTCGTCGTCGCTAGCATCTTCCTCCACCTCCTCTGCTGACCTCATCTCTTGGCTGACTGTGGGTTGACAGTAAGTGGGATCTCCAACCTCATCATCATCACCCTGTGCGTTATCACACCCGTCGTCCTCAGAGCCAACCTGTTCCTGCCCTGACAAAAAACTAAAGTTGTCGCTCCAATCAGGTATTTGAGTCTTATCATCGTCTTCCTCATTGTCTCCACCAACAGGAGTTACAGTTTGGGAATGAGGGTCTACATTATGGTCAGAACCTTCTGCGTCTGGTCCTGGATCCGACTCATAAAGATTCTGGGCATCAGTGCAGATCATTTCCTCGTCTGGATTCACAGAAGCGCTGGAGTCGACCTCTGATTCCCAGGCTATAGTATGAGTAAACAGCTCTGCAGACTCAACCATCTGTTCTACCTCATACTCAGACGGGCAGCTGGAGATTTGGGAGCTGTGAGGAAGCAAGTGCTATTGGGGTGACACCTTTGAGGACTGGAGTATTTGTGATGTTGAAGTTGATGTGGAGGAGAGCCCACTTAAAGGAGCACTTGATATCCGTTGAAGCACCTGCTGTTTTTGTGCCTCATCTGGAATTTGTAGCGATTGGCGTGGCCGTAAGAAAGGGATCTTATCACATTGTCCGCTAAAAGAAGTAGACATTTTAGTTTGGCTGGAAGATGGTCTTTCTTCTGCAGATGTTACTGTTGCTTTAACACCTACCCCACGGACACAACCTTTTTTCCCCTTCCCAACACGCCTATTCCCCTTTCCACCAGCAGCAGGCCTTTTTCCACTCATTTTGGTGGTTAACTAATTCACAACTCTGGAGTTGTTTGCACAAAAAAACAATGGATGGGAACCGAGCAGAGCTGAGTGGCCAAACTGTGGTATTAGGCCAAAACTATTGGCTGGGTTAGATGCAGAAAAAAATTATATTCAATTTGCAACCTCATGGAGGTCAGTATAGATGGACTAATAGAGAAAGTCCCACACACTGCTAGAAGGCCAAATATTTTTTCAGAGCTAGATGCAGATAAAAATTATATTCAATTTGCATCCTGATGGAGGTCAGTATAGATGGACTAATAGAACAAGTCCCACACACAGCTAGAAGCCCAAATATTTTTTCAGAGGTACTGTAGATGCAGATAAAAATTATTTTTAATTTGCAACCTGATGGAGGTCAGTATAGATGGACTAATACAACAAGTCCCACACACAGCTGGAAGCCCAATATTTTTTCAGAGGTAGATGCAGAAAAAAATATATTCAGTTTGCAACCTGATGGAGGTCAGTATAGATGGAGTAATAGAACAAGTCCCACACACAGCTAGAAGCCCAAATATTTTTTCAGAGCTAGATGCAGACAAAAATTATTTTGAATTTGCAACCTGATGGAGGTCAGTATAGATGGACTAATAGAGAAAGTCCCACACACTGCTAATAGGCCAAATATTTTTTCAGAGCTAGATGCAGATAAAAATTATATTCAATTTGCAACCTGATGGAGGTCAGTATAGATGGACTAATAGAGAAAGTCCCACACACTGCTAGAAGGCCAAATATTTTTTCAGAGCTAGATGCAGATAAAAATTATATTCAATTTGCAACCTGATGGAGGTCAGTATAGATGGACTAATAGAACAAGTCCCACACACAGCTAGAAGCCCAAATATTTTTTCAGAGGTACTGTAGATGCAGATAAAAATTATGTTTAATTTGCAACCTGATGGAGGTCACTATAGATGGACTAATAGAGAAAGTCCCACACACTGCCAGAAGGCCAAATATTTTTTCAGAGCTAGATGCAGAAAAAAATTATATTCAGTTTGCAACCTGATGGAGGTCAGTATAGATGGACTAATAGAGAAAGTCCCACACACTGCTAGAAGGCCACATATTTTTTCAGAGGTAGATGCAGAAAAAAATATATTCAGTTTGCAACCTGATGGAGGTCTGTATAGATGGATTAATAGAACAAGTCCCACACACAGCTAGAAGCCCAATATTTTTTCAGAGGTAGATGCAGAAAAAAATATATTCAGTTTGCAACCTGATGGAGGTCAGTATAGATGGACTAATACAACAAGTCCCACACACAGCTAGAAGCCCAATATTTTTTCAGAGGTAGATGCAGAAAAAAAAATATTCAGTTTGCAACCTGATGGAGGTCTGTATAGATGGATTAATAGAACAAGTCCCACACACAGCTAGAAGCCCAATATTTTTTCAGAGGTAGATGCAGAAAAAAATATATTCAGTTTGCAACCTGATGGAGGTCAGTATAGATGGACTAATACAACAAGTCACACACACAGCTAGAAGCCCAATATTTTTTCAGAGGTAGATGCAGAAAAAAATATATTCAGTTTGCAACCTGATGGAGGTCTGTATAAATGGATTAATAGAACAAGTCCCACACACAGCTAGAAGCCCAATATTTTTTCAGAGGTAGATGCAGAAAAAAATATATTCAGTTTGCAACCTGATGGAGGTCAGTATAGATGGACTAATACAACAAGTCCCACACACAGCTAGAAGCCCAATATTTTTTCAGAGCTAAATGCAGAAAAAAATTATATTCAATTTGCAACCTGATGGAGGTCAGTATAGATGGACTAATAGAATGATGCTATGCCCAAAAGATTTTACTTCACTAGGTGCAGTAAAAAAATTGGTATTCTATACACAGGTGGTATATCTTGCAACACAGATAGGCTACTCCACTGACTAACACACTCTGCAATAGGCCAAAAAGGATTAGCTTTGCTAGATTCAGCCAAATGCTGTGAAAAAAACTTGCACAGCACTGGCACAGACCTGCCTGGCAAAAACTGATAGGAACTGATGTAACCTAGTCCTGAAAAGGACTCCAATTACAATTAGTCTTTACTCCCACAATCTATCTATTTAAGAGCACAGACCTGCCTGATAAAAGTCGTAGGAAATGCTGTAACCTAGTCCTTAAAAGGACTGCAATCACAACTATTCCCTACTCCCAAGCTATCTGTAGATTTGTGCGAAAATTGGCTTGAAATTAACAAGGTATAGCGCACACAGCAACAGCGGTGCCGTCTAACACGCAGCTGCAGCAGTGAGAAAATGGTGGCGACGGGGAAAATGGCTTGGTCTTATAGGGCAAGGACATGTGACATACACTGCCAATGACACATGCCCTTGCTTGTGTGAAAAAAAGCACTTCGCTCCGTGTGTGCGCTGCTGATAGGCTGACAGATTGCACCTCCCCACTGTAAATGGGGGAAAGAGAAAAAAAAAATGGAGATCTTCATTGTTCCTGCAGAGATCCATCCCCTGCCCCTCCCACCACCCCGCTGTACACTCAAACTGCGTATTAACATTAATTTTCATCATTACTGAGAAAAAATCCAGTTATAATTTTGGTGCACGAACAGTTATCGAACATAACCTCGAACAGCCGAATTTTTCTCAAATTGTTCGTGTTCGCCGAACGGCTCGAACACCGCCCAAAACAGCTCGAATTTGAGATTGGCGAACAGTTCGAGTAGAACAACGCTCATCTCTAGTCATGACACTTCACAAACAAATCTCTCCTAAAGTTCCTAGGCACAAACAACCTCCCATGGGGAGTGTTAGACGGAACATCCTCCTGGGCTTTCAGAATCCCATCTTCCAAAACAGAGTCCAATGCTGCTATCACAACACCTTCCTGTAAAATGCTCTCCTCCTCCTCGGTATCAACCATGGGAGAAAAGCTGCGAGATAAAGCATCAGCTTTTACATTCTTGGTACCCGGGATGTAAGTAACAGAAAAATTAAACCGCGAAAAAAAAAGTGCCCACCTAACCTGACGGGCATTCAAGCGCTTGGCAGCATCAAGATAGATCAGATTCTTATGATCAGTGAAAACTTGAATGGGAAATGTAGCACCTTCCAAGAGATGACGCCAATGTTCAAATGCGAGTTTAATAGCCAGCAATTCCCGATTACCAACATCGTAATTAAGTTTGGTCTCAGAATTTTTTTTTTTTAAAAAAAGCTCAGGGATGCACTCCATCCTTGTTTTCCTGAGACAAAACAGCCCCGACCCCCACCGAAGAAGCATCAACCTCGACCAAAAAAGGCTTGGTCTCATCAGGCTGCATAAGGATGGGGGCAGAACTGAACCTCTCCTTGAGATACACAAAAGCTTCTATGGCCTCCGTAGTCCACTGAACCGTATTCGCACCTTTCCTGGTGAGATCGGTCAGCGGCTTAACAATTATAGAAAAATTCTTAATGAATTTTCAGTAATAATTGGCGAAACCCAAAAATCTCTGTATCGATTTCAAACCAATAGGCCTAGGCCATTCCTGCACCGCCTGAACCTTCACCGGGTCCATCTCAAAGCCCTCGCTGGAGATAATGTAGCCCAAAAAACTAATTCTCTGCACAGCGAACTCACATTTCTCCAGCGTAGCAAAAAGCGAATTGTCACTTAACAACTGCAATACCTCACGTATGCTCTGCCAATGAGACTCCAGATCCGGCGAATAAATCAAAATGTCATCCAAATACACCACCACATTCTTACCAATCAACGGTCTTAGGATGTCATTAATAAGGTTCGGAAAAAACGCTGTTGCATTGGTAAGACCAAAAGGCATAACCAGATTCTCAAAATGACCCACCGGAGTGTTAAAAGCAGTCTTCCATTCATCACCTTCCTTCATTCGTAACAAATTGTATGCCCCCCGGAGATCAATTTTAGAGAACCACTTGGCCCCCACTAACTGGTTGAACAAGTCAGGAATTAATGGCAGTGGATAGGAATTGCGTACGGTAATTTTATTAATTTCGCGAAAGTCCAGACATGGACGCAAACCGCCGTCCTTTTTTTTTTACAAAAAAAAATCCAACAGCCACAGGAGACTTAGAAGGTCTAATGTGACCGGCGGCCACTCTTGTCTGTATGTATTCCTCCAAGGCCTTTCTCTCAGGGATAGTCAGATTAAACAAGCGACTCTTGGGAAGAGCAGCTCCAGGGACAAACTCAATGGTGCAATCATAGTCCCTATGAGGAGGCAAAACTTGCGACTCCTCCTCAGAAAAAACCTTCCAAAAATCCTAAATAGGTACAGGTAATTCCCCTCTTTCCAAAGCAGCAATGTGACCGTTACAACATTTATCATGACACTTAGGACTCCAAGACTTAATTTCATGGGTAGACCAGTCCAGTACAGGATTGTGCAATTTTAACCAAGGTAACCCCAAAACCACTGGAGAAGGCAAGTTATTTAATACCGCCAAATCCAAATTCTCTTGGTGAATACCATTAATGGTGAGGGGAAATTCAAAAACCTTGTGAGTAATACATTTCAAAGGAGAGCCATCAACAGCAACCACAGAAATAGGAGATGACAAAAGTTTGGATTCTAATTTAAATTTTTCCAAAAATCCCTTATCAATCACATTGAGTGCAGTACCACAATCCACAAATACTCAAAATTCAATCAATTCCTCCTGAAATGAGGTGCTCCCAGAAAGAATACTCCCTGTAAGTTTAAACAAGCTATACGGGGGCGTAACTGACCTTTTTTTTTTCTTTGTTCAAACGAAGCACACAGTTCTTAATAAAGTGGTCAGATTTACCGTAATAAAAACATAATCCCTTAGCAAACCTGCGGTCTTTTTCCTGAGAATGGGGTGACATAGCCCCAATCTCCATCGGTTCTCCACCTTCCGAGCAGACCCTCTGAAAACTAGGAGCGGCCATAGCAGTAGATTTCTCTTCATTAATCCTAGCACGCAGTTTCCTGTCCACACGTATAGCTAATTGCATTGCCTCCTGCAAGGTTCCAGGTGTTGGGAAGGCAATCAGCAGATCCTTAACCCTTTCACCTAGACCAGCAAGAAACATACTTTTTAATGCCGAGTCATTCCATTCCACTTCGGCTGACCATCTTCTGAAGTATGTACAATAATTTTCCACATCACCAGATCCCTGCTTCAAACGTCTTAATTCAGTCTCAGCAGATGAGACTCGATCAGGATCATCATACAACAACCCCATAGCAGAAAAAAAATCTTCCACTGATTTAAAACATGGATCATTAAGTTGGAGAGAAAAGGCCCATCCCTGTGGTTCTTTGCGCAAAAGTGACATTATAAACCCAATGTGCTGTGATTCATTCCCAGAGGATCTGGGTCTTAAATGAAAATATAATAAACAAGCGTTTTTAAAGGAAAAAAAATCTTGCTGTTTACCATAAAAAAAATCTGGCAGTCCTACCTTCGGTTCCACAAAATGCGCTCCAGGACAGCTACTCACGTGTTGCTGGAGCTCGGCCACCTCCAAAGACAGTCCCTGTAGGCGATGAGCCAACTCCTGAACCGACACCATGCTGATATCTGGATTTCTTTCCTTAGAGTATTTTATTTTAGTTTTGGGCTGGACTTACTGTTATGAACTGCTACAAACACTAAGGAAAGGTAGGAAAACTGTCCCTACAATAGGACTAAGCTACGATGCAGCGGGGGACCTGTTCCTTGTGAACAGACCCGCCTAAGTCCTCGGCTAGTCTGAACGCAGACCTATAGATATAAGGGAGGGGTCCCTACAAGAACTAAGGACTGGGATAAAGATGGACACCTCCTAGCAGAAATTGTAGCAGAGAAAAGACAAACAAACAAAAGGTACTAGTGGTCCAAAGACCAAGCAAACTACAGAGTTAGGTACAAGCACCTGGCTAGCTTAAGAGTAAAAGAAACACTGAAGTCCAGGAAGGCCAGAAGGGTGGAGCTGGATTAAATAGACAGAAAGTCATGTGACCAACAAAATAGAAAAAGAACTAACAGGAGGGTTCTAACAATGGGTAGTGCATTATACTATTTTGGGGACTATCTGGTGCATTATACTATATGTAGGCTATTTAGGGGACCATAATACAGTGTGGGAGATAATGTGGGGTCTTTGCACAGTGTGGGGGCCATCATACAGTGCTGGAGCCATCAGTTTGGTTAGTTTGGAGGCTACAGTCAGTATACTGTGTGGGGGGTACTATACAGTGAGGGGGCATTATACTAGGAGAGCATCATACTGTGTAGAGAGAGGCTGTACATGGGGGGAGACTCAGGACATTATTAAATGTTAAGTGTGCACTTATTGTTATAGGGGAACTCTGACTGTCAAAGGGGCACACAGGAGGGCATTATTTCTATCTATGGGGCACAATATGGGCTTTGTTTTCTAGGGCATTTCTATATTCTAGAGGTTTGTTTTACCATTTAGAGGGCACACCGTACCACACGGCAGGTGCAGTAATAGGGACACGGTAGCAGCGGCTCAGTATTGGGGTATTAGCAGAATGAGGTGTTTGTGCAGGTTGGGAATAGATGGGGACGGACCTGAAATGTAAGGAGTCAAATGTGTCTTTGTTGTGATCCCTGCAGACATGAGACTCTGAGTCCTGGATGGAGACATTGTCGTGTCGGTCTGGGCCAGATGGAAAAGATGGGAAAAGTTGAACAATTTAATCAGAAAGAACATCAGTAGTGTTGAGCGAGCACTAAAATGCTCGGGTGCTCGAAGCTCGGGCCGAGCTCACCGTGATACTCGGGTGCTCGACCCGAGCAACGAGCCCAATGTTAGTCTATGGGAGACCCGAGCATTTTTGCGGCGGCACCCCTGGCAGTCTGTAGAAAGCCTAAAAAGTGCCCAAAACGATAGTGACAGTGCTCAAATGACATGGGGACAGCATGGAGATCGCCCCAGGAAGCATTTCTGACCCCCAGGTCACTGCTGTCGGCAACGTGGTCAGAGGTATTAAGCCACTTTTACGGGCTCACAATAAAACATTCAAAAATGAAACTGAAACTGCTTTCCTGTGAAATATGTTAAGGAACATCCTTTCCAGGGTAAAGACTTGTGTATAAGGTAAAATAAATAGCCAAAAACAAAAATACTCCTCCACACCTTGGGCTATGTTCACAAGTAGCATTTTTTATGCATTTTTGCACTTTTGTATTGCTTTCAACCGTGACAAATGCATTCACTGGGAAATATCATTTTAACATTTTACAACCTTATCTGGCCATGTGCTGTGTGACACATGCATACAGTGCTGAAAAGACATGGGAACAGCATGGGGAAGACCCCTGGAAGCATCTCTGACACCCAGGTCACTGCCTAAAAATGTGCCCATCAGAAGTGATCCTTGCCGCATCAGAAGATGCAGACTTGCAAGTATCCCCGTGCAAGTCCTTGTCCCAGGGCAGTGTTCAATTGTACCTCCCCCATTCCTTGCAATGCAAGCGCAAGTATGCAGCCTGCCACCCACCCACCCCCAGGCTGCAATACTATACTGCTTGCTTGCACTTGAAATTGGGCCTTTTAGACATGTGGAGGCGGAATCTGGCCACCAGGTCATGGCTGCGTCGGCAGCCTGGTATCCATACTCGGTCCCGAGCCGCCCCGCGGCCGGGTGTCCCTAAACGGTCCCCAGCCGCCCCATTTGTCCCGGTGCGCCTTATACACAAGCGCGCATACCAAAACATTACCTGTGCCCTCCCCAGTGCATTTAGTGGGAAGGACAGCCTAACCACAAACACGTTGACAAGTGAATGTGGCCAGGGATGGTCCATCTCAATGATGCCTTCACACTGGGTTAATATTGTGGAAGCCGGGACACAGTTGGACACTGGGATGCAACACGTCCTCCAGACATAGAGGATTGCAGGTCCTGGGTCAATCAGGCTTCAACACAAAGTTCAGAAGGTAGACAGCAGCAGTGGTCGGCCTCCTACAGAACAAGTAAATTATTCATGATCATGAGGTCATCCATCTCCTTAGCTTTCTGTTCCTTGGAATGCAAATGCATGTATGTAGTAGCGGCTAGGCCCGAGGTGGTCAGCGTTTTGGCGCATATCCTACCTCCTCCGAGGATTGCTGGATGTTTTCCTGCTACTATCCCAGTTCTATGACTCCAGTTAAAACAAAGCTTCAGGTGATGAATGATGGATGAGGTGGTGGCAAAGGAGAAAGAGCAGGAGGAACAGGGACTATTCACATCAATATCAGGCCAGTCAACCACACATGTCTTGTGGGATATATTTCTGTACCAAAAGGAGTGGTTCGGCTACACAGTTATAGGGCATCCAGTGAGTGCAGCGCCTACCAAAAATTTCGAGGCACTCCAACGCCCCTTGGAAGTGATATGGAGGTCAGAGGGTCTTAACTAAACCGTTTTTTCCATTTATAGCAACTGGGTCTCCTGTACACTGTTGGCCTAAGCAGTGAATGGAGGGCTTTCCAAAAATTATGAGGAACTGCAATGCCCCTTGAAACAGACGTGGATTACGGCATACTAAAAACCTTCCACCCATTATTGGGGAGTGGGTCTCCCTTAGTGTTCGCCTATGCATTGAAAAGCAAAAGCTGACTAAAATTAGGAGGAAATGTAATGCCCGCTAGAAGAGTCGTGGAGGTTAGAGGTAATTAAAAACAACATTTCAATGCCCCTTGGAAGAGCTGTGGAGTTCAGAGTGGTTTAACAAGACGGTTTTAATGCCTTTTCGAAGAGACGTGGAGGTCACAGTAGCTTAACAAGACGGTTTTAATGCCCCTTGGAAGAGACGTGGAGTTCAGAGTGGTTTAACAAGACGATTTTAATGCTCCTTGGAAGAGACTTGGAGGTCACAGTAGCTTAACAAGACGGTTTTAATGCCTCTTGGAAGAGTGGTGGAGGTCGCAGTGGAATAAAAAGACAATATCAATGACCCTTGGAAGAGTGGTGGAGGTCGCAGTGGAATAAAAAGACAATATCAATGCCCCTTGGAAGAGTGGTGGATGTCCCAGTGGAATAAAAAGACAATATCAATGCCCCTTGGAAGAGTGGTGGAGGTTACAGTGGAATAAAAAGACAATATCAATGCCCCTTGGAAGAGACGTGGAGGTCACAGCAGCTTAACAAGATGGTTTTAATGCCCCTTGGAAGAGACGTGGAGGTCACAGCAGCTTAACAAGATGGTTTTAATTCCCCTTGGAAGAGACGTGGAGTTCAGAGTGGTTTAAAAAGACGGTTTTAATGCCCCTTGGAAGAGACGTGGAGGTCCCAATGGAATAAAAAGACAATATCAATGCCCCTTGGAAGAGTGGTGGAGGTTACAGTAGCATAACAAGACAATTTTAATGCCCCTTGAAAGAGACGTGGAGTTCAGAGTGGTTTAACAAGACGGTTTTAATGCCCCTTGGAAGAGTGGTGGAGGTTCCAGTGGAATAAAACGACAATATCAATGCCCCTTGGAAGAGACGTGGAGGTCCCAATGGAATAAAAAGACAATATCAATGCCCCTTTGAAGAGTGGTGGAGGTTACAGTGGAATAAAAAGACAATATCAATGCCCCTTGGAAGAGTGGTGGAGGTCGCAGGGGAATAAAGAGACAATATCAATGCCCCTTGGAGGAGTAGTGGAAGTCCCAGTGGAATAAAAAGACAATATCAATGACCCTTGTAAGAGATGTGGAGGTCACAGTAGCATAACAAGACAATTTTAATGCCCCTTGGAAGAGACGTGGAGTTCAGAGTGGTTTAACAAGACGTTTTTAATGCCCCTTGGAAGAGTGGTGGAGGTTCCAGTGGAATAAAACGACAATATCAATGCCCCTTGGAAGAGTGGTGGAGGTTACAGTGGAATAAAAAGACAATATCAATGCCCCTTGGAAGAGTGGTGGAGGTCACAGTGGAATAAAAAGATAATATCAATGACCCTTGGAAGAGACGTGGAGGTCACAGTAGCTTAACAAGACGGTTTTAATGCCCCTTGGAAGAGACGTGGAGGTTGCAGTAGCTTAACAAGACGGTTTTAATGCCCCTTGGAAGACACGTGGAGGTCACAGTAGCTTAACAAGACGGTTTTAATGTCCTTTGGAAGTGACGTGGAGTTCAGAGTGGTTTAACAAGATGGTTTTAATGTCCCTTGGAAGAGATGTGGAGGTCCCAGTGGAATAAAAATACAATATCAATGCCCCTTGGAAGAGTGGTGGAGGTCCCAGTGGAATAAAAAGACAATATCAATGCCCCTTGGAAGAGACGTGGAGGTCACAGTAGCTTAACAAGATGGTTTTAATGCCCCTTGGAAGAGACGTGGAGGTCACAGTAGCTTAACAAGACGGTTTTAATGCCCCTTAGAAGAGACTTGGAGTTCAGAGTGGTTTAACAAGACGGTTTTAATGCCCCTTGGAAGAGACGTGGAGGTCACAGTAGCTTAAGAAGACGGTTTTAATGCTCCTTGGAAGTGACGTGGAGTTCAGAGTGGTTTAACAAGATGGTTTTAAAGCCCCTTGGAAGAGACGTGGAGGTCCCAGTGGAATAAAAAGACAATTTCCTTGCCCCTTGGAAGAGTGGTGGAGGTCCCAGTGGAATAAAAAGACAATATCAATGCCCCTTGGAAGAGTGGTGGAGGTCCCAGTGGAATAAAAAGACAATATCAATGCCCCTTGGAAGAGTGGTGGAGGTCGCAGTGGAATAAAGAGACAATATCAATGCCCCTTGGAAGAGATGTGGAGGTCACAGTAGCCTAACAAGACGTTTTTAATGCCCCTTGGAAGAGACGTGGAGGTCACACTAGCTTAACAAGACGGTTTTAATGCCCCTTGGAAGAGACGTGGAGTTCAGAGTGGTTTAACAAGACGATTTTAATGCCCCTTGGAAGAGATGTGGAGGTCACAGTAGCTTAACAAGATGGTTTTAATGCCCCTTGGAAGAGACATGGAGTTCAGAGTGGTTTAACAAGATGGTTTTAATGCCCCTTGGAAGAGTGGTGGAGGTCGCAGTGGAATAAAAAGACAATATCAATGACCCTTGGAAGAGTGGTGGAGGTCGCAGTGGAATAAAAAGACAATATCATTGACCCTTGGAAGAGTGGTGAAGGTCGCAGTGGAATAAAAAGACAATATCAATGACCCTTGGAAGAGACGTTGAGGTCACAGTAGCTTAACAAGATGATTTTAATGCCCCTTACGAGAGCCATGCAGTACAGCATATTAAAAACATTATTCCCATTATTGGGGAGTGGGTCTCCCATAGTCTTTGCCTATGCCTTCCATGCAAAAGCTGCCAAAAATTAGGATGGAGGAACTTGCAATGCCCCTTACAAGAGCCATGCAGTACAGCATATTAAAACATTATTCCCATTATTGGAGAGTGGGTCTCCCATAGTCTTTGCCTATGCCTTCGAAGCAAAAGCTGCCAAAAATTAGGACGGAGGAACTTGCAATGCCCCTTACAAGAGCCATGCAGTACAGCATATTAAAAACATTATTCCCATTATTGGGGAGTGGGTCTCCCATAGTCTTTGCCTATGCCTTCCAAGCAAAAGCTGCCAAAAATTAGAACAGAGGAACTTGCAATGCTGTCAACACGGACCACGGTCACCCTGGTGGTATAGTGGTGGTGGAGGCTGAGGATAAGGAGAAGAGCAAAAAACAGCTGATATGAGGAAGCGTATACCCATGTGTGGGTGTGAAGCGGTGCATGGGAATACACCTCACAAAATAACACAGTGGATTTGACTTTATGTTACTCTGCTGTCATTTGGTGATGATGAGAAGTCTGGCCCAATCCAGCCCTTGTTCATTTTGATAAGGGTCAGCTTGTCAGCATTATCAGTTGACAGGTGAGTGCGCTTATCAGTTATAATTCCCCCAGCGACACTAAAAACACGCTCCGATAACATGCTAGTGGCAGGGCAGGCCAGGACCTCCAAGGCGTACAGAGCGAGTTCATTCCAAGTGTCCAGCTTGGATACCCAATAATTAAAAGACACAGAGGAATCACGGAGGACGCTGGTACGGTCGGCAAGGTACTCCCTCACCATCTTTTGAAACTTTCCACTCCTTGTGAGAGTACCCCGCGCCTGAGGGCCTGTAAGCTTGGCGGGTCTCAGAAAACTGTCCCAGAACGTTGACAGTGTTCCCCTGCCTCTGCTGGATTGGAGTTGCGTCTCTCTCGCCTGTACGCCTTGGTTGGGCAATGAACTGTGACCTCTGCCGCTAGTGTGTTCAGATGGGAATTTTTTTAACAGTTCTGCCGCAAGGGCCTTCTGGTACTGCCCCATTTTTGTAGACCTCTCCACCTCAGGAATAAGAGAGTGAAATTTCTCCTTGTAGCGGGGGTCTAAAAGTGTCACCAACCAGTAATGACTGTCACCCAACATTTTGACAACGCGAGGGTCACGGTTAAGGCAGCGTAACATAAAGTCAGCCATGCGTGCCAGACTGGTAACGGGCAAGACTTCCGTGTCCTCACCAAGATGACGAATGACCATGCTCTCCTCCTCCTCCTCCCTCCTGTCCTCAGGCCACCCATGCTGAACTGGCACACCGGGCAAAATAGTGTCGGCTGGGGACCGAGTACCGAGGGACGGCCACCGCCATAAGGTTGCGGAAGGATTCCGTCTCCACCAGCCTAAAAGGCAGCATTTCCAACGCAAGCAGTCGTGAAATGTGCTAATTTAGGACTGTGGCCTGTGGGGCGTTGGCTGCGAATTTGCGCTTTCGTTCAAAGGTCTGGGATATGGACAATAGAACGATGAGGTGGGACGTGGACGTGAACGTTGATGCTGTTCCTTGAGAAACTGCCATAACAAGTGAAGACTGAGAGAAGGGGGTATCTTTGCATGCAGTATGGACAGGGGATTGCCTTGCACGCACAACAGGGGGTTCTCTTACACGCACAACAGCGGAAGAAGCAGTGGTGACACCCGCTGACACTGGTCGTGGACACTGGGGTTCGCCCCACAAAGTCGGGTGCTTTGCTGCCATGTGCCTGATCATGCTGGTGGTGGTCAGGCTGGTAGTTTTGTCATCCCTGCTGAAGCTGGCCTGGCAGGTGGTACAAATGGCCTTTTTGGGGTTATCAGCAGAGTCTTTAAAAAAATTCCAGACTCTGGAAGACCTACCGGTTATACTGGCAACGTCCCTTGTGTTGGTGTTACGGGGAACAGTTGCCCGCCTTCTGTCTGCGGCCACCACACTGCTTCTTCATGCCTGTTGGGGTACTCTGCCTCCCTCCCCCTGTGTGCTGCTGGCCTCGCTCTGCGTGTCCTCCTGCCACTTTGGGTCAGTTACTAGATCATCCACCACCTCCTCCTCTTCCACTTCCGCACCACGGTCCTCCTCCTCACTTCGTGGCAATTGATCCCCTGTCCATACTTAACTGATCCCGCGCCGATATCTAATCGATACACTTGCACATCCCTAATTGATCCCCGTCCATACACCTAAATATAAATAATTGTGTGATTGTACTTGTACATATATACTGACTGTATCCCCATATTTAGAATGACGTCCATGTTGGCCGGAGCCGTGCAGTGTACATCTTGCGCAATGTATGCATTCCCTGAGCTACCGCTCAGGGATCCATACTGCTGCGAGAGATGTGAGCATATCGTGCACTTGGAAGCCCAAATCCTGGATCTAAGTGCTCAGATAGCGGTACTGAGGAGCATCAACAACATGGAACGGAGTTTGCTGCTCACCGAGCAGACACTCAATGGGTCAACACTGGGGGTGGAGCTTAGTGGGGAAGCGCAGGCTGAACAGGCAGGGAGCTGGGTAACAGTTAGAAGGGATAGAGGGAAGAAGTATAGGAAGGCTGGTTCAGAACCGGCATTATTGGAGCACGACAGATCCTCTGACCGCTGGGGGAGTGTATGCTCCAGTAATGAGGGGGAGGGGGGAAGTGTAGGGCAGGCTAGACAGGTCCTGGTAGTGGGTGACTCTATTATTAGGGGGACAGACAGGGCAATCTGTCACAAAGACCGGGATCGCCGAACGGTGTGCTGCCTCCCTGGCGCTCGAGTCCGGCACATCGCGGATCGGGTTGACAGGTTACTGGGTGGGGCTGGCGAAGACCCAGCGGTCATGGTCCACATCGGCACCAATGACAAAGTGAGTGGTAGATGGAGTGTCCTTAAAAATGATTTCAGGGACCTAGGTAGGAAGCTTAGGGCAAGGACCTCCAAGGTAGTTTTCTCAGAAATACTACCAATCCCGCGAGCCACACAGGAGCGCCAACGGGAGGTTAGGGAGGTGAATAAGTGGCTAAAGAGTTGGTGCAAGGCAGAAGGGTTTGGGTTCATGGAGAACTGGGCCGACTTCGCTGTCGGCTACAGGCTCTACCGTAGGGACGGGCTGCACCTCAATGGGGAGGGTGCAGCGGTGCTGGGGAAGAAGATGGCTAATAGGTTGGAGGAGTTTTTAAACTAGAGACGGGGGGGGAAACCAAGGAAATAGGTGGGATGTGAGGCAAGCAAGGGGGAAGGGGAGAAGTGAATATAATGAGGGTGGAGAGGGGGGTGGGGATAGTACAGTTAGATCGTTAGAGAAGAATAGGATGCTAAATAACCCCAAAGTTTTATCTTGCATGCTGACCAATGCAAGAAGCCTGACCAATAAGGCGGATGAGCTGCGGGCGCTTATATCGGAGGAGAGGTATGACATCGTAGGTATAACAGAGACTTGGCTAGACGATAGCTACGACTGGGCGGTAAATTTAACAGATTATAGTTTATTTAGAAGGGACCGGAAACAGGGGAAGGGCGGAGGAGTCTGCTTATATGTAAGGTCACGTCTAAAGCCCAGACTAAGGGAAGATATAGGAGAGGGAGAAGAGGGGGTCGAGTCCATGTGGGTAGAGATAGAGGGGGCAAAAAATAATAATAAAATATTACTGGGGGTCTGCTATAAGCCACCTAATATAACAGAGGAGAATGAGAAACTGCTATTAGGACAAATAGACAAAGTAGCAAAACATAATGAGGTGATTGTAATGGGGGACTTCAACTACCCGGATATTGACTGGGAAACAGAAACCTGTAGATCGCAGAAAGGAAAAAGGTTCTTGACAAATATCAAGGATAATTATCTCTCCCAACTAGTGCAGGAACCAACGAGAGGGAAGGCAGTGTTGGACTTAATATTGACTAATAGGCCTGATAGAATAACTGAGGTACAGATAGGGGGGCACCTAGGTAATAGCGATCATAATATTATCAATTTCAAAATGCCCTTCAGTAGGGTTATCAATAAGGGAACAACTAAAACATTAAACTTTAGGAGGGCGAAGTTTGATCAGCTGAAAGAAAACCTTCAACTTATAGACTGGGACAAAGTTCTTAATCAAAGGAATACGAATAGTAAATGGGAAACCTTCAAAAGAATTCTGAATACTCAGTGCGAGAGGTATATACCGTATGGGAATAAAAGGGCCAGAAATAAGAGGAAACCAATATGGTTGAATAAGAACGTAAAAGGGGCGTTAAATAGCAAAAAAGAGGCATTCAAGAGATTAAAACAGGAAAACAGCAAGGAGGCACTAATGTGTTACAAGGAAAAAATGAGAACCTGCAAAAAACAAATAAAAATAGCAAAGGAGGAAACAGAGAGACGTATTGCTAGGGAAAGTAGATCAAATCCCAAACTGTTCTTTACGTATATA
Organism: Phyllobates terribilis; assembly: GCF_046119375.1. Lineage (NCBI taxonomy): Eukaryota > Metazoa > Chordata > Amphibia > Anura > Dendrobatidae > Phyllobates > Phyllobates terribilis. The sequence continues at coordinate 62,500,633 of NW_027362764.1, read as the reverse complement.
AATAGTAAAAGGATTAAATCGGATAATATTGGACCGATAAAAAGTGAGGAAGGCAAAATCATAGAGAAAGATGAGGATAAAGCTAATCTATTAAATAAATTTTTTTCGTCAACTTTCACAAAGGAAAAAGAACTAACAGGCGAAATGAGAAGTGACAAACTTAATCCTCCACTAAGTATGACAAATCTAACCCAAGCTGGGGTACAGAAACGCCTCAGTAACATTAAAATAAACAAATCACCAGGACCTGATGGCATACACCCACGGGTACTAAGGGAACTAAGTAATGTGATAGACAGACCGTTATTTCTTATATTTAAGGACTCTGTTGAGACTGGGTCTGTACCACTTGATTGGCGACAGGCGAATGTAGTGCCAATATTCAAAAAGGGAGCGAAAAGTGACGCTGGAAACTATCGGCCGGTGAGTCTGACGTCCGTTGTGGGCAAAATTTTTGAAGGCTTTATTAATGAGGCAATCATGGAGCATCTTGATGCTAATAATCTATTAACCCCGAACCAACATGGATTCATGAGGAATCGCTCCTGCCAAACAAACCTGATTGACTTCTACGAGGAGGTTAGATCTCGAGTAGATCAGGGGGAACCAGTGGATGTCGTGTATCTCGACTTCTCAAAAGCGTTTGATAGCGTGCCACATAATAGGTTGGTATACAAAATGAGAATGATGGGGCTGGGGGAAAATGTCTGCAAGTGGGTAGCTAACTGGCTAAAGGATAGAAGGCAGAGGGTGGTTATAAATGGAATATACTCAGATTGGGTAAGCGTCACTAGTGGGGTACCACAGGGGTCTGTACTAGGCCCAATGTTATTTAATATCTTTATTAACGACATAGTCAACGGGATAAATAGTAAAATATCAATATTTGCAGATGACACAAAGTTATGTAAAACAATTAATACAAAAGAGGATAGTGAAGACCTACAGAGGGATTTGGATAAGCTGGGTAGGTGGAGCATTAAATGGCAAATGAGGTTTAACGAGGAGAAATGTAAGGTCATACATATGGGAAGGAAAAATGGAAGTCACCAGTACTCACTGAATGGGAAATCATTGGGGAATTCAGAGATGGAGAAGGACTTGGGCATCTTGATTGATAGCAAACTAAATTGGAGTGCCCAAAGTCAGGCCGCTGCTGTAAGGGCAAACAGGGTAATGGGATGTATCAGAAGAGGTATAGCTGCAAAGGATGAGAACATTGTTCTTCCACTGTACAAAGCACTGGTCAGACCACACTTGGAATACTGTGCTCAGTTATGGTCCCCAATATATAAAAAGGATATAAATGAGCTTGAAAAGGTACAAAGGAGGGCAACAAAATTAATAAAGGGAATGGAGGGACTGCAATACCCAGAGAGGTTGGCAAAACTAGGACTATTCAGCCTGGAAAAGAGAAGGTTGAGGGGGGACATAATAAATGTGTACAAATATGTTAGGGGACAGTATAGAGACCTTGCCCGGGATTTGTTCAAAAGGAGGGATATTACGGTAACAAGAGGGCACTCACTAAGACTGGAAGAGAAAAGGTTTCAGCACCAGCATAGGAAGGGGTTCTTTACGGTAAGAGCAGTGAGAATATGGAATTCACTGAGTGAGGAGACGGTAATGTCGGATTCACTAAACCAGTTCAAGCGGGGACTGGATGCTTTTCTAGATACCAGGCAGATTTCAGCATATACTTAAAAATAGAATAAAATAGTAAGTTGATACAGGGATTTATTCTGACTGCTGGTTTCAGAGTCGGGAGGGAATTTTTCCTCAGGTGAAGATTGGCTAAATCATTTGGGGTTTTTGCCCTCCTCTGGATCAACTTTAGCAATTACAGAACTAACAGGTCGAACTTGATGGACGCAAGTCTTTATTCGGCTTTACTAACTATGTGTCTCGTCATCGTCCACCTGTTGTGACAAATTGCCAGCGTCGCCTTCCTGTGACCGTGGCTGTTCAAATATTTGGCCATCGCTACATGGGATCTCCTCTTCCACCACTTCAAGCAGAGTAGGCGAGGGGCCCAAATATGGAAATGAACCAGTGAACAGCTCTTCAGAGTGTCCAACTGTGGGATCAGTTGCTGTCTGACGACACTCGGCATGGTGAGAGGAAGGATCATCAGGGTGAGGAGGAGTATGCAGTCGAGGCTACTAACACTTGACCGTGTGGAAGACAGACCAGAGGTGGTGGTGCCCAGGTGACTGGAAGTATTATCTGCTATCCAATTAATAACCTGTTCACACTGATCAGTTCGCAATAGTGGTGCTGTTGTGTGCTTCCCTAGTAATTCGGTCAAGAACTGGGAGCGAGAAGATGTGGCTGTTGGTTGTGGCACATTTTCACCTTGGCCACGGCCCCGTCCTCTGCACGCACCATCACCAGAATGTCCAGTTCGACGTCCCTTGCCACTCGCCTTGCCCATTGTAAATGAAGGAAAATAGCTTACACTCGCACTATCAATGGCAAAAGGGTAATAAAAAGTAGATTAGAACCGTGGAAGAGGAAAACCACAGTTCTAGTTCTCTGGCCTACACCAGAATCTTTTAAACAGATGTATTTGTGTCTGAACAGTCAGCGAGACACTGAAACTGTTTTTTTTATGCAAAAAGGTGGATTACACCCTGATTTGAACAGTGGAAGAGGAAAACCACAGTTCTAGTTATCTGGCCTACACCAGAATCTTTTAAACAGATATATTTGTGTCTGAACAGTCAGCGAGACACTCAAAATGTTTTTTTTTTATGGAAAAAAGGCAAAAAAGTGGATAATACAGAGACTTGAACCGTGGAACTGCAAAACCACAGTTCTAGTTATCTGGCCTACACCAGACTCTTTTAAACAGATATATTTGTGTCTAAACACTCACAGACTCACAAAATTTTTTTTTTTGGGGGTGGGGAAATACCAAAAGGTTAATAAGACGGGTATTTGTACAGCCTGACTGAGGAAAAAAAAAAAAAAAGAGGATTTAGATGAAAAAAAAAAGGATTTTTCCTGGCCCCTGAGACTTGGGGCTAAGTCTAGCAATTTGAAAAGCAGCACACAGGACAGTAATGCAGTGTTTGTTGGTATAACCACTGCGTCTCCTATACAGCCTGCCTGCCTGATATCTGGGATGGATATTAGTCCAGAGAAGGACCTATTTCGCAGTATAAATCTCTCCCTAGCTCAGCAGCACTCTCCCTACACTGTCTGATTCTGAGCGACTGTGTCCTAGATGGCGGCACCCGGTTTTAAATGCTTGAGGTGACGCTGTGCGGCCAGTCAATCACTGTAATGCCCGCAAACAACATGGCTGCGGCATTACAGTGACTGGCTGCAATCCCTGCATGTTCATTGGCTCTGTAAAGAGCGCCAAACATGCAGGGCGGAGACCCGAGCTCCCGCCAGAGTAACCCGGAAATGCTCGGTGCTCGCCGAACATCCCGAGTAGTGAGATGCTCGGGCGAGTACCGAGCAGTGTCGAGCATGCTCGCTCAACACTAAACGTCAGCTGTAAGTTATTATATATAACTGTACTGTAATCTCTTTAGTGTTCTGCAGGACTGGTATCTACAACTATATGGTCACCATATGGCGGTCATATGAGTGTTAGTCTTTGTATAGAGATTTTTTTTCACTACTAGGATGCGCCACTATAATTGTAATCAGGGTTACCTGGTTAGGGGCCCACTCAGAAGTTTTTCCCCCTCTGAACCAAAACCCTAGCTATGCCTCTGTGGCGGCATGTACCGCACTACTGCTGAGGCCAGTGATAGGTTGAAGCTTTCATATTCCATGGATGTCATCTAAGCCTGACCACCAAAATGTCAACCCTGGAGCCAGCAGGAGATTAAACAATAAAGCACAGCTTTTTTTAATTTTTTTATGCAATTCTCCACTATGGTCAATCTATAATGAAAGAAAACCCATTTATGCCATTTTTGCTAGTTTTCTGTCTGAAAAAGTTACACTTTACTATTCCTGATTTTACTCTTACTCTTTAGAAAACACGTAGCAGGGCATGCATCAGTTTCTGATCCACAGACAGCATAAAGAGGTCTGCTCCACATTATAAATGATCACAAATCCTACTCCATTAGGCTACTGTTTAAGATTGGTGTATAAAACACAAGTCTTAGAGAATTCTTCTGAATGTGTTCCTCACGGGTTATTCCTTCAAAAACATACAGTACAGACCAAAAGTTTGGACACACCTTCTCATTTAAAGATTTTTCTGTATTTTCATGACTTTGAAAATTGTACATTCACACTGAAGGCATCAAAACTATGAATTAACACATGTGGAATTATATACTTAACAAAAAAGTGTGAAACAACTGAAAATATGTCTTATATTCTAGGTTCTTCAAAGTAGCCACTTTTTGCTTTAATGACTGCTTTGCACACTCTTGGCATTCTCTTGATGAGCTTCAAGAGGTAGTCACCGGAAATGGTTTTCACTTCACAGGTGTGCCCTGTCAGGTTTAATAAGTGGGATTTCTTGCCTTATAAATGGGGTTGGGACCATCAGTTGTGTTGTGCAGAAGTCTGGTGGATACACAGCTGATAGTCCTACTGAATAGACTGTTAGAATTTGTACTATGGCAAGAAAAAAGCAGCTAAGTAAAGAAAAACGAGTGGCCATCATTACTTTAAGAAATGAAGGTCAGTCAGTCTGAAAAATTGGGCAAACTTTGAATGTGTCCCCAAGTGCAGTTGCAAAAACCATCAAGTGCTACAAAGAAACTGTCTCACATGAGGACCGCCCCAGGAAATGAAGACCAAGAGTCACCTCTGCTTCTGAGGATAAGTTTATCCGAGTCACCAGCCTCAGAAATCGCAGGTTAACAGCAGCTCAGATTAGAGACCAGGTCAATGCCACACAGAGTTCTAGCAGCAGACACATCTCTTCAACAACTGTTAAGAGGAGACTTTGTGCAGCTGGCCTTCATGGTAAAATAGCAGCTGGGAAACCACTGCTAAGGACAGGCAACAAGTAGAAGAGACTTGTTTGGGCTAAAAAACACAAGGAATGGACATTAGACCAGTGGAAATCTGTGCTTTGGTCTGATGAGTCCAAATTTGAGATCTTTGGTTCCAACCACCTTGTCTTTGTGCGACGCAGAAAAGGTGAACGGATGGACTCTACATGCCTGGTTCCCACCGTGAAGCATGGAGGAGGAGGTGTGATGGTGTGGGGGTGTTTTGCTGGTGACACTGTTGGGGATTTATTCAAAATTGAAGGCATACTGAACCAGCATGGCTACCATAGCATCTTGCAGCTGCATGCTATTCCATCCGGTTTGCGTTTAGTTGGACCATCATTTATTTTTCAACAGGACAATGACCCCAAACACACCCCCAGGCTGTGTAAGGGCTATTTGACCAAGAAGGAGAGTGATGGGGTGCTACGCCAGATGACCTGGCCTCCACAGTCACCAGACCTGAACCCAATTGAGATGGTTTGGGGTGAGCTGGACCGCAGAGTGAAGGCAAAATGGCCAACAAGTGCATCTCTGGGAACTCCTTCAAGATTGTTGGAAGACCATTTCCGGTGACTACCTCTTGAAGCTCATCAAGAGAATGCCAAGAGTGTGCAAAGCAGTCATCAAAGCAAAAGGTGGCTACTTTGAAGAACCTAGAATATAAGACATATTTTCAGTTGTTTCACACTTTTTTGTTAAGTATATAATTCCACATGTGTTAATTCATAGTTTTGATGCCTTCAATGTGAATGTACAATTTTCATAGTCATGAAAATACAGAAAAATCTTTAAATGAGAAGGTGTGTCCAAACTTTTGGTCTGTACTGTATACCCTAAAAAAAGTACCCCAAATCTGATCTGATCATTTATGCAATTTAGCACACCTGTAGAAGGAAGGAAATCTGTCTCTCCAGTGCCATGGCCACCTATTAGACTATCAGATGGATATCTTTTTTTCTAAGGTTTGGCTAATATCCTTTATCATATAGCAAGGCTTGATAAAGGTAATCTGTCAGTAGGTGTTTTCTATGTAATATGAGAGCAGAATGAGACCCTGATTCCATTGATGTGTCACTTACTAGGCTTTGTTTTGCTATTTCTATAAAATCAGTGTTTTATCAGCAGGAGATTATCACTACAGGACTAGGTGTCTCCTGCCTCCTGGTCCAACCCCGCCCCCAGCACTGATACATTGTACACAGACAGCAGCCAATCAGTGGTGTGGGCGGGGTTACATAGGTCTCAGCATTCCAAGCTCTGCTAGATCTGCAGCAGAGAAAACTGTGATTGTATCACAGTTACTGCGTCCAGTAAAACAAGTGACACATCACCAGAATCAGGGTCTCTGTCCCTACATCTTGCTGCTGTCAGATTACATATCAAAAACCTGCTGACATTCTCTTTAATATGTTGGTCATTGACTTTTAAGGTATGTAACTCCAATAGATGGCACAAGTGATAGAGCTTTCTTTTTTTTTTTCCTGCAGGAAAACTAATTTGCATTATTTTTTTCCCAGGTAGCATTGCCTGGCAAATAATTCTCCCTACACCAGCTGACACTACCCCTGACCTGATCTTGTGATTTCATAGCTTCTGACTGAGCCTTACATCGAGATGCTGTCACAATATAGATTGCCATACACATAAGCTATGGGAAGCCTTTGGGAACTTGGAAAATATCATTTCCACCCCTATACATTGAGCATTACAGTTGTTAATACAGTGATACACAACATAATGTGTTTTCAGCCTCAGGTGGCTCTCGGCACCGTAAGAGCAACGACATTGACCAGAAAAAATGCTGAATGTTAATAATTTATACACAAAGTCAACCTCAGCCCTGGAATAATGTCTACAACCCAGTGGAGCCCTCTTCACGGGTGTTTCTGTTTTATTTAAGTGGTATCAAGCTTTGTTCTGCAGTCCCGGCATGGATTAGATATACATAAAATATAAGCTAATGCGGAACTTATAAAATAGTCATTATTGTTCTTCTTTCTTGAGTTTATAACAATGCAAAATCTGTATTAGGGTATGTGCACACGATGCAGAAATGAAGCAGAAAATTTCTGCATCATTTCTGCATCTCCCTGGCAGAAAAAACGCATGCAGATTGTGCATGCGTTTTTCCTGCAGAATACATGCGGATCCACATGCAGATTCACATGCGTTTCCGCATGCAGATTGACAAGCGCTTTCCAGGCGATGTTAGCATCACCTGGAAAGTGCTTGATAACTAGGTCACACTATATAAATCCATGCAAACAGCATGGATTTATACAGTGTGAACCGAGAGCGTGTATATACTTACCTCCGATGGCCCGCGCTGTCCTGCTCAATCTGTTCTCCCGGCTGCCGGCAACTTTGAATTGAAAGACCTGCCGACGTCAGCGTCACGTGACCCGTCACATGACTCTGACGTCACCGCAGGTCCTACAACTCACTGCAAAGTGCCGGGAACCAAGCGGGAGCGCTGCGCGGGCCGACAGAAGGTAAGAATACATTATTTTTTATTTTATTCTTCTTTTTACAGCTTTTTTAATGGTACCTGGGTGTGGATGAGACTCTCCTCTCCTCCACACCCGGGTACCATCCGCACATTAGAACGCACCAATTACGCAAGTACAGATGCTGTCTTGCGGAATTGGCGCGTTCTAATGCAAGTCAATGGCGGCGAAATCGCCGCGTTTCCGCAAAATTAATTGACATGCTGCGGATTTTTGACCGCAGCGTTAACGCTGCGGAAAAATCCGCATCATGGGCACAGCACATGCGGATTTCCATTGGGGAACATTGCTTCCCTTCTACCATGCGTTTTTCATGCGTTTCCGCGGCGTTTACGCAACTGCAAAAACGCCGCGGAAACGCATGAAATACGCATCGTGTGAACACAGCCTTAGGGTTTATTCACATATCCCACTCATGTCCAGCAAAAAAACACAGATAACATTTATCACAGACGTCCATGCAAATCGGTCTGAGGACAGACCCCAATGCACCGACTGGCCGCGACTCTCCCGACCCGAACGCTGTCGCTGCCGCTGCTCTGCCCGGCTCTGGTCCAGTTGTCCCCAGTCTTCAGTGGCATCATCAGCACCAACTGGGCCTCTTGGGCCATCATGATGTGTTGCCCTAAATTGTCATGGCATCGTGGGGCCTCATCAGTGCCAAAGATGCACCTATTATTTTTTAAATATTTTTTTAACCCAACCCTCAATAATTCAGCAAAATGGTGGCCATCTGGCTTGATTTTCCCAAAATGAATCACAAAAAAAAAAAAAAAAAATCATTCTAGCGAATCCAAAACTCAACTTTGAGAATATTTTTATTTGCCTTGAATCGATTCACTCATCTCTATTGATCCCCTATCCAGTATCCACGTGTAATGCAAATTTGTGGCCTCATTAGGTCTGACAGTCTGGAGCCCCACTGATCACGATAGTAAGAGTCTCAAAATCCCCTGCGTGAGTGACGCGTTACTGGGCGTGTGACAACTGTTCTGTTACATGTCAATTAACTGTCTGTGGGAGCAGCGGCTGCACATGCTCAGTAGTGCTTCCTTCACAAAGTGGACTTTGAGCTCCCTATTGTCTAAACCAGTGGGGGGGGGGGGTCTCATCAGATGGACCCTCAGGAATCATACATTTATTATTTATCTTGTGGATAGGTGATACATGTTGTTTATGGGACTAACTTGTTACACCCAGTCCAAAAAAATTGAGCCGGAGCATATGTTGGTGTGAGTGCAATGCATATGTGTGCATTCACACTGTGGCCATTTAACAGACAGAACCTAAGATAAAAACAAAATGAGTAAATACCTTGCCGTAACTAAATGAATGAATAATAATAGTACATGTAAATAACATAGGGTACTTAGCTAACATTGTTTTGATCAAAAACCTGTAAAAGCCATTCTCGACAAGGTGTACCCAATGGGGAGAGTACCTAACTCTTGTAGTTCACCTGACTGTTTGTCAGCAGATGTCAACATAGATAAGGACAGAGCAGGACCAGGTCTCGACTGTTCGTGGAAAGCTAAATAGACAAAATGGACAGCCCAAGAAGGGGGATCCAAGCCCCTGTTTGTACAAAAGTACAAAAAACTAAAGCAAAACCCCAAAAAATGAGCCGGAGACATAACTCCTGAACCTCAATGCAAAATCAGTAATGTAGTAGGAGGACCCCTAACAACCATGTATGATTTATGATTAGTGTTGAGCCACCCCCGTAGTGTTCGAGTTCGGTTCGGTTCGTCGAACACCCGTGTGTTCGCCGAACTGTTCGTCGAACTGTTCGTCGAACACCTTCGAACACCGTTAAAACCAATGGCAGGCAAACAAAAACACATAGAAACACATAGAAAACACCTTCAAAGGTGTCCAAAAGCTGACAAACTGCTCAGAAGACACAACTAACACATGGAAAAGTGACAAGTACATATAGTCATGCGAAAAGAAAAGAGGTGGAGGAGTAAAAGGAGGGGGAGACACAGATATAGGCATGTCATGCCCTTCTAAAATCCAAAAAGTGAGAAGCCGACACGGCCAGTCCGCTCCTGCCCGTGCCACCTCCGTGTCGCCGGGTTTGTGCCAGAGCCGCGGTGAACCCTGACGGCCAGCCCCCCTCTCCCAATACTGGTGCCTGTCCGCTGGTGGGTCGAGCGAGCCCCCCTGTGGTGGAGGCAGCTCTAAGCTTTTTAATTTAAATTGTCTCTCTAATTTGAATGAATACACTTTAAATCCATTTACAAGGATCTATTGGAGGGCAAGTCTCATGCCAGCAGCCGCGGTAATTCCAGCTCCAGTAGCGTCCACTAAAGCTGCTGCAGTTAAAAAGCTTTTATAAGAATCGAGCTCGGCTGTCCACCGCAAGGCATCCTACTGCCAGTCCCAGCCCCTATGCCTTGGGGTGCCTCCTGATGCTCTTCACTAAGTATCCCATGGTCCCGAAGCATTTCCTTTGAAAAAATTAAGTGTCTAAACTACAGGTGGTGCAGCTTGCTTAACAGCCGGGATAATCCGCTGACTAGCAGACACTGCTACTAGGCACAAAGTATTTCCTGGGCTAGATGCAGTTAAAAATTTGTAATTAGATACTCTCGTTGGATGCTGAGAAAGCATTCCATAGAGTCTCCTGGCACGCCATATATGATTCTCTTAAAAAGCTTGGGGTAGGGGTCTAGGGGACCCTTTTATAGCCAAAATCACGGCCCTGTATCGCAATACGTCACCTAGGCTGAAGATAAATGGAACTGTAGCACCCTGAGGGCTCGGTTGCTACAGACGTATTGCACCTCACCCAGAGCTGTGATATCTCACTCTCAGGTAAGGATGGAGTGTGGATCAGGACCCGACACCTGCATGCATTACACCACATTGCCGTGGGGCAGGGCGACCAATATGCCCCTGAGATGGGCACGACAGTCCCTGTCCCTGGCTGGAGTAGGGGGAGGGAACACTGAGGAAGGGGAACCCTGTAGTGCAGGAGCAGGGAGGAAGCAGTTCCTGGGTGCATTGAGAAGGGAGTATAAAAGGTGGGCACCATCTTAGTTCAGTGCAGAGAAGTCTGAGCAGAAGTGGCAGGGAGCAGGGGCTCTGCATGAGCTCTGCTCCGGAGGCGGGCCTAGTCACAGAGGCCCAGGCCTGGAAGAGGGAGAAGGAAGGAAGAGGAGCGGAGAAGGCTCCAGGAACGAGGAATGAAGGGATCCCAGGGGTGCGGACGGGCGAGTCGCCACCGCACGCCCGAATCCACCTGCGTGGAGGGGTCAGGCCAAAGGGGGAGACCGGTCCCCGAACTAGTGGAGGCAGGAAACGACCCTCAGCTAGAAACCGGAGGCTCTGACATTTTATGTGGCGCAGCCCCTCGCTACACCCGCTAGGAAGGCACCACATAGGGTCAGGGAAACTGGCGCCAAGTTTACCAAGAGGAGGCCCGAGGCAGCCGGACAGAAGTGTTGGTAAGAAAGGCCAGACAAAGGACACACAAAGGGGGTCCTGTGAAGTGCTCCAAAGTTATCTGGGAGTTGTCTGAGCCCCTCACCTGGTGAGCACAGTACGACGTGGGCAGCCGTTACCTGCAGACGTGGTCTGGATAATAAGAACTGTGAGTAAAGGCCCTGAACTGCATCACTGACTCCGTGTCGTTACTGCTGCTGCCCTGCACCATCACCCCCATCCTCCGCATACACTGCCCTGAGGCTATACTCCTCCCGTGGGGAGTTATGCTACGCTCTGCTGCACCCACAACACCAGCCTCAGTGGTCTGCCCTGGAGCGTCGGTTCACTCTGACCGCAATCCACGGGTGGCGTAGTCGGACATTTAAACATGAAAACCACATAAATAGTTCCGCCACTGGTTTGACCGCCCTGAGCCACGGAACTGGGTCGCCGCCACGAAGACTACAACCACCAGCATCCACCAAAAAGGGTCCGGCTCCGGGTGTCCCAAGGCCCAGGGGGTGCGTCAGAACATTTTCATCACCTTTCACAATCACCAATGGGACAAGGCAGTGATGTCCTCCGTCCCCTCTCTTATACATCCTAGTGACGGAGCACCTGCTCTCATCAATTCGCCATAACCCCAATATTAGGTGGATTGAGGTGGGAGGCACCGAGTACAAGTGCTCTCTATTTGCTGATGATGTCCTAGTATATATCACTCAATCACATATATCCATCCCTGCTGTTATGGCTGAAATAGATCACTTTGTTACATGGTAAAATTTTAAAATCAATGCAGCGAAGTCTGAGGCCCTCGATGTCTCCCTCCCCAAATCCATATAGGATTCCATCCAGTCCAACTTTCCCTTTGCCTGGCCCTCACAGGGTATCAAATACTTAGGAATTCCTATTCATAGAGACCTCTCCCATCTATGTTATCTTAATTTTGGGCCCTTTATTGAACAACTCCATACAGACCACGGTTGGCAAGTTAGAACTGTAAGATTCACTACGTGAACCACTGGTGTTTTGTGGAAAAGCACATGTACACTGTGTTCCAAATTATTATACAAAAAGTGTTTAGGAGTGATAAGGGAAGAATTTGTTTGTTTGTCAGTTAAACTCATTGATGGTGATGTGTGTCAGGGCTCTTTATATCACTGTAAGCAATTGCAGACACCTGTGCTAATTAGTTTGGCAGGTGTGTCCAATGAAAGGCAAGACTACTTAAGAAGGCTCTCTCACATTATTAAGCAGCCTACATTTTCTGCCATAATGGGAAAGAAAAAGGATGTGTCGGCTGCTGAGAAGCAACAAATTGTGGAGTGTTTAGGTCAAGGCATGACTACAATCAACATTGTGCGATGATCAGGATGAAGTGTCTTGGCAATCAAGAAGTATGTAGCTGATTCACAGTACACACGTGTGCGTGCTGATAAGGGCAAATTGAGGACTCTTTCCTACAGGCAATTACGTCAGGTTGAAAGAGCAGCGGCAAAAAAGCCTTGTCATAGCAGCAGACAAGTTTTTGAAGCTGCTTGTGCCTCCAACGTCCCCCGAACAACAAGATGCAGGGTCCTTCAGAGGTTTGCAGCTGTGCATGCGCCATCCTGTCGACCTCCTCTATCCACTTCACACAAGCAGAAACGGCTCCAGTGGGCCAAACATTACATGAAGACTGATTTCAAAACTGTTTTGTTCACGGATGAGTGCCGTGCAGCGCTCGATGGTCCAGATGGATGGAGTGGAGGATGGCTGGTTGATGGACACCCCACGCAAACACGGCTACAGCGCCAACAAGGAGGAGGTGGAGTAATGTTTTGGGCTGGAATCATGGGGAGAGAGATTGTCGGCCCCTTTAGGATCCCTGAAGGCGCTAAAGATGAACTCCATAATGTATGTGGATTTTCTCAAACAGCACTTCCTGCCATGGTTCAAGAAGAAGAACAGTGTATTTCACAGCAAGATCATTTTTCTGCATGATAATGCACCATCTCATGCTGCACATAAAACATCTGCATCTCTGGCTGATATGGGCATAAAAGGGGACAAACTTATGGTGTGACCCCCATGCTCCCCTGACCTCTACCCCATTCAGAACCTTTGGAGCATCATTAAAAGGAGTGTCTATGATGGCGGGAGGCAGTTCACATCTAAGCAACAGCTCTGGGAGGGTATTCTGTCCTCATGCAAAACAATTGAAGCAGAAACCATCCAAAACCTGACAAATTCAATGGACGAGAGAGTTCAGAAGCTCCTTTCGAACAAGGGGTCCTATGTGAAAATGTAACATCACCTAGAATAAAGTTTTGAGTTGAAAACTGTTTGATTTCAGTTTCTAACAACCTGCTAATGCTTATAATTTGAAAAATGACCATTTTTTTGGTCTTTATTAAAATGAAAAGGTTGATCGAAAAGTTTGGGGGATCTAAGAGTGTGGCAACCCAGTAGTCATGATTACTTCGAATTCTGACAATATGAGGGTCATGCTGCAGGTAGTGCAGCAAGAAGGCACTTATGTGCCTTGCGCATCTCGGAGCCCCAAAATTATTTTCCGGGCTAGATGCAGCTAAAAATTATTTTTAATTTTAAATCTGGTGAAGCTTTAGTATAGATGGCCTAATAGGATCAGTGCTGCACACTGCTACAAAGCCCAAATTATTTTCCAATCAAGATACAGATAAACATGATTAGTAATTTGAAAGCTTAAAACGGTTGGTAGGGTGATTTTAACCAATCATCAAGCTTTTACTCTCCCCAGGATGACACAGGGGTAGAAAAGTCGTTTCGGATCCATGATTTGTTCATCTTTATGAACGTGAGTCTGTCTACATTATCAGTGGAGAGCCGCGTGCGCTTATCTGTCAGCACACCACCAGCAGTGCTGAACACACGTTCAGACAGAACGCTGGCTGCGGGGCATGACAAGATCTCCAAGGCGTAAGTGGCTAGCTCCGGCCATTTATCCAGATTGGAAGCCCAAAAAGAGCAAGGGTCCAGTGACACAGTCGTGGCTTCAATGTTTACTTGGAGATACTCCTGTACCATCGTCTCTAGGCGTTGACTATGTGTCAGACTTCTTGTCTCCTGTGGCCTTGCAAAGGATGGGCTAAAAAAGTGGTGAAATGATTCCGCAAAATTGATGTTACCAGCAGATACTGTGGTTCTGTTACGGTTTGAGTGCTGAACACTTGACGGTCCCACGGTTGGCAAGTTGGAACTGTGAGATTCACTACGTGCACCACTGGTATTTTGTGGAAAAGCACATGTAAGATTCTGCAACAGTCTCTGCTGATACTCCTGCATGCGTGCATCCCTTTCTATGGCAGGAATAATTTCTGCAAATTTACTTTTGTACCGGGGATCTAACAGTGTGGCAACCCAGTAGTCAGGATTATTTCTAATTCTCACAATTCGAGGGTCATGTTGCAGGTAGTGCAGCAAGAAGGCACTCATGTGTGTTGCGCATCCAGGAGCACCAAGTCCCTGTTGTGTTGGTGGCGAGGTAACAATCATGCTTCCTTCCTCTGTCCTCTCCCCCCAACCTCGCACAACAGAAATGTGATCAAGGTCTCCCTCATCTGATGAGTCTTCCATCAGTTCGTCCTCCACTTCTTCCTGGGCTCCTGCACCTTCCTCACTAGTTTGGCTGCTACCATGCGCCCTGGTAAAACCATCTCCCCCACCCTCACATGCCTGCCGCCTTGGTGCTGCCGACCGTCTGGACCTTGCAGATGTTAGCCCTTCCGCATACAACTCCTCCTCCTCTACTTCCTCCACCTCCTCTTGTGCCACCACCTGACTCCGAATTCTGTTTAACATGTGCTCCAGCATGTAAATCACCGGAATAGTCATGCTGATAATGGCATCGTCAGCACTAAACATCTTCGTCGCCATTTCAAAACTGTGCAGAAGGGTGCATAGGTCCCTGATCTGAGACCACTCCTCCAGCGTGATTTGCCCCACCTCTGAATCTCGTTGGCCCAGGCTATACGTCAGAACGTATTGCACCAGGGCTTGTCGGTGCTGCCACAGTCGCTGCAACATGTGCAGAGTTGAATTCCACCGGGTAGGCACATCGCATTTTAGCCGGTGAAGTGGCAGGCCCAACGACTTCTGTAGAGATGTAAGTCGCTGAGCTGCGGGATGCGAACGGCGGAAGTGAGCACACAGCGACCGTGCCCTCTGCAGAAGGCCATCTAGTCTGGGATAGTGGGCTAAAAATTGCTGGACAACCAGGTTCAACACGTGAGCCATACAAGGCACGTGTGTGACATTGCCCCGGCGAAGGGCCGCACCCAGGTTTGCAGCATTGTCGCACCCGGCCTTCCCTGGTTTCAGGTCCAGTGGAGACAACCATTCATGAAATTGGTTCTCCAGAGCTGACCACAACTCCTCAGCTGTGTGACTCACATTTCCCAGACATTTCAATGTAAAAACCGCCTGATGACGTTGAGCCCTACTGCCAGCATAGTAAGGAGGTGTGCAGGATCCCTTCTGCGCAGTTAGAAAGCTTGTGGCATGACCAGACAGGCTTTGGGTGCAGGTGGAAGACCGAGAGGAGGTTGAGGAGGCAGAAGCAGTGGAGGAACTTTGACATGAAGAGGATTGACGCACAACTCGTGGGGACGGCAAGACTTGGACAGCAGCCCCTTGTCCTGCTGTCACCATAGTTACCCAGTGCCCAGTCAGCGACATGTAACGCCCCTGTCCATGCCTACTCGTCCAAGTGTCTGTGGTGAAATGCACCCTGTCACACACAGAGTTTCTCAAAGAAGCGGTGATGTTGTGTGCGACATGCTGGTGGAGCGCAGGCACACCGTTCTTTGAGAAGTAGTGCCGACTGGGCATCTGGTACTGGGGCACTGCGACGGACATAAGGTCTCGAAAATCCTCTGTGTCCACCAGGCGGAAAGGCAGCATTTCTGTAGCCAAGAGCTTGCAGATGGTGAAATTCAACCTCTTAGCTTTCTCATGGCTAGGAGGAAATGGTCTTTTACTTGTCCACATCTGAGGGACCGAGGGCTGGCTATTGTGCTTAGACGGGGTTGATAAGGGTGTCCCCGGCAAACTGCCGGTCTGTGAGGAAGATGCAGGCGGACATGTTAGGTTGCCTTGATCCAAAGGTGGTGCTATCGATGTCGGACAGCGCTCAACACCAGCTGGTGTTACCACCTCCAAAGAAAATGATGACCTGCCAATCACGCTGGCTGTTGCGGGTAAAGAGGTGGCAGGTCTGCGCCCCAAAACAGGTGTGACTGCTGTCCCCCCAGTCACAGAGGATGAAGAGGCCGCGGATGCACAAGATATGGCAGACGGTGATTGGCCCGGCCGGCTAGGCCGCATTGTAGCACACTGAGCTTCCCACTGCAACTTATGCTTCATGTCCATGTGCCGGTTCATGCATGAAGTACTCAAACTATGTATTTTTTGGCCTCTACTTAGCTTTTGCTGACAAATGTTACAGATAACACGAGTTGGGTCATCTTTATCGATCTGAAAAAATGCCCAGGCTATGCAAGGCTTAGCACCCATGCGACCTGAAGAGCCACCACGACTTGTGGTGAGAGGCAGAGTTGTGTTTGAGGATGCAGTTGTTGACGTGCTTCCAGTACTACGTCTCTGTCCAGGAAGGCACAACCTGACCTCGTCGTCACTAGCATCTTCCTCCACCTCCTCTGCTGACCTCATCTCTTGGCTGACTGTGGGTTGACAGTAAGTGGGATCTCCGACCTCATCATCATCACCCTGTGCGTTATCACACCCGTCGTCCTCAGAGGCAACCTGTTCCTGCCCTGACAAAAAACTAAAGTTGTCGCTCCAATCAGGTATTTGAGTCTTATCATCGTCTTCCTCATTGTCTCCACCAACAGGAGTTACAGTTTGGGAATGAGGGTCTACATTATGGTCAGAACCTTCTGCGTCTGGTCCTGGATCCGACTCATAAAGATTCTGGGCATCAGTGCAGATCATTTCCTCGTCTGGATTCACAGAAGCGCTGGAGTCGACCTCTGATTCCCAGGCTATAGTATGAGTAAACAGCTCTGCAGACTCAACCATCTGTTCTACCTCATACTCAGACGGGCAGCTGGAGATTTGGGAGCTGTGAGGAAGCAAGTGTGATTGGGGTGACACCTTTGAGGACTGGAGTATTTGTGATGTTGAAGTTGATGTGGAGGAGAGCCCACTTAAAGGAGCACTTGATATCCGTTGAAGCACCTGCTGTTTTTGTGCCTCATCTGGAATTTGTAGCGATTGGCGTGGCTGTAAGAAAAGGATCTTATCACATTGTCCGCTAAAAGAAGTAGACATTTTAGTTTGGCTGGAAGATGGTCTTTCTTCTGCAGATGTTACTGTTGCTTTAACACTTACCCCACGGACACAACCTTTTTTCCCCTTCCCAACACGCCTATTCCCCTTTCCACCAGCAGCAGGCCTTTTTCCACTCATTTTGGTGGTTAACTAATTCACAACACTGGAGTTGTTTGCACAAAAAAACAATGGATGGTAACCGAGCAGAGCTGAGTGGCCAAACTGTGGTATTAGGCCAAAACTATTGGCTGGGTTAGATGCAGAAAAAAATTATTTTGAATTTGCAACCTGATGGAGGTCAGTATAGATGGACTAATACAAATAGTCCCATACACTGCTAGAAGCCCAAATATTTTTTCAGAGGTACTGTAGATGCAGATAAAAATTATTTTTAATTTGCAACCTGATGGAGGTCAGTATAGATGGACTAATAGACCAAGTCCCACACACTGCTAGAAGCCCAAATATTTTTTCAGAGCTAGATGCAGAAAAAAATTATTTTTAATTTGCAACCTGATGGAGGTCAGTATAGATGGACTAATAGACCAAGTCCCACACACCGCTAGAAGCCCAACTATTTTTTCAGAGCTAGATGCAGAAAAAAATTATATTCAATTTGCAACCTGCTGGAGGTCAGTATAGAAGGACTAATAGAACAAGTCCCACACACTGCTAGAAGCCCAAATATTTTTTCAGAGCTAGATGCAGAAAAAAATTATTTTTAATTTGCAACCTGATGGAGGTCAGTATAGATGGACTAATAGACCAAGTCCCACACACCGCTAGAAGCCCAAATATTTTTTCAGAGCTAGATGCAGAAAAAAATTATTTTTAATTTGCAACCTGATGGAGGTCAGTATAGATGGACTAATAGACCAAGTCCCACACACTGCTAGAAGCCCAAATATTTTTTCAGAGCTAGATGCAGAAAAAAATTATTTTTAATTTGCAACCTGATGGAGGTCAGTATAGATGGACTAATAGACCAAGTCCCACACACCGCTAGAAGCCCAAATATTTTTTCAGAGCTTGATGCAGAAAAAAATTATTTTTAATTTGCAACCTGATGGAGGTCAGTATAGATTGACTAATAGACCAAGTCCCACACACTGCTAGAAGCCCAAATATTTTTTCAGAGCTAGATGCAGAAAAAAATTATTTTTAATTTGCAACCTGATGGAGGTCAGTATAGATGGACTAATAGACCAAGTCCCACACACCGCTAGAAGCCCAACTATTTTTTCAGAGCTAGATGCAGAAAAAAATTATATTCAATTTGCAACCTGCTGGAGGTCAGTATAGAAGGACTAATAGAACAAGTCCCACACACTGCTAGAAGCCCAAATATTTTTTCAGAGCTAAATGAAGAAAAAAATTATTTTTAATTTGCAACCTGATGGAGGTCAGTATAGATGGACTAATAGACCAAGTCCCACACACTGCTAGAAGCCCAAATATTTTTTCAGAGCTAGATGCAGAAAAAAATTATTTTTAATTTGCAACCTGATGGAGGTCAGTATAGATGGACTAATAGACCAAGTCCCACACACTGCTAGAAGACCAAATATTTTTTCAGAGCTAGATGCAGAAAAAAAATATTTTTAATTTGCAACCTGATGGAGGTCAGTATAGATGGACTAATAGACCAAGTCCCACACACTGCTAGAAGCCCAAATATTTTTTCAGAGCTAGATGCAGAAAAAAATTATTTTTAATTTGCAACCTGATGGAGGTCAGTATAGATGGACTAATAGACCAAGTCCCACACACCGCTAGAAGCCCAACTATTTTTTCAGAGCTAGATGCAGAAAAAAATTATATTCAATTTGCAACCTGCTGGAGGTCAGTATAGAAGGACTAATAGAACAAGTCCCACACACTGCTAGAAGCCCAAATATTTTTTCAGAGCTAAATGAAGAAAAAAATTATTTTTAATTTGCAACCTGATGGAGGTCAGTATAGATGGACTAATAGACCAAGTCCCACACACTGCTAGAAGCCCAAATATTTTTTCAGAGCTAGATGCAGAAAAAAATTATATTCAGTTTGCAACCTGATGGAGGTCAGTATAGATGGACTAATAGAATGATGCTATGCCCAAAAGATTTTACTTCACTAGGTGCAGTAAAAAAATTGGTATTCTATACACAGGTGTTATATCTTGCAACACAGATAGGCTACTCCACTGACTAACACACTCTGCAATAGGCCAAAAAGGATTAGCTTTGCTAGATTCAGCCAAATGCTGTGAAAAAAACTTGCACAGCACTGGCACAGACCTGCCTGGCAAAAACTGATAGGAACTGATGTAACCTAGTCCTGAAAAGGACTCCAATTACAATTAGTCTTTACTCCCACAACCTATCTATTTAAGAGCACAGACCTCCCTGATAAAAGTCGTAGGAAATGCTGTAACCTAGTCCTTAAAAGGACTGCAATCACAACTATTCCCTACTCCCAAGCTATCTGTATATTTGTGCGAAAATTGGCTTGAAATTAACAAGGTATAGCGCACACAGCAACAGCGGTGCCGTCTAACACGCAGCTGCAGCAGTGAGAAAATGGTGGCGACGGGGAAAATGGCTGGGTCTTATAGGGCAAGGACATGTGACATACACTGCCAATGACACATGCCCTTGCTTGTGTGAAAAAAAGCACTTCGCTCCGTGTGTGCGCTGCTGATAGGCTGACAGATTGCACCTCCCCACTGCAAATGCGGGAAAGAGAAAAAAAAATGGAGATCTTCATTGTTCCTGCAGAGATCCATCCCCTGCCCCTCCCCCCGCCCCGCTGTACACTCAAACTGCGTATTAACATTAATTTTCATCATTACTGAGAAAAAATCCAGTTATGATTTTGGTGCACGAACAGTTATCGAACATAACCTCGAACAGCCGAATTTTTCTCAAATTGTTCGTGTTCGCCGAACGGCTCGAACACCGCCCAAAACAGCTCGAATTTGAGATTGGCGAACAGTTCGAGTAGAACAACGCTCATCTCTATTTATGATACTTATGTATCTTTATATGGCAAGGTGGCCTTGGACACTAGAACTTGGTACAACTGTTACTGCACCTTCTAAAGCTATTGATCATTCTATCAGAGGGTTGGTCCTACCATAAAATTTCAAATTCATTGTACTGATCATGAAAATTAACAACTGCAATTTGCATGCTATAAAAAATAATCCAATGAAGAGATATGACACTTACATGGTATGGTGCCACTTAGTGTTCAAACTGTATAGCAATGTGTATGTCCATCTAATGAGTGATGGTGGTCCCATATGCTTAGGCGCTCTTTCAACAGTGAGGGCTCAGCATATTGGTCTTTTATACACGGCCGAGCATTTAATAGAAAATATTTTATTCTAGAAGCAATGTAAATTACGTTAAAAGAGATATTAACAGTTTTTCAGGGCATTTGGTATGAAAAAAATGTATTGGATAAGACTTGTAAAGTGTTACATACCTGTCTCAGGTATCCCAGGCTTTGCTTCCTTCACCTTGGTCCGCTGCCCCCTGTTGTTCTCCACGTCAGGTTTTGCAGATTGTCTGGCCTGGCTCAGTGACGTCATCTCCCTTATCCTGTTTAAGACCCATTAGGACACACACCTGTGTCTAAGGATTGAGTCACAAGACTTTCCTTTGGTGTACTCCACCTTCTGTTCACACCGTGTTTTAACTTGTTACCATTCCTACTGGGTTCCACTGAATCCATCCTGCTGCTCCTAAGTTTCCACCGCAGCAGCCCCAATGCGCGTTTCACGCTGGCTTCCTCGAAACGCGCGTTTGGGGCTGCTGTGGTGGTGTCCCACACTGATATACCATGGGTAAGAGCCTGCTCTGAGATTGCTGTGGTCCATGTATTTAACATATGATATTCTTTGGTACTGATTTAGGACTGAGCAGCATTTGTGAGTTAATACTGTATGCACTGGCAATTGTAAACTGATTTTTTTACCTATATGTGCTCTCCCCAAACCAGATATAGAAGTAATTGTGGGCACCATATATTGTTTAATACCTGATCTGATCTGTTTATCATGAATTATCTTTCAATATATGTATAATTGGCTATGTAGTCTATTTGGATTTAATAAAATGGAGTTTTTTTATGGACATTATACTCCGGTTCTTCTGTGTTACATGAAAGGAGGGACATGCATGATTGGGTGACAACATCAGAATATGGGGCTGTGCAGATTTGCAGTTGTCACCCAATTTTTGCTTGGATTGTTGCCTTGAAATGGCTCAGACATATTCTGCCTGACCTTCTATTATTCTGAATTATGTAGTGACATCATCCATAATGATGACTGGTCAGAATTCACATGGGTAACTGTTTAACTAATCCATTTTTTTTTTATCAGGGCTTGCATTGTTAATGGTAGAAACTTCAGCGGGGGCTGATAAATATTCACAATCTCCTTTTTGTATATCATGGGATAGGTGTAATATGGAATTATGCTGCCAGCGCTGAGTGAGGAGGGTAATCCAATGATCGGGAATTTATTAGTACCCCTCATACATGATCTGTATCTGATTCTAGAGAGAAGTCACAATATTGTGCCCGTACCACAGCAGCAATGTTACGATTTTATATCCGCTCCTCACTTAGTGCATGATGTACGGCGTTTATGCGATGGCCATTTTGCTCATTATAAATTAAATCATCCTATATAATCTATCATGTATTACAGCAAGTGAAGCCGAGGAGTTATTTGTCAATGTCTCCCGGAGCAATGCCGGGCCTGGCGCTCCACCAGATGAATCAAATAAACTGTTATTCAAGCTGAATTACTTTGATAGATCTCCTGCACTTTTTGCTGCTGTTTGGGTGATGTATGAACTTGCTGGAGCTCATTCAGCTGCGGCGGCCATAGGTGATTCTGTTTGTTGGTGGCGGTCAGTAAATCTGCCCGTTTTGTCTTCATGCCGCTGACTGCCGCAGCTGCCGGGATATTGACGGATAAAAGCATGACATTCTTTATTTGCAGATATTAAACAGCAGGAATTGACCGGGATACATGTCATGTAATTTCATCGTGCCCATTGCTGGAATTCTAATAGTTACAAGGGAAAATTGATCATTCCACATTCATTTCTGGAGCAGCCTCCTCGCCTGTAGCAATAGTGATTCTGGTACAGATTCCTTATCCCTTAATAAGTAGAGTGATTTTTTTTTTTTCCCTAAAAGGTTTTCCCAATAACTGATGACGTGGAAAATTGTTTCATTTTCTTTTTCTTTTTTTGGATGTGGAATGATACAATAGTTTTATAATTTGTTGCCCTTTTTGTTATGGCCCATTTGATGTGTGGCATGTAAAGCTTGGGGTGGGATTGATACGGGGGTCATGGCTTGTAGTTTTTTTCTGATCTTTTCTCTTGCTTTTTTTTTTAAACTGATATATTTTTTATTTGCACAATTATTCATTATAGGGAAACTATCATCAGAAAAGAATCTATTGCGCAAATCATGTTGTGTTTACATGACTTTTTTTTTACGTTGACATTGTTTTTTTTTTTCATATCGCGATCTTTATGAAAAAAAAAAAAAAAGGTTTAGTAATCTTGCAATTTTCACACTGGCCACTGTTTTTTTTTAGTATCATACTTCCTGTCCTTTTAGGAAAAGTTTTCAGCAGTTTCGTTATCATCAGAGGTATGATTACAATGACAAGTAATGATTCTTTACATAGCTGATAATAACACATGATCCACCAATCATAATAGATGATGTCACAGCTCACCTCCTCTCCCTCCCTTCACAATGACCCTTGCACACAATCATTAGATGCTTTAATACAAAAGATAGGGTCAGAGTCTGAAAATTATGGCTAATGTGCATGTGTTCTTTCCTAAAATAGCCCCAGTGGCCAGTATAGAAATTTTGCAATTTTCACACTGGCCAGTAGGGCTTTTTTAGACTCACATCACCTGTCCTTTTATGACAAGTTTTTAGCAGTTTCTTTATCATCAGAGGCAGGATTAAAATGACAATTAACACTTCTAGAGGATAACACAGGATCCGCCAATCACAATAGGTGAAGTCACAGCTCACCTCCTCCTACTCCTGTACAACGACTGATAACACCTCTATATACAGTAGATAACACAGGATCCACCAGTCACAATAGGTGATGTCACAGCTCACCTCCTCCTGTACAATGACTGATAACACCTCTATATACAGTTGATAACACAGTATTCACCAATAGCAATAGGTGATGTCACAGCTCACCCCCTCTTTTTCTTTTTACAATGATTTTTGCACACACTCATTAGATGCTCCAATGCAAAAGATAGGGTCAGAATCTGACTATTGTGGCTAATGTACATGTGTTATTTTCTAAAACAGCAAGATGTCAAATCTTATAGAAATCTTGCAATTTTCATCAGTTTTCAGCAGGTTCATTATCATCAGAGGTAGGATTACAATGACAGATAACACCTCTTTGCACAACTAATAACACATGTTCCACCAATCACAATAGGCAATGTCACAGCTGACCTCCTCCCACTCTATTTAAAATGATCTTTGCACTTGCTTATTAGATGCTTCAATACAAAAGATAGGATCGGAGACTGACAACTATGGCTAATGTTCATGTATCATTCCTAAAACAACAGGAAGTTAGAGTCTTAAAAAAAAACAGTGGCCAGTGTTAAAATTGCAAGATTTCTTTTTTTTTATAGTTTTAATAGAGATTGAAAAATGGAAAAAAAAATCATTGCCAAAAATAAAAATTATATATTTGTCACAAAAACCTAATTTAAACAATAAGTCATTTTCTGATGATTTCTTCCCTTGAAAGGTTTTTTCCATGCAACAGGTCATCAATATCAGTTGGATGTCTGACATATAACGCCCCCTCCCATCATCCAGTACATGGATCAACCTTGCATACACTGTGTAGTGGCCATTTTCGGGTACTGTAGCTTAGCTCCCATTGAAGACCAGGAACAGGAACTATACAGTATACAGAAGTTTGGAGTTCCATCTCCATGCAATGTCGGTTGTAATGTTGGTTGGCCTGGCCACTTCACCAGATGGAATAGGGACAGACTGTTCCCAGTTACCAATATAGGTCTAGGTTCCATGGATGGAACCTTAAAGTATATGACATATCCTTAAATCACAAAGCGTCTATTTATCCTGTGGATCACGGCATTACAAAGAGCTAATCTGCAGCAGAAATTCAAGGGTCAGGCCTAGAGGTGAGCAAATCAATTTTCAAAACCCTAATCTATGGCAACTGGAAGGGAATCCTGCAAACATGTTCCCTCCCTTTCCTTCACAAGGGCACAAAAGTACACGGCATTCTTTATCCTGCATTCCCAATTTCTCTTTTGATTTGTAAGCCCGGGACAAAATCATCATTGTGGTATGATACATGTGGCGCCCCTGCGGGTTCAGTCACCACAGAGGTACTGAATCTCACCCAGAGGTGTGGTATCCCACTCTCAGGTAAGGATGGAGTACTGCCTGGGACCCACCCACCTGCATCCAACACTACACCCTTCCAGACCAGCACTGCCTTATGCTGAGCCCTGTCCCTGGTTGGAAGTGGGGGGAACCACACCCGGCAGGTACGATGGAGGGAGACCAGCCTGAAGCTCCGTCTCGTGGCCTGCAGCCTGCGGCAGCACCCCTCAACCTGGAGGGGGTTTTGATGAAGTTATCCCTGGAGGATACCGGCTTCCTCCGTGATGAGGTACAGGAGCTGGGCCAGAGAATGGAGGAGGCCTATCAGGCTGCCCTCGCCGTCTGGAAAAGTGAGCTGCTGGAGAAGTTAATGAACCGGCAGCAGTCGGCGCTGAGTTCCGCCGGCAGCGCCACAGCCCCGGTGGAGCCACTCCTGGACCAGGAGGCGACAGATAGTGCTGGAGCGACTGCGGGAGCAGGTAGGAGCGACATCCCTGTCCTGGGCGCCGCTGGCGCTGATCTACTCCTGGTCCCCCTTCAGGAACCTCCTTCCCCGGGCGCTTACGATGTCGACCTGCTCCTGGGCCCCCTGCAGGAGCCACCTGCCCCCACACCCGAATGGGAGTACGGCCGCACGGCCTGGGATTGGTCCGCGGAAGTTGAGGACCAGAGCCTCCCTTTGCTGCCCGCTCCCGCACTCTCGGTTGCCCAAAGAGATGAGGGAGACCAATTTAGATGGGATAACCCGGCGGGTGACTTCATGGGATTCCCCCGGGAGACCCAAAAGGAGTCCGCACGCAGAAAGGAGCACTGCCGGCGGGAACTTCTTCAGCTGGAGGCGGAGCGGCGGAACCGGCGGGTCCGCTGGGAGGACGGAGGCCCGCAATATGGAGGAGAAAGCCCGGGCCCGCAAAGCAAAGCCGGCCACACCCAGTCCACAAGTAGAGGGAATCGTGGTCAAGTTCGACCTGGATGGAGGATGGAGCTTTATCCGGGAGCCCCAACTTGGCACGGACCTCTTCGTGAACAGGCGGGATGTGGAGTCCCATTTCCAACAGGGACACCCGGTTTGTGATCTATATCCTGGTGACACGGTCACCTACACCAGGCACAGAGGAGAGCGGGGCTGGTACGCTCTCCATGTTCACAGGGTGGTGGAGGAGGAGAGGTTACCCTTGCCACCTGAAGAAGATGACCCGGCTGGGCCATCTAGTGGTTGGCCAATGTTCCCCCGGAGGGAATACCACTACTGACTGTTTGCTTAGATAGTAGATAGTTACCCGGAAGGGTATTGAAAATAACGCAGATAGTTCAAGTGTGTGCTTAAAGTTTGTTTATTTGCCTAGTGTACCCGGTTAAGGTACAAAGAACTGTCAGGCTGAGGACTGTGAGCAGCCAAAAACTTTTAAACTGTATATAGTTTGCACTTCTTAAGGTGCTTCTTATTGGTTTCATACAGACCGCAGAACAAAAACCCGTTTGGCGTGGCCGAAGATGTGGTCCAACAAGTGGATCAGTTAAGCCCTGCAGCCACGCCCAGGGCCTACGTTGAGGGTTTTTGGATGGGTCCCTCAAATTGCACCTTCTTCAGTGAGATGGACACCCGGTTATGGATCTCACTGTAGTTTACTGAAAAATGTTTGATATGGAAAAATGTTTTAAATATATGAAGAAAGTTTTATAATGTCTTGATAAAGAAACCTGTAACGTTTAAGAAAATGTGCCTCCCATAAAGGGAAGAAAAAGTTTTGATTATTCTTATATGTGAATGCATTCTAAAATTTTTGTATGTCTAAAATACCTTGTTTTTATTCTGTTCCTGCCTGCGGACGTGCTATGTTTTACCAGGGGGGTATGTGGCGCCCCTGCGGGTTCAGTCGCCACAGAGGTACTGCATCTTACCCAGAGGTGTGGTACCCCACTCTCAGGTAAGGATGGAGTATTGCCCGGGACCCACCCACCTGCATCCAACACTACACCCTTCCAGACCAGCAGGTGGGGCAAGATGCACTGCCTTATGCTGAGCCCTGTCCCTGGTTGGAAGTGGGGGGAACCGAGTGAGGGGGAACCATGTAGTGGGTGTTGGTGGAGGAAGCAGGCCAGGGGAGCACTTCAGTAGGTGTATAAAAAGGGGAGCCATCTTGAGAGAGAGAGAGTCCAGTCAGAGTGGTCTGTCTGAGGAGAAGTAGTGGGAGCAGGAGCTCTGTAGGAGCTCTGCTCAGAGAAGAGGGCCTAGACAGAGAGGCCCAGGAGGACCGGCTGAAGAGGAAGGGAGCAGAGGAAGGCTCCAGGAGTGAGGGTGTGGCACCCCAGGGGTCTGGTTTCCACAGTAACAGCAATGTTATGTCTGAGAGCAGGTGGGAGGTCTCTTGGTCAGGGATCCTGTGCATGCCACACCTCCTGCCCAGTCCTGGGAGGGGAAGAACTTCCCCTATATAAACCTAGGGCTGAGGCAGGGTTAGTAAGTAGAGAAGAAGTAGAGACAGAGAAGAGAAGCAGATCTAGGAAAAGAACATCAGGAGCTCTGTGGGAGCAGTGCTATAAGGAGTCAGGGGCTGGCAGCTGCAGAGCTCGCCCTGACTGAGAAGCTATCACCGGACCCGGAGTCCGAGGCTGTGGGGACTAATCTTTACCCAGCAGCAGAAACCGCCCGGCAGGGGATTTCAGGTCCTCTGGCCAAGAAACCCGAAGGCACGGTCACACGCGTGGGACCAGCACCGCCGTCGTGGAGCGGACGCCACTAGAAGACCCCGAGTCACCGGCCATACGGGTGAGCACCACACGGTACACTCAGGGACGTGGGCTACTTATACCCGCCTCTAGCAAGGTAGCCAGAAGAGTACAGTCAGTTTGGGAGGCCTACAACTCCGCCTGGCCAGGGGAGATCCCATCTGCTCAAGGACTGACCAGGCCCCGATCGCTAGCCAGTACTCCGGGAGGGTCTATCTTTATCACCAGTAAAGACCCTGAATTACACCGCATCGTCTCTGAGTGATTCCTGCTACCCCCATCATCCACGTCGGCTGCCCTGAGGCCATACCCCTCCCGTTGGGGGTGATACTATCACGCTGCACAATCCTACCACTGGCCTCAGCGGTCTGCCCTGCAGCGGCAGCTCCTTCGCTGCATTCAACGGGTGGCGTAGTCGTCCAACATCTACCGCTAATACATCGCCGCTCAGTTTGACTCCCTGGGCACGGACCGGGTCACCGCCACGAGACTACAACCCTCAACAGATCCGGCTCCGGGTAAGCTCCCGTGCGCGCGATGCCGCGCGACGAAGGCCCAGGGGTGCGTCAACTTTTGGCGTAGTCGGCAGGATTTCGTGCCCGCAATCACCGGGTACTGCGTGCCTGAAAAAGACTGTTCAAACTTACCAGTGGTGAAGATTCCCGCCATCCGGCGCCATCTTCTGCCTTCTTCCCGCCATCCGCGAAGTTTTCCCGCCATCCGGCGCCATCTTCTGCCTTCTTCCCGCCATCCGTGGAGTTTTCCCGCCGTTGGACGCCATCTTGAAGACGCCGCGCGGGAAGAAGAGGGGCGTGGACTCCGAAAGCGCGCGAGAACTGAAGCCCCGCCTCACGTCCGGACGCTGCGTAAGGTCCTGGAAGGAGCCCAGCAGACGCCGACATCACAGGAGCGCGACGGAAGGTCCTCAACCCTGACGATCCACTGCGGAGCCGCGGCCTACGGAAGAGGATCATCGCAAGGTAGGCCACGGTCCACTAGGGGGGAGGAAGATGTCGGATACGGAGGAGAGCTTCACTGCCTCAACCCCCGCCAGCGCCACCGCTGCTGCAGTCATGCCTTTCACCATGCCCTATATCCCGGGAGCGGCCTGGCTACCCCAGTACTCAGGGGAGTCACATACCCTGCATGACTTTAGAGAAAAGCTGGATAGCCTCTTCCAGGTGTATCCCCTCACAGAAGAGCAAAAAGTGAGCATCCTGGTGGCCCAATTAACCGGGGCAGCCCAAAGGGAGGTAAAGTCCTGGCCACCTGGGGGAAGGACTGATGCAGGGATACTAACCCGGCTGAGGGACACCTTTGATACCCGCACCTCAGCCGAGATCAAGCTTAGATTCTACGGGTGCAAGCAGCGAGCACACGAGAGTATAAGGGACTATGCCCTGAACCTACAAGAGGCCCTGAGAGCCATTAAGCAGACCGACCCTGACGGCGTAGGAGACGAGGACAGGCTGTTGACTGAACAATTTATAGAGGGTTTATATTGCAATGCCCACCGAACCCAGTTGCGGGCAATGGCCTTACAGGACCCTCATCTGGGATTTGCACAGTTCAAGGACAGAGCCATCCGGGTGCTCCGAGAACCGGCACCAGGTGGCGTTGTGACCCACAGACGCCCCACTACCACTTACCACCAGGAGGCGGCACCCTTGTCGGCAGGGCCTGTGGGAGCTGATGCGCAGGCTTTGAACAATGACCCGGCTCCAGACCTGCACCATCAGGTCCAAGAGCTAGCTAAAAGCATTGCCGCGCTAACCCGAACTGTGCAGTCTTTACAGGTTTCCACTCCAGGGAAGATCCAGCTGGCATCCGGACCGGAGGACATCCCGTGGCGTCGACCAAGGAGGACCCCACCGGCCAGAGGAAGACCCAGCGACCGATACAACGAGGACGGACAACCCATCTGCCGCCGCTGCAATCAACCCGGCCATATGGCAAGGTACTGTCCTTTAAACTGGCACAACCTGGGGTAGAGGGCCAAACCCCAGGAAAAAGATCATCAGGCCCATCGAACTGGCGCGACAAATATGTGGGAGGACGTCCAGTCTTGCCTGTGGTACTGGATGGCATCCCCATGAGTGCCCTACTGGACACCGGGTCACAGGTTACCACTATCCCGTACGTGCTCTTCAAGCAGTACTGGAATGACTCGGATATCACCCGCTACCCTGACGACGACTTGAGTATCATCGCCAGCAATGGTCAGCCCGTGCCACAGATTGGATTTAAAGAGGTGACCATTAAAATCGGTAGAGTCGAATTGGCGGCACAGGGACTGATCATTGTAGACATTGACAAGCACGAGAGTCACCCAAAGATAACTCTAGGAACTAATGTAATTGAAAATTGTCTTGCAGAGGTGATTTTCCTTTTACAGCAGGTTGCCAAGAACGCCAGCTCCGGCCAGCAGCGAGTGCTCCAGAAAGAGATCCGGGCACTGATGCGACGGCAACAGATAGAACTCTCCGGTGGTGAGATTGGTAGCGTAAGAATGTGTGACCCTTTTCCTATTGCCATGCCCCCAAAAAGTGAAATGATGATTTGGTGC
Source organism: Phyllobates terribilis (assembly GCF_046119375.1). Lineage (NCBI taxonomy): Eukaryota > Metazoa > Chordata > Amphibia > Anura > Dendrobatidae > Phyllobates > Phyllobates terribilis. Next base: position 62,470,676 of record NW_027362764.1, on the reverse strand, counting down.
CGGGCAGCTATTGGTCTGAGAGGTAGAGATTACCAGGCAATGGTAGAACCAGTTTACTCAGACAGTAGGCCCACCATTTTGACAGCACGGGGGGTGGTCAATGTACGCCATGGGAGGGTGCCCGTTCGCATAATAAATATCGGGAAGAGGGAAGTGTACCTGCCCCGGTATGCCACGCTAGCCAAATTGTATACCATCAATCAAAATTCCATACAGTCCGTAGAACCCTTGCCTCCATCTTCCCCGGAGGAAAGTAACGGCTCTAAGGAAACAATGGAGGACTGGTGTCAGCAACTACATTTGGGTACTGACTCCACTCCCTCACACCAGAGACAGGGAGTCTATCGGGTGGTTCAAGAGTACGAGAGAGTGTTTAGTAAACACCCGTTAGACTTCGGGCGAGTAAAGGGGGTAGAACACCACATCCCCACGGGAGACCATCTTCCCATAAAAGAGAGGTATCGACCCGTACCCCCTGCACACTACCAACACGCCAAGGGGATGCTTAGGGACATGAAGGAGGCTGGGGTGATCAGGGATAGCTGTAGCCCCTGGGCAGCTCCACTAGTCTTAGTCAAAAAGAAAGACAACACCATGAGGATGTGTGTAGATTACCGGAAAATCAACCGTATCACACACAAGGATGCGTACCCCTTACCAAGGATAGAGGAGTCTTTGGCTGCTTTAAGATCTGCTAACTTCTTCTCTACCTTGGATCTCACTAGCGGGTACTGGCAGGTTCCTGTAGCAGAGGCGGACCGGGAGAAGACCGCATTTACCACCCCGATGGGACTTAGCGAGTTTACCTGCATGCCGTTCGGACTCTGTAACGCACCAGGAACCTTTCAACGATTAATGGAGTGCTGTCTGGGCCACAGAAACTTCGAGACGGTCCTGTTGTACCTGGACGATGTCATCGTATATTCCAAGACTTATGAGGACCACCTGAAACACCTGGCGGAAGTGTTCGAAGCTCTGGCAAACTACGGCCTAAAGGTAAAACCCTCCAAGTGTCACCTCCTAAAACCAAAGGTGCAGTACCTGGGACACGTGGTGAGCGCTGACGGAGTGGCTCCCGACCCTGATAAGATCACCGCAATTAAGGAATGGCCAAGTCCCTCCAGTGTAAAGGAAGTGCGGCAGTTCCTCGGGTTGGTAGGCTATTACCGCAGATTCATCCCCTTTTTCACCAAAAAGGCAGCTCCTATGCAGGACCTCCTGATAGGCCAGTCCCGGAAGGCCAAGAACCAGAAGCCGCCCTTCAAATGGGAGAAGTTAGAAGAAGAGTCCTTCCGCCAGCTGAAGGTGGCCCTCACGGGGGATGAAATCCTGGCGTACCCTGATTACAGCCAGCCCTTTATCCTCTACACCGACGCAAGTAACATCGGGCTAGGAGCCGTACTGTCCCAGATCCAGCAGGGGAAAGAACGAGTAATCGCTTACGCCAGTCGAAAACTGCGACCCACCGAAAGAAACCCTAAGAATTACAGCTCATTTAAGCTAGAGTTCCTGGCAGTGGTGTGGGCAGTCACCGAACGCTTTAAGCACTACCTCGCTTCTTCCCGGTTCACCGTGTACACGGATAACAACCCGTTGACACACCTGGACACGGCAAGACTCGGTGCCCTAGAGCAGAGATGGATGGCCCGTCTGTCCAACTACGAGTTCACAATCAAATACCGGGCAGGACGCTCTAATACCAACGCGGACGCCCTGTCCAGGATGCCAAACCTACCGGACGTAGGAGAAGATCCAGAGGGATTGGAAGAAGTCGAACTCCCCGCGTTCCACCGTCATGGGACTATCCAGTATTCCCATCGGGTAAGGAGTAAGCAAGCCGCTACGTTTAACCCCTTGCCTCACTACAACTGGGAGGAAACGCAAGACAGTGACCCTGCCGTCCGACTGGTGAAGGAGATGCTGACTCGGCCAGAGGCTCGCCTTGACCCAGACGCTCCGGAGGAAGCCAAACAACTGTGGGCTGAGAAGAGTCGACTGTTCCTTTACAAGGGGAAGTTGTGCCGCAGAATGGTTAACTCCCGGACGCATGAACTAATCTGGCAAGTAGTGGTGCCACGAAGAGACGCAGCCATGGTGATGGAGGCATACCACGACGGGGCTGGACACTTCGGATGGAAGAAGCTGGAGTTCCTGCTGCGCGGGCGGTTCCACTGGGTAGGCATGAGGGGAACCATCGAGAGGTGGTGCAGAGACTGTGGCCCGTGCAACCTAAGAAGGAAGGACCGTGCCAGCCAGAAGACCCCCCTTCAGTCCATCGTCACCAAGCAGCCGCTGGAACTGGTAGCCTTGGATCATGTAAAACTGACCCCAAGCAGAAGTGGCTACGTCTACGCGTTAACCATTGTGGATCATTACTCCCGGTTCTTGGTTGTCGTCCCCGTTAAGGACTTAACAGCTCAAACAGCAGCTAGAGCCTTCCAGCAGCACTTCTGCCGTCCACACGGGTACCCGGACCAAGTGCTGACGGACCAGGGACCTGCCTTTGAAGCGGAGGTCTTCCAGGAATTCTGCAATCTGTATGGCTGCCGGAAGATAAGGACGACACCCTATCATCCGCAAACTAATGGACTTTGTGAGAAAATGAACCAGGTGGTAATGGATCTTCTGAAAACGTTGCCCCTGGAAGAACGCAGTCTGTGGCCTGAGAAGCTGCCCGACCTGGTGGACCTATATAACTACATCCCTGTAGGTTCCACCAACTGTACCCCGGCTTACCTAATGAGGGCAAGGCCTGGTAAGCTACCTGTTGACCTGGAGATGGGAGTCCTGACACCCGAGGACACTTCACCGGAAGCAGACTGGGACACAGAGAGGCAGCAGCAGTACCGGAAAGTACAGGAGAGCGTGGAGCGAAGTCTCGGTCTCGCTAGGGAAAGACAAGAGAAAAATTACAACCAGTATGCTCCCGCTGTTCCCCTGGTACCCGGAGAGCAGGTCTTGAAGAGGAAGAGACGGCTCCACAAGTTGGACGTCCAGTGGGAGAAGGACCCGTACACCGTACTGCCCTCAAGCCACGACAACCCAAAGGTTTGTACCATCAGTAAAGACGGAGGGGAAACCACAGCCATTGTATCCCGGGATCACCTGAAGAAGTGTCCCGAACAGCTACGGAACCCAGAAGGAGAGCAAGAAGACCCTCGACCAGTAGAGGAAAGGGAAGATATGGTTAGTACTGTGCTCGGAGACTTCCCTCGATCCTGGACTCAAGTCAATGGTGCAGTTGTGGTACCCATCCTCACGTTCCTCCAACCAGCATCCCAAGTGCCTACGGAACAACAGGTAGAGCTGGAAGAGCAGCCGGTCCAGGAGGCAGCAGACTCCACACAAGCAGAACAGGAGGATCAACCCTCTGCTCATAGTGAGCCTGCCGTACCCCTAGTGAGCCAAAGAGCCCGTAGACAGCTGCCCAGTTTACCCTTGACAGCTCCTACACCCTGTAGTTCAGGGCCAGACTGTCAACTCCGTAGGTCCACTAGGGCCACTAGAGGCCAGTTACCCGCACGTTGGAGGATTTGAAGTGTTTAAATTGTTTTATTTGTGGTCACCTGTCTGTTACTTGTAAATAATTATGTGTTTCTAGTTATTTTTAGGAGTCCTTGGTGGATTTACCGGGAATCCTTGTACAATTGGTTGGAGCGTAACCCAGGAATGGACTAAAGACTGTTAAGGACTCGGGGCAGGACAGACCCCTACCTGGTTACGTCTCCCTGTTTTGGTGAAATGGACACCTTTGTTTTCTTCAAAGACTGCACCCGGTTGCGGACACGCCGTAACCATCTTTATGTGTTTTTCTTATTGTATTATTATTGTTTATACCTTGTTATGTTTTTCTAAAAATATGTTTAGTCCCGGAGTACTAAATTTCACTAGGGGGGAATGTGGCACCACAGGGGTCTGGTTTCCACAGTAACAGCAATGTTATGTCTGAGAGCAGGTGGGAGGTCTCTTGGTCAGGGATCCTGTGCATGCCACACCTCCTGCCCAGTCCTGGGAGGGGAAGAACTTCCCCTATATAAACCTAGGGCTGAGGCAGGGTTAGTGAGTAGAGAAGAAGTAGAGACAGAGAAGAGAAGCAGATCTAGGAAAAGAACATCAGGAGCTCTGTGGGAGCAGTGCTATAAGGAGTCAGGGGCTGGCAGCTGCAGAGCTCGCCCTGACTGAGAAGCTATCACCGGACCCGGAGTCCGAGGCTGTGGGGACTAATCTTTACCCAGCAGCAGAAACCGCCCGGCAGGGGATTTCAGGTCCTCTGGCCAAGAAACCCGAAGGCACGGTCACACGCGTGGGACCAGCACCGCCGTCGTGGAGCGGACGCCACTAGAAGGCCCCGAGTCACCGGCCATACGGGTGAGCACCACACGGTACACTCAGGGACGTGGGCTACTTATACCCGCCTCTAGCAAGGTAGCCAGAAGAGTACAGTCAGTTTGGGAGGCCTACAACTCCGCCTGGCCAGGGGAGATCCCATCTGCTCAAGGACTGACCAGGCCCCGATCGCTAGCCAGTACTCCGGGAGGGTCTATCTTTATCACCAGTAAAGACCCTGAATTACACCGCATCGTCTCTGAGTGATTCCTGCTACCCCCATCATCCACGTCGGCTGCCCTGAGGCCATACCCCTCCCGTTGGGGGTGATACTATCACGCTGCACAATCCTACCACCGGCCTCAGCGGTCTGCCCTGCAGCGGCAGCTCCTTCGCTGCATTCAACGGGTGGCGTAGTCGTCCAACATCTACCGCTAATACATCGCCGCTCAGTTTGACTCCCTGGGCACGGACCGGGTCACCGCCACGAGACTACAACCCTCAACAGATCCGGCTCCGGGTAAGCTCCCGTGCGCGCGATGCTGCGCGACGAAGGCCCAGGGGTGCGTCAAGGGGAACCCAGGGGCACGGCGAGTGCAGAAGCCACCCGTGCACCCGAATCTGCAGGAACGTGGAGGGATCAGACCGCAAAGGGGACTGGCCCCTAACTAGTGGAGAACTACAAGGCTCAGCTAGAAACCGGAGGCTTCTGTATGTAATAGTGGGGAAGGGCTTAGCCTTCCCTTGGTGCTGAGATAGTTAAAGGGAGTGTTCCTGAAGTCAGACCTCTCTGAACTGTTGGTAGACCAAGCTAAGGGGTTAGCTTTACTGGTTCAGTCAGTAGAGTAAAGGGGGAACTTAGTGCCCGGATCAAGCCTTGAGTGATATAGAGCTTGTTCCTGGCTTAATTCGTTGTGGGCTGCAGTACCTGTAAACGGCCACAAGATGCCACTGTTCTGAGTGTAGATGTCAGGTTGAGTCTGCTAGCAGGGTTGCAGGCAGTGGTGAGTTAATGCTGTGTGATGACAGCTCATAGGGGGCGGGCACATTGACAAAAAAGCCTGAGTTTAGTGTCCAGAGGCGATTAAGAGACAGTACGGGGAATCGTGCGTTCAGCCTGACTATAGTGGCTGCTAAGGTAGACGGGAGCTCTACACCCTCAGACAGTGGGATCACTGACGTGCCAGTCTCCTCACGCTAGAGCAAGAGTCCTGTTAGCTGGTCGGAGAAACTCATCAGAGCGAGTGAGGACCCGAGGCTCTTCTAGTCTGCAGGAAGAAGATAAATAGGACTCCAGGCTAGGACGTGGGGGAGATATTTGATCCAGGTCACTGTTAACGTTACAGAAGAATCTCGTGGACTAGAAATAGAGTCACAAGAGATGCTTCACTTAAAGAGGGAACCAGGGCTGAAGATGTTGTCAGTGCCTGTGAGAGAGATGATAGCCTGTCGGGCCTTATCCATTATATCTGCCTGTAAATACTGTATATATCCCTCTTCCCCAAGTAAAGTTCAAGTTCTGGTTAAGAGCCTTGTGTCCTCTGAAGTTCTTGCTGCCCTGGTCCCAGAAGAGCAATGCCTGGAGACGGCCGCGATCGGATGGCTTGAAGTAAGTGAAGAGCAACACATACACAGCCACACTTCACAGGGAGGACACGTATTTTCTGTAGGGTGCCATAGCGAGTGGGGACTACAGCTCGCCCACGACTACCTCGCTGGGGCACCTTACATTTGGCGTAGTCGGCAGGATGCAAGCTCCTCGCATGAAGAAAGCGGGGAAGAGCCGACACAAAACACTGAGGAGAAAGTGTTGGAAGGCATGCGGCCCAAGATGGCGGCCCGAAGCATGGATTCCAAGATGGTGACGACGGCGGTAAAGTCTGGGAGAAGAACCGCCTATCGTGGGAGTGGACGGCGCTGGAGAGCGCGAAAAGATGTCCAGCCCCTACGAGTTCCGGCCCGAAGAAGGATGGGCCCAACGGTGAAGATGCGTACCAGGATGGGACGTCCAGAGAGAAAGAGGGCGCGGCGTAAAGTGAAGTCCGGCCCCGTGAGTATCAGCGCGCACAGAGAGGGGGCGCGGCTGAAGGCTGAGCGGCCGAGAGTGACGAGTGACACGGCGGTCACGTCAGAGGGCCGGCCTAGGAAGAGGCGGAGCTGGACACGCAGGATGCGCGTCACCGGTAAGCGACCGGCGCCATTTTCTGTCCGACACGTCAGGAGAAGGAGATCCGGCAGCGGACGTCTTGCAAGAATGGCAGCCTCAGAGCCCAGCAGCGTGCGAGAGACCGGCAGAGAGTTGGAAATCCTCCAGATTGTCACCCCAGGGGCCGCGGCTGAAAGCCGTTCGCCGGCGGGCTCTGCCCGCGAACCGTTACCTTTACCCCCAGTGGCTGTACAGTGGGCCACTAGGCCTGATCCGGAGCTGGGCCTGCTTCTTCACGAGCTTCGTGTGTGGTGCTGGAGCCGGATACCGGAGGAGTCGTCCCCCTCGGCTGAGGGAGGAGAATATCCGGGTGGGGCCGGAGCCATAGTTGCAGCGGAGCTAAGAGAAGGTGAGCGGTCCATGCCCCAGCGGCCGGTCACCCCTGTAGAACCTGCCGCAGCAGCCTCGGTGGCAACAGAGGCCCTCAGGCCCTCAGGAGGCGGAGCAGAGGAGAAGCCCCCTAAAAGAAAGGCCCCGCAAGAGAGCTTCTGGTCATTGGCCTTGGAGGCCCTACATTCCCCCTCCGTAGAGCGGTACACTAAGCCCGGAAGTCCACAGTGGGCCACCCGCGACCCTCCGATGACCTCGCGGGAGCAACGGCGGTGGACCGACACCTTCCTAAGAGGCTGGCTAGAGGGGTCCAACGCGGCGCGGAGGGAGTCAGTGGAGGACTCCCAGACCCGGGGGCGGGTTGTGGAGTTCCGTGTCCGCGAGGGATACGGGTTCCTCAAGGAAGAGTGAACTGGGCATGAGGTATTTATCAGCCGGGAAGCCATCAAACGCGAGTACCTGCCCGATCGCCTCCACAACCTGCGTGAAGGGGAAATTGTCCTCTTCGTAAAATGTGAGTGTGCAAGGGGGTGGTACGCGGCTGCGGTTACCCGCCCATATAAGTGGGAAGACGTCCTAGAGAAGGACCGGCAGGTCTTCCGGCGAAGGGCTGAGAGGGAGGCTCGGCAACGTCGGGCTAGGGAAGCCCCTGGAGGATTCGTCTCCCCTCCTAAGGCCGGCATCCCACAGGAAGAAGAGTCCAGACGCCAGCAGAGGGGAGATGGTGTTGAAAAAGAGGAGGATGTCCCATTTGGTAGTAGGGCTGGCTCTCCAAGTGAGGCTATAGGCTCAACAACCAAACACCCCGGAGGGGCCGAGGCGGTTCATGGTGGAGTCGCCGAAAGGACTTAGTTGGCTGTCAGCCAGGAAGTTCACAATTTCACTGTGACCAGCTACGGCCCCACGCAAGTAGGCTGTGGCAGCGCCGCCTCCTCGGATGAGGACCTCGGGCGCAGCTGGTACCCTGACCAGCCTTGGAGGTGGAAGAAGCCACCTTCCTCTGCAGCATGGGCCGCCTTAATGAGGGAGAGGAAAGAGTCCCGAAAGGAGTGAGCTGGCTAAAAGGTCCGTTGACCTTCCACTTTCTTCTTTAGGACCCATCGGTGGTGGTCCTGTCGGCAGTTTGGGACTGTTACCCAGTGGGGGCGGAGTGCCCCATGTTGACTTAAGTTGAGAAAAAAATAAAAATAAAAAATGGAGGACTGTTCACCTACCTCCTAGGCCAGGAAGGCCTTAAGCAGCACCCAAAAGTTGTGTGCCCAGGAGAGCTGCTCTTTTGTTTTTCTACCTTTTATTTTTCTTTTCGTTGCACCTGTTGCGCCCTTTTCTGCTGGAATTTATAATACTGAGGCACACCTTGAGGATGGATATCCTCAAAACCTAAGAGACTTGCGGCCTGGCGGGAAGAACCGGTGACCCCCGCTAGGGCCAGGAAGAAAGAGACTCACAGGGTGTTACCTGTGACTGTGTGCCTTAGAATGCAGCCCTCGAAGGAGATTGGGGGGCTAGTGAGGTGTTGGTCGCCCTAAAAATATGGATATGGACACTGTGTTCCCAGGGTCCTTACCAAGAAGGACCGGTACCTCTGAGAGGTCTTGAAAAGTTGATAATGGACTGTCCTGAATTGCTGTTCCGGGGCCCTTAACCCAGAAGGGCCGGTCTTCCATCCAAGAAGATGACCTCAGGACCAGTCGTTTGCTAGAATGTTTTAGTAAAAATTAGTAATGTGATATAATGTCATAGCTGCTGATTTGTGTTTATTGTTTAGTATGGTCGGGGACGACCAACATTAAAGTGTCAGGGAATGTAATAGTGGGGAAGGGCTTAGCCTTCCCTTGGTGCTGAGATAGTTAAAGGGAGTGTTCCTGAAGTCAGACCTCTCTGAACTGTTGGTAGACCAAGCTAAGGGGTTAGCTTTACTGGATCAGTCAGTAGAGTAAAGGGGGAACTTAGTGCCCGGATCAAGCCTTGAGTGATATAGAGCTTGTTCCTGGCATAATTCGTTGTGGGCTGCAGTACCTGTAAACGGCTACAAGATGCCACTGTTCTGAGTGTAGATGTCAGGTTGAGTCTGCTAGCAGGGTTGCAGGCAGTGGTGAGTTAATGCTGTGTGATGACAGCTCATAGGGGGCGGGCACATTGACAAAAAAGCCTGAGTTTAGTGTCCAGAGGCGATTAAGAGACAGTACGGGGAATCGTGCGTTCAGCCTGACTATAGTGGCTGCTAGGGTAGACGGGAGCTGTACAACCTCAGACAGTGGGATCACTGATGTGCCAGTCTCCTCACGCTAGAGCAAGAGTCCTGTTAGCTGGTCGGAGAAACTCATCAGAGCGAGTGAGGACCCGAGGCACTTCTAGTCTGCAGGAAGCAGGAAGAAGATAAATAGGACTCCAGGCTAGGACGTGGGGGAGATATTTGATCCAGGTCACTGTTAACGTTACAGAAGAATCTCGTGGACTAGAGATAGATATATATCCCTCTGTATATATCCCTCTTCCCCAAGTAAAGTTCAAGTTCTGGTTAAGAGCCTCGTGTCCTCTGAAGTTCTTGCTGCCCTGGTCCCAGAAGAGCAATGCCTGGAGACGGCCGTTATCGGATGGCTTGAAGTAAGTGAAGAGCAACACATACACAGCCACACTTCACCGGGAGGACACGTATTGTCTGTAGGGTGCCATAGCGAGTGGGGACTACAGCTCGCCCACGACTACCTCGCTGGGGCACCTTACATGTACTTTCAGGGTGCAGCTGCTCACAACCGCAACTACATAGCTAAAAAGGTAGCCACATAGGATTCAGGGGCCTGCAGGTTGCCCGCCAAAATCCGAGGTTGCCGGCTTGGGACACTGATTGTGAGGCACAGGGCAGGAGGGTGAGAGCCAGCGCAGGAAGATGACCGAGGAAGGCACACAGACTGGGGTCCCGTTACATGCTCTTGAAACACCTGGGAGTTTGCTGAACCCCTGCCTTGGTAAACACAGGACGGCGTGGGAGGTTACCCTGGTTCTGGTAACCTGGAGTGCAACAACTGTGAGTAAACCTTGTAGACTGCACCCCACTGTGTCTTAGAATTATTATCTGCACCATCACCTGCACTACACTGCACAACAACATCTACCTCATTAACCATCACTTACTGCCCTGGAGCTAAGCTCTGCCTGTGGAGAGCTGAACCAACTCTGCGGCGTCATCATCAGCTCCAGAGGATCTGCACCGCAGAGGCGGCCCCATATAGCCGCATACCACAGGTGGCGTCACAAATATTATATATATAAAACTTTAATTCCCCTTTTCTTTATTCCCCTTTTATTGACCGCCCTGGGTCACGGACCGGGTCACCGCCACTGTGACACCCCCAGCACCGACCGGCCCGGCTACCGAGTACCCCACGGCCCAGGGGGTGCGTCATACTCACATGGCATAATGTCGGGACTATTAACTAGAAGAGGTGCTTGGAATGCTGACAGGTAGAAAGAAGTTCGTAGGGCTCCTGTCAGGCACCAACTGACATGGTCGCTGGATGAGGATGCCACGAATTGATTCACTCATTTATAGACTTGCTGAAAAAGAAGAAAGAACCAAATTACTGGATGAATCATTCAACACCAGTCTTAAAAACGCAGACGATACAACATTGATAGCAACAAGCATAGATGGAATGGAAGACTTATTACGGAGTGTCAAGATGGAAAGCTCAAACATGGGACTCCTACTCAACACAAAGAAGACAACGATATTGATTACTGACAGTTATGACTGGAACACATTTGAGATGGACAACAACGACCTGGAAGTTATAAAGGACTTCAACCTACTCGGATCGATGATCACTCAAGATGTAGCGATGACCCCGGAAGTCAATGGGAGAACAACTATGGGCAAATCAACAATGAAGTCACTGGACAAGGTCTGCAAATCAAGGAACATTTCACTGGCGACATAGACACGGCTCGTACATAGTCTGGTCTTTACTGTGGTAACATACGGATGTGAAACCTGGACGATAAAGAAACAAGACAGAAGAAGAATTTACACCTTTGAAATGTGGTGCTGGAGAAGGATGTTATCAATACCATGGATGGCAAGAAGAACAAACAAATTAATTTTGGAACAAATCAAGCCAGTCATTTCACTAGAAGCAAGGATCACCAAGCTACGACTTTGGACACATCATACGAAGAGAGCAATTGCTGGAGAAGGACATCATGGTCGGAAGAATAGAAAAAACAAGGTGAAGAGGAAGATCAGCATAGCGATAGCTTTATACTATTAAGATAACAGCGGAAAAGACCCTGGTGGACCTATCTAGGCACAAGATCGATCCTCCTAAAGATCGTTTATCCATCAAATTGCCATGGCTCGAGATCAAGCCAAAGGCCGTTAAAAAAAATTTAAAAATAGACATCAGATTTATCCATCCCCAGGTGAAATATTGTAAGAAGTGGCTAGGGAGACAGTTTCAGCTGCAGAAGCTGTTCAGTGCTCAACCGTCTCTCACCACGAGCCTCATAATGGTCATGATTTCTGACTCTATGATAGATATGTAAGAGTGGTGGACTTTACTATTGTGTTCCTACCCCTGAAGACACCAATCGTGCTGTGCTGTATATTTTAATGTGAATAGTGTCATGCGGTTTTAGATATATTCTGTGATATATAATGTATAGAATGTGATAAGCATTATAGGTGTGACCTGGTTAATGTATCGTTGGAAACGGGTATTGTTAGCATAATAGGCATAGGGCACAGTAAGAATATAGGATGTGTAAAGTATAAGATTAGTGATATAATACATAGGTTAGGTTTTAGAACATAAGGTAGTGAGCATAGGATAAGATAGACTTTGGTAAACAATATAAATGTAATATGTTTAATATATGCAAATGCAATGCATAGTGTTTGTAAAGGTATATCTGTCAGCTACCGACATAGGGACAGACATAATTAAAGTTTGGGACTAGCCTATAGTGGGAGGGGTAGGCCCCAGTAAAAAGAGACTGCTTCCTGATAGCAGATCAGATAGTACAGTACAGTAACCAAGGTCTAGCTCAAGTTGCAGTGGGCAAGCATCTATTGTTCAGGTCAATGAGAAGCTTTACTGGAATCCCTTGTGGACATTCCTGCAATGCTCGGTACAGGTACTACAAAGAATGCCTTATCCTCTGGCGTACAGGGGACAATGGACATGGAACCATGTGAAGGGAAGGTAATGGATCCCGAGGGCACTGCGAGACTAGACGGGAGATCCTTGGGGCTGACAGGAGCAGTAAATATAGGGATAGTCCAGGAGGAATGGATAGTGATGCTGAAGACGTACTATACTAAGGAAACAAGAACTAAGAAGTGTTGTACCCAAAACTGCGTGTTACAATCTGATGAACTTGAACTCATCAGTAAACTTTTGCTTGTTGAAACGAACTGTGTGGCTCCTGAAGTTTGAGGCTTGGAGAAAGCGGTGGCCTGGAGAAAGCGGAGGCCTGCGGCCTACAAGTGAGTGTGATGCGCCCTACACCTGGAAGCACATTAGGACTAGGACACGATTTTCCTTTAACCGGTTCCCGACCGCCCACTGTAGATAAACGCCGGCGCTTGCTGGGCTCTGTGCAGCTCCGACGTTTAAAAACGGTGAGTGGTCTCGCAGTGCTCAGGACCCCCAGGGTCCTGCAAGCGCTGCGATTCCGGTGCAGAGCATTAGCTCTGACAGGGGACATCATCGGGACCTGATTGGATCAGGTCCCAGTGATGTTAACCCTTTGCTATGTTCTATATGCCGCGATCTATAGTGATCGCGGCATATAGAAGATAGAAGGAGGAGAGGGGTCGTCTTACTTACCTCTCCGACGACCCCTGATTGCTTCCAGGACCTGAGGTTGCTATGGCAGATGGAGGTCACATGACCGCCTCCAGCTCTGCCATATATGGTGTCCTGCCTGGCTCAGCCTGCAGCTGAAGCCAGGCAGGAGACGGACTGTGAAACAGTCAGCGAAGATCTCATGTAATGTAATACATGTCTATTACATGAGATCAGGGATCAGAAAAATAAAAATTAATGTCCCATACAGGGACTAAGTAAAAATGTAAAAAAAAGTAAAAAAAAAGTTTTTAAACTGTTAAAAAAAATCACAAAAATAAATAAAAATAAATAAATAAAATATTAAACCAATAAATCCGTATATTTTTACAAAACCAAAAAAAGTACACATATTTGGTATCGCCGCGTCCGAAACAACCCGAGCTATAAAACTGTCACACTAATTAACTCCTTCTGTGCACACCGTAATAAAAATAAATAAAAAACGGAGCAAAAAAATATGCTTTTTCATCATATTGCCAAACAAAAGGTGGAAAAAAATGCGATCAGAAAACAAAATAGAAATAAAAATGGTACAGCTGAAAACGTCATCTTGTTCCGCAAAAAAATGCCGCCATACAGCTCCATCAGCCGAAAAATAAAAAAGTTATAGCACTCAGAATAAAGCAATGCAAAAAAAAATATTTTTTTCTATAAAATTGTTTTGTGTAAAAGCGCCAAAACATAAAAAAAATACAGTAAGTGTAGTATCGCTGTAAACATACTGACCCGAAGAATAACGCTGCCTGATCACTTTTACCACACGCAGAAAGGCATAAAAAAAAACCTCAAAAAACAATTCCTGAATTGTTTGTTTTTGTAAATTTTACCTCCCAAAAAACGGAATAGAAAGCGATCAAAAAATGTCACGTACCCAAAAATAGTACCAATAAAAATGTCAACTCGTCCCGCAAAAAACAAGCTGTCACATGACTCTGTCGGCCGAAATATGGAAAAATTACATCACTTGGAAATTTAGATGGAAACCCCGATGTAAGTGCTCAGCCTAGAGCGCCGGATAAATGTTACGTAAAATGTTCCCAATAAAAGCTTCAACTCAGTCCTCAAAAAAAGCTAGTCCCCACTCAGGTCCATCATCTGTTAAAAATATAAGGGACTTCCAAGTTACTGGTAGCAGAAAGGCTCTGGAAAAGCAAAATGGCCCTTGCCCCCCAAAAGAAATTCAGAAAATTTTGTGCTCCCAAATCCAAATGCCTATTCTACAATAATTTGTTCTCCAATTGTCAAATAGCGCTCCCCCCCCCAGATCTCGCCGTATGGCTGAGCGGTACGATACAGCCACATATGGGGTATTGACACTTTTAGAAGAAATTGTGTGACACATTTCGGCACCATTTTTACCCATTGCCCTGTGTGAAAATGTAAAATCTGAGGGTAAAACATTTTTTTGTGGTAAAAATATAATTATGCTTTTTTCACTGCCCAATGGTATAAATTTAAAAATTAAAAAATACTGACTACTTCCCTAAATGAATTCCTTGAGAGGTGTAGTTTACAAAATGGGGTCACTTGTGGGGGTTTCTGCTGTTTCGGCATGTCAGCGACTCTTCAAATGTGACATGGTGTCTGCTGCCTATCCCAGCCAACATAGCGCTCCTTTCTCTTCCGAACCCTGCCGTACACCAAAGTAGTGGTTTTCCCCCACATATGGGGTATCGGCGTACTCAGGAGAAATTGCACAACAAATTTCATGGTGCAATTTATCCTGTTACCCTTATGATAATGCAAAATTAGGGGAGGAAAAACATTTTTTGTGGGAAAAATGTGAAAATTTTATTTTTACGGCTCAATATTATAAACTTATGTGAAGCAGCTGGGGGTGCAAGGGGCTCACCACACATCTAGATAAGTTCCCTAAGGGGTCTAGTTTCCAAAATGGTGGCACTTGTGGGGGGTTTCCACTGTTTAGGCACATTAGGGGCTCCCCAAATGCGACATGACGTCCGCTAATTATTCAAACAAATTTTACATTCAAAAAGTCAAATGGCGCTCTTTCCCTTTCAAACCCTGCCATGCGCCCAAACAGTAATTTGCCTCCACATATGGGGTATCGGCGTGTTCAGGAGAAATTGCACAACAAATTTCATGGTGCAATTTATTCTATTACCCTTATGATAATGCAAAATTAAGGGATGAAAAACGTTTTTGTGGGAAAAATTTGAAAATTTTATTTTTACAGCTCAATATTATAATCTTCTGTGAAGCACCTGGGGGTTCAAGGTGCTCACCACACATCTAGATAAGTTCCCTAAGGGGTCTAGTTTCCAAAATGGTGTCACTTGTGGGGGGTTTCCACTGTTTAGGCACATCAGGGGCTCCCCAAATGCAGCATGGCGTCCGCTAATTATTCAAACAAATTTTACATTCAAAAAGTCAAATGGCGCTCCTTCCCTTTCAAACGCTGCCGTGCGCCCAAACAGTGGTTTGCCTCCACATATGGGGTATCAGCGTGTTCAGGAGACATTGCACAACAAACTTCATGGTGCAATTTTTCCTATTACCCTTATGATAATGCAAAATTAAGGGATGAAAAACGTTTTTGTGGGAAAAATGTGAAAATTTTATTTTTACAGCTCAATATTAAAAACTTCTGTGAAGCACCTTGGGGTTGAAAGTGCTCACCACACATCTAGATAAGTTCCCTAAGGGGTCTAGTTTCCAAAATGGTGTCACTTGTGGGGGGTTTCCTCTGTTTAGGCACATCAGGGGCTCCCCAAATGCAACATGGTGTCCGCTAATTATTCAAACTAATTTTACATTCAAAAAGTCAAATGGCGCTCCTTCCCTTTCAATCCCTACCGTGCACCCAAACAGTGGTTTGCCTCCACATATGGGGTATCAGCGTGTTCAGGAGACATTGCACAACAAACTTCATGGTGCAATTTTTCCTATTACCCTTATGATAATGCAAAATTAAGGGATGAAAAACGTTTTTGTGGGAAAAATGTGAAAATTTTATTTTTACAGCTCAATATTATAAACTTCTGTGAAGCACTAGACTAAAGCTTAAGCTACTCAGCAATTCCTATAAGCAATTCCTATAAACGTTACCCCTTGGAACCCGGTCAGATGCCTCTCACCCAGCCAAACCAGGTCTCACATTTTGCATTGACGAGGGGCAGTACCCCAAAACAGTGTCTGCAAATTGAGATTTTGGTTTTGGCTTTATTCCTAAGTCATGTGACAAGGCTCGTTAGAGAGTTGATATTAACTTTTAGGATTGATACTTCCAATAGGTGGCACTAGAGTTCCTCTCTGAAGAGACAATTTGCACAAAACTATATACAAAGTCCGATGTATATATAATCCCTATAATGGGTAGAGTACTTACTATTGCACTGAAATATTAATCAACCCCAACAAACAAAGGAGCATATGTATGTCTGTATCATGGCAGAGCTAGTTGGTAAAGGATACCTCAAGTACCTGGAAAAATGAAGGTGGAAGAGAAAAGAAGCGGAGGAAAAGATGGAATATATGTAAAACTAAGAGAAATATTTACCACGCGCGTTTCGCCTATTGGCTTCTTCAGAAAGGGTATGAGTGGAGCTGCTTTACGTGTTTTTTTATATATTTCGGCAACCTATAGGATACCTTATTGCAATTACAAGCAGCTGTGCACAGGCACAGGTATACCAGCGTAGCTGCTCACGTGGGACACCCATGCCACCTGGAATCCCCGGACGCAGGGTCAGACAGCATTCTGGTGCATCCCCTGTATAGACATGCCCTTAGAGGATGCGTTACGAAACCAAAACCAAACTCTCAATTTGCAGACACTGTGTTTGGGGTACTGCCCCTCGTCAGTGCAAAGTGTGAAATCTGGTTTGGATGGAGAAAAATTACCCCTTGGGTTCCAGTCAGACGCCTCTCACCCAGCCAAACCAGATCTCACACTTTGCTCCGATAAGGGGCAGTAGCCCGAAACACAGTGTCTGCAAATTGACATTTTGGTTTTGGCTTTAGCCATGTCATGTGACAAGGCTCTTTAGAGAGTCAATATTGACTTTTAGGATTGATCCTTCCAATAGGTGGCAAGGCACAGCAATTCCTGCCTGGTGAAACGGGTCCTGTCATTCTGATAGAGGTCACTATAAATTTGTCCTACTTTGACTATTATCATTAACTCCATTGTGGTTTCATTCCGGCACTCATTATCTTCCTACAGACATGACAATCCGTGGAAGAACTTTGCTGTGAATCTGGTCTTAAAGTTTTATCTCAAATATTGGCAGCTTTGATCTGCGCCTAAAACTTTTACATATAGAGTTGTGACTTTATCAGCAGCTCTTTTATATGCAGTAAGTTGTATTTTAAGTTCACTGATCCTTTAACTCTATCACTATCTGGTATAATTGGACTCTTACTGCCCCGGACTGAGAAAGTTCACCTTTTTCTTTCAAGTTCTGCTTGATACACTTTTTCATTTCCCAGGAGCAGAAATTGTGGGTTCATTTATAATTCTCATCTCTTTTAGTTCTCTGTGTTCTTCAAATCTTTGAATTATAGATTATAGCGTGATTTTTACCTTTTGTAGGGGAAAAAAATACATTTTATTTATTTTTAAAATTTCATTTCATTTTCCTTTCTCCTTCACTGAACTCTACACGGGTGCTATGGTTTTTTTCTTTCGGGTGAATTAATATTTTTTTTTCTAAATATACTTTTGAAGTGGACAATGAATATATATGACAAAATCCCCAGCAGAATTTCAGTGTGATATCCTATGTGTACAGAATGAATACTGCACTATATAATCTGAGCAGCAAATGGCTGCTTTCGATTGAAATGTACTGTATGTAATGCATTTAATATCTTAGTTAAACTTAAATATATTAAGCTTTTCATCAATTAGGAATAATTAACTTTTTGTAGTATTGGATATTGTTCCCGCAATTACCAATGCCAATTACCGCCCAACTTGGCTAGTCATCAAGTGTCTTTTGACTATGGAAAAGATGGCAGTACATGAAGTCCTATTTGTCCATTTGGTAGAACCATAGACACTCTATGTAGCTTCTTCTGGAGCCTTTGAGTAGTATCATATTCTTCCCTAAAAGCAAAACTTAATTTTTCTAATTTTTCATTTTTTTTTAAGAGTGAATGAACACAATTATTTTAACCCGTAAAGCATTTGTCCTGTGTTTTTCCTAATTGGTTATTCCCATCATTAAAGTAGTCACCTATCCAAAGGATAGGTGATAAGTTGCGGATAATTGTTGCAGGTTCAACAGCTGGGACCTCCACCAGTCCCAAAAAGGAGACTCTAAAATGTCATATTGCAATGGAGAGATGGCTGAGCATGCACCACCCTGATCCATTTATTTTCTATGAGCTGACAATTAATGGAGAGGTGGTGTGCATGTGCAGCCACCGTGTGCAGCCACCGATCTGTTCGGATGGGGCATTTCAGAGTCCCTTTCTCTGTGAGTCCCAGTGATCAGACACTAGAGATGAGCGGATTGATCCGCAGGGGATCAAGTTGAAGTTCCTGAAGTTCACGGTTTCATGAGAATTCGAACACTTTGAGATTTGATTTGTGGTTTACAAAAATAAAAACTTGCCCAGCTACATTTTCCTCACTGCTGAAGCATCAGAGAGCTAATTTCTTTTGGCATGGCCATGCGGGTTTCCCCATAATGCCCTGCAACAATGACATCTAGTGGATTATCATACCTTGCACCGTGGTGGTCAGTAACGGGGTCATCACAGATCAGCGGTTCCTAGTGGAGCACAATTTGTGCGTCAGAGATGTTTTCCATCTCTAGAGTCACTGGGTAAATCTCTCTCCTGTACAGTGTAAACTCTTATGGTCAGCAGGGTCCTCTCTCTCTCCTGCAGAATCTAAACTCTTATGGTCAGCGGGGTCCTCTCTCTCTCTTTCTCTCCTGTAGAGTGTAAGCTCTAATGGTCAGCAGGGTCCTCTCTCCTGTAGAGTGTAAGCTCTTATAGTCAGCAAGGTCCTCTCTCTCTCATGCAAAGTGTAAGCTCTCATGGTCAGCAGGGTCCTCTCTCTCTCCTGTAGGGTGTAAGCTCTTATGGTCAGCGGGGTCCTCTCTCTCTCTTTCTCTCCTGTAGAGTGTAAGCTCTAATGGTCAGCAGGGTCCTCTCTCTCTCATGCCGAGTGTAAGCTCTTATGGTCAGCAGGGTCCTCTCTCTCATGCAGAGTGTAAGCTCTCATGGTCAGCAGGATCCTCTCTCTCTCTCCTGTAGAGTGTAAGCTCTCATGGTCAGCAGGGTCCTCTCTCTCTCCTGTAGAGTGTAAGCTCTTATGGTCAGCAGGGTCCTCTCTCGCTCTCCTGTAGAGTGTAAGCTCTCATGGTCAGCAGGGTCCTCTCTCTCTCCTGTAGAGTGTAAGCTCTTATGGTCAGCAGGGTCCTCTCTCGCTCTCCTGTAGCGTGTAAGCTCTTATAGTCAGCAGGGTTCTCTCTCTCTCCTGTAGAGTGTAAGCTCTTATGGTCAGCGGAGTTCTCTCTCTCTTCTGTAGGGTGTAAGCTTTTATGGTCAGTGAAGTTCTCTCTCTCTCCTGTAGAGTGTAAGCTCTTATGGTCAACGGAGTTCTCTCTCTCTCCTGTAGGGTGTAAGCTTTTATGGTCAGTGAGGTTCTCTCTCTCTCCTGTAGGGTGAAAGCTCTTATGGTCAGTGAGGTTCTCTGTCTTTCCTGCAGGGTGTAAGTGACGCGCCCCCTGGGCCATGTTGTTAGGGATACCCGGAGCCGGATCAGATGGGGGTTGTAGTCTCCGAGTGGCTGTGACCCGGTCCGTGCCCAGGGTGTCAAACTCAGTGTGTGGCAGTCCTACAGATGTTATTAGAGTTCTTTGTGTCGACTACGCCACCCGTTGATTTGCGGTCAAAAGGCCGCCGCTGCAGCAGGGTCCGCTGAGGCTGTTGGTATGTGTGCAGCTTTGGTAGTATAACCCCCAACGGGAGGGGTATAGCCTCAGGGGGTCAGATGTAGAGGATGGTGGTTGTGAAGGTGCAGGATGAATCAGCAAGAAGACTCAGAGTCGGGCTGTGCAGTTCAGGGGTTTTTACTTACGGGTGTTCTTATGGTCACTCTGGCCTGAAGTGACCACCCGAGCCGTGCTGCGTCCACCAGGTCCTGGACTCGGCTAACCCCCAGGCAGTTCTGGAGCGTGGTCCTGAGCTCCTGCCTGACTTTCCCTCTCTTCTGGCCGTTCTCACCAGGGATCCACCTATGTCCAGCTCCCTCGGGTCTCTTGGTGGGTACACCTCCTCTGGGTTCCCTGACCCTATACTTGGTCTGCCTTCCTGGTGGATTTGGTGAGGGTCGTGGCAGATCCTGCCCACGACCTCCGGTCTCTGGCTAAGGTGTGCTTTTCTCTCTGCCAGCTTGGGATCCGGTACCCTAGGTGCCAACCCTTCACCCTGTTGCTTGTATTCTGGGGTCTTGGGGTTCCTTCTCCTTCTCTCTGGGTCCTTCTGACTCCTCTCTCTCTCTTGGCCTTGGAGCTGGGCCCAGCCGGAACCACAACTCCCTGTCAGCCCTTCTGACTGAGCTTCTCTGCTCTACTCCTCAGGTTACACTCTGACAGACTGACCCTGATCTAAGATGGTGCCCACCTTATATACTCCCTCTATGTGTGAGCTCAGGTGACCAGCACCCAATGAGCTCCTAGCTTTACCCAGGCTGCTCCCCCTATCTGCTCCTACACTACTGGGATGTTCCACCCCCCTCCCACTCCAGCCAGGAACAGACACTGTCGTACCTGCACATTTCTCTAGTGGGAGTACCATCGGTCTGTTCCTCGGAAATGGGATGTGTGTAGTGCATGCAGCTAACTGAGCTCAGTTCCACACTCCATCCTTACCCGGGAGTGGAATATCACACCTCTGGGTTGAGGTGCAATACCCCTGTAGCAGCCGAATCCTCAGGGTGCTACATTCCCCCCTGGTAAATCACAGCACGTCCTCGGGCTGTAAGATACAAAACATCCAAACATACAATTTTTTTTTTTTTTATAAACATCAACATATAAACATATAAAACATCATATATATCATCAGCAATAAAACGTTTTCATAAATAACATTCTTGTAAACATTCCTGTCTCTGGTTCCTCCGGTCACGGTGCAACTTGTGACCGGGTAAAGTGTGACAGTCTCTTTAAGAAAAACAACAGTTTACTATAAAACCGGTAGGGGGCGCCTTAGGAAGCGCAACTATATACAAGGGAATTATGGCCGCTCTCAGTCCTCGGCCAGGTATTAGGAAAGGAATGACCGCTCTCAGTCCTCAGTCAGTGGGAATAGGGACACATGGGTTTCAGTTCAAATGGCTGGTCCCAACGGGGACTATATTTTAACTAGAACAGTTCTTATACCCTGACGGGTAACTATGTACAGTCTCTCTCTACCGTACTTCAACGACGGCGTCCTCCTGCTCTTTCTTTAGATTCTTCAGACCCGTCCGGGTCCTCTTGCTCCTCCTCACACCGCAGCTCCTCCTCCGTCAGGCGATGCACATGGAGGGCGTAGGGTCCTTTGGCACACTTGTGCCGGGTGAAGGTGACCTCGTCCCCTACATACAGGTCACGACCTCTGTGTCCCTCCGGCAGATGGCTTTCTACGTCTCTGCGGGTTACAAAGACGTCGCCGGGGGTCTGATGGTCTCTAATGAAGCCCCACCCATGCTGCATGTTGAATTTTATCACAGTCCCGGTGGAAGGGGGACCATGAGCTGCACGGGGATTCCTCCTGGTCCGGCTCTTCTGCTCCGCGCTTCTTATCTGCATCTGCTGTTCCCGGACCCGCCTCTCTCTCCGCTCCCTCTCGAAGACCTCGAGCTGCTGGCGGCAGCACTCTGCACGCTCCGCTGCGGCCGCCCGAGTCTCCTGAGTGAACCCCATGAGGTCTCCTCCGGTGGGGTCCCACTCAAACTGTGCCTCCTCTAGCGGGGGCTGGGTCCTCCTGACGGGCTTCGGAACCGGAATCAGGGGTTCATCTAGGGGTCTTTCTTTCCGGAGTCGGGAATGGTGAAACTCCGGTGGCCATATGAAGGGCTGCCCATCTGGGCACGTATGCTGGGCGAACAGGTCCTCACCCAGGTGCGGTACTTTGGGTGTTATGGGCGCTGTGGTGGTAGCGGCGCCCGGGTTGACCAGGCCTTGCGACCAGGCTTGGGGCACGCTAAAGGAAAAGGGCACCGTAAGAACGGCGGCGCCCGTGGTTACTCGGCCCTGCGACCAGGCTGGTGGCTCCGCGGAGGTAGGGGGCGCTGTTGGAATGGCGGCGCCCGGGGGTACTAGGCCTTGCGACCAGGCTGATGGTATTTCCTGTTTGGTCGCGCTCAGGGTCGAGGCGTGTGACGTCACAGGGGTCGCGGCCGCGGCTTCTACTTGAGGCCTAGTCTGGCACGGTGACGATGCAGCGACGGGCACGGCAGGGGGAACTTCGGGCTCTGCGACGGGGAGCTGGGGCAGGCGCGCGGTTTCCCGGCTCGGGGTAGTGACGTCCCCTTTACCTGCCTCCGTCCGTTCAGCTCCCTTCTCGGCGCCGTCTCCTGCCTTCATTCCTCCTGCGCCATCCTCAGAGGCGGTCTGTCTCCTCGTCTCGGGCGGCGTGCTCCGCTGACGGGTTCCGGTCTGCTGGGCCATCTCTCGGCTCCACTCCGCCAACGTCTCTCGCTGTACCCGGGCCATCCTCCGTGCGAGGCTCTCCAGCGCAGTCTGTGCACACTCCCGGTCTCGGGGGAGCTGTGCCAGGACCTCCACTAGGCCTAGTGGGGTTGTGGCTTGTAGCAGGCTCCTGACCACTGGGTCGGTGCTGCCTGACTCTCCCTCCATCTCCGGGTACGCTTTCTCTGGACTCTCCTCCAGACGTCTTGTCTCCGGGTGCGCTCTCTCCAGACTCCTCCAGGCTGCACCCATCTTCTTTCTTTTGTTCTGTCTCCGCCCACATTGAGGGTGGTCCCGGGGCAACTTTGTGATTGTCAGTTCCAGGGGCAGTTCTCTTACGCTGATGGACACTTCCAGCATCACAGTCTCTGTTGGTGGGCGCGGTTTCCGCTTTTGGCGCCATTCTTCGACCTGGCCCACGATGGGAGGTGGCCTCTTGCCACCCTCTGGCACGCCCATAATGGCGTCCGCTCCCCCAAGGCGGGAAATCTTCGGAAATGGCGGGAATCGTCTCCCAGTGGCGGGAAACTCCATGGATGGCGGGAAAAAGCTGCAAATGGCGGACAACCGGCGGGAAACGACCTGTGATGGGGTCCGATGGCGGGGACCCTCCGGAACCGGCGGGAGACTTCTTTTTAAGGTAACGATGAACTTTTCTTCAGGCACGCAGTACCCGGTTGTTGCGGGCACGTGATCCTGCCGACTACGCCAAAGTTGACGCGCCCCCTGGGCCATGTTGTTAGGGATACCCGGAGCCGGATCAGTTGGGGGTTGTAGTCTCCGAGTGGCTGTGACCCGGTCCGTGCCCAGGGTGTCAAACTCAGTGTGTGGCTGTCCTACAGATGTTATTAGAGTTCTTTGTGTCGACTACGCCACCCGTTGATTTGCGGTCAAAAGGCCGCCGCTGCAGCAGGGTCCGCTGAGGCTGTTGGTATGTGTGCAGCTTTGGTAGTATAACCCCCAACGGGAGGGGTATAGCCTCAGGGGGTCAGATGTAGAGGATGGTGGTTGTGAAGGTGCAGGATGAATCAGCAAGAAGACTCAGAGTCGGGCTGTGCAGTTCAGGGGTTTTTACTTACGGGTGTTCTTATGGTCACTCTGGCCTGAAGTGACCACCCGAGCCGTGCTGCGTCCACCAGGTCCTGGACTCGGCTAACCCCCAGGCAGTTCTGGAGCGTGGTCCTGAGCTCCTGCCTGACTTTCCCTCTCTTCTGGCCGTTCTCACCAGGGATCCACCTATGTCCAGCTCCCTCGGGTCTCTTGGTGGGTACACCTCCTCTGGGTTCCCTGACCCTATACTTGGTCTGCCTTCCTGGTGGATTTGGTGAGGGTCGTGGCAGATCCTGCCCATGACCTCCGGTCTCTGGCTAAGGTGTGCTTTTCTCTCTGCCAGCTTGGGATCCGGTACCCTAGGTGCCAACCCTTCACCCTGTTGCTTGTATTCTGGGGTCTTGGGGTTCCTTCTCCTTCTCTCTGGGTCCTTCTGACTCCTCTCTCTCTCTTGGCCTTGGAGCTGGGCCCAGCCGGAACCACAACTCCCTGTCAGCCCTTCTGACTGAGCTTCTCTGCTCTACTCCTCAGGTTACACTCTGACAGACTGACCCTGATCTAAGATGGTGCCCACCTTATATACTCCCTCTATGTGTGAGCTCAGGTGACCAGCACCCAATGAGCTCCTAGCTTTACCCAGGCTGCTCCCCCTATCTGCCCCTACACTACTGGGATGTTCCACCCCCCTCCCACTCCAGCCAGGAACAGACACTGTCGTACCTGCACATTTCTCTAGTGGGAGTACCATCGGTCTGTTCCTCGGAAATGGGATGTGTGTAGTGCATGCAGCTAACTGAGCTCAGTTCCACACTCCATCCTTACCCGGGAGTGGAGTATCACACCTCTGGGTTGAGGTGCAATACCCCTGTAGCAGCCGAATCCTCAGGGTGCTACATAAGCTCTTAAGATCATTGAGGTTCTCTCTCTCTCTGTCTCCTCTCCCCCTCATGTATCTTTTAAGCAATTACAAGTTTTCTAGTTTTGATATTCACACAAATTTATTAGCCACAAATAAAATTTTGGGGGAAAATTAGGCAAAACTGGAGAATTAAAATTTCAAAGGATCCACTAATCACTATCAGACCCCATGGATCTGCAAGTCATATCCTTTGGATAGCTGTTAACTTTTAATGATCGGAATAATATCTTAAATGACAAAGTTTTTTTTTATCTTTTCAATTTTCCTCATTCAAAGATGCATAACTTTTTAATTTTCCTGTTGAAACAGCTGTAGGAAGGCTTGGACGAGAGTATCACATAAGAGCATAATGTACTGTAATACTGTAGTACTCAAGATAAAAAATTAACAATACACCAAGCCTGGGACACTGAAAAACTTGACTCTGTGCAATACATCTTCTGTTATCCTTTTCCGGGACAGGTGAGAGGTACTATAGCCCAAGTACAGTTTTGAAAACTGATTATTGATGTAGCAATGCTGACTACAGTTTAATTGTATTTTGGGAACACTGAAATATTCAGAAATGTAACCTTTAAAGGGATTATCCAGGACTATTTAATTTTTTTACTATGGACTTAAAAACTCACAGTCAAGTAGTTGCTAACTACCTGAGTGTTGTGTCCGGCGCCGATCTCTGCTGGCACAGTGATTCAGCAGCTTCCGCTAGCATCACGTTGACAGAGCAGCGTCTTCTCTTCAGCTCTGCTCTGTTGACGGAGCGTGACTGCCGATGTCATGCTGATTGACAGCAAGATCCCCACTGCCATCTACTATCTGTCTGTCGACAGAGCATACTGGAAGAAGATCTGCTCAGTTGACGTGGAGCAGCTGAATTGCTGGCAGGAGCGGTCGATGGCTGCTCTGAGCTGACACCAGGTAAAAAACAGGCAGGTAGTTACCTTTGTGAGCAACTACCTGCCTGTTAGTTTTTAGACCCATATAAAAAAAATTGTCCTGGACAACCCCTTTAAATAATCACCAGGTGACTGGCTCCCAACATTTTTTAAATTTAACTTCTGAATTACCATTATGAATTCAACTCTTGCAGTGAGATTGGCATTTTTCTTTTATCCTGGATACTTTTTATATACTGTTTGGTACGTTTCATTGTGAGAATGTTTTATTATTATCATTATTTATTATTATTGAGCTTTATAAAGTTTTTTTCCAGAGGTGTCTGGAGAGTTTTTGAGTTTTACATATTACTAGAATATACCATCTTTTTAAGATCTCTGGAGGTCCGGTCTGAACTTATCACTACATTATCACTGTGTTCCCCTTTAGAATTTCTCCCTGGATAGCAGTGGTCACCCCATGGCACTCTGGCCACCACAACACATCACCATTCAAGTGAACTGGCCAGAGTGCGATGCCCTTCACAACCCCGTGGCAGGGAGAACTGCTGTGCAGAGAAGATGTAGGACACCCAATGCCAAATCAGTGCTGTGGGCCCCATTATTTTTAAGATTGGAAGGGGTCCCATTACAGAGGTTGGGCACTATGTTCATAAAATGATGGAATATCATAGTAATGGTTAGGAATTCTTCTTTGAGGGGTCTTATTCACCAATGTAACACATGCTAAAACCATAATACATGGAATCTGATTGCTTGCAATGATCAAAGACTAATAATTCTTCTAAGTCCTCTTGGACATGACTAGGTAATTACTAATGCAGAGCAAACTCTTAGCAAAGGCTGCAGTCTACGAACGCCTGCTTTTGTTACGACGCTTTGCTGACCAACAGTTTGCATTTCTGCATTGCATGTATTAGTCCATTCATCTTCTGCCCATACTAGACCGGCTCCAGAACTCAATGAACTGTGCCTAACAAATGAGATCAAATAAAGGAAGCTTGAACTAATTACACCGCTCCCAGATAGAAAATAAAAGTTTTTGCCGGTGCTTTAGAATTTGGCCTTCAGCGATATTGCTGTATAAATCAAAAGCTTGCTGGTCACAAAACAATAAGTTATAGACTCACATGTAAAATTCATTAAGGAGGCTCATTAATTTCCCCGGTTTGCTAAGAAGAATCAGCAGGATGGGCAAATTTCCAAGCTCGAATCTAAGAACAGCATCTGCACATTTAACTTTAATTCACATGTCTGCCATAAGAATGAAATATTATGAAATATATCTTAAAATATTGTCATTTAGAACAGCAGGAGATATAGAGAATGTATAATGTTTTTGTGAAGATAGCGGAATCAAGTATGACACAGTCTGGCTGTGAGCAGCAGTTGTTCCTATCAGAGATATCCGCGCCCCATCGAAACATTCAGCAAGGTTTTCATAGATAAGGACAGATCTGGAAAACACACACACATCAGGTGAGTAAAAGAAAACTTCTTTGGAAAAGATTTTTGCAGGTGTTTTTGGCTAATGTTAACTTTTTACATTCATGTACCGTTCAGATTTTGATTTTGAGAAACAAGCGGCACAATTGGAATCCCCATGGATGGCGTTAAGGAACTGAAGTCTATTTTCGTAGGCTCAGCTGTCTAAGCCCTTTAGTTGTCATCGTGGAAAAAGTTTTTGAAAAAGTTTTCTTGGGTTTCACAACAATTACATATTTGTTGCAATCTATAGTGGATATTTATTTATTTTTATTCCTGCAGGCAACATAACTAAAAGGGGTATTCTGATACAGATTTAGCCAAGTTTACCTTAAGGTTGCATCACACATGCATGTGAGCGTTACCATCCAAAATTAACAATTTTTTTTTTACTGCAGTGCCATCCCCCGTTTTCTTCTCTTCTATTTTTTTTCAGACTGTCTCAAATTTTTTTTTATCCATTGACTCTTCACAATGGATGAGTTAAAAACGGATGAAATTTGGATGGAACTCTGAAGTACAAAGTCTGTCTTTCATGTGTCATTTCTTTTACACAAATCCTCATAGACTTTAATGGCTGAGTCCAATGCACCAAACGGAGAAGAATAGGACGTGATCTGAATCTCACGGAACAGAGACAAGGATACATTTTTAAAACTGATGTATGCATGGATGAATGTAACTATGTGGATCCATGGTTTTCATGGATAGAAGGAATTATTCACTGTACACTAAATTCGGTTCAAGCAAAAGTGATGATGTTTATTTATTTACATAGGTATAGGTAATGCATTCAAAAGGAAGAAATTAATTCTTGATGGCGACAAGGGATTGACTTTTCAATTCAATGAATCTTTCTCAAAAATGTCGCAAGGTATTCCAGAAGGGTTCCTTCCCTGTCCCTGACTCTAGGGTCACCCTAGTTATCCCTGCTCCCCAGGTTACTTCTGATGGTGAAGATGTCTAGTGAACTAGTGTATCAGCCCTATATCTGTCCCCCTCCCCCACCCAGGGAATTGGTGAGAAAGAGTGTATGTATATACAGTACAGACCAAAAGTTTGGACACACCTTCTCATTTAAAGATTTTTCGGTATTTTCATGACTATGAAAATTGTACATTCACACTGAAGGCATCAAAACTATGAATTAACACATGTGGAATTATATACTTAACAAAAAAGTGTGAAACAACTGAAAATATATCTTATATTCTAGGTTCTTCAAAGTAGCCACCTTTTGCTTTGATGACTGCTTTGCACACTCTTGGCATTCTCTTGATGAGCTTCAAGAGGTAGTCACCGGAAATGGTCTTCCAACAATCTTGAAGGAGTTCCCAGAGATGCTTAGCACTTGTTGGCCCTTTTGCCTTCACTCTGCGGTCCAGCTCACCCCCAAACATCTCGATTGGGTTCAGGTCTGGTGACTGTGGAGGCCAGGTCATCTGGCGTAGCACCCCATCACTTTCCTTCTTGGTTAAATAGCCCTTACACAGCCTGGAGGTGTGTTTGGGGTCATTGTCCTGTTGAAAAATAAATGATGGTCCAACTAAACGCAAACCGGATGGAATAGCATGCTGCTGCAAGATGCTGTGGTAGCTATGCTGGTTCAGTATGCCTTCAATTTTGAATAAATCCCCAACAGTGTCACCAGCAAAGCATCCCCACACCATCACACCTCCTCCTTCATGCTTCACGGTGGGAACCAGGCATGTAGAGTCCATCCGTTCACCTATTCTGCGTCGCACAAAGACGCGGTGGTTGGAACCAAAGATCTCAAATTTGGACTCACCAGACCAAAGCACAGATTTCCACTGGTCTAATGTCCATTCCTTGTGTTCTTTAGCCCAAACAAGTCTCTTCTGCTTGTTGCCTGTCCTTAGCAGTGGTTTCCTAGCAGCTATTTTACCATGAAGGCCTGCTGCACAAAGTCTCCTCTTAACAGTTGTTGTAGAGATGTGTCTGCTGCTAGAACTCTGTGTGGCATTGACCTGGTCTCTAATCTGAGCTGCTGCTAACCTGCGATTTCTGAGGCTGGTGACTCGGATAAACTTATCCTCAGAAGCAGAGGTGACTCTTGGTCTTCCTTTTCTGGGGCGGTCCTCATGTGAGACAGTTTCTTTGCAGCGCTTGATGGTTTTTGCAACTGCACTTGGGGACACTTTCAAAGTTTTCCCAATTTTTCGGACTGACTGACCTTCATTTCTTAAAGTAATGATGGCCACTCGTTTTTCTTTACTTAGCTGATTTTTTCTTGCCATAATACAAATTCTAACAGTCTATTCAGTAGGACTATCAGCTGTGTATCCACCTGACTTCTGCACAACACAACTTATGGTCCCAACCCCATTTATAAGGCAAGAAATCCCACTTATTAAACCTGACAGGGCACACCTGTGAAGTGAAAACCATTGCCGGTGACTACCTCTTGAAGCTCATCAAGAGAATGCCAAGAGTGTGCAAAGCAGTCATCAAAGCAAAAGGTGGCTACTTTGAAGAACCTAGAATATAAGACATATTTCACACTTTTTTGTTAAGTATATAATTCCACATGTGTTTATTCATAGTTTTGATGCCTTCAGTGTGAATGTACAATTTTGAAAGTCATGAAAATACCGAAAAATCTTTAAATGAGAAGGTGTGTCCAAACTTTTGGTCTGTACTGTACACAAATCAGACAAACAAGGAAGGATGTACAAAGATAAATGAAAATACCAATCATACAAATATGCACTCACAGACAACAGATAGGAACACCAGGAAGGGAAATTAAATAGGAGAGGATGAGGATTTGCACACAGCTGAAACACCAAGTAACAGTCAAAGATAAACACTCCAAATGCCTCTACCAACAACCGATTGCTCCACCCCTTACCAGGCAGTACAAGACTTAACAATGGCAATCCAGATTGCCAGAGGCGAGAATATATAGGTGAGAGGAGTGGCCAATACTGAACAGCTGAGATCATCCAATCTGGGAAGCTTCAGAGACTCCAAGCTAATCAGATTAACCCCTGCACTGCTTACAGAAATCTGCACCATTTAATATGAAAGAGTAATGCTTCTGATCAGTGCAGGAGTACGTGAAATCAGATGCTGTGGTCTTCTGGCCCCTTTCTGTTGTGGTAAAGCCGTGACACCAGGCTTGTGTAGATTGTTCTCTAAGGTAGGATATAAATATTTTTAAGCTTTGTCCCATTGATCAAACCCTCCCCTATTATCTTTTTAGCAGCCAAAAGTGAGATGTATTAGCTAGAAATTATTCCTGTGTTTTCTGCCGGACTGATTCGGGAACATGCAGAATAATATGTTGACTGACATTGCACAATTAATTTCTAGATTTAATGAAGGGTTATTTTCATGTAAGCAAGTTATCATCTATCCAAAAGATTGGCTGTTCTCTGGGGTTCTGACCACTGGACCACCTCAATCCTGAGATCGGGGCTCTGAAGTGTCCTCTTTGAATGGAGCATTGGCCATTCATGCACTCCATTCGATAGCTACGGGATGTCAAGGGACAGCCGAATTTAGAGCCCTGTTCTCAGGATCGGTAGGTTTCCGCCGATTAGCAAATTATTACTTTATTGATAACTCGCTATGATGGAAATATATTATGGTATTTTTTAGATGAAATGCAATTATTTATGCCCTGTCTATACTTTCTAATGTAATTTATATCATCTTAGTTTGTAAATGTAAATTCATATTTTTTATTGATCACCCAAGTAGACGCAAAAGTCCTTACCAGTTCTTGAGGTCAATTGACCATATCAGAATCTGAGATATTTCGTACAATTAAATGATTTTTCCCTTATAGTAAAAGCTATTGTCAATGGGCCCAGATTGGGGTAAGAAAAAAAAGAAAATTCCTATACTCACCTCCCAGACCGGTTCTTCTCCTTCTCACTACTGTGTCTCCCACCGATTATGGGGCATCAGGATCCGGAGGGGCATCACACGAAACCAATGACCACTTATCGGCTGCCGCCTTTAAAGTCTATCTGAGTTGACTTCTTCCGCTCAGATCCGATCTTCTTTTTTCTTACTCCACCCTGTGCTCATTCACAATAACTTTTAAAGTATGGGAAAACCAACCCCTTTAACATATTTTTTTCCAATTTATGTAGGTGCTCTTCTATGCCACCTTCCATTTAACAAAGTTGAAAAACTATTCTAGTATTTTCACTGACCATTAAAGTCGGGAAGCAGACTTTACCGTGTAGACTAAGACATATATGAAGAGTCATCCAATTATCATGAGGAGATGGGCCAGTTAATGATAACCCTGTTGTCCTGCTGAAGGCCTAGATAAGGCAGCATAGCAGCACTACACAATATGCAAGAGAAGAGACCCTGTTGCAGGTCCCCTGTAGCTCCCCAATCTCTTGGACGGGGCTGGACTCAGACCCTTAAATGTGATGTCAAAGATAAATGCAAAGTTTACCAGTTTCATGGATGTAGTCAAAATAACTAACTGAGCCATACTTACCTACTGCCACCACCGTGGACCTCTTGCAAACTACCTAGGTGATCTGCTCCAGCACCAGAAATGATGACATTCTTCTGTTGCATAAGTGATGAAGCCTGTGATCGGCTGCAGTGGTCAGGTGACCAAAACTATGCCTCTACAAATGTGTCCATAGACAGATGACTATTCTCTACCATCCTTCATCACATCTATGCTTAGGCAGCTATGGTTGGACACAATAAGAATGTTATCCACCAGAATAATACTTTTTGTGCTGATTTTTCAAATTTTTTTGCTTCTCATCTGAGCCATTTTATCAATTTTAACACAAACTAGGATGTTTCGTATTCCAAAGTGAACTTTTTGCTGCCAAAAAGTGCTAAGTTTTGCTAGTTATTTATTTATTTAGAGCAATTATGCAGATTCTGTGATTCCCCGCCGAGTCCTGAATCATTGATTTCTATTGTTCCTCTGGAGTTGCACTGGTCACTTACAAAACAAAGGTAAAATATAATAGTGTTTTCAGCAAGAATTGTCCTTATATGAAAGGCCATCATGAGCATAAAGCCTGTATTTATGTCCTTTCAAAGAGTTGTCTGCCTTCATTGTGTGCGAGCGCTAAACCTCGGCACCAGAGAAGTAATTAGCAATGGCGCTGGTGGTAAGTAGCGGAATTATGACACTTACTGTAGAAACTGCCATCATTTTTATGGAAAAAATATAAATTAAATGTTATTTTAAATCAATACAATGCTAAAAAATGAACAAAGATCTTGAGATTTGATCATCATGATTGAGAATGATTCACATTATAACTTAGAATTCCAGATCTTCAATGCCAAAACCACAACAGGACCCCCGACTACCAGGCATCATTTATAATACTGGAGTCTTAATATGTAGCTGAGTAGCATTAGCACCAGAATTTGGGTACAAGTTCTATTTTTACACCCCACATAGTTACATCCCAGAAGATTAGATAATAAGAACACTTTTTCAGTAACATCCCACACTGTACAACTTTTGGTCACAGATTGAAAAAAGATGTTAAAGGTGTTATCCAGTCATCTTTTTTATGACATAGATTCCATAATTCAAAAAGTTATATTTGACACAAAGACTACACTGCGCATTATCAAAAGAACAACATACCCACAGTAAAGCATCGCGGAGGCAGCATTATGCTTTAGGGCTATTTTTTATCAGCTGTAACTGAAGGTTTAGTCAAGGTAGGGGGAATTATGAACAGTTCCAAATATCAGTCAATTTTGCAACAAAATCTTCAGGCCTCTGCTAAAAAGCTGAAGATGAAGAGGAATTTCATAGTTAAGCATGACAATAACCCTAAGCATAGCTCTGAATAAGCGAAAGGATGGCTTTACCAGAAGAAGATCAGGGTTTTGGAATGGCTCAACTAAAGCCCAGACCTGAAATCAATTGAAAATTTTGTGGGTGACCTGAAGGGGATGTTGTACCCTGGCAATGACCTTACAATCTGACAGATGTGGAGCTACGGCAAGAAAGACTGGGCAAAGATTGCCAATTCTAAATGAGATAGACTGCGACCCAAAAAGACCAAATGATGTCATAAATTCAAAGGCTACTTCAACAAAGTATTAGTCTAGAGGCATGCAGATTTATGCAACCACATTATTTTAGTTCTTTATTTTACATTTTCCACCTGAAAATATATCAGTTTGTTTCTCAATGGATTTGTACAGGTTATGGGTGACATTAAAGGTAGAAAATGTTCTCAGATGATTCTTCCTGGTAATGATCTACTTCACATGATAAACATTTGATATTTTAACAGAGTAGTGTAGACTTTGTGTGTCCAATATATATATACTTACACCTGTTATCTTTTTTTTTTAACATATAATATATGTGTGCATATACAGTGCGGAAAAAAATGAGTTGATACACTGCCAATTTTGGAAATTTTCCCACCTACAAAGAATGGAGAGGTCTGTAATTTTTATCAAAGGTACACTTCAACTGTGGGAGACAGAATCTTAAAAAAATCTAGAAAATCACATTGTATGATTTTTAAATAATTAATTTGCATTTTATTACATTAAATAAGTATTTGATGCAATAGTAAACCGGATCATAATATTTGGTAAAGAAACCTTTGTTTGCAATTACAGAGGTCAGACGTTTCCTGTAGTTCTTGACCAAGTTTGCACACACTGCAGCAGGGATTTTGGCCCACTCCTCCATACAAAACTTCTCCAGATGTTTCAGGCCTGATGCTGGGCAACATTGCGTTTCATCTCCCTCCAAAGATTTTCTATTGTGTTCTGGTCTAGGCCACTCCAGGACCTTTAAATGCTTCTTACGGAGCCACTCCTTAGTTGCCCTGGCTGTGTATTTTGGGTCATTGTCATGCTGGAAGACCCCACCACGACGCATCTCTAATGCGCTTTCTGAGGGCAGGAGGTTGTTGGACAAAATCTCGCAATACGTGATCTCATCCATCCTCCTTTCAATACGATGCAGTCATCCTGTCCCCTTTGCAGAAAAGCACCCCAAAAGTATGTATGATGTTTGCCTCACCATGCTTAATAGTTGGGACAGTGTTCTTCGGGTTGTACTCATCCTTCTTCTTCCTCCAAACATGGCAAGTGAAGTTGATACCAAAAAGTTCTATTTTGGTCTCATCTGTCCACATGACCTTGTCCCATTGCTCCTCTGGATCATCCAGATGGTCATTGGCAAACTTCAAACAGGCCTGGACATGTGCTGACGTGAGCAGGGGGACTTGCGTGCCCTTCAGAATTTTAATCCATGACAGCGTTGTATGTTACTAAAGGTAATGTATGAGACTGTGGTCCCAGCTCTCTTCAGGTCATTGACCAGGTCCTCCCATGCAGTTCTGGGCTTATTCCTGACCTTTCTTAGAATCTTCCATATCCCATGAGGCGAGATCTTGTATGAAGCCCCAGACTGAAGAAGACTGATAGTCACCTTGTGTTTCTTCCATTGTCTAATAATTGTGCCAACAGATGTTGCCTTCTCACCAAGCTGCTTGCCTATTGTCCTGTAGCCCACCCGTGCCTTGTACGGGTCTACAAATTTTGTCCCTGATCTCCATAGACAGCTCTTTAGTCTTGGCCATGGTGGAGAGGTTGGAGTGTGATTGAGTGTGTGGACAGGTGTCTTTTAAACAGGTAACGAGTTCAAACAGGTGCAATTAATACAGGTAATGAGTGCAGAGTAGGAGGGCTTCTTAAAGAAAAACTAACAGATCTGTGAGAGACAGAATTCTTGCTGGTTGGTAGGTGATCAAATACTTATTTCATGCAATAAAATACAAATTAATTATGTAAAAATCATACAATGTGATTTTCTGGATTTGTTTTTTTTAGATTCTGTCTCTCACAGGTGAAGTGTACCTACAATAAAAATTACAGACCTCTCCATTCTTTGTAGGTGGGAACACTTGCAAAATCGGCAGCGTATCAAATACTTATTTTCCCCACTGTATGTACTGTATGTATAATTTGCTCGCACAGGACCCTTTCAAAGGCATAAAAGGGATATTTTCCTCTAATAGAAAGAGGACAATGTAACTATAAAAGAAGTAATACCGCCCTCTCGTAGATTCTATACTGTGTTGATACTGTATTTACAATGTTCATAGATACAGTAAAACTGACCCATAAAGTTTCATAGTTTTTGTTTTTATATCTACAAACAGTGATAAATATAACTTTAGTACAAAGACATTCAATAAAACCCTTTTACGGCAGCCATATTCTCAGCTTTTGCTTCCCCATGCCCTTTGAGGAGTCTCGGAGGTGCTGAATTGTCTTTTTTAAATTAAATTAAAAACCAGAGTTGTTCTCCATTCACGTTTGTATCATTTTTCGGATATATACCTTATGTGAGATGGAACTGTATATCGACTGTGTTGCCTTTTTGACATAAGAAGGTGTCCATACTAAATGCAGTTGCATAAAGTTAGAACCTATTTAAGGCTGGGGCTACACGGCAATATGTGTCTCTGAAAAGTCGTGCGGCAGAAACATTAGTTCAATTTGTGTGCGGTTTGCACCCGTGGGACTATTTTAGAGCTGTAATTTCTGCTGTAAATAAAACAGCCAAGTTGTAGTTTATCAAAGTGTGTCGTATGCGACCAGCGACAGAGGGTCCAACATATTTAGAATCATTTGCAACTCTGTATCGCAGTATGTTGCAGGTCGCAACATGACACTATAGGACATAGTCACATCCAATGTTGCAATGTGTCGCGGCAATGTTACATGTCATTGTGTTACCCTAGCATAATGAATGCACTTTTTTTTAACCCTATTCTGGCTAAAGTGTATAAATATAAGTCCTGGATAACCCAATAAGCACCCTCTGTATGGGAGGAGGAAATAAATAGTGCCCTGAAAGGACAAAAAAGTTTTATTTATTTTCTTTTAAACAACACACCAAAAAATCCTGACTTTTTAATACATTTTAGTTTTATATAATCATTAAATTCTGTTGGAAAAAAAAGCGTAATTGTTTGTTTTTCTACACTACTCCCAGTTCTAATTAAATATTTAGTTGTATATTGCAAACTGGCATCTATTAAAGACTATATATCATCTCAGAAAAGAATTTCCCTTAAAGGGGATGTCCACTACTTATTGATGATGATGACCTATCCATAGGAGAGGTTATCAATCTAAAATCAGCAGGGGCGGGCAGATAACCACAGCTCCGTACATTGTTTAGCGGCCACCGTTAAAGTGCTTCATTTTCTTCTTCATTTATTATGACCGCACACACATCTCACTGCGGTAATCACTTCATTTCTTCTTAGGTCCTAAATGACATAAGGAGTACAGTAGCCTGGGAAAAGAATGGGTCAAATTGTGCAAGGACCGTAATGGTGGTGACATTTGTAGCCACACAGCTTTTCAGATATACAATAGGCAGAATGAAATTCACGACAACAGAAGACGGCAAATGCCTTCAGATTTCCTCAGCTACGAACAAACCTGTATCTTGTAATGGATCGGGCTTGTAAAAGTTAGCGGCCCATTGAAAGCAGCATTTTCACATTGCAGAGTGTAATACCCTTCATTTATCTTACAGCCTTTACATACAACCTTTCATTTCATGGACAGTTCATGAATTGATCTCCGGGATAACAATATTGTAAATCCTTCTACTTTATAGAAGAAACAAGAATGAATATTAGCATTTTTTTTCTGTAGTTTCATAGTAGAGAAAGCATTACACACCTGTGTCCTTCATTTCTGAGCAAACACTGCTTTAATTTTGGCTGTTCCTATGACGAATCTGAACCGCAAAATGACGTCAGTCCAGGATTTGCCTCACCAATGGCACCAGAATTACCATAATATAGGATTAACTTTAAAATAGGTATTAATCAGTCCCTAAATGAGTCCTTATTTTGCCCTAAATGGTTAATCCAAGCTATTCTAAATATTGTATTTAGTATTTACCTCGACTGGAAATGCCTTCTCCATGAGGAAATGCACATCCTTACCAAAAATTTCTAGTAAGTGGGTATAGTTTAGTTAATAAATAGACTACAGTTCAGGAATGCTGCAGAGAAGTTCAGTCATTCCATGGGACCTAATTTCTAGCACATATCCAAGGAAGGAGGAAAAGTATTGGTTGCCATTATGCTAGTGGATGAAACAGAGATGCAGATCTCTGTGATGCTACTCCTATGTTAAATGGATGAGGACCTTGTATAATGCTGGATTATACAACTCACCAGGGAGTGAAAGCCCTATGGAGTAAAGGAATGGGGTGTCTAGCCCTGCATACCAAGATGGTGTCCATCTTTGGAAGAGAATCACACCACCATTCAGTGCATCGGCTGCTGTTTGCAACGTTTGCGCCTGCGTGTTACACTCTTGTCCCGGGTATCCTGGGCTTCACTCCCTTCTTCTGCCCTCTGTTGTGCGACACGTCGAGGTTTTGCAAGTTGCTTGGTGTGGATCAATGACATCTCCTTAAACCTATTTAAGGCTGATTGAGGCACACCCGTGTCTTGGGATTCACTAGACCTATACGTTTCGTGTGCTCCACCTTCTGTCCATGCTGTGTTTATGACACGCCCCCTGGGCCATGGGGTACTCGGTGACCGGGCCGGTTGATGCTGGGGGATGTCACCGTGGCAGTGAACTGGTCCGTGATCCAGGGCAGTCAATAAAAGGGGAAAAGTAAAAGGGGATTAAAGTTTTTATAGATAATGTTTGTGACGCCACCTGTGGTATGCGGCTATATGGGGGCCGCCGCTGCAGTGCAGATCCTCTGGAGCTGATGGTGACGCAGCAGAGTTGGTTCAGCTCTCCACAGGCAGAGCTTAGCTCCAGGGTATGAAATAGGGATGCTAATAGGTAGATGTTGTTGGTGCGGTGTAGTGCAGGGCTGGTGCAGCAATAATTCTAGGACACAGTGGGGTGCAGTCTTCAAGGTTTACTCACAGTTTTTCAGACTCCAGGTTGCCAGCGCCAGTGTAACCTCCCACGCCGTCCTGTGTTTACCAAGGAAGGGGTTCAGCAATCTTTCAGGTATTTCAGGAGCACTTAACAGGACCCCGTTCTATGTGCCTTCCTCGGTCGTCTTCCTGCACTGTCTCTCACCCTCCTGCCCTGCACCTCACAATCAGTGTCCCAAGCCGGTAACCTCGGATCTTGGCGGGCGACGTGCAATCCCCTGGACCCCATGCGGCCACCTTTTCGGCGATATAATTGCGGTAGTGAGCAGCTGCACCCTGAAAGTACAGTAGCCTCCGGTTTCTAGCTGAGCCTGGTTGTTCTCCACTAGTTAGAGGCCGGTCCCCTTAGCGGCCTGATCCCTCCATGTCCGTGTAGATTCGGGCGCACGGGTGGCTTCCTGCACTTCCCGTGCCCCTGGGATCCCCTCTGTCTGTCTGGAGCCTTCCCTCTGCTCCAGTCCTCTCCTCTCAGTCTGTCCTGGGCCTCTCAGTCTAGGCCTGCTCCTTCCTCCTCTCCTCCTGAGCAGAGCTCCTACAGAGCTCGTGCTCCCAACATTCTCTCTCTCTTCTGCCTCTCTCCTCAGACTGAACTGACGGTGCTCCCCTTAATTGCTTCTGACTCGCCCCCTGGGCCGTGGGGTTCTCGGAACCGGGCCTTCTAGTGTATGGTGCTGATGGGGGCAACCCGGTCCTGTGGCTCAGGGTGGTCAGACCAAATGCAGCGGCTGAAGGCAGGCCGCTGAGGCTGGTGTTGTGGGTGCAGCAGAGAATAGTATAACTCCCCACGGAAGGAGTGTAGCCTCAGGGCAGTGAGCGTAGATGGTGGGGGTTGTGGCGCAGGGCATCCCAGTACCGTTAGTGCTGGCGCGGTAAGAAACACAGAGACAACGTGTTGCAGTCCAGGGTCTTTTACTCACAGTTGATATCCAAGTCACTTCCGCTGGTAATGACTGCCCAAGCCGTGCTGCGTCCACCTGGTGAGGGGCTCGGTCAACCCTCAGGCAATTCAGGAGTATGGCACAGGACTCCCTTCTGTCCTCTCTCTGGCTCATGCCCCACCAGTGACCAAACTTCTGTCTAGCTGCCGTGGATCTATGCGGGCAAATGTGGGCCCCGTTTCCCGCTATCCTATATGGCGGGGGGTCGCACCAATAGATGATCACGACCTCCGGTCTTTGGCTGAGGGATAATTTACCTCCACCAACTTGGGATCCGGTACCCTTATTCTGCCTGACCCTTCACCCGATATCTCATGGGCTCTTAGGGTCCCTTCTGCCTTCTTGTTTCTGAGCCTTTCTACTTCTCTGTCTCTTCTCCTTCTTTCCTGTTCCTTCTTCTCCTCCTTCCCTCGGCCTCTTCTCTAGGCCTACTTCTCCTTCCTTCCTCCTCTCTGGCCTCGGCCTTTTCTCTAGGCCTGCCTCTGAGCAGAGCTCCTACAGAGCCCCTGCTCCCAGTCACCTCTACACTGAACTTCTCTTTCTCAACTCACTGAACTAAGATGATGCCCACCTTTTATACCTCCTCCTCTGTGTGTGAGCTCAGGTGACCAGCACCCAATGAGCTCCTACCTATGCTCAGAACCCAACCCCTATCTGCTCCTACACCACTGGGTTTTCCTCCCCCCTCCCCACTCAAGCCAGGGACATAGTCAGATGTGCCTGCATATATATATAAATGGGAGCACCGTAGAGCTGTCCCCCGGAAATGGGGTGTATGTGGTGTATGCAGCTAACTGAGCCCTGGTCCATACTCCATCCTTACCTGGGAGTGGAATATCACACCTCTGGTTGAGGTGCAATACCCCTGTAGCGACCGAAACCTCGGGGCGCTACTTTCCCCCCTGGTAAACCACAGCACGTCCGCGGGCTGGAAAAGAGCAAAAACATTTGATTTACAAGACATGCAAAACTTTTTCAATAACTTTTTATGACGCGCCCCTGCGCCTGTGTCGCGCTGCGTTGCGCACGCGGGAGCTTACCCGGAGCCGGATCTCTTGAGGGTTGTAGTCTCGTGGCGGTGATCCGGTCCGTGCCCAGGGAGTCAGACTAAGTGGCGCTGTATCAGCGGTAGATGATGGACGACTACGCCACCCGTTGAATGCAGCTATGGAGCTGCCGCTGCAGGGCAGACCGCTGAGGCCGGTGGAAGGATGGTGCAGCGTGGATGGTATAACCCCAACGGGAGGGGTATGGCCTCAGGGCAGCCGACGTGGATGATGGGGGTAGCAGGAACCACTCAGAGACGATGCGGTGTAGTTCAGGGTCTTTACTGGTGACAAAGATAGACCCTCCCGGAGTACTGGCTAGCGGTTGGGGCCTGGTCAGTCCTTGAGCAGATGGGATCTCCCCTGGCCAGGCGGAGTTGTAGGCCTCCCAAACTAACGATACTCTTCTGGCTACCTTGCTAGAGGCGGATATAAGTAGCCCACGTCCCTGAGTGTACCGTGTGGTGCTCACCCGTATGGCCGGTGACTCGGGGCCTTCTAGTAGCTTCCGCTCCACGACGGCGGTGCTGGTCCCATGCGTGTGACCGTGCCTTCGGGTTTCTTGGCCAGAGGACCTGAAATCCCCTGCCTGACGGATTCTGCTGCTGGGTAGGAGTTAGTCCCCACAGCCTCGGACTCCGGGTCCGGTAAGAAATCTTCTCAGTCAGGGCGAGCTCTGCAGCTGCCAGCCCCTGACTCCTTGTAAAACTGCTCCCACAGAGCTCCTGTTGTTCTTTTCCCATAGCTGCTTCTCTTCTCTGTCTCTACTTCTGGCATGGCCCAGGAGCTGGGCCCAGCCGGAGCCACAGCTCCCTGTCAGCCCTCCTGGCTGAACTCTCCCTCTCAACTCTCTAACCCTGCCTCAGCCCCAGGTTTATATAGGGGAAGTCCTTCCCCTCCCAGGACTGGGCAGGAGGTGTGGCATGCATAGGATTCCTGACCAAGAGACCTCCCACCTGCTCTCAGACGTAATATCTCTATCACTGTGGCAACCAGACCCCTGGGGTGTCACATTCCCCCCTAGTGAAATTTAGTACTCCGGGACTAAACATATTTTTAGAAAAACATAAAAAGGAATAAACAATAATAATACAATAAAAAACACATAAAGATGGTTACAGCGTGTCCGCAACCGGGTGCAGTCTTTGAAGAAAAGCAAGGTGTCCATTTCACCAAAACAGGGAGACGTAACCAGGTAGGGGTCTGTCCTGCCCCGAGTCCTTAACAGTCTTTAGTCCGTCCTGCTGGGTTACGCTCCAACTATGTACAAAGGATTCCCGGCAAATCCACCAAAGACTCCCATAAATTACTAGAAACACATAATTATTTACAGGATATGGCTGCTCTCAGTCCTCGGCCAGTGGGGATAAGGAATGGCTGCTCACAGTCCTCAGCCTGGTTTAAGATAGGGGCACATGGGGAACAATTCACTAATCCCAACGGGGACCATATTTTAATTAGCAGCAGTCCTTGTACCCTTACGGGTAACTATTTACAGCTCTTTATTCACGCTACTTCCCTTCAGTATCTATGTCCTCTTTGTGCTCCCTCCTGAGGGTAGTCCTCAGACCCGTCCGGGTCCTCTTGGCTTTCCTCGTATTGGTAGTACTGCAGCTCCTCCTCGGTTAGCTGGGTTAGTATCTCTGCGACAGTCCTCCTCCCAGGTGGCCAGGACTTTACCTCCCTTTGGGCTGCCCCGGTTAATTGGGCCACCAGGATGCTCACTTTTTGCTCCTCTGTGAGGGGGTACACCTGGAAGAGGCTATCCAGCTTTTCTCTAAAGTCATGCAGGGTATGTGACTCCCCTGAGTACTGGGGTAGCCAGGCTGCCCCCGGGATATAGGGCATGGTGAAAGGCATGACCGCAACAGCGGTGGCGCTGGCGGTGTTATGTTCTGCTACCAAAGCTAAGGAAATAGAGGAGATCTGTCCCTACTATGAGACTCAGCTGAATCCCTACGATGTAACAGGGAACCTGATCCTGCGATCAGACCTGCTAAAGTCCTAATCTAGTCTGTACGGAGACCTATAGATTTGGGGAGGAAATCCCTACAAGTACTAAGGACTGGGAGGAATATGGGACACCTCCTAACAGAAATAGTAGCAGACAGACGAACAAACAAAATAGATAGAACATAGAGGTCCGTAGACCAAGCAAACTAACAGAGTTAGATACAGAGCACAGGCTAGCTAGAAAGTAGATATACAATGAAGTCCAGCAAAGCCAGAAGGGCGGAGCAGGATTAAATAGGCCAACAAGGTCATGTGACCAGCAAAGGAAAAAAAACCTAACAGCAAGGTTCTAACAGTACCCCCCCTTCTAAGAGGATCCTCCGGATCCCCTAGGACCAGGCTTATCAGGAAATCTCCTGTGAAACGCTCTGATAAGTCTGGACGCGGAAACATCATCTGACCTCACCCAAGAGTTATCCTCGGGTCCGAAACCTTTCCAGGCCACAAGATACTGCAAACTACCTCTATACCGTCTAGAGTCAAGGATGCGAGAAATTTCATATTCCCCGTCCTCCACCACCGGAGGAACAGAGGCAGAGGCGTCACCATCCGACACAACAGCTTTTTTTAACAGAGAGACATGAAAGACCGGATTAATTCTCCAGGAGGTAGGAACCTCCAACCT
Source organism: Phyllobates terribilis (assembly GCF_046119375.1). NCBI lineage: Eukaryota > Metazoa > Chordata > Amphibia > Anura > Dendrobatidae > Phyllobates > Phyllobates terribilis. The sequence goes on along the minus strand of NW_027362764.1, from coordinate 62,428,394 downwards.
AACAGCAGATTGGTTGACAACCTGAAGCACCTTAAAGGGCCCTACAAACTTGGGACCCAATTTCTTAGAAGGAATCCTCAACCGCAGATTCCTAGAGGACAACCAAACCATGTCACCAACAGCGAACAAAACCTCCTGTCGTTTCCTATCAAAGTAGTCTTTAGATTTTCTGTTGGCCTCCTGAAGATTACCACGCACATCCGTCCAAACTCTTTCCAAATCACCGGAAAAATTCTCCTCCTCAGGCACGGCAGATCCCAACTTGGAGAACGACCCAAACGACGGATGTCTCCCAGAACAACAAAAAAAAGGCGAACAACCAGCAGAAGAAGATGTATGATTGTTCAGAGCAAATTCGGCAAGTGGCAGAAACTCAGACCACCCCTCTTGATTGTCTGCCACAAAACAACGCAAGAACTGCTCAACATCCTGGTTTTTCCTTTCTGTCTGGCCATTAGATTCAGGATGATATCCGGACGAAAACGACAAATGAATTCCCAACCTGTCACAAAAGGCACGCCAAAAACGAGCCACGAACTGAGGACCCCTATCAGAAACAATGTCAGTAGGAACGCCATGAAGTCTGACAATTTCCTTGACAAAGGCCTTAGCGAGAGTTTTAGCGCAGGGCAGTTTGACGAAGGGAACCAAGTGACACATCTTGCTAAAACGGTCCACGACCACCCAGATGACAGTAAAACCCTCAGAGGGGGGAAGGTCAGTTATAAAGTCCATAGCCAAATGTGTCCAAGGAGCACTGGGGACCTCCAAAGGACAAAGCAACCCCGCAGCAGGAGTATGTGAGGACTTAGATCTAGCACATATAGTACATTGGCGCACCCACTTAATGACTTCCTTCTGCCATCCAGGCCACCAAAAACTGCGACCCACCAGTCTCTTGGTCTCAGAGATTCCGGGATGACCTGCCAACCGAGATTCGTGACACTCAACAAACAAATCTCTCCTAAAGGTCCCAGGCACAAACAACCTCCCATGAGGAGTGTTAGATGGGGCATTCTCCTGAGCTTTAAGAATCTCATCTTCCAAAACGGAGTCTAAAGCAGCTATCACAACACCTTCTTGTAAAATGTTTCCCTCTTTCTCAGCACCGACTATGGGAGAAAAACTGCGAGACAAGGCATCCGCCTTAACATTCTTAGTACCAGGGATGTAAGTAACGGAGAAATTAAACCGCGAGAAAAACAGTGCCCACCTAGCCTGACGGGCATTCAGGCGCTTGGCAGCGTCAAGATATATCAGATTTTTATGATCCGTAAGAACCTGAACGGGAAATTCCGCACCTTCCAAGAAGTGGCGCCAGTGTTCAAATGCGAGTTTAATAGCCAATAATTCCCGATTACCAATATCGTAATTCAATTCAGTCTCCGAAAATTTTTTTGAAAAAAATGCACAGGGATGTAATCCATCCCCGTTATCCTGAGACAATACTGCGCCAACCCCCACAGAGGAAGCATCAACCTCAACCAAAAACGGCCTAGTAACATCAGGCTGCATAAGGATGGGAGCAGAGGTGAACCTCTCCTTGAGATACACAAAAGCTTCAATGGCCTCAGAAGACCACTGAACCGCATCAGCACCTTTCCTGGTGAGATCAGTCAGAGGTTTGACAATACTAGAAAAATTTTTTATGAATTTTCTATAGTAATTGGCGAAACCCAAAAACCTCTGTATCGATTTCAAACCAATAGGCCTAGGCCATTCCTGCACAGCCTGAACCTTAACCGGATCCATCTCAAAACCTTTGCTGGAGATAATGTAGCCCAAAAAACTAATTCTCTGTACAGCGAACTCACATTTCTCCAGCTTAGCAAAAAGCGAATTGTCCATTAATAACTGTAATACCTCACGCACGCTCCGCCAATGAGACTCCAGATCTGGCGAATAAATCAAAATGTCATCCAAATACACAACCACATTTTTACCGATCAAAGGTCTAAGGATGTCATTAATCAGATTCTGAAAAAATGCAGGAGCATTAGTAAGACCAAAAGGCATAACCAGATTCTCAAAATGACCCACAGGAGTGTTAAAAGCAGTCTTCCATTCATCACCCTCCTTCATGCGCAACAGATTGTATGCCCCCTTAAGGTCAATTTTAGAGAACCACTTGGCCCCCAATAACTGGTTAAACAGATCAGGAATCAATGGCAGTGGGTAAGGATTGCGTACCGTAATTTTGTTAATCTCACGAAAATCCAGACAAGGACGTAAACCGCCGTCCTTTTTTTTTACAAAAAAAAATCCAACCGCCACAGGAGACTTAGAGGGCCTAATGTGACCGGCGGCCAAGCTTGTCTGTATGTATTCCTCCAAAGCCTTCCTCTCAGGAATAGTAAGGTTAAATAAACGACTCTTAGGAAGAGTCGCTCCAGGGACAAATTCAATAGAACAATCATAGTCTCTATGGGGAGGCAAAACCTGCGATTCCTTCTCAGAAAAAACTCTCCAAAAATCCTGAATAGGAACAGGCAATTCTCCCCTATCCAAAGCTGCAATACGCCCGTTACAACACTTGTCATAACATTTATGGCTCCAGGATTTAATTTCACTGGTAGACCAATCCAGTACAGGATTGTGAAATTTTAACCAGGGCAAACCCAATATTACTGGAGAAGGCAAGTTATTCAACACTACCAAATCCAATTTCTCATGGTGAACACCATTAATAGTGAGAGGAAATTCACTGACCTTGAGAGTAATATTCTTCAAAGGGGAGCCATCCACAGAAACCACAGCAATGGGGGATGATAAAGGTTCAGGTTTTAAATTGAGTTTTTCCACGAATCCCCCATCAATAACATTCAGTGTAGACCCGCAATCAACAAACACCCGAAATTCCATTAATTTTTCCTGAGCAATCGTGGAAGCAGCTAAAAATATACCCTTGGAATTTAAACAGGCAATACGGGCGTGACTGACCATTTTTTTTTTCTTTCTTCATACGAAGCTCACAGCCTTTAATCAAATGACCAGATTTCCCGCAATAGAAACACAAGCCTTCTGAAAAACGACGGTGTTTTTCTTGAGAGCGAGGTGCCACCGATCCAATCTCCATCGGTTCACCACTGTTAGTACACACATTATCATAACCAGAAACTGACATAGCAGAGGATTTGCTCTCATTAACCCTAGCACGCAGTCTTCTATCCACCCGTATAGCTAATTGCATAGCCTGTTGCAAATCCTCAGGTGTAGGATAAGCAATTAGCAGGTCTTTAACCTTTTCACTGAGCCCAGCAAGAAATAGACTTTTCAGAGCAGAATCGTTCCACCCTGTTTGAGTGGACCAACGACGAAAATGTGTACAATATTTTTCCATATTACCTGATCCTTGTTTTAAACGTCTCAACTCAGTCTCAGCTGATGCCACACGGTCAGGATCATCATATAATAGTCCTAAAGCAGAAAAAAAACTATCCACTGATCTGAAGCATGTATCACTAGGTTGCAAAGAAAAGGCCCACTCCTGAGGCTCTTTGCGCAAAAGTGACATTATCAACCCTACGCGCTGGGATTCATCCCCAGAGGACTTGGGTCTCAAACGAAAATACAATAAGCAAGCATTTTTAAATGAAAAAAAATTCTCGATGTTCACCAAAAAATAAATCCGGCAAACATACCTTAGGCTCCAAGAAATATGCTCCAGGACAGTTACTCACGTGCTGACGGAGCTCGGCCACTTCCAGAGAGAGTCCCTGCAGGTGTTTAGCCAAATCCTGAACCGACACCATGATGGAACAAAAAAAAATCTTTCCTTAGAGAATTTACAGGCTGGACTTACTGTTATGTTCTGCTACCAAAGCTAAGGAAAGAGAGGAGATCTGTCCCTACTATGAGACTCAGCTGAATCCCTACGATGTAACAGGGAACCTGATCCTGCGATCAGACCTGCTAAAGTCCTAATCTAGTCTGTACGGAGACCTATAGATTTGGGGAGGGAATCCCTACAAGTACTAAGGACTGGGAGGAATATGGGACACCTCCTAACAGAAATAGTAGCAGACAGACGAACAAACAAAATAGATAGAACATAGAGGTCCGTAGACCAAGCAAACTAACAGAGTTAGATACAGAGCACAGGCTAGCTAGAAAGTAGATATACAATGAAGTCCAGCAAAGCCAGAAGGGCGGAGCAGGATTAAATAGGCCAACAAGGTCATGTGACCAGCAAAGGAAAAAAAACCTAACAGCAAGGTTCTAACAGGCGCGGATTGAAGCGGTGAAGCTCTCCTCCGTATCCGGCATCCTTCTCCCCCCTAGTGGACCGAGGCCTACCTTGCGATGATCCTCTTCCGTAGGCCGCGGCTCCGCAGTGGATCGTCAGGGTTGAGGACCTTCCGTCGAGCTCCTGTGACGTCGGCGTCTGCTGGGCTCCTTCCAGGACCTTACGCAACGTCCGGACGTGAGGCGGGGCTTCAGTTCTCGCGCGCTTTCGGAGTCCACGCCCCTCTTCTTCCCGCGCGGCGTCCTCAAGATGGCGTCCAATGGCGGGAAAACTCCACGTATGGCGGGAAGAAGGCTGAAGATGGCGCCGGATGGCGGGAATCTTCACCACAGGTAAGTTTGAACAGTCTTTTTCAGGCACGCAGTACCCGGTGGTTGCGGGCACGAAATCCTGCCGACTACGCCAAAAGTTGACGCGCCCCTGGGCCTGTGTCGCGCTGCGTTGCGCACGCGGGAGCTTACCCGGAGCCGGATCTCTTGAGGGTTGTAGTCTCGTGGCGGTGATCCAGTCCGTGCCCAGGGAGTCAGACTAAGTGGCGCTGTATCAGCGGTAGATGATGGACGACTACGCCACCCGTTGAATGCAGCTATGGAGCTGCCGCTGCAGGGCAGACCGCTGAGGCCGGTGGAAGGATGGTGCAGCGTGGATGGTATAACCCCCAACGGGAGGGGTATGGCCTCAGGGCAGCCGACGTGGATGATGGGGGTAGCAGGAACCACTCAGAGACGATGCGGTGTAGTTCAGGGTCTTTACTGGTGACAAAGATAGACCCTCCCGGAGTACTGGCTAGCGGTTGGGGCCTGGTCAGTCCTTGAGCAGATGGGATCTCCCCTGGCCAGGCGGAGTTGTAGGCCTCCCAAACTAACGATACTCTTCTGGCTACCTTGCTAGAGGCGGATATAAGTAGCCCACGTCCCTGAGTGTACCGTGTGGTGCTCACCCGTATGGCCGGTGACTCGGGGCCTTCTAGTAGCTTCCGCTCCACGACGGCGGTGCTGGTCCCATGCGTGTGACCGTGCCTTCGGGTTTCTTGGCCAGAGGACCTGAAATCCCCTGCCTGACGGATTCTGCTGCTGGGTAGGAGTTAGTCCCCACAGCCTCGGACTCCGGGTCCGGTAAGAAATCTTCTCAGTCAGGGCGAGCTCTGCAGCTGCCAGCCCCTGACTCCTTGTAACACTGCTCCCACAGAGCTCCTGTTGTTCTTTTCCCATAGCTGCTTCTCTTCTCTGTCTCTACTTCTGGCATGGCCCAGGAGCTGGGCCCAGCCGGAGCCACAGCTCCCTGTCAGCCCTCCTGGCTGAACTCTCCCTCTCAACTCTCTAACCCTGCCTCAGCCCCAGGTTTATATAGGGGAAGTCCTTCCCCTCCCAGGACTGGGCAGGAGGTGTGGCATGCATAGGATTCCTGACCAAGAGACCTCCCACCTGCTCTCAGACGTAATATCTCTATCACTGTGGCAACCAGACCCCTGGGGTGTCACATTCCCCCCTAGTGAAATTTAGTACTCCGGGACTAAACATATTTTTAGAAAAACATAACAAGGTATAAACAATAATAATACAATAAAAAACACATAAAGATGGTTACGGCGTGTCCGCAACCGGGTGCAGTCTTTGAAGAAAAGCAAGGTGTCCATTTCACCAAAACAGGGAGACGTAACCAGGTAGGGGTCTGTCCTGCCCCGAGTCCTTAACAGTCTTTAGTCCGTCCTGGGTTACGCTCCAACTATGTACAAAGGATTCCCGGCAAATCCACCAAAGACTCCCATAAATTACTAGAAACACATAATTATTTACAGGATATGGCCGCTCTCAGTCCTCGGCCAGTGGGGATAAGGAATGGCTGCTCACAGTCCTCAGCCTGGTTTAAGATAGGGGCACATGGGGAACAATTCACTAATCCCAACGGGGACCATATTTTAATTAGCAGCAGTCCTTGTACCCTTACGGGTAACTATTTACAGCACTTTATTCACGCTACTTCCCTTCAGTATCTATGTCCTCTTTGTGCTCCCTCCTGAGGGTAGTCCTCAGACCCGTCCGGGTCCTCTTGGCTTTCCTCGTATTGGTAGTACTGCAGCTCCTCCTCGGTTAGCTGGGTTAGTATCTCTGCGACAGTCCTCCTCCCAGGTGGCCAGGACTTTACCTCCCTTTGGGCTGCCCCGGTTAATTGGGCCACCAGGATGCTCACTTTTTGCTCCTCTGTGAGGGGGTACACCTGGAAGAGGCTATCCAGCTTTTCTCTAAAGTCATGCAGGGTATGTGACTCCCCTGAGTACTGGGGTAGCCAGGCTGCCCCCGGGATATAGGGCATGGTGAAAGGCATGACCGCAACAGCGGTGGCGCTGGCGGGGATTGAAGCGGTGAAGCTCTCCTCCGTATCCGGCATCCTTTTCCCCCCTAGTGGACCGAGGCCTACCTTGCGATGATCCTCTTCCGTAGGCCGCGACTCCGCAGTGGATCGTCAGGGTTGAGGACCTTCCGTCGCGCTCCTGTGACGTCGGCGTCTGCTGGGCTCCTTCCAGGACCTTACGCAACGTCCGGACGTGAGGCGGGGCTTCAGTTTTCGCGCGCTTTCGGAGTCCACGCCCCTCTTGTTCCCGTGCGGCGTCCTCAAGATGGCGTCCAATGGCGGGAAAACTCCACGTATGGCGGGAAGAAGGCTGAAGATGGCGCCGGATGGCGGGAATCTTCACCACAGGTAAGTTTGAACAGTCTTTTTCAGGCACGCAGTACCCGGTGGTTGCGGGCACGAAATCCTGCCGACTACGCCAAAAGTTGACGCGCCCCTGGGCCTGTGTCGCGCTGCGTTGCGCACGCGGGAGCTTACCCGGAGCCGGATCTCTTGAGGGTTGTAGTCTCGTGGCGGTGATCCGGTCCGTGCCCAGGGAGTCAGACTAAGTGGCGCTGTATCAGCGGTAGATGATGGACGACTACGCCACCCGTTGAATGCAGCTATGGAGCTGCCGCTGCAGGGCAGACCGCTGAGGCCGGTGGAAGGATGGTGCAGCGTGGATGGTATAACCCCCAACGGGAGGGGTATGGCCTCAGGGCAGCCGACGTGGATGATGGGGGTAGCAGGAACCACTCAGAGACGATGCGGTGTAGTTCAGGGTCTTTACTGGTGACAAAGATAGACCCTCCCGGAGTACTGGCTAGCGGTTGGGGCCTGGTCAGTCCTTGAGCAGATGGGATCTCCCCTGGCCAGGCGGAGTTGTAGGCCTCCCAAACTAACGATACTCTTCTGGCTACCTTGCTAGAGGCGGATATAAGTAGCCCACGTCCCTGAGTGTACCGTGTGGTGCTCACCCGTATGGCCGGTGACTCGGGGCCTTCTAGTAGCTTCCGCTCCACGACGGCGGTGCTGGTCCCATGCGTGTGACCGTGCCTTCGGGTTTCTTGGTCAGAGGACCTGAAATCCCCTGCCTGACGGATTCTGCTGCTGGGTAGGAGTTAGTCCCCACAGCCTCGGACTCCGGGTCCGGTAAGAAATCTTCTCAGTCAGGGTGAGCTCTGCAGCTGCCAGCCCCTGACTCCTTGTAACACTGCTCCCACAGAGCTCCTGTTGTTCTTTTCCCATAGCTGCTTCTCTTCTCTGTCTCTACTTCTGGCATGGCCCAGGAGCTGGGCCCAGCCGGAGCCACAGCTCCCTGTCAGCCCTCCTGGCTGAACTCTCCCTCTCAACTCTCTAACCCTGCCTCAGCCCCAGGTTTATATAGGGGAAGTCCTTCCCCTCCCAGGACTGGGCAGGAGGTGTGGCATGCATAGGATTCCTGACCAAGAGACCTCCCACCTGCTCTCAGACGTAATATCTCTATCACTGTGGCAACCAGACCCCTGGGGTGTCACATTTACATCTAGAAAACAACCGGCATTATTCAATTCCCTTTATGGGAAACATTTTCCTCTTTCTCAACACTTCTCTTTTACTAGACTTTAAAAAAAAATATTGTGAACTACCGAAACTCTTTTATCAGACACTATATAAAACATTTTTACTATCATATTATTCTTTTAGCAGCATATAAAACATTTTCATATAAAACATTTTTTTTTTAAGTAAAACATTTTCTTGTGCTCTGACTGCGGTGCAACTTGCAACCAGGTGTCCATTTTTCTTAAAGGTGCAAAAGTCTAGCCAACTTCTCCTGAGGTAGACGTTGCAGTCCTTTTTTTTAATTTTTTTTATTAAACCAATAGGGGGCGCTTTAGGAAGCGCAACTATTTACAGGGTTGGCCGCTCTCAGTCCTCAGCCAGGTTTGGGAAGGGGAATGGCTGCTCTCAGTCCTCAGCCAGGTAACTTAGGGGAGCACTTTAAACGGGCAACAGTCATATAACAGTTCCAACGGGGGCAACTAAACAGTTCTTTGTACACACTCGCTCATCAGTAACGGTATCCTCCTGATGCTCCTTCTTCCTCGTACTGATCTTCAGACCCGTCCTGGCCCTCTTGATATCCGGGTACTGAGTAACGCTGCTCTTCCTCCTCTGCTACTCTGTGGACGTGGAGGGCGTACCACCCCTTTACGCCTCGGTGTCGGGTGTAGGACACCACGTCTCCTGGATATAGATCCTGCCCTCGATGACCTTCTGGCAGGTGGCTCTCCACACCCCTTCGGGTCACGAACACGTTGCTTATTGTGGTCGGGTCCCTTATGAAACCCCAGCCATGCTCTATCTGGAATTTGACAACAGTCCCGGTGGCTCGGGGACCGCGGGCAGCTCGGGGGTCTCGCCGGGTCCTCATCTTCTGCTCGGCGCTCTGGGCCTGCAGCTGCTCCTGCCTCTGACGCCATTCTTGCTGCTCCCTTTCGAACAGCGCCAACTGCTGGCGGCTAGACTCCCGTCGGCGGGCTGCGCCCGCCCGCTTTTCCTATGCGAACCCGATCAGGTCCTCTCCGGTCGGGTCCCACTCATACTGGGCGTCCTCCACCGGGGGGCTGGGAAACTTCCCTGGGCTCTGGAGCAGGTATGAGGGGCTCAGGCGGGGCTCCGGCCTCCGCAGACGGGCCTCCCCTTTGCCGAGGATTAACCCACCCGGTCGGCCAGATAAAGGGCTCTCCATCCGGGCCCGTATGTTGGGCGTACAGGTCCACGCCCAGAGGTGGTATGGTAGAGATAGGGGGCGCTGGCGGGTTAGCGGCACCCGGAGGCACTAGGCCTTGCCACCAGGCCTGCCGTGGACATCTTCCGATCGCGCCCGGGGTCAGAGGGCACGGCGTGGGGTGGGGCTCGCCAGCGGTGTCGGCGGCCTGGGGACCGCTTGGTAGAGGTGGAGGCGCGGTGACAGTGACAGTTACCGGGGCTTCGGGCTCCGCGACAGTATGCAGGGGCAGGTTTACGGCCCCAGGACTCGGGGTAAGGACGCCCCCGTTACCTGCCTCCGCTGCTGTGGCCTCCTCCGCGGCAGCGTCCTCGACCTCCGGTCCACTCTCACCGCCCTCGGAGGCAGGCGTGCTGCTGGATGGTTGCAGCATCCCCTGCGGCTGGGTCACGGCCCGCCGGGCCATCTCTTCCTTCCACCCGGCGATGACGTCCCGCTGCGCTCAGACCATCCTCCGGTCCAGCTCCTTCAGCGCAGCCCGCATGTATTCCGGATCCTCCTTGGGGAGTTGCGCTAGCAGCTCCGTGAAGATGCATGGGGATTCGGCCTGTAGCAGGCCCCTCGCCAGGGTGCTGGAGCTGGCTCCTCTCTCCATATCCGGGTGTGGTCCGGTGAGACTGATCCAAACCACACCCTGCCCCACAGTTTTCTTCTCTTTCCGCCCCCATTGGGGGTGGTCTTGGGGCAATCTGCTGACAATCACTTTCAGGGGCAGCCCCCCCACCTTGATGGACATCTCTACAGCCTCACTCATGGCTGTTGGGGGTGGGCTCCTTCTTTGGCGCCATTCTGGGACCTGACCCACGATGGGAGGTGGCTTCCTGTTGTCTTTTGGAGCGCACATTATGGCGTCCGTTCTTCTGGGGCGGGCACCATTTTTAATACAGTGAAACAGTCTCTTTTCAGGCACGCAATACCCATTTGTGGCGGGGTGTCCCCGCGCAGGTTCAAATCCTGCCGACTACGCCAAAGCTGACTCGCCCCCTGGGCCGTGGGGTACTCAAAACCGGGCCTTCTAGTGTACGGTGCTGATGGGGGTAGTAGTGGCAACCCGGTCCTGTGGCTCAGGGTGGTCAGACCAAATGCAGTGGCAGTCTATTAGTATAGTTATGAATGTCCGACTACGCCACCCGTGGATTGCGGTCAGAGTGAACCGCCGCTGCAGGGCAGGCCGCTGAGGCTGGTGTTGTGGGTGCAGCAGAGAATAGTATAACTCCCCACAGGAGGAGTGTAGCCTCAGGGCAGTGAGCGTAGATGGTGGGGGTTGTGGTGCAGGGCGTCCCAGTACCTTTAGTGCTGGCGCGGTAAGAAACACAGACACAACGTGTTGCAGTCCAGGGTCTTTTACTCACAGTTGATATCCAAGTCACTTCTGCCGGTAATGACTGCCCAAGCCGTGCTGCGTCCACCAGGTGAGGGGCTCGGTCAACCCTCAGGCAATTCAGGAGTATGGCACAGGACTCCCTTCTGTCCTCTCTCTGGCTCATGCCCCACCAGTGACCAAACTTCTGTCCAGCTGCCACGGATCTATGCGGGCAAACGTGGGCCCCATTTCCCGCTATCCTATATGGTGCCTTCCTAGCAGGTTTGGCGGGGGATCGCACCAATAGATGATCACGACCTCCGGTCTTTGGCTGAGGAATAATTTACCTCCACCAACTTGGGATCCGGTACCCTTATTCTGCCTGACCCTTCACCCGATATCTCATGGGCTCTTAGGGTCCCTTCTGCCTTCTTGTTTCTGAGCCTTTCTACTTCTCTGTCTCTTCTCCTTCTTTCCTGTTCCTTCTTCTCCTCCTTCCCTCGGCCTCTTCTCTAGGCCTACTTCTCCTTCCTTCCTCCTCTCTGGCCTCGGCCTTTTCTCTAGGCCTGCCTCTGAGCAGAGCTCCTACAGAGCCCCTGCTCCCAGTCACCTCTACACTGAACTTCTCTTTCTCAACTCACTGAACTAAGATGATGCCCACCTTTTATACCTCCTCCTCTGTGTGTGAGCTCAGGTGACCAGCACCCAATGAGCTCCTACCTATGCTCAGAACCCAACCCCTATCTGCTCCTACACCACTGGGTTTTCCTCCCCCCTCCCCACTCAAGCCAGGGACATAGTCAGATGTGCCTGCATATATATATAAATGGGAGCACCGTAGAGCTGTCCCCCGGAAATGGGGTGTATGTGGTGTATGCAGCTAACTGAGCCCTGGTCCATACTCCATCCTTACCTGGGAGTGGAATATCACACCTCTGGTTGAGGTGCAATACCCCTGTAGCGACCGAACCCTCGGGGCGCTACTTTCCCCCCTGGTAAACCACAGCACGTCCGCGGGCTGGAAAAGAGCAAAAACATTTGATTTACAAGACATGCAAAACTTTTTCAATAACTTTTTATGACGCGCCCCTGCGCCTGTGTCGCGCTGCGTTGCGCACGCGGGAGCTTACCCGGAGCCGGATCTCTTGAGGGTTGTAGTCTCGTGGCGGTGATCCGGTCCGTGCCCAGGGAGTCAGACTAAGTGGCGCTGTATCAGCGCTAGATGATGGACGACTACGCCACCCGTTGAATGCAGCTATGGAGCTGCCGCTGCAGGGCAGACCGCTGAGGCCGGTGGAAGGATGGTGCAGCGTGGATGGTATAACCCCAACGGGAGGGGTATGGCCTCAGGGCAGCCGACGTGGATGATGGGGGTAGCAGGAACCACTCAGAGACGATGCGGTGTAGTTCAGGGTCTTTACTGGTGACAAAGATAGACCCTCCCGGAGTACTGGCTAGCGGTTGGGGCCTGGTCAGTCCTTGAGCAGATGGGATCTCCCCTGGCCAGGCGGAGTTGCAGGCCTCCCAAACTAACGATACTCTTCTGGCTACCTTGCTAGAGGCGGATATAAGTAGCCCACGTCCCTGAGTGTACCGTGTGGTGCTCACCCGTATGGCCGGTGACTCGGGGCCTTCTAGTAGCTTCCGCTCCACGACGGCGGTGCTGGTCCCATGCGTGTGACCGTGCCTTCGGGTTTCTTGGCCAGAGGACCTGAAATCCCCTGCCTGACGGATTCTGCTGCTGGGTAGGAGTTAGTCCCCACAGCCTCGGACTCCGGGTCCGGTAAGAAATCTTCTCAGTCAGGGCGAGCTCTGCAGCTGCCAGCCCCTGACTCCTTGTAACACTGCTCCCACAGAGCTCCTGTTGTTCTTTTCCCATAGCTGCTTCTCTTCTCTGTCTCTACTTCTGGCATGGCCCAGGAGCTGGGCCCAGCCGGAGCCACAGCTCCCTGTCAGCCCTCCTGGCTGAACTCTCCCTCTCAACTCTCTAACCCTGCCTCAGCCCCAGGTTTATATAGGGGAAGTCCTTCCCCTCCCAGGACTGGGCAGGAGGTGTGGCATGCATAGGATTCCTGACCAAGAGACCTCCCACCTGCTCTCAGACGTAATATCTCTATCACTGTGGCAACCAGACCCCTGGGGTGTCACATTCCCCCCTAGTGAAATTTAGTACTCCGGGACTAAACATATTTTTAGAAAAACATAACAAGGTATAAACAATAATAATACAATAAAAAACACATAAAGATGGTTACGGCGTGTCCGCAACCGGGTGCAGTCTTTGAAGAAAAGCAAGGTGTCCATTTCACCAAAACAGGGAGACGTAACCAGGTAGGGGTCTGTCCTGCCCCGAGTCCTTAACAGTCTTTAGTCCGTCCTGTGTTACGCTCCAACTATGTACAAAGGATTCCCGGCTAAGCCACCAAAGACTCCCATAAATTACTAGAAACACATAATTATTTACAGGATATGGCCGCTCTCAGTCCTCGGCCAGTGGGGATAAGGAATGGCTGCTCACAGTCCTCAGCCTGGTTTAAGATAGGGGCACATGGGGAACAATTCACTAATCCCAACGGGGACCATATTTTAATTAGCAGCAGTCCTTGTACCCTTACGGGTAACTATTTACAGCTCTTTATTCACGCTACTTCCCTTCAGTATCTATGTCCTCTTTGTGCTCCCTCCTGAGGGTAGTCCTCAGACCCGTCCGGGTCCTCTTGGCTTTCCTCGTATTGGTAGTACTGCAGCTCCTCCTCGGTTAGCTGGGTTAGTATCTCTGCGACAGTCCTCCTCCCAGGTGGCCAGGACTTTACCTCCCTTTGGGCTGCCCCGGTTAATTGGGCCACCAGGATGCTCACTTTTTGCTCCTCTGTGAGGGGGTACACCTGGAAGAGGCTATCCAGCTTTTCTCTAAAGTCATGCAGGGTATGTGACTCCCCTGAGTACTGGGGTAGCCAGGCTGCCCCCGGGATATAGGGCATGGTGAAAGGCATGACCGCAACAGCGGTGGCGCTGGCGGGGATTGAAGCGGTGAAGCTCTCCTCCGTATCCGGCATCCTTCTCCCCCCTAGTGGACCGAGGCCTACCTTGCGATGATCCTCTTCCGTAGGCCGCGGCTCCGCAGTGGATCGTCAGGGTTGAGGACCTTCCGTCGCGCTCCTGTGACGTCGGCGTCTGCTGGGCTCCTTCCAGGACCTTACGCAACGTCCGGACGTGAGGCGGGGCTTCAGTTCTCGCACGCTTTCGGAGTCCACGCCCCTCTTCTTCCCGCGCGGCGTCCTCAAGATGGCGTCCAATGGTGGGAAAACTCCACGTATGGCGGGAAGAAGGCTGAAGATGGCGCCGGATGGCGGGAATCTTCACCACAGGTAAGTTTGAACAGTCTTTTTCAGGCACGCAGTACCCGGTGGTTGCGGGCACGAAATCCTGCCGACTACGCCAAAAGTTGACGCGCCCCTGGGCCTGTGTCGCGCTGCGTTGCGCACGCGGGAGCTTACCCGGAGCCGGATCTCTTGAGGGTTGTAGTCTCGTGGCGGTGATCCGGTCCGTGCCCAGGGAGTCAGACTAAGTGGCGCTGTATCAGCGGTAGATGATGGACGACTACGCCACCCGTTGAATGCAGCTATGGAGCTGCCGCTGCAGGGCAGACCGCTGAGGCCGGTGGAAGGATGGTGCAGCGTGGATGGTATAACCCCCAACGGGAGGGGTATGGCCTCAGGGCAGCCGACGTGGATGATGGGGGTAGCAGGAACCACTCAGAGACGATGCGGTGTAGTTCAGGGTCTTTACTGGTGACAAAGATAGACCCTCCCGGAGTACTGGCTAGCGGTTGGGGCTTGGTCAGTCCTTGAGCAGATGGGATCTCCCCTGGCCAGGCGGAGTTGTAGGCCTCCCAAACTAACGATACTCTTCTGGCTACCTTGCTAGAGGCGGATATAAGTAGCCCACGTCCCTGAGTGTACCGTGTGGTGCTCACCCGTATGGCCGGTGACTCGGGGACTTCTAGTAGCTTCCGCTCCACGACGGCGGTGCTGGTCCCATGCGTGTGACCGTGCCTTCGGGTTTCTTGGCCAGAGGACCTGAAATCCCCTGCCTGACGGATTCTGCTGCTGGGTAGGAGTTAGTCCCCACAGCCTCGGACTCCGGGTCCGGTAAGAAATCTTCTCAGTCAGGGTGAGCTCTGCAGCTGCCAGCCCCTGACTCCTTGTAACACTGCTCCCACAGAGCTCCTGTTGTTCTTTTCCCATAGCTGCTTCTCTTCTCTGTCTCTACTTCTGGCATGGCCCAGGAGCTGGGCCCAGCCGGAGCCACAGCTCCCTGTCAGCCCTCCTGGCTGAACTCTCCCTCTCAACTCTCTAACCCTGCCTCAGCCCCAGGTTTATATAGGGGAAGTCCTTCCCCTCCCAGGACTGGGCAGGAGGTGTGGCATGCATAGGATTCCTGACCAAGAGACCTCCCACCTGCTCTCAGACGTAATATCTCTATCACTGTGGCAACCAGACCCCTGGGGTGTCACATTTACATCTAGAAAACAACCGGCATTATTCAATTCCCTTTATGGGAAACATTTTCCTCTTTCTCAACACTTCTCTTTTACTAGACTTTAAAAAAAAATATTGTGAACTACCGAAACTCTTTTATCAGACACTATATAAAACATTTTTACTATCATATTATTCTTTTAGCAGCATATAAAACTTTTCATATAAAACATTTTTTTTTTAAGTAAAACATTTTCTTGTGCTCTGACTGCGGTGCAACTTGCAACCAGGTGTCCATTTTTCTTAAAGGTGCAAAAGTCTAGCCAACTTCTCCTGAGGTAGACGTTGCAGTCCTTTTTTTTAATTTTTTTTATTAAACCAATAGGGGGCGCTTTAGGAAGCGCAACTATTTACAGGGTTGGCCGCTCTCAGTCCTCAGCCAGGTTTGGGAAGGGGAATGGCTGCTCTCAGTCCTCAGCCAGGTAACTTAGGGGAGCACTTTAAACGGGCAACAGTCATATAACAGTTCCAACGGGGGCAACTAAACAGTTCTTTGTACACACTCGCTCATCAGTAACGGTATCCTCCTGATGCTCCTTCTTCCTATTACTGATCTTCAGACCCGTCCGGGCCCTCTTGATATCCGGGTACTGAGTAACGCTGCTCTTCCTCCTCTGCTACTCTGTGGACGTGAAGGGCGTACCACCCCTTTACGCCTCGGTGTCGGGTGTAGGACACCACGTCTCCTGGATATAGATCCCGCCCTCGATGACCTTCTGGCAGGTGGCTCTCCACACCCCTTCGGGTCACGAACACGTTGCTTATTGTGGTCGGGTCCCTTATGAAACCCCAGCCATGCTCTATCTGGAATTTGACAACAGTCCCGGTGGCTCGGGGACCGCGGGCAGCTCGGGGGTCTCGCCGGGTCCTCATCTTCTGCTCGGCGCTCTGGGCCTGCAGCTGCTCCTGCCTCTGACGCCATTCTTGCTGCTCCCTTTCGAACAGCGCCAACTGCTGGCGGCTAGACTCCCGTCGGCGGGCTGCGCCCGCCCGCTTTTCCTATGCGAACCCGATCAGGTCCTCTCCGGTCGGGTCCCACTCATACTGGGCGTCCTCCACCGGGGGGCTGGGAAACTTCCCTGGGCTCTGGAGCAGGTATGAGGGGCTCAGGCGGGGCTCCGGCCTCCGCAGACGGGCCTCCCCTTTGCCGAGGATTAACCCACCCGGTCGGCCAGATAAAGGGCTCTCCATCCGGGCCCGTATGTTGGGCGTACATGTCCACGCCCAGAGGTGGTATGGTAGAGATAGGGGGCGCTGGCGGGTTAGCGGCACCCGGAGGCACTAGGCCTTGCCACCAGGCCTGCCGTGGACATCTTCCGATCGCGCCCGGGGTCAGAGGGCACGGCGTGGGGTGGGGCTCGCCAGCGGTGTCGGCGGCCTGGGGACCGGTTGGTAGAGGTGGAGGCGCGGTGACAGTGACAGTTACCGGGGCTTCGGGCTCCGCGACAGTATGCAGGGGCAGGTTTACGGCCCCAGGACTCGGGGTAAGGACGCCCCCGTTACCTGCCTCCGCTGCTGTGGCCTCCTCCGCGGCAGCGTCCTCGACCTCCGGTCCACTCTCACCGCCCTCGGAGGCAGGCGTGCTGCTGGATGGTTGCAGCATCCCCTGCGGCTGGGTCACGGCCCGCCGGGCCATCTCTTCCTTCCACCCGGCGATGACGTCCCGCTGCGCTCAGACCATCCTCCGGTCCAGCTCCTCCAGCGCAGCCCGCATGTATTCCGGATCCTCCTTGGGGAGTTGCGCTAGCAGCTCCGTGAAGATGCATGGGGATTCGGCCTGTAGCAGGCCCCTCGCCAGGGTGCTGGAGCTGGCTCCTCTCTCCATATCCGGGTGTGGTCCGGTGAGACTGATCCAAACCACACCCTGCCCCACAGTTTTCTTCTCTTTCCGCCCCCATTGGGGGTGGTCTTGGGGCAATCTGCTGACAATCACTTTCAGGGGCAGCCCCCCCACCTTGATGGACATCTCTACAGCCTCACTCATGGCTGTTGGGGGTGGGCTCCTTCTTTGGCGCCATTCTGGGACCTGACCCACGATGGGAGGTGGCTTCCTGTTGTCTTTTGGAGCGCACATTATGGCGTCCATTCTTCTGGGGCGGGCACCATTTTTAATACAGTGAAACAGTCTCTTTTCAGGCACGCAATACCCATTTGTGGCGGGGTGTCCCCGCGCAGGTTCAAATCCTGCCGACTACGCCAAAGCTGACTCGCCCCCTGGGCCGTGGGGTACTCAAAACCGGGCCTTCTAGTGTACGGTGCTGATGGGGGTAGTAGTGGCAACCCGGTCCTGTGGCTCAGGGTGGTCAGACCAAATGCAGTGGCAGTCTATTAGTATAGTTATGAATGTCCGACTACGCCACCCGTGGATTGCGGTCAGAGTGAACCGCCGCTGCAGGGCAGGCCGCTGAGGCTGGTGTTGTGGGTGCAGCAGAGAATAGTATAACTCCCCACAGGAGGAGTGTAGCCTCAGGGCAGTGAGCGTAGATGGTGGGGGTTGTGGTGCAGGGCGTCCCAGTACCTTTAGTGCTGGCGCGGTAAGAAACACAGACACAACGTGTTGCAGTCCAGGGTCTTTTACTCACAGTTGATATCCAAGTCACTTCTGCCGGTAATGACTGCCCAAGCCGTGCTGCGTCCACCAGGTGAGGGGCTCGGTCAACCCTCAGGCAATTCAGGAGTATGGCACAGGACTCCCTTCTGTCCTCTCTCTGGCTCATGCCCCACCAGTGACCAAACTTCTGTCCAGCTGCCACGGATCTATGCGGGCAAACGTGGGCCCCGTTTCCCGCTATCCTATATGGTGCCTTCCTAGCAGGTTTGGCGGGGGATCGCACCAATAGATGATCACGACCTCCGGTCTTTGGCTGAGGGATAATTTACCTCCACCAACTTGGGATCCGGTACCCTTATTCTGCCTGACCCTTCACCCGATATCTCATGGGCTCTTAGGGTCCCTTCTGCCTTCTTGTTTCTGAGCCTTTCTACTTCTCTGTCTCTTCTCCTTCTTTCCTGTTCCTTCTTCTCCTCCTTCCCTCGGCCTCTTCTCTAGGCCTACTTCTCCTTCCTTCCTCCTCTCTGGCCCCGGCCTTTTCTCTAGGCCTGCCTCTGAGCAGAGCTCCTACAGAGCCCCTGCTCCCAGTCACCTCTCCACTGAACTTCTCTTTCTCAACTCACTGAACTAAGATGGTGCCCACCTTTTATACCTCCTCCTCTGTGTGTGAGCTCAGGTGACCAGCACCCAATGAGCTCCTACCTATGCTCAGAACCCAACCCCTATCTGCTCCTACACCACTGGGTTTTCCTCACCCCTCCCCACTCCAGCCAGGGACATAGTCAGATGTGCCTGCATATATATATAAATGGGAGCACCGTAGAGCTGTCCCCCGGAAATGGGGTGTGTGTGGTGTATGCAGCTAACTGAGCCCTGGTCCATACTCCATCCTTACCTGGGAGTGGAATATCACACCTCTGGTTGAGGTGCAATACCCCTGTAGCGACCGAACCCTCGGGGCGCTACACTTCCTCCACCCACACCCACTACATGGTTCCCCCTCTCTAGGTTCCCCCCGAACCAGGGACAGGGCTCAGCACTGTGCACGTGCATCTTGCCCCGCCTGCTCGTCTGCAATGGTGTAGTGTTGGATGCAGGTGGGTGGGTCCAGGGTAGTTCTCCCTCCTTACCTGAGAGTGCGGTACCACACCTCTGGGTGAGATGCAGTACCTCTGTGGCGACTGAACCCACAGGGGCGCCACACCAGCATGGAGATTCAGAAGTAAATGTGATGATGTCATCAGGGCCACATGACCTTTGTGCACATGCCCTGCCAGCCAGAGTGTGCAGCCTAAATAAGCACTAAAGATAAATTACACAGCATTGAAGTCCTGGAAATATTAACTGGAGTTAATGATTATTTAAGCTACACAATCTGATTGGCCGGGCATGTGGACAAAGGTCATGTGAATCTGATGATATCATCACAGGTTCTTGTGCATTTCTATGTTGCTGCCTTCTTATGATTGGTCAGTAGTATCATAAAGAAGACAGAAGAACACGCCCCAGTGAAGACTATCTAATAACACCCACTTGGACTTAACTAAAGTGAAATCATTAGGTGCCAAATAATTGATTGGTAAATTTCTGCAACGATGATGAGATATTAAAAAAAAACAAAAAAAAAATGTATTATTCCGTGTCCAGCTTAACATGAAAAATTTGGTGAAAGGTTCTCTTTAAATTCAACTTTCCTTTGAAATTTCTGGAAATTGTCTTTATTCTCATTCTCACTCCCATTTGTAGTCTCAAAGAATTATATCGTTGGTCAAACAGACACCACAATACGTTTTTCATTTTTTGGCAACCCTGGCTGAAGTCCTAGATGTGGAGCTCAAGCATTGAAGCTAGATTATACCAACTATCACATGTGACTTAAACCTGAGTTTGAAGGACCTAGGTAATAAAGCTGGTATTGAATATTGCACCTTGATTGTGATATAATCCCTCGATCTCCCTTCCTATACACTTACCTAACCCGCCTTCATCGCTGTATAAGAGGTTGCTTTGTATCAGCCATCAACTCGGAGGAGATTCTCTGGTCAGGACAACCATCTCTTTGCTGAAGCATAAAAACTGTAGACAAAACAAAAATTATACAATAAATTAGCAGAAAATAAAGGAACATAGGTGTGACTGACGCGCCCCCTGGGCCGTGGGGTACCCGGTGCCGGGCCGGTAGATGCTGTGGGATGTCACAGTGGCGGTGACCCGGTCCGTGACCCAGGGCGGTCAATAAAAAGGGGTTATTGATTGAGGATTTATAGTGATTGTATAAAGTTCGTGACGCCACCTGTGGTATGCGGCTAAGGGAGCCGCCGCTGTGGAGCAGGTCCTCTGGAGCTGATGTTACTGCAGCAGGGATGGTGTGGCTCTCCACAGGTAGAGCTAGCTCCAGGGCAGTGTAGATGTTATGGGTTATGCTGGGCGTTGGAGTGCAGGGATTGATGGCGCAGCAATAATCAGTCCACAACTTAATGGCGGTTTCCTCTTAGCTTTACTGGTGGTGATTAGACAAGCCGGGACTAGGGTACTGGCTAGAAGTGGAAGTCCAGGCCGCCTGGAAGCAAGTAAAGAATCCTCCTTGCCAGGTGAAGTTGGAGGCCTTCCCTTTACACTAAACTCTTTGACCCTACTGCTTGTAGCTGTGCGGTGGCCCTCGTCCCTGACTACAACGTTTCTGTGCTCACCCGTATGGCAGGCAGCTCGGGCCTTGCTGGTGCATCGCTCTCACGTGGCGGTGCTGGGCCCTCTGTGCTGCTGAGCCTCCAGGCGTCTGATGGGGCCAGGAGACCTGCAGTCTCCTGCCCTCCGGTTTCTGCTGTTGGGCCTTCAGTGCCCCCACAGCCTCGGACTCCGGTCTCCGGTTCCTCTGTGCTGGTCCTTCTGGGGTGATCTGCCGCGCAGCTCCAGTCCGCAGCTCCTCTCTCCTCGACGTCCTGACTTCAACTCCTCACACTAAGTCTAACTTACCCCGCTTCCAGATCCCAGTTGCCAAGGGGAGGAACTCCCCTTGCTGGTCTGGAGCCAGGAAAGTGTTGCATGCTTAGTAAAACCTGATTAGGGGCCCCTGCTTGCTTCCGGGCATGGCATCACCTGTTGTGAGGGAGGCAATGCCACTGTGGCAACCGAACCCCTGGGGTGCCACATTCCCCCCTAGTTAACTTCAGTACTCCCGGACTGAGGATATCTTTTAATATGAACAAATAACAATAACAATTCACATTACAAACAGGTTACAAAAGTCAAAAGTTACAAAAACCTAACAAAACTTGAAAGCAGTCACTGCGGCGCTTAGTCCGACTCCTTACGCCACAATCCTGGTAATTGTAATTTGGCTGGTGGGAACCGCATCAACCCACTTTGTGAATCGTCCCTGGGCGTGGCTTCAGGGCACTCTTTCGGTGGGCCTGGTCTTCAGCCACGCCTGCGGTTTATTTTCTAGGCCTATTAGTAACTATATTGAATATTGTCCTGACCACACCTAGTCCTGTGGTCCAATTGTCCATAAATTCAACAATTATGCATATTCAAGATTATTTAACGGATACAACTATATACAACATACGCTTTAATTCGTTATACTTTAGTTCCTCCAGCGGGCAGGAAGCTGACCTTTTGCACTCCTGGTTGATCTACGTAGTACGTTAGTTGTCACTGCCCTACCCTGGTCCCTAGTGTCTACCCCTGGTGCGGTGGGTTCAGTGTGAACTACACTACAGGTAGTCTGAGGTAACACTGGTATGCTGGGTAATTTCCTACGAATTCTTTGGCTCACCATGGGTACGACAGGTTCACTGCTAGCAGAGGGTCGATTCTCCTGGTCTACTGATGATGAAACCTCTGTCTCTGGGGCCGACTGGTCTTCCAGCTGTTCTGGGACTTCTGCAGCTTCTGGTGAGGCCGCTTGGAGAAAGGTAAGGACCGGTACTACAATTGCACTGTTCACCTGCGTCCAAGACCGGGGAAATTCTCCGAGTACTGTTTGGATCACTTCCTCCACTCCTTCTGTGGGCTGAGAGTTGTCTTGATCTTCTTCTTTGTGTTTCAACTGTTCAGGACAGATCTTCAAGGTTTCTCTTGAGACTGCCGCTGAAGTTTCCCCTCCATCTTTGCTGATGAGGCACACTTTGGTGTTGTCGTAATTTAAGGGTAGGACGGTGTATGGCTCAACCTCCCACTGGTCATCTAACTTGTGGACTCGTCTTTTCCTCTTAAGTACCTGTTCTCCAGGTGATAAGGGAACTGCAGGTGCGTGCTGATTGTAAGTTTTCTCCTGTCTTTGTCTTGCCTGGGACAAACTTCTCTCAACACATTCTTGCACCTTGCGGTATTGTTGCTGCCGCTCTGTATCCCAATCTGCATCTGGTGATGTCGTCTCTGGTGTTAAGACTCCCATGTCTAAGTCGATGGGTAGCTTACCAGGTCTTGCTCTCATCAGGTAAGCGGGTGTACAGTTGGTGGAGTTCACCAGGATGTGGTTATATAGGTCCACCAAATCTGGTAACTTCTCTGGCCACAGGCTACGTTCTTCAAGGGGCAACATCTTCAACAGGTCTATTACCACCTGGTTCATCTTCTCACACAACTCGTTGGTCTGGGGATGATACGGCATCATCCTTATTTTCTTGCAGCCGTACAAGTTACAGAATTTCTGGAACACCTCTGCTTCAAAGGCTGGACCTTGGTCGGCAAGCACCCGTTCAGGGTAACCGTGTGGGCGACAAAAGTGCTGTTGGAATGCTTTGGCTGCCGTCTGAGCCGTCTGGTCTTTCACTGGCCCTACTACCAGGAACCAGGAGTAGTGGTCTACTATGGTTAGAGAGTAGACATAGCCTGACCGGCTTGGGTCTAGCTTCACGTGG
Organism: Phyllobates terribilis; assembly: GCF_046119375.1. NCBI lineage: Eukaryota > Metazoa > Chordata > Amphibia > Anura > Dendrobatidae > Phyllobates > Phyllobates terribilis. The sequence continues at coordinate 62,405,784 of NW_027362764.1, read as the reverse complement.
TCCAAGGCTACCAGTTCTAGTGGCTGTTTGGTGATGATGGGCTAAAGGGGAGCCCTCTGGCTGTCACGGTCTTTTCATCTCAGGTTGCATGGACCACATTCTCGACACCATTTCTCGATTGCTTTCCTCATGCCAGCCCAGTAGAATCGCTCACGTAGCAGGACTTCCAACTTCTTCCACCCGAAGTGTCCTGCTCCATCGTGGTAGGCTTCTAAGACCATTGACGCATCCCGCCTCAGGAATACCACCTGCCAGACCAGTTCATGTGTCCGGGAGTTGATGCTTCTTTGACACAGATTTCCCTCGTAGATGAACAGCTTGCCCTTCTTCTTCCACAACTGTTGGGTCTCCTGTGGAGCATCTGGATCAGGGTGCGAGTCAGCTTGCATCAGCAACTCCTTGACTAGGTGGACAGCCGGGTCGCTATCCTGCGTCTCTGCCCATCCATGGTGGGGCAATGGGTTGAACGTGGCCTCTCTGTTGGTGGAGCGCTTGTCCATTACACAGTGGGAGCACTGGGTCAACCCATGACGATGGAAAGCGGGAATCTCTATCTCCTCCAGCTCTTCCGGGTCTTCTCCCCCATCTGGCAAGTTGGGCATCCTGGACAGCGCATCAGCATTTGCATTTTTATGCCCCGCCCGATACTTGATGGTAAACTCGTAGTTAGACAGTCGGGCCATCCATCGTTGCTCTAGGGCACCAAGCTTCGCAGTCTCCAGGTGCATCAGCGGGTTGTTATCTGGGAAGACTGTAAATTTGGAGGAGGCGAGATAGTGCTTGAAGCGCTCCGTTACAGCCCAGACTAAGGCGAGAAACTCCAACTTGAAGGAACTGTAGTTGTCGGGGTTCCTTTCCGTGGGCCGGAGCTTCCTGCTGGCATAGGCAATCACTCTCTCTCTGCCTTGCTGTACCTGGGACAGCACCGCTCCCAATCCCACTTTGCTGGCATCTGTAGGAAGTATAAAGGGTTGGCCATAGTCGGGGTAGGCCAGGACTTCGTCTCCGGTCAGAGCCATCTTCAGTCGGGTGAAAGATTTGCCTTCTGGTTTACCCCATTTGAACGGAGGTTTCGGGTTCTTGGCCTTCTTGGACTGGCCTACCAGGAGGTCCTGCATGGGTGCTGCTATCTTGGTGAAACCCTTGATAAATCTCCTGTAGTATCCTACCAGCCCGAGAAACTGCTGCACTTCTTGATAGTGGAGGGTCTTGGCCAGTCCTTGATTACGGTGACTTTTTCAGGGTCTGGCGCTACACCTTCGGCGCTTACCACATGACCTAGGTACTGCACCTAGGGCTTCAACAGGTGGAATTTGGACGGCCTTACCTTCAGGCCAAAACCAGATAGGGCTTCAAACACCTCCAGGTGCTCCAGGTGGTCTTCATATGTCTTCGAGTAGACAATTAGGTCGTCCAGGTAGAGCAGGACAGTTTCGAAGTTCTTGTGTCCTAGGCAGCACTCCATTAACCGCTGGAAGGTTTCTGGGGCGTTGCAGAGCCCGAATGGCATGCAGTTGAACTTGCTGAGGCCCATTGGTGTTGTAAACACAGTCTTTTCTTTGTCCGCCTATGCCACAGGAACCTGCCAGTACCCACTGGTGAGATCCAAAGTGGAGAAATAATTAACAGATCTTAGTGCAGCTAATGACTCCTCAATCCTGGGTAATGGGTAGGCGTCCTTATGTGTAATGCAGTTAATCTGCCTGTAATCAACACACATCCTCATTGTACCATCCTTCTTTCTAACGAGAACTAATGGAGCTGCCCAGGGGCTACAACTATCTCTGATCACCCCAGCCTCCTTCATCTCCCGTAACATTCCTTTGGCACATTGATAGTGAGCTGGGGGTACAGGCCGGTGTGATGCTCACAGCCCTCACCCTGGGAAGTGGGGGGGATGCAGTCGCGGCCTAGACCTGTTCCGTGCCCAGGGCGGTCACATTAAAAAAAGATGTAATGGGCTTTCAGGGTTGAGTGGTATTTCGACTACGCCACCTGTGGTGTCTGGTGATGGCCACCAGTGCTGCGGCAGTCCTCTGAGGCGGGATGTAATGGCAGCTTCGGATGGTGCTACTCCCCACAGGCGGAGCAGGGCCTCAGGGCAGAGACGCGGATGGAGGGAGTAGTAGTGAGAGACGTGGTGCGGTGTGGTGTAGAGCCACGTTGCAATAAGAAACCGGAGGCCATAGGGGTAGTCTTCCAAGCTTTACTCATGGTAAAATGCACACCTGCAAGGCTTCTCCCTGCTACTCATGGTGCGCTGCGGCCACCAGGACCGGGGGTCCGACAACCTCCGAGTAGTTCAGGTGCTTTGGTCAGGACCCCGCACCAGAGTGTTCCTAGACTTTCCCACTAGGTCCTCTCCTGTCCATGTGTGATGCGTGTACTAAGGCCGGGTCTCCCTCTGGACTATGCACAGAACAAGGGTACGGGTGGCGACTCTGCTTCGCCCGTTACCCGGTGGGATCCTCTGAGCCTTCCGGGCTTCTCTAACTTAGACTTGAAGTGACAGTATCAGATATCGGGGGCCGGTACCCCTTTTGCAGCAGGATTCCCTCTGACTAGGCCAGAATAGTGAGGACAGGTGGCGTATACCGCTCCGTCTGTATCCTCCTGGGATCCTTTTGCCTGTGGAGCTTTTCTCCTCTGCTCCCCTCCAGGCCTTCATAGGTAGGGACCTTGACCGGGTAGAGACAGCCGTTAACTCTTGCCCGCTCCTCGACTCAAGGCCAGAGCACGAGGACCGTGTCCCCATCAACTGCAGGTTCATACAGAAAGCCACGTTCAGTGATGAAGATCATAATCAAAAGACCTTGAACCTAAGATGGCTGACTATTAAATATGAATTTAGTACATGTAACCTCTAAGTGTGTCCTCCACCCTCACCCACTACTAGGTTCCCCCTATCTTTGGTTCCCCCATCTCATGTTATCCCGGCTGGGGCAGCACCCTGGTGCATATTAGCCCCCCTCAAGTGGCAGAGGTGTAGTGTTGGATGCTGAGGTGGGGTCCTGACAGCTGCACCATCCTTACCTCGAAGGAGAGATACCACACCTTATTAAAGAGATGCAGTACCCCTGTGGCGACCGAACCCTCAGGGGCGCCACACCGGTACCTCTCTTTAATGGGTGGATGATCTCCTGTGGGGATATGATGTTGGACCCCTTTTACCTGCCCAAAGTCTAGTGGGTGTTTGCTGAAGACTCGCTCATACTCTTGGACCACCCGATATACTCCATGCTTTTGGTGCAAAGGGGTGGAGTCAGTGCCCACTTGTAGCTTCTGACACCAATCCTCCACCTGTCCCTTGGAGCCATTATCTTCCGCCGGTTTGGATGGAGGCAAGGGTTCCACTGTCTTTATTGAGTTGTTACTGACAGTGAATAGCTTAGCAAGGGTAGTGACGCGCCCCCTGGGCCAGTGTTGTTGGGGATACCCGGAGCCGGATCAGATGGGGGTTGTAGTCTCCGAGTGGCTGTGACCCGGTCCGTGCCCAGGGTGTCAAGCTCAGTGTGTGGCAGTCTTTATGATGTTACTAGATGTTCTTTTGTGTCGACTACGCCACCCGTTGAATTGCGGTCAATACGGCCGCCGCTGCAGCAGGGTCCGCTGAGGCTGGTGATGTATGTGCAGCTCAGGTAGTATAACCCCCAACGGGAGGGGTATAGCCTCAGGGGGTCAGTTGCAGAGGATGGGGGTTGTGGTGGTGCAGCGAGGATGGAAATGAGACTCAGAGTCGGGCTGTGCAGTTCAGGGTTTGTTTACTTACTGCAGTTGTTCTGGTCACTCCGGCCTTAAGTGACCACCCGAGCCGTGCTGCGTCCACCAGGTCCTGGACTCAGCCAACCCCCAGGTGATTCTGGAGCGTGGTCCTGAGCTCCCTTTCTGTCCTGTCCTCTTCTCTGGCCTTCCCCACCAGGGATCCACCTATGTCCGGCTCCCTCGGGCCTCTTGGTGGTAAACCCTTGTCTCTGGGTTCCCTGACCCTATTCCTGGTCTGCCTTCCGGGTGGATTTAGTGGGTGATCGTGGCAGATCGATCCTGCCCACGACCTCCGGTTCCTGGCTAAGGTGTGCTGTAGCCTCTGCCAGCTTGGGATCCGGTACCCTGTTGCCAACTCTTCACCCTCTGGTCTAATTTGGGCTCTTGGAGTTCCTTCTTTCTCCCCCTCTGGGTCTTTCTTTCTCCTCTCTCTCTCTCTTGGCCTTGGAGCTGCTCTTCTCCTCTGCTCTGACAGACTGACCTCACTCTGCAAAAGACTGACCTCACTTTGCAAAAGACTGACCCTGATCTAAGATGGTTCCCACCTTATATACTCCCTCTATGTGTGAGCTCAGGTGACCAGCACCCAATGAGCTCCTAGCACTACCCAGACTGCTCCCCCTATCTGCCCCTACACTACTGGGATGTTCCACCCCCCTCCCACTCCAGCCAGGAACAGACACTGTCGTACCTGCACATTTCTCTAGTGGGAGTACCATCGGTCTGTTCCTCGGAAATGGGATGTGTGTAGTGCATGCAGCTAACTGAGCTCAGTTCCACACTCCATCCTTACCCGGGAGTGGAATACCACACCTCTGGCTTGAGGTGTAATACCCCTGTAGCAGCCGAATCCTCAGGGTGCTACATTCCCCCCTGGTAAATCACAGCACGTCCTCGGGCTGTAAGATATAAACATCCACAAACATACATTTTTTTTTTCATAAAACATAAACATATAAAACATCATATATTATCAGCGTAAACTTTTCATATAAAACTTATCATAAATAACACTCTTGTTCCTCCGGCCACGGTGCAACTTGTGACCGGGTAAAGTGCGACAGTCTCTTGAAGAAACACGGTTTCCTATAAAACCGGTAGGGGGCGCTTTAGGAAGCGCAACTATATACAACGGGATATGGCCGCTCTCAGTCCTCGGCCAGGTATTAGGGAGGATTGACCGCTCTCAGTCCTCGGTCAGTGGGAATAGGGACACACGGGGTTAACAGTTCACTCTTGTCCCAACGGGGACATATTTTAAGCAGCAACAGTTCTTGGTACCCCGACGGGCAACTTTATACAGTCTCTCTCTACCGTACTTCAACGACGGCGTCCTCCTGCTCCTTCTTTAGATTCTTCAGACCCGTCCGGGTCCTCTTGCTCCTCCTCACACCGCAGCTCCTCCTCCGTCAGGCGATGCACATGGAGGGCGTAGGGTCCTTTGGCACACTTGTGCCGGGTGAAGGTGACCTCGTCCCCTACGTACAGGTCACGACCTCTGTGTCCCTCCGGCAGATGGCTTTCTACGTCTCTGCGGGTCACAAAGACGTCGCCGGGGGTATGATGGTCTCTAATAAAGCCCCATCCGTGCTGCATGTTGAATTTTATCACAGTCCCGGTGGAAGGGGGACCATGAGCTGCACGGGGACTCCTCCTGGTCCGGCTCTTCTGCTCCGCGCTCCTTATCTGCGCTTGCTGTTCCCGGACCCGCCTCTCTCTCTGCTCCCTCTCGAAGACCTCGAGCTGCTGCCGGCAGCACTCTGCACGCTCTGCTGCGGCCGCCCGAGTCTCCTGAGTGAACCCCATGAGGTCTTCTCCGGTGGGGTCCCACTCGAACTGTGCCTCCTCCAGCGGGGGCGAGGTCCTCTTTACAGGCTTCGGAGCCGGAATCAGGGGCTCGCACATGGGCCTTGCTCTCTGGAGTTCCAGCTGAATGTACTCCTGGGGCCATATGAAGGGCTGCCCATCCGGGCACGTATGCTGGGCGAATAGATCTTCACCCAGGTGCGGCACTCTAGATGCTGAGGGCGCGTTGATGGTAGCGGCGCCCGGGTTAACCAGGCCTTGCGACCAGGCCTGGGGCACCTTAAAGGCAAAGGGCACCGTAAGAACGGCGGCGCCCTGGGTTATTCGGCCCTGCGACCAGGCCGGTGGCTCCGCGGAGGTAGGGGGCGCTGTTGGTATTGCGGCGCCCGGGGGTACTAGGCCTTGCGACCAGGCCGGTGGTATTTCCTGCTTGGCCACGCTCGAGGTCGAGGCGTGTGACGTCACAGGGGTCGCGGCCGCGGTTTCCGGTTGAGGCCTAATCGGCGGCGGTGACGATGCAGCGACGGGCACGGCAGGGGGAATTTCGGGCTCTGCGACGGGGAGCTGGGGCAGGCACGCGGTTTCCCGGCTCGGGGTAGAGACGTCCCCTTTACCTGCCTCCGTCCGTTCAGCTCCCTTCTCGGCGCCGTCTCCTGCCTTCATTCCTCCTGCGCCATCCTCAGAGACGGTCTGTCTCCTCGTCTCGGGTGGCGTGCTCCGCTGACGGGTGCCGGTCTGCTGGGCCATCTCTCGGCTCCACTCCGCCAACGTCTCTCGCTGCACCCGGGCCATCCTCCGTGCGAGGCCCTCCAGCGCGGTCTGTGCACACTCCCGGTCTCGGGGGAGCTGTGCTAGGATCTCCAGCAGGCCTTCTGGAGTGGCGACCTGCAACAGGCTCCTGACCACTGGGTCGGTGCTGCCTGACTCTCCCTCCATCTCCGGGTAGGCTTTCTCTGGACTCTCTTCCAGACGTCTTGTCTCCGGGTGCGCTCTCTCCAGACTGCTCCAGGCGACACCCATCTTTGTTCTCTTCTTCTGTCTCCGCCCACATCGAGGGTGGTCCCGGGGCAACTTCAGTTCCAGGGGCAGTTCTCTTACGCTGATGGACACTTCCAGCATCACAGTCTCTGTTGGTGGGCGCGGTTTCCGCTTTTGGCGCCATTCTTCGACCTGGCCCACGATGGGAGGTGGCCTCTTGCCACCCTCTGGCACGCCCATAATGGCGTCCGCTCTTCCAAGGCGGGAAATCTTTGGAAATGGCGGGAATCGTCTCCCAGTGGCGGGAAACTCCATGGATGGCGGGAAAAAGCTGCAAATGGCGGACAACCGGCGGGAAACGACCTGTGATGGGGCCCGATGGCGGGGACCCTCTGGAACCGGCAGGAGACTTCTTTTTAAGGTAACGATGAACTTTTCTTCAGGCACGCAGTACCCGGTTGTTGCGGGCACGTTATCCTGCCGACTACGCCAAAGTTGACGCGCCCCCTGGGCCAGTGTTGTTGGGGATACCCGGAGCCGGATCAGATGGGGGTTGTAGTCTCCGAGTGGCTGTGACCCGGTCCGTGCCCAGGGTGTCAAGCTCAGTGTGTGGCAGTCCTTATGATGTTACTAGATGTTCTTTTGTGTCGACTACGCCACCCGTTGAATTGCGGTCAATACGGCCGCCGCTGCAGCAGGGTCCGCTGAGGCTGGTGATGTATGTGCAGCTCAGGTAGTATAACCCCCAACGGGAGGGGTATAGCCTCAGGGGGTCAGTTGCAGAGGATGGGGGTTGTAGTGGTGCAGCGAGGATGGAAATGAGACTCAGAGTCGGGCTGTGCAGTTCAGGGTTTGTTTACTTACTGCAGTTGTTCTGGTCACTCCGGCCTTAAGTGACCACCCGAGCCGTGCTGCGTCCACCAGGTCCTGGACTCAGCCAACCCCCAGGTGATTCTGGAGCGTGGTCCTGAGCTCCCTTTCTGTCCTGTCCTCTTCTCTGGCCTTCCCCACCAGGGATCCACCTATGTCCGGCTCCCTCGGGCCTCTTGGTGGTAAACCCTTGTCTCTGGGTTCCCTGACCCTATTCCTGGTCTGCCTTCCGGGTGGATTTAGTGGGTGATCGTGGCAGATCGATCCTGCCCACGACCTCCGGTTCCTGGCTAAGGTGTGCTGTAGCCTCTGCCAGCTTGGGATCCGGTACCCTGTTGCCAACTCTTCACCCTCTGGTCTAATTTGGGCTCTTGGAGTTCCTTCTTTCTCCCCCTCTGGGTCTTTCTTTCTCCTCTCTCTCTCTCTTGGCCTTGGAGCTGCTCTTCTCCTCTGCTCTGACAGACTGACCTCACTCTGCAAAAGACTGACCTCACTCTGCAAAAGACTGACCCTGATCTAAGATGGTTCCCACCTTATATACTCCCTCTATGTTTGAGCTCAGGTGACCAGCACCCAATGAGCTCCTAGCACTACCCAGACTGCTCCCCCTATCTGCCCCTACACTACTGGGATGTTCCACCCCCCTCCCACTCCAGCCAGGAACAGACACTGTCGTACCTGCACATTTCTCTAGTGGGAGTACCATCGGTCTGTTCCTCGGAAATGGGATGTGTGTAGTGCATGCAGCTAACTGAGCTCAGTTCCACACTCCATCCTTACCCGGGAGTGGAATACCACACCTCTGGCTTGAGGTGTAATACCCCTGTAGCAGCCGAATCCTCAGGGTGCTACATTAGCATACCGGGGTAAATGGACCTCTTTCTCCCCACAATTCAGGATGCGTATCGGTACTCTCCCCTTGCGGATATCGACCATCCCCCTGGTTGTCAAGATGATGGGCCTACTGTCAAAGTACACGGGTTCTACCAGGGCCTGATAATCTTGACCCCTGAGACCAATTGCTGCTCGACACCATATCAACATTTCACTCCTAGGGGGCATTGCAATGGGGAATGGATCACTCATCCTGACCCTGCCGACTTCTCCACCAGACAGCTCTACCTGTTGTCTTTTCATCAGGTCTGCTGACTGGAACTGGCAGTCTCTGCTGTAACAAAACAATAATTTCTCCAAGACAATTTTCTATCACATTAGTGCCTAAGGTTATCATGGGATGACTTTCTCGGCGATCAATATCAACAATAATCATTCCTTGTGATGGCAATTTTACTTTGCCAACTTTTATGGTCACCTCTTCATACCCCACCTGAGGCAAGGGCTGACCATTGCTGGCATAGATACTAAGATGTTCATCTGGACGGCGGGTAATGTCTGAATCCGTCCAGTATTGTTTATAAAGGATATACGGCATCGTGGTCACCTGGGACCCAGTGTCCAGCAACGTGTTCATTGGCATGCCATCAAGCACGACAGGTAGGACGGGTCATTCTCCCACGTACTTGTCTCGCCAGCTTTGTGGGCCTGGTCGTCTTACTCCTGGGGGTTGGCCCTCTGCCCCAGGGGTTGCTCGTTCTAAATTACAGAATCTGGCGTAGTGCCCCGCCTTTTGACAGCGGCGGCAGATGGGTTGTCCGTCCTGGTCGTAGCGATCGCTGTTCCTCCCTCTGGTCGGTGGAATTCTTCTCTGTCGTCGCCACCGAACGTCATCTGGACTGGAAGTCAGCTGGATATTTTCCTTTGGAGACACTTGCATGGCCTGCATGGTTTTGGTTAGTGTAGCCACACTTTTGGTCAGCTCCTGGACCTGAAGGCGTAGGTCTGCAGATGGATCATTATCTAGAGTCTGCGCTTCAGCCTCCACAGGTGCTGGGGAAAAGGATGCCACCTCCTGGTGGTATGTGATAGCTGGACACCAGTGGGATGCAGCGCCTCCTGGTGTTGATTCCCGCAGCACCCGGATGGCTCTGTCTTTAAATTGCGCAAAGTCCAGATCAGGGTTTTGCAGAGCCATAATGCGCAGCTGTGTCCTGTGAGCGCTGGACAGGAGCCCCTCAATGAACTGCTCAGTTAGCAATCTGTCCTCATCTCGCACACTGTCAGGGTCTACCTGTTTGATGGCCTGCAGCGCCTCCTGCAGGTTTAGAGCATAGTCCCGTACACTGTCCTGCACCCTTTGTTTGCACCCATAGAACTTCATTTTAATTTCTGCTGCGGTGCGGGTGTCAAAGGTATCCTTCAACCTTGCCAGTAGTTCTTTTACAGTGCCTTTGTCTCTGCCCGGCCAGGACTTCACCTCTCTCTGGGCTGCACCGATTAGCTGGCCTATGAGGATGCTGACTTTTTGCTCCTCAGACAGGGGGTACACTCTGAACAAACTGCGCAGTCTCTCCTCAAAGTCGTTCAGGGTGTGCGACTCCCCTGAGTACTGGGGCAACCATGCCGCCCCCGGTATGTATGGCATTGATAACGGCATTACAGTGGCAGCGGTCGCGCCTGCGGCTGAACCCTCCTCCATGTTGGGCATCTTCCTCCCCCCTAGTGAACCTCAACCAGCTCCTGGGCGTCTCCTAACGTCCCAGTATGCTGCTCTGCAGGAGGAAGGATCTCTTACCCGGCGGTTCCGGATAGGGGCTTCTTTCTTCCCCCTCGGCGGGCGGCAAACCACGTGATAACACAGTTTAATAAAGTCTATGGCACACAGGAACCGATTATACCGGGCTTCGTGAATCATGTTCGTGACGCCAAGTTGACGCGCCCCCTGGGCCGTGGGGTACCCGGTGCCGGGCCGGTAGATGCTGGAGGATGTCACAGTAGCGGTGACCCGGTCCATGACCCAGGGCGGTCAATAAAAAGGGGTTATTGATTGGGGATTTATAGTGATTGTATAAAGTTCGTGACGCCACCTGTGGTATGCGGCTAAGGGAGCCGCCGCTGCGGAGCAGGTTCTCTGGAACTGATGTTACTGCAGCAGGGATGGTGTGGCTCTCCACAGGAAGAGCTTAGCTCCAGGGCAGTGTAGATGTTATGGGTTATGCTGGGCGTTGTAGTGCAGGGATTGATGGCGCAGCAATAATCAGTCCACAACTTAATGGTGGTTTCCTCTTAGCTTTACTGGTGGTGATTAGACAAGCCGGGACTAGGGTACTGGCTAGAAGTGGAAGTTCGGGCCGCCTGGAAGCAAGTAAAGAATCCTCCTTGCCAGGTGAAGTTGGAGGCCTTCCCTTTACACTAAATCTTTGACCCTACTGCTTGTAGCTGTGCGGTGGCCCTCGTCCCTGAGTACAACGTTTCTGTGCTAACCCCTTTGGCAGGCAGCTCGGGCCTTGCTGGTGCGTCGCTCCCACGTGGCGGTGCTGGGCCCTCTGTGCTGCTGAGCGTCTGATGGGGCCAGGAGACCTGCAGTCTCTTGCCCTCCGGTTTCTGCTGTTGGGCCTTCAGTGCCCCCACAGCCTCGGACTCCGGTCTCCGATTCCTCTGTGCTGGTCCTTCTGGGGTGAGCTGCCGCGCAGCTCCAGTCCGCAGCTCCTCTCTCCTCGACGTCCTGACTTCAACTCCTCACACTGTCTAACTAACCCCGCCTCCAGATCCCAGTTGCCAAGGGGAGGAACTCCCCTTGCTGGTCTGGAGCCAGGAAAGTGTTGCATGCTTAGTAAAACCTGATTAAGGGACCCCTGCTTGCTTCCAGGCATGGCATCACCTCTTTTGAGGGAGGCAATGCCACTGTGCAACCGGACCCCTGGGGTGCCACATGACCCCTGGAGAACGAATAATCAGAGGAAAGGAGCAAAACTAAGGGTTTCATTGAGACCATGAGTTGCATAGTTTGGGAGCCAGAATCATTTGCTCGCTTGCTATGCGCGGAGGCTATTAATGTTGCCCCCTCTAATACCTGGATGAATCTAGTGAATGTCTTTCACATATAGAATAGATGGATTACACTGATGGTACTGTTTAACCCCTTTCTGACATTTGTGGTAATAGTACGTCATGGTGTCATGGGCCTATTGGGCCAATGACGTACTATTACTTCAAATGGTGATCACGCCCGCACACAAGCGGTGCTGTGCGATGAGCGCCGGGTGTCAGCTGATTGTCACAGCTGACACCTGGTACCATGTGCAGGGAGCGGTCCCTCTGCAGCAGTGACAGCCTGTATAGCACAGGGATACTGCTGCGTTCCTGTGCTATACAGGCAATCAGAATGTAAAAAATGAAAGTCCTATAGTGGGAAAATGTGTAAAAGTTAGAAAAGTGTGAGAAAGTGAAAAAAATATATATATAAAAAAATGAGAAAAATAATCCAAAAAGATAAAAATATACTGTACCCAAAAATAAATATTATTGTGAAAAAAAACAAAACAATAAAAGTACACAAATGTGGTATCGCCGCATCCAGAATGCTTTATCATCATACCGCCAAACAACAAAATGCAATAAAACGCGATCAAAAAGACGAATGCAAATAAAATTGGTACCACTGAAAACGTCATCTTGTCCTGCAAAAAACAAGCCGCCATACAGCTCTATCAGCCGAAAAATAAAAAAGTTATAGCTCTCAGAATAAAGCGATACAAAAAAATTATTTTTTCTATAAAACAGTTTTTATTGTGTGAAATAAAAAAGATATAAAAGAGGATATAAATGGGGTACCGCTGTGTAGGTACTGACCCAAAGAATAACATTGCCTTAGCAATTTTACCACACACGGAACTGCATTTAAAAAAAAAAAAACAATTCCAGAATTGTTGGTTTTTGTTTATTCTGCCACCCAAAAATCGGAATAGAAAGCGATAAAAAATGTCACATGCCTGAAAATGGTACCAATAAAAACGTCAACTTGTCCCACAAAAAACAAGCCATCACATGACTCTGTCGGCCAAAATATGAAAAAATTATAGCTCTCAAAATATGGCAATGCAAAAACTAGTCTTTACAAAAAAAAGCGTCTTTTAGTGTGTGACAGCTGTCAATCATAAAAAAAGATATGAATCTGGTATCGCTGTAATCACACCGACCCGAAGAATAAAGTCGTCTAATCACTTATACAGCACGAGGAACGGCGTAAAAAATAAACTCTAGGTTTGTGCTAGGGTTAAGGTTGGGCTAGGGTTAGGGATGGACTATGGTTAGGGTTGGGCTAGGATTGGGCTAGGGTTAGGGTTAAGCTAGGGTTAGGGTTGGGCTAGGGTTGGGTTAGGGTTGGGCTAGGGTTAGGGTTGGGTTAGTGTTGGGCTAGGGTTAGTGTTAGGCTAGGGTTTGGGTTGGGCTAGTGTTAGGCGCGGGCTAGGGTTAGGGTTGGCTTAGGGTAGGGTTAGGGTTGGGCTAGGGTTAGGGTTGGGCTAGGGTTAGGGTTAGGATTGGAGTTGTATTAGGGTTGGGGTTGGGATTTTTTCAAAAGTAAAGAAAAAATATGACGACGATATGGCGACTAGTGTTGAGCGCAAGTGCTCACTACTTGAGTTTGCATCGGGTGCTCGGGTATGCACCAAGTATCGAGTGACATGCTCGAGTCTCCGCCCCACATGTTTTGCAGCTGTTATACAGCCAAAAAAAACTTGCGGGGATTGCTTGCCATGCATGAGCGATCCCCACATGTTTTTTTTGGGTGTCTAAAAACCATGAAACATGCCGGGTGGGGACTCGAGCATGTCACTCGAGCACCCGCGATACTTGGTGCATACCTGAGTACCCGATGCAAACTCAAGTAGCGATCACTTGCGCTCAAGACTAATGACAGCTTATTCAATATGATGACCTAATGATATCAAATTCTGTGTCGTACCTCTGGGTTCAAAATGTTCACTATACCCCTTGATAAAATCCTTGAGGGGTCTAGTTTCCAAAATGGTGTCACTTGTGGGGGATTTCCACTGTTTAGGTACATCAGGGGCTCTCCAAACGCAACATGGTGTCCGCTAATTATTCAAGCAAATTTTACATTCAAAAAGTCAAATGGCGCTCCTTCCCTTCCGAACCCTGGCGTGCACCCAAACAGTGGTTTTCTCCCAAATATGAGGTATCGGCGTACTCAGGAGAAATTGCACAACAAACTGCATGGTGCAATTTCTACTGTTACCCTTATGAAAATTCTAAATTGAAGGCTGAAAAACATTTTTGTTGGAAAAATGTGAAAATTTTATTTTTACGGCTCAATGTTCTAAACTTCTGTGAAGCACCTGGGGGTTCAAAGTGCTCACCACACACCTAGATAAGTTCCCTGCTGGGTCTAGTTTCCAAAATGGTGTCACTTGTGGGGGGTTTCCATCAGGGGCTCCCCAAACACAACATGGTGTCCGCTAATTATTCAAGCAAATTTTACATTCAAAAAGTCAAATGGCGCTCCAGCCCTTCCGAGCCCTCCGTGCGCCCAAACAGAGGTTTTCCCCCACATATGGAGTATCAGCGTCTTCAGGAGGAATTGCACAACAAATTTTGTGGTCCATTTTACCCTGGCAAAAATGAAAAAATTGGGGTCTAAAGTAAAATTTTTGTGAAAAAAGTTAAATGTTCATTTTTTTTCTTACACGTTCCAAAAATTCCTGTGAAGCACCTAAAGGGTTAATAAACTTCTTGAATGTGGTTTTGAGCACCTTGATGGGTGCAGTTTTTAGAATGGTGTCACTTTGGGGTATTTTCTGTTATAAAGGCCCCTCAAAGTCACTTCAAATGTGATGTGGTCCCTAAATTTTAATTAGAAGATAATAAATTCAAGGTGATCTAATTGAGAAAAAAATCTATATATACTGTACAGTATATATATATATATATATATATATATATATATATATATGGTATTAGAAAATACAATAAAAAATAATAAAATTAGCGCTGATCTAATTGAAGAGCATAGACAGTGGAGTAGTAAAATAATAAAGTTTTATTTTTAGATAAAAGATACAATTAAAAATATCTACATGTGTATAGTAAATTTTGGTTGTTTAGAATGCTAAAAATAAGGCACAAAGGGTCCTCGGGTATTGTTCAGACCTGGATGTAGATTAAGGTGGATCCTATTAAGAGAAGAGAGGAAGAATGAAGTTAATATGAATTACATGCTAGGGTAAGTTTAAAAGAAGTTAGAAGGACAGGGACGTACCTGTGGAAGGGTGCGGGAATTGTTTATCTTCTATTAACCCTAGGTGGGGTTTGTGTGGATCCTGGTTGGGGACTTACTTGGGGTCTCTGGAAGTTAGTGCGCTGGCACAATAGTATTATCCTAGAATGATTTAAGGTATACTTGGTTTATGGGGGTTGTAACCGATGACATCCGGTATAAAGGTATGGTATAGGAGGGGTAGTTACCTGGTACAAGCAGCCGGTACCTGGAGTATCAGGTGGACTGCCAGGTGGATGTATTCACTCCTGGTGTATCCGTCTGGGATTTTTTTTGAAGATTGGCCCAGTGGGGGCTAGGGGAAAGAAGTGTAAGGGCCGAGGAAAAAATGGCACAGTGGGTGTGAGAATCCGCCAGAGCTTGCTGGGGGTATCTTTAGGTGCAATAAAATGCAGGAGATATATAGTAAATAGTACCGTATATATAATGGATATAGGAGTCCTTGAAGGTACAGTGCTACAGAAGGCGATCCTTCAGGGGCAGGTAGAGGTTGTCAGATCTATTAGACTGACTTGTAGTACAACCGATTTTTTGTTGGAAAAATTAGAAATCGCTGCTCAACTTTTAACCCTTATAAATTCCTTACAAAAAAAAATTGGTTCCAAAACTGTGCTGATGTAAAGTAGACATGTGAGAAATGTTATTTATTAACTATTTTGTGTGACATATCTCTGATTTAAGGGTATAAAAATGAAAATTTTGAAAATTGCTAAATATTCAAAATTTTCATTTTTTTTCACAAATAAACGCAAGTCATATTGAAGAAATTTTACCACAATCATGAAGTACAATATGTCACGAAAAAACAGTCTCAGAATCAGGGGGATCAATTGAAGCGTTCCAGAGTTCTTACCTCATAAAGTGACAGTGGTCAGAATTGTAAAAATTGTCCGGGTCATTAACGTGCAAACCACCTTCGGGGGTAAAGGGGTTAACATGTCTGAGAATGGTTCATAAATAGAGAACAGAAACTGGAAAGTTCAGGTTTCGTACCGGACACTTAGTGTCCGGCGCTAAACTATGAACACGGTCTTGTCCAAGAGAGAGAATTTTCCAGCTACAAATTCAAGTCCACATTGATTTCAATGAGGTTCTAGTTTGGATAAAGTTCTGGTACTCGAATCAAACTTTGGACTAAAGTTTGGTCGGGTACCAGAGTCAGAACTTCAACTAGTCCGCTCATCCTTATTCATAAATGATCCAGATCCTTTTCAAACTTTGCTGCTAGGATATCCCTGACGTGTTCCCTCACTCTCACTTTTATGTCCTGGGTAGTGAGTCCCACAAATATTTTGGGGCATGTGTAGGTGGAACAGTAAATCACTGCTTGGGTGGTGCAGGTAATAGTCTGAGTAACATGATAGCTTTTATTGCCAGTGGAATCAGCCAAATCAGTGGCCTCCTCGATATTCAAGCAGGCCACAACTCTTCCACAGGGAATGCAGACCTATTGAGGACCAGAGGGTTGTTTTTTGTCTTATAATGACTTCTAACAAATAGATCTCTTAAATTCCGTGTTCATCATGCTGTGAAAGTCGGTTAAGAAGATAAAAACTTCTGTAGAAAAGAATCTGGAGGACAATTGGCCAAAATATTCTTAATACAATTTTTCATCAAGCTCGAATGTGAATGGTACTGAGTCGTAAATCTTACCTTTGACTCTACTGGTCACTTCTTGGCGGAGTGTACTAGTTCATATTGACTAGTATTTCTGGCTCTAATTATGCCTATTTAATAGATCATGGTATCCACTTAATCCTATGCAGCACGATCTATACTACTGGATGACAGAGACTCTAGATCAGTAAAATCAATTTTATTTGATAAATGCAAATTTAAAAACAACAGGAAAGAAAGAACAGAGTGGGGACAAGAAACCTCCAATGCAGAGAGGTGCAATGTAAAGCTGTGTTGCATCAATATAAAATGACTACATAAATAAAGATCCTAACAGGTATGACTAGGAGCTAGAACAGAGCCGAACAATGTACAATTCAAAATATTGGTAGCATATAGATGGGAATATCCATAAAGTGCCAACAGTGCATGGTGGGGTACGTATTACCAGAATGATAAATATCCAAATGCTAATTACTACCAGCCAAAGATAAAGATAATATAAAGTAAAGTGCCTGTATACTTTGGTGGTCATTAAGCTCCTATCTACCAATACATCCTAACAGAGTACCTAAATGAGTACAGCTCTGCTTACATATTCTTCCATCACAATAACATACAAACAAGGGATCACTTAGGTGTAGTAGTAAATTAATTGTAGTTGTGTGGTATGTCAGGGACAAGACGCAAGTGTATAGCTTCACCTCTCACAACCCGTACGCCGTTTCGCATCAAGCTTCTTCCGGGGGTGTGTCAGTACGCTAAGGGGCCAGTGTATATATAGTGTGATCTATCCAATCCGGTTGCTTAATGCATAGGAGCAGAAAGGAACAGTGCCAAGGATAGGCGTAATCCTAGAAGGGGCGGTCAGCTTTCAAATGAACTGACGTGATATTGTACCAGGGCAAATTTCGAACAGCTGCGGGATTGACTGTAGCGGGGCATCGCGTGCATGCTCAGTCCCCATAAGTGCCGAGTAATGCCCATGGGTAGAGTATTTTCCCGGCGGCTGTCTTTGGCTACCAGGGGAATATCCATGTCCGAGCACCGTATTATGGTTACCAGTTCAATGAAAAAGGATTTGAATGTTTGGAAACACTTTCTCCTCAATTTTAATGGTCGCACTTGCTGTCAGTCAGCCGAAGTCTCCAACTCTGAATTGCAGACGTTCACCGACTCTGTGGGGTCCACCGGTGTTGGTGTTATTTTTGGCAGTGAATGGTGTGCAACACAGAGATTACTAAATAAGTGCCTGTCAGTTACAATGCTGCAAGCCCCCAAACCATTGGGAGAGAAACACCTCTATAGTATAGCCAGCAACAACAATCCAAATCCTAATAAATGGGTGCCTATCGGCTGCAACCCTATAATTGTCCCAAGCCTTTACTACACATTGCAAAAAAGGGGGAGACATCTATAAGATATAACGAAAACCAATATATAGATTTTAAAGAGGTTACCGCCAAGTCTCAGCACAATCCTGTCTATTATTGGAGGTCACCCAAAATCTTCACATATCTTAGAAAAGAGCCTTTTTCTTTTATCTTATTTGCAGGAGAAATTGATATTCGAGCCTTAACAACCTGTCCAGAGGGGAACCCAGGATACAGGTAAGTGGAGGACAGGATGTGGGGGGAAAATAGTCCATTTTAAGTGGCTTCAGGAATCTTATCTTCTTCTTTTCCTTTTTGCAAACAGTGTTGCCAACGATGTCCTACAAATACTCTCGCAGGAGCTAAACCTCAGGTAATTCTGAAAATGCAGTCTTCATTTTTTCTTGTTTTCAGCCAATATTGCCATCCGTGTTACAGCAAACTCTCCCATGGGAGCCCAAAATAAGGGTAAGTAAATGGCAGGGTTGAGGATAAAGGTGCTCCGCTCTGAAGTCAAAAGATACAATGATATTAATGAAAATACAAGTACTAGGATTACTTGGTGCCAAAAAATAGAAAACTAAATTAAAAAGATGAGGAAAGTAGTGATGAGCGAGTATGCTCTGTTAACCCTTTCAGCGCACTTGCTCAGGCGAACACCGAGCATCTTCAGCGTGCTTGGGTGTTATGTTTCATTCTCTCTGTGTCCATGATTTGCGACTGTTTGACAGCTTAATACATGTGAGGAATGCCTAAGAAACAGACATTCCTCACATGTATTAAAGCTGTTTCAGAGAGACTGAAGCATAACACCTGAGAACGCTGAAGATACTCATCGTTCGCCTGAGCAAGTGCGCCGAAAGGGTTAACAGAACATACTCGCTCATCACTAGTGGGAAGGTTAAAATATGGCATTAATCATCAGGAGATAAAAGCGAACACCAATAAAAATAGTCACCTAAGAACACATGAAACCTAACTAGCATTAAATAAACATTACAAGATTGATCCAAAGCCGGGGGTCTCGTTAAGGCCCCATGGGCTTAAAGTGCAGTCGAAAGATCCATCGGCTTTCGAACTGGGCTAATACTTTTCCAAAATCCCCTCCCCTTTGACCCAAATCAATCTGGTTTATAGCTCTAACTTTAAGACCTTTAGGGCTACAATTATGGTATAACTTAAAATGATGCGGAATAGTCTTAAGTACAGTGGGGTCATCAATATTACTTGCTTTTTTGATGTCCCGCACATGCTCCCTTACCTGTATTTTCAGTTCTCTGGTGGTAAGGCCAAAGTAGAGCTTCTGCCAAGGACATTCGGTATAGTAAATAACTCCTTTAGAGCTGCAGTTTAGATGTTTATGTATCTCAAACGTTTTTGTACCATTGAAGTTCTGTAAATTTTTGGCCTTAATTAGATTTCAACAGGCCTTACAGAGGCCACAAGGGAAGAAACCATTAAGGATGGTATTACTGGGAGTTTTTTTGTTATTACGAGCTGGATCGTAAAAACTGTGGACAAATATGTCCCTAAGGATCCTACATCCCTCTGCCACCATTGATGGGGCTATCGGGAGAGTTTTAGACAATATGGGATCTGTAAATAAAACCTTCCAATGCTTTTTCATAATTAATGTAAGTTCATCCCATTGGTTGCGGGGTGTGGATATGAAGCGTACTGCATTATCATTCTTTGCAGGAATCTTTTTTTGGCATATTATAGACTAATTGTTCTCTTGGTGTCCCCTTGGCTTTCATATATCCTCGTCTAATTTGTCTCCGACTATAGCCCCTATCAAGGAAATGTTGTACTAGATTAGTGGCCTGATTTTCAAATCGTGTTCCTCTGTGCAGATCCTCTAAGCCTTAAGGAACTGGCCGATGGGAATCCCCCTTATAGTGGAAGACAAATGGGAGGATTCCGCATGGAGCAGTGAATTGGTAGCCGTAGATTTTCTGTAAATATCGGCAATAATGCATAGCAGCAGGCTTTGATTGCATCAAAGTCATAACCTATGTCAAAGATATTGCTGGGGGGGCACATTAATCTTCTGCCCAATGATCATGGGATCATTGGGCAGTAGGTTTTTCATCCGGCCATCTGTTAAGGAGATAAAAAGCTAGCAAGGGTTGAAAGGGGTGTCTGTACCTGGACAACTTCTTCATTGGTTTGATCCCTGCTCCTCCTTGTCTGTGCCACCTTTTCTGCCTTTCTTCCTTCAGAAGTGGTTTTCAACCTGACAGCCAAACTTCTGAAGAATTGCTGTCATGGCCTCAACAACCTGTCTGCTTCTTCTGCAGAGCTTCCATGGGTTGGTGCAGTCAATGGTGCGCCAGACTCCCCTGCAGGGACAAGTATTGGAGGAAGCAGCTGGCATTCCCAGCCCAACTATGACACATTCTTAATGTGGGTCAAAAATGCTCCGTGCCTGCGACTCCACTTCTCCTGAACAAAGGCGGCCTTCAGGTGGTCGGGATGTACATAAGGGGGTCACTTGCCGTTATTGAGTGGTGGCACTTGGTGTAAAAAAAAAATAATTTAGTAGATCATAAATTAAAACGTGAGTCATGAAGTAGATGACGAAACACAGCAGGAGGCAACGCATTACATAATGGTGGTATAGGGGTCCAGAATATTAAGGTAACAACATGTTCCAAGTGCATATCAAAAGAGCTGAGTCTATAGACAAGTATAGACAAGAAACTGGACATAGAGTATGATAGAAATACTATGGAGAAATAGGCAGTTGGACTCCAATAAATATACAGTATATGTATATACTCATGGACTATCCTACCCCTGACATGACGCCAACCCTGGTGCTTGTTTCGGCACAAACTGGCTAATAGAGCAGACTTGATTGGCGCCTGCTATGATTAGAGTTTGGGATCAGGCGCAACTCTCTGAATAAGTCATGAACCGTGTAACGTCAGAACATGCGACCGGAGTCCCAATCCACATAAAGTGATACGCGGAAGGGAGTCTGATCACACGACCACAACAGCCGCTGCTCTAGATACAGCCGGGGATACACCCTGTCCTCCTGCCCCGCACATGTGCACCACCGGTAGTGTGCCCGTGTATCGGCCAGAAAGGAAAACTTACAGCAGCTGGCAGGACTGATAGCAATGAAGTCTGGTCATACCACATGCTGAATATCAGAACTTGACTGTGACATCATCCTCCTACCTCCCCTCTTATACTCCAACCTACCCGCCTTCATCAGTGTATGATTGCGCATTTTTTCATAAGAAAAAAACTCATTTGTCACCACCGACTGTTTATATAATAATTATTGAAAACTTATGATCATACTGAATAGATTTTTTGTAAATCTTAAAATCATTCAATAAAAAATTATTTAAAAAAAAACTTACTTTTTTTTTACTCTGCCGCTGTACTGCTGAAGCAGCATAAGAAAGCTCTGAGGAGCCTAAGAGGAAGCCAAAAAATTGTTCAATAGTGTTTAGAATGGAGAAGAAAGGACGGGAGGGTCGGTGAGTTTAGACGTCGGGAACTGAATAGGGAAATGCTTTTCTCTCACTATGGGCAACGGCCCACCAGTAACTGTGATTCTTTAGGCCCACTATTCAGCTACATGCAAAAATAACCTGAGCCTAGTAAACAAATTTACTTTTGCTTCTATGTAATATTAATTTGGTCACTTGTTCAATGACTGATAAGATGATACTTTTTTCTGCACTACTCATTAGCACTTCTTCACAGGGGCGGCCTACCGGAGGATTCTCCTGTTCTCCTGTGGGCCAGTCCAAGCCTGGATGTATATAGATAGACATTTAAATATTGGTTTCTTCCATTAAAATATACAATATAGTATAAAGATGTAAAGGGAAGACACAATATTATGAGCCTCAGTGTAACAACACGTCACATACTATAATGGGGGAAGCTTTTACTTACTTTGGTGGACGTTGTGCTTTTTCATCTTTATCTTTTCTGCTGCTGAAGAAATAGAAGAAATGATCACAAATAAATACCCTGTAAAATAATTATCGGGAACAAATCCTAGTCCCAATAGGACACAGACAATAAACATAAAGTCTCTCCTATACATTTCTACATGATGTAGATATATGGATAGATGTCATTACTAATTATTAGCTCCTAGTATAAATATCACTTTCACATTCATGGTGACTGATCTTCTGCCAGGATGAATCATTGAAAACTTTTGCATCTAGAAGACAGTAATTAGGACATAAGGGGGCGACCAATTGTGGGAAGAGGGTAAAGTACCTACATGTATTTGACATGGCTCCTGCTCGATCTTCTGAAGTATTTTGGTATCCACCATTTACGTTTGCATCTTAAAAAAAATCCAAACAAACAAATTGAGCTACAGACAGTTCACATTATCATCCTGATCAGTCTATGAGGATATACACAGTGATATTGTCCTGTGTAATGTGCGGCTCTTATGTCACAATATGACGTCATCGTTCAAAAGTCCAAGGTCTCATTAGAGTAAATGCCGCCATGATTGCTCTTATTACTTACGGCATTGGCTCTGTGTCGGCCCACGCTGTCTTTACTTTTGGCCTGTAACAAAAATGAAGTTTTTATTAGAAACAGAGAAACTTAGAAAATATCAGAAAATATCATCTAGTTTGTGTCCTAAATACTGTAAATCCAATGACTAAAAGAGAATCTGTCAGTAGGATCGTCCCTCCTAAGCCGTCTATATGGGCATGTAGGTCACTGGAAGTAGAATAAAATGACACCTTGATATCTGCGATCCGATGTCTTATTCCAAAGAAATCCATGTTTTCTTACCTCTCCAAAGTGGCCATGTGGCACTGGAAATGGTTTTGCTGATGGCCACTGTGACTACCAAGGTTGAAGGTAGAGGAGATGATGGCCACATTGAAGCGGCATCGCTAATCAGACAAGACCAGGAGCTCAGAAAATTGTGTAGGGGACCCCCAAGTCAATAACCCCCCCAATATGTACAAACATGTCTTATATCCTCCTCTGTCTAAGTGATAACAAGTCATTCATTGGTTACTAAACCATATGCAGCCTATAATATCTGTATATGTCACTGTCTCTCTACTTACAGGCTGGTGGTCTCTGCGCTGTGGTCTTCTTCTCTTCTCTCTAACTCTATTCCATCCATTTCTTCTTCTCCCTCCTCTTCCTCACTACTGGAGACATAACATAGACTATATGTAGTAACGCTCTCATAAATGACCACTGTTGTAATCGCTCTTTTATGGGGAGTGTTGGAGTGGGTTCATGCCCCTATTTCTCCCCGAATAACAATCATTGATCCCTTTACAGAGGTAGAACTACAGACGAGTGTATGGGCAGCCATGTTTTATATGTTTCTCCATCTCTACCCCGATATAATCAGTCATTCATCAGTTACTAATAAGCATTACAATCGTATACATCCCATAATATCTGTATATGTCACTATCTCTCTACTTACAGTGTGGTGGTCTCTGCGTTGTGGTCTTCTTTTTGTCTGATCTTAAGCATTATATATTCTTCTTCCTCCTCTTCCTCACTACTGGACACATAACATAGACTATATGTAGTAACGCTCTCATAAATCACCACTGTTGTAATCGTTATAACAAGTCATTTCCCATTTACTATTAAATATCTACAATCGTCTACAATCTATAATATCTGTATATGTCACTGTCTCTCTACTTACAGTCCGAAGCTATCTCCGCTTCCATCCTCCTCTCTTATCACTGTTATTATGTGAGCCATGTATATTTCTCCTTCCTCTTCCTCACTACTGGACACATAACATAGACTATATGTAGTAACGCTCTCATAAATGACCACTGTTGTAATTGTTATAACAAGTCCTTTCCCATTTACTATTAAATATCTACAATCATCTACAATCTATAATATCAGTATATGTCACTGTCTCTCTACTTACAGTCCGATGTTCTCTTTTCCGCCATTTTCCTCTCCTCTCTCTGATGTTACACGCTCTATAATCTCTTCTCCCACCTCTATCTCACTATTGGACACATAATATAGAACAAATGCAGGAGGTTTTTTATTTGCAATAAATTTATAATTGAATTCATAAAACAAAGTAAAAAAAGCAGCATGCAGAGTTCTGCACATTTATAGTAGACGTCCCATTCCCAGAAAACTGCATCTTGTATAGTAAACAGTTTATTGCTCCTTCTGTGACCTTCCATTCATTATCCCCATTCTCACCAATTGACATTAATTATCCTTTTTACAGAACTACAGCCGTATCAGCCATAGGAACTGCAATAAAGAAAGCAAGTTGGACAGAGAGGTGGAGCCGGGAGAGAGAGACAAGTGCAGGAAGAGAGCTGCACAAGTCTCCCTCTCCTGCCTGACAATGATCGGTGCAGGAGAGGAGGCTGGAGGTTACCTGGAAAGGTCCTAATTAGCTCTAGGCCCCTCCCTGATGTCACTTACATGCGAGGAATTTTATAGAATGGAGGAACAGAAATGGAGAACAACTTTATAGATGGTAGGGAAATGCTCATGAATAAATGATCTCAATGGTCTTTTGTTTCTGGCTCCTCCATCAGTTATTATTATGTATATGCAGTCATGTTTTATACTAAGTGACTGAAAGTGCCATAACTATAACTATACAATGTTCGATATTGTATGTATATATCACTTATTATATATTTAGTCTCACACTCTCCACTTACCTAATCACACTACTATTCTCACTCTTCCCAGTTGTTTCCTCTTCTTCCTCGCTGTCATCTTCCTCACTATCAGACACATAAAATAAGTCATATAAATAATATATAATCTACTTTGACATCCGGAGGACAGAGGGTTATATGAAGACTGGGGTAGTACAGTTAACCCCTTATTGAGGGCGCACTATCTCTGTATGACGCGGGCTCAAGAGTTGAGTCTGCTCCCTGCATCACTGGTGATTACTGTTACATAGCTTGCACCCAACAGTAACTGATGCAATAGGAGCTAGATAAGATTACTTTAGTTGAACCCTTTAAATGCTGTCACTTTGTATGCCGGTCAGCTCCCCATGCAAGGCGATTGTAGGGTGCCTATTGGCTGCCATTGCAGCGAGGGGTCTGCTGGAGGCCTCCACTTCTGCCATGCGTTATCTCCTACGACGCCCAGCCTGAACCTTCTGTACCCATAACAAGTCATTCATCAGTTACTATTAATCATCTACAATCATATCCAGCCAATAATATCTATATATCTCACTATCTCTCTACTTATATTCCGATGTTATCCTCTCCGCTGTTCTCCTCTGCTATCTCTACCACTTTATTAATGATGTTATCTTTTCTTTCCCCTTCCTCTGTACTGAACACATAACATAACCCTTTATCAATGAGGGTCAATGCGGGTCCACGCATTACAATCATGGTGCATTTTTTGCAATGATTTCCCAAAATCATTGCAAAACTGCATTGTTTTTACTGTGATTTTGGAAAAACCTGGTAAGAAATATACTGTGATCGAAGCAATTAACACATCGAAGTGAAGATAGCTACACCATTCATGAATAGGGGAGATTTTACTGTTGAATTTAGAATTTTACAAGAGAGAGTTCTGCACATCCCCAGTAGGTGGCGCTACTAAGCCTAAGAGCACTGCGGATAGTAGAGTAAATAGTAGTACAGATCAGCGCAAATATGACATCACCCTGGTCAGTATCTGCAGTCAGGAGTTAGGATGTAAAATGGAAAACTACAGCAGCCTTCTCCTTCTATGGCAGTGGGGCAAAGGGGCTGCACGAATACAAAGCCTAAGTCTGATGCTGAGTCACTTCTTACTGACAAGCCGGGAGTCTGGGTAGCCAAGGGGTCCAATGTCAGGAGGGTACGTTATAAACAGAGGGAAGAGACTAAGGCATAGTCAGGTGATGATCCGAGGTCAAAATACCAGGAAGATAGCGGATCAAAGCAAAAGGGGTAATACAAATAGGTAGTCAATAGGAAAGTCCAGGGTCCGTCAACAAAGTATCAGAAAGTCAGAATGCTAAGAACGAAGCACAGAGGAACAAGTCTCACAGAGCTGGAAGCTACAACTGGCAGATATCTGGGCCGACAGCTCAGTTAAGTAGCTAAGTAATCACTGGACCAGGGAACACCTGGAGGGAGATCAGCACCTCCCAGACTCAGATTCGATGGCCGAGCTGTCAACAAAACCCAGACAATTCAGCACGACACTGCACCAGATGGGACGACTGAGCTGTCAATCACTGCGTCCAAAATATACTGAACGGTGACAGTGTGACACTAAGTCAGTTATTGTGAGCCTTAGGTGATTCAATGGCTGCACCTGGGCAGAGAATAGAAATAAATGGCCTCCTTAGTGACCACTTGTCACTTGTTCATTTCTTAGTGCTCTTCTGTGCCATTTGGGTGCTATAGGAGCTATAAATTGGAAATGGGCATCCAGTAGACACTGAACAGAATGATACTAAAGGGGCAAACGGGCACTTAGGGGACATTGAATTCAATGGCCATTTTCCATTTCTTGTCCCTTTTATGCCATTATCTTCATTATCTACTTTCTGACATATATTTACCCCTTTAGACAGACAAGTGCAGGACGTGGGGCAGTAATTGTGTAATGGGAACCAATGTGTTATGGGGATTAAATGAACAATGGATTAACCCTTAAAGCATGATAATTCTCTGCCTCTGTTCTGAACAGAAAAAGTGTTAGAAATTCTTTTAAAGTAGCTTCTCACACAGATCTAAAAATATATACAATTTTTTTCCAGGATTTCCCCAGTCCTGGTCTATGGGTTCAATTAATGCAAATGCAGCAATGAAAGTTCTGATAACTTACTTGATGGATTCCACGCTCGCCCAGGCTGTTTTTATTTTTTTTGGCCTATAAAAATGTAGCTTTTGTTAGAAACAGTGATACTTAAGAAACCTACAGAAAATATCATCTATATAGTGTATTTATAATGCCATAACAAATGATAGCATTCAGGGGCATAACTATATGGCGTAATTAGAAAAAAAATTGTTTTATGGTATCTAAGATGAACATTTACATATAGATCTAGGGAATGTAGAGCGAGCAGTCGCATTGGGACCCCCTCATCTACCACATATATATTCATCACTGTTACATATGGTTTATGGTAGTTGAGGGGCCCTGTTACATATTTTGTATTGAGGCCCAAGAGGTTGAAGTTACATCTCCGATTGCATTTATGTCTCATAGTTTAAAGAAACTGAGGACTACAAACAGTGAAAGTCGTGGACCATGATTGCACCAGTTACTTACGGCAGTGACTCTTCATTAGGCCCTCCGATGTTTCTATTGGACTCAAGGTGCCTGAAATGAAAAAAATTCAGCTCTGGTTAGAAGAATTGATGCTTAGGAAGCCAATGGATAAAGTTATCTGCCGTGATGTGCACAAAGGCTGTGCACTTTCTCACCGGCAGTAAAACAGAGCGCACTGTCAGTGCACATTGGAAGACGAATTCACAGCTTGCAGAGACCAGCACCGCCTCTGTAATTAGCATAACTTGTGGGGGCGGGTGCTTGTTTCTGCAAGCTGGGTATTCATCTTACAAGGTGAACTGACAGTGCGCTCTGCTTTGTTGCCGGCTCAATACTACTGATCTGAGCTGGCGTGAAAGTGCACTGTCTTTGTGCATAGCGCACAGTGCACATCGTGCAGGGATTAGTCCAGCCCCTGAAATGAAGGTCACTGTTGATGCTTCATTTCAGGGAGAGGGCAGAGGAAGTGACCTCAGCTTCTGCCCCCTGATGGTGTTTTGTTTGAGTGTCCCAGCATGCACTGGGATTTGCAAATGAAGCGTCATCAAAAAGGAAGTAAAAAAAAAATATCTCACATGCCTGCAAGGAATTTTATAGAATGGAGGTACAGAAAGGGAGAATAACTTTATAGACGGTTCGGAAATGCTCATGAATACAGAATTTAATGTTTTATACCATGTGGCTGAAAATGCCATAACTATAAGTGTATAATGTTCTATGTTGTATGTATTTATCACCCATTATATATTTAGTCTCAGACTCTCCACTTACCTACTCATACTCCAATTTTCACTCTCCCAAGTTGGTTCCTCCTGTTCTTCCTCACTCTCATCTTCCTCACTATTGGACATATAAAATAAGTCATATAAATCATATATAATCTACATTGACATCCAGATAAGACTGAGTTATATGAAGACTGGGGTATATCCTGAATGAAGAGTCCCGGTTAACCACTTTTTGGGGGCGCACAGTCTCTGTATGGCGCGGGCTCAAGAGTTGAGTCTGCTCCCTGCAGCGCCGTTGATGGCTCTGTTACATAGCTGGCACCCAACAGTAACTGATGTAATTGAAGCTAGCCATGATCGCATTAGTTTAACCCTTTAAATGCTGCTGTGAAGTATGACAGCAGTATTAGAAAGGGGAATTAACTTGTCGGCTATCACTTTGTATGCCGGGCAGCTCCCCACGCAGTCGATCGTAGGGTGCCGATTGGTTGACATTGCCGCTAGGGGGTCTACTGGAGGTCTCCACTTCTGCCTACAAAGCCCAGCCTGAACCTTCTGTACCCATAACAAGTCATTCATCAGTTACTATTAATCATCTACAATCATATCCAGCCAATAATATCTATATATCTCACTATCTGTCTACTTACATTCCGATGTTATCCTCTCCGCTGTTCTCCACTTTAATCTCTACTACTTTATTAATGATGTTATCTTCCTCTTCCTCTCTACTGAATACATAACATAACTCTTTATAAGTGAGGGTCAAAGGGGTCCACACATTGCAATCATCGTGCATTTTTTTGCAATGGTTTCCCAAATCATTGCAAAACTGTGATTTTGGGAAAACCTGAGACAGCAAGAAAGTTCTGATAACTTACCTGATGGATTCCACGCTCGCCCAGGCTTTTATTGGTGTAATTGGCCTATAAAAATGTAGGTTTTGTTAGAAACAGTGATACTTAAGAAACTTACAGAAAATATCATCTATATAGTTTATCTATAAAATTGATAGCATTAAGGGTAAAACTATATGGAGTATTACGAAAAAAACTAGTTTTATGATATCTAAGATGAACATTTACATATAGCTCTAGGGAGTGTAGAGCGAGCAGTCGCATTGGGACCTCCTCATCTGCCACATATATATTCATCACTGTTACAAATGGTTTATGGTAGTTGAGGGGCCCTGATACATATTTTGTATTGGGGTCCAAGAAGTTCAAGTTACATCTACGATTGCATCTACGTCTCATAGTGAAAAGAAGCTGAGGACTACAAACAGTGAAAGTCGTACACCAGTTACTTACGGCAGTGACTCTTCATTAGGCCCCCCGATGTTTCTATGGGACTCCATGTGCCTGAAATGAAAAAAGTGCAGCTCTGGTTAGAAGAAGTGATGCTTAGGAAGCCTATGGATAAAGTTATCTGCCATGATAAGGCAGTGCACTCTCTTTCCGGCAACAAAGCAGAGCGCACTGTCAGTAGTGCGCATTGTAAAATGAATTCCCAGCATGCAAAGACCAGTGTCGCCTCTGCAATTGACGTAACTTGTGGGAGCCAGTGGGAGCCTCTGAAAGCCGGGTATTGGTCTTACAAGGTGAACTGACAGTCGCTCTGCTCTGTTTCCAGGCTCATTACTGCTGATCTGAGCCAGCAGTAAAGCACACTGTCTTCATGCACAGTGCACATCGTGCAGGGACTAGCCCAATCCCTGAAATGAAGGTCAATGCTGTCGCTTTGTTTCAGGGAGAGGACAGAGGCAGTGACCGCAGCTTCTATCCCCTAATGACGCTTTGTTTGAGAATCCCAGCATGCACTGGGATTTTCAAATGAAGCGTCGTCAAAAAGGAAGTAGGAAAAATAAAGAAAAGCAGTTAAATAGTGTCATTAGAGAAGGATAGGGAATTTTTAATTAAAGTATATTAGAAAATAGCTTAGATTATGGCATTAAATAGATAGGGATTTAGAATGAAAATCACTTTGTATTTCGGACCACCCCTTTAACACCTTGGCTAAAACAAACAATAAAGAAATATTATCTATATAACCTGTCCCTCAGATAACAGCATGGACATCACCTCCAGAATCTATATAGCTCTACGTTCACATAGGTTGTACTGCACAGTAGGATTATCCTTTAATCTAGGGCTCCAAGACAATATTTGGTCGCTCAGGAGTCCGGGTAAATTTTTGGTGTTACTGTAATTTGTTCATGACCTCATTGTTATCCTACAGGGGAAAGGGATAAGCAACAGTATGAAGAATTAAATGGGGTCTAAATTCTTTATTATTGAAAGCAATTGTATCCTTCATATGGAAACATTGTAAATGCCCATGAGTGAGAGCGGTAATGCCATGATACCATCACTATGAAGTCCTCCCCTTATTGGGACACATACTACTCCTATAGGAATGTGGTAGGAAGATAAATACCTGAATGTTCTCTTGGTGTTCTCTATAGTCTCAATCAATCTGTTATGGAAAAAGCCACGAAAAAGACAATGAATAATATTACACACATACATTTACCAAAATGGTAGGAAGATAAATGACACTATTAAGCCTTAATATAACCAGTGTATTATTACAGGGAGAATATGGGAGAATCAATAATCCCAGTAATATCAGATACATATATCCCATCCGGATATTCCTCCTCCTCCACTGCTGGCTTCATCCTATTAAAGCGTCAGGGTATGTGCCCACGATGCAGATTTGAAGCAGAAATTTCCTGAGTATTTCTGCATCTCCTTGGCAGAAAAAACGCATGCAGATTTTACATGCATTTTTCCAGCAGTTTTACATGCATTTATGCATGTGTTTTTTTCAAGCGGTTTTCCAAGCGATTTTGAGCATCACTTTTAAAAGGGCTTGACAAGTTGGTCACACAATATAAATCCATGCAACTGGAAAAAAAAACACCTTATACTCACCTCTCTGGCGGCCCTCGGTTTCCTTTGCCGGCGATCCTCTCTCCTCGGCGGCCCGCGGTGTACTGGCAGGACCTGTGGTGACATCATTTAGTCAGCTGATGGTCATGCGACCACTGACGTCAGCGATCAGCTGATGGTCGCGTGACCATCAGCTGACTAAACCGCAGGTCCTGCCAGTACACCGTGGGCCGCCGAGGAGAGAGGATCACCGGCGAAGGAGACCGAGGGCCGCCAGAGAGGTGAGTATGAATATTTTTTTTTATTTTTTACTTTATAATTATTTTTTTACTTGCAGGTACGATGGTACCCGGGTCGGATGAGAGTCTCCTCTTCTCCCAACCCGGGTACCATCCGCGCCTTGAACCTCATAATATCCGCATGTATACATGCGGATGTTATGCGGTTCAATGCAAGTCAATGGGCGCGGTTTCACCAGAAAATCGCACCCAAATTGGTTGTGATACAGATTTTTCCGCAATGAAAATCCGCAGCGGATATTTCCGCAGCATGTGCACAGCACATGCAGATTAGCATTGGGAAACATGGCAGACACCTTAACAAGCGATTTTAATGCATTTCTACGGCAGAATTGCCACCGCAGAAATGCATTAAATTTGCATCGTGTGCACACAGCCTCAGGAAGACAATGAGAATTGTTGGTATCTGCTCCAGAGCTGATAACAGGAGATCATCAATGGTCACTAGAGGGTTTGTATAATCAGATATAGACAGTAGTTATAGAATAGAGACCCCAATTTATAACATAATTATCTATATTACAGTAGCCAAAACTGGGACACTTAGGCCAGTAGTGTCTCCGCAAACCAACATGGCAAGCCCCCCAAACATAGCCCCAAACACCGGACTTTTGGTGGAGTTTGCCCTTTTTACACTTTCTTTTGCACATGATAACTATTCTGTTGGGCCTCGCCTTTCCCTGCCTTTCGACTAGGCCGTACCCACGTTTCTGAAAAGTGTCAGGGCTGGTGTAAAAAGGCTAAAATGTGCTAAGTTGTATTTGGAAGCTCGTGTTACATAGAAATGTACAACTTTTGTGGCAGAGTGTTCGATGAATTCCCCCTATGAATGAACTTCCAAACATTTGGATTCTATAAATCTGCCATACCTGACCTTGGCCTTCGGGAAGAGTCAGAGGGTTGTATAACTTGGACGAGGATCGCATCGCAATGCTTGGACTGGCTGACGGCTTTACCACCCAAGAGTGACGGCGTGTATTCCTATGCAGCTGCCACGCTCGGGTCAGGAGAGCTGACAGCCAGCCCGAGCATTGCGATGAGATCCTTGACTCTTCCCTAGGGCTAATGCTCGATGGTAACGCGGAGTCACCTGCCATTCTCCTTACTCACATGGAGCTTCAATGTTTCTCTATGGGAGGAGAAGTTGCAGGAGATTATGGGTGACATGGACGGTGACTCTCCACCATCAAGTGACCCCAGTCTATCAGAGAAAGTGTAGATTTAGGATAATTAAGCATTTACCTTATTTTTATCACAATTCTCTCTCTCATAAATAATAAAACCCTAAAACAATAGAAAAAAAAGAATTATAGTAGACATCAAATTTCACTCCTATTTTGATATTTGTGAAGGGGGGAAGGGTCGGTTACTGACACCTCAGCTCATTAACTAAATAAAGATTCAGTTTTAAATAAGGGGAAAAAATCTATAAGGGGGAAGAGACATCCTGACATTATAGGGTTAATATCTACAGATAAAGAGAAAGTAACAGAACATAATAAAAGACGTAAAAAGAGGCTAATACAAGGTTTACTTACACTTCACTGCCGACTGCACCCCTCTAGTGAGTGGCCCCTCGGCAGTTATCATGATGTCACTGTGTGATGTCATCATCCCATTCCATGGATCACTAATCACCAGTAACAACAGTAACTGTCCGAAGTGACAAAAACCTACAACCAATCCAGTTTACATGAAATGGTCCTTTAAGGGATCGTGCAGGATTAGAAAAACATAACCACTTTCTTCCAAAAACAGCGCCACACCTGTCCACAGGTTGTTTGTGGTATTGTAACTCAGCTCCATAGAAGTGAATAGAGCTGAGCTGTAACACCGGACACAACCGACAGTTTGTGTTTTTGGAACAAACAAGACAGAATTTTTCAAATCTTGTGCAAGTCCCGTTGGTTCCTTCCCTTACACCAAAACCTTGTACAAGAGATATCAATGTAATTATTGAAATATCAAGAAAATAGCTTCTTCATAGAGGAACTCTAGTCCCATTGGAGGTAGAATTCCTAAAAGTAAAGATCGACCCCTTAAAGGGCCTCGTTAAATGACTTAGGATAGAAAACTAAAACAGAAACTTTATTTGCAGACAAGTGTTTTTGGGCTTTTTGCTTCTCATCAGTGCAAAGTTATGTCCTATAGGTGGCACTAGAGCTCCTGTCCTATTCCTCTGAACAAACTACTTGCATATTTAAATTCCTAGGGAAACATTTTATGGCCTATAAGTCTCCCTACACCAACTTGACACTCTCTTCAAGGAGACACTTTACCCCTTCAACCATTTAAATATTATGTAATTGTGATTAAACTGTAATAGATAAAGATTTATGACAGTTATTTCTATATTTCTAATTACACTTCATCCATACATAATGATGTATTGTACCCATGTATGGATGGTGGATACATAGACAAAAGGCCGGGTGGGTACATGACACAGTTATTACAGAATGAAGGAAATGAGGAGCGAGAGTGAAAGACACAAGAGATATGATAGGAGATAAATCAGCAGATAATATAAGGCGACTTACACTCCACTAACTGTAAACCCTCAGAGGATTCCGTCCGGCAGTTGCTTATATATCAGCGTCACAACATTCCGTGACCTCATAACCGACAATCACCTACAACCAATGCACTGGACATGAATGGTCTTCTAACCCCTTATGGACACAACTGGTTTTAGCCTTAAAGAGACAGACCATTTTACTTTATTTATGTTTTTATCATTGCATTGCATTATTTTTTCTATAATTTAGTCTTATTTTGCCATGTTCTTTTGTGACATTTTTTTTCTTATTTGGCATTTAGGAAGGAGTGAAATTATCCTCCGAAACACGTTTAGTGAATACTATATCCAACCAAATTTATCCAGCCGTTGAACTACAAGTTACAGCATCTTTGAGTGTACTATTATCCAATTCTAATGCATTAATAAGCATTCTGTATAAACTGTAATACCACGAACTGCAGCATTTTCTTCAAACAATATTTAAAAAAAATAAAAAATAAAAGATGAAAATTCTAAATCCCCACTTTTCCTGCTATAATAATTCAGAAATAAAAAAAAAAAGCATTTTTGGTATCGTTGCATCTGGAAAAATCCTGATAAAAATATAAAATTAATAAACTAAAACAGTAAATGCTGTAATGAGAAATAAAACACAAACTTGATTCCATATTCTATGGAAGTCTATGTGGGGGCCATTATATTATATGGAGGGCAATTTGGGCCCATTATATTATATGGAGGACAATGTGGTTCCATTATATTATATGGAAGGCTATGTGCGGCCATTATACTGTTTGGAGGGATATATTGGGGTCATTATACTGTTTGGTGGGATACATGGGGCCGTTAAACCATGTGGTGGCTATTTTACTGTTTGGAGGGCTATGTGAGGGTCATTATAATATTTGGAGAGCTTTGTCGGGCCGTTATACTGTTTACGATGGTTAGTGGAGCCCATTATACAATATGGAGGTTTGTGTGGGGTCCATCATACTATGTGGGGTCATCATATTGTATGGAGGGCTGTGTTGGAGTCAGAGTTAAGGCATCTTACTGGGTTGGGGTCACCATACTTTGCCAGGTGACATGACAGCAGGGTCATCATACTGTGCATTTGGAGGGTGCTGTGTAGGAATTCTCTGTGCTGGGTATCATACTGTGTTTGGGGGGTACTTTTGGTGCTATGATATTTCATGAGGGCAATGAAAGAGAAATCTAGGGGCTTCAATAGAAGGAAAATTACTGTTACATGCACGCCGCTAGGTTCAGATAGGGGCGAGACAGGTTACATGAATTCTTTGGATTCCTGGGGACCCGTTACGCAGTGTGACCATAGACCATGTGCTGCAACTTCTCTCAGGCACACAGGGGTATTGACCCTCAGGCACAGACACGCAGATTGTTTCACTTGCTGACCAGACACACTTGACAAGATTCCTCATAAACGGTAGAACAATAGCATTTAATAAGAAGCCGCACAGCCAGTGCAAGTTAAGTCTTTTGAGCAACAGGCTCCAGTGAAAAACAGTACAGTTTCCTTAGCAGCACAGCAGTTCACAGTCTTCCCAGTAGTACAGAACAGCACAGTTCTAATGCAAAGGCACATTAATGAACACAGCATTCTTTACAGCACAGTGAGACGGAGGATGGGGGGAGGGTTTGCTGAGGGAGATGATCCCTGTGACACCACTTCTTACAGTCCTTATCTTTCTGCTTGACAATACTCTGCACTGCTAGTTCAGTAACTCTACCTGACCTGTGCTGTGCTTCATTCCTGACTTGAATCCTTTTCACTTGCAGGGGCACTTCTGTCAGATGCAGAACACACATACCACTTTTCTCTTTGGCTCCAGCCAATCAGTAAACAACTTTCCCACAGTCCCCCTGGGGCTCTGCTAAAACACTCCCCTTCTCCTCTGACTGTGTTAACCCCTCTAGTTGCTGGATGCTTCTGGAGGACAACTCTTCCTGTCTCATGTGCTTGTGTTAGTTCTAATAGTTGCTGAATGCTTTTAAAGCAACAGCACTACTTCTGCATGTCACACTCTGCAACAGCACTACATCTGCATGTCACACTCTTCCCTCCTTTTTGAATATCGTCCTCGACATTCGTCTTAATTGGTCAATCTGACCAATTCTGAGACAGTGGTGAAAGCTGGATAGCTTTATATACAACTTGGCATTGTGAAATTGGTATAACATTCATAAACATTGATAACAACCTAATCTTACAACCTTTTTCATGTAGAATGTCTGTAAGAAATAAACAATTAACACAATTAAAATAATCAGCATCTCTTCAGCTGGAGCTTTTCGTACGTCTTCAACCAGCTCTCTCTATCTATGCTTTAACAGTTCTTTGTTTCTACAAAGTCTTTTAAGAAAAATCAAAGCATGAAAAGAAGTTTTTCCAGTAGGCAACATCTTCCATACTGCCTCTCGGTGGTGAATACCACTCAAGTGGGCTTACCTGGTCCGCAGGCAGAGATACCTGTTTCCAGTCGACAGTCCTTGGCACTTGACCAAGTGTCTCATACGTCAGCATCACGGGCCTCCTCACTTCTCGAGTCGACATCCTCCTGATAAGCATGTACTGCTTGGGTAATGCTCTCAATTGCTTCCAGACTGACTTCCTCTGAGCATTCTTGCATGAACTCCTCAGGCTCTAGTGGCATTCTTGACAATCCGTCGGCATCCACATTGCATTTTCCTGGCCTGTACTTGATGCTGAAATTGAAGACAGCTAGTTCAGCGACCCGTCTCTGACCCATTGCATTCAGTTTGGCTGTAGTAAGGACATAGGTCAAAGGGTTGTTGTCAGTGTATATCTCAAACTCTTTGCTGTAGTAGAGATAATCTCTAAATCATTCCCAGATAGCCCATTTCAGTGGCAAAAACTCCAATTTTCCGGAATGTAGATGGTAATTATTCTTGGCATCTGTCAACGTTCTAGAACCGTGACCGATGACTCTCAATTTTCTATCTTGATGCTGATACAGGGCAGCTCCCAGTCCAACTTGAGAAGCATCACAATGAAGAACAAATGGTAAATTGAAATCAGGATATCCCAAGATGGGTGGTTTTACCAGGTAGTCTACTACTTCTTCCAATACCTCCTGGTGGTCTGCTATCCATAGAATGGGCTGTTGGGATGAAACAGCGTTGTTTCTTTTAAGCCCGGTCCTACCCGCATGCTTCTTTTTCTCCGTGGGTGTTGTCGTCTCTGTCATCCCCCCCAAGAGAAGGTATAGTGGGGTGGCAATCCTGGAGAAGTTCCTAATGTAAGTACAATAGAAGGAGAGAAATCCTAATATCTGTCTCAACTAGAGATGAGCGTTGTTCGACTCGAACTGTTCGCCAATCTCAAATTCGAGCTGTTTTGGGCGGTGTTCGAGCCGTTCGGCGAGCACGAACGATTTGAAAAAAATTTGGCTGTTCGAGGTTATGTTCTATAACTGTTCATGCACCAAAATCATAACTGGATTTTTTCTCAGTAATGATGAAAATTAATGTTAATAAGCAGTTTGAGTGTACAGCGGGGCGGGGGGAGGGGCAGGGGATGGATCTCTGCAGGAATAATGAAGATATCCATTTTTTTTTTCTCTTTCCCGCATTTACAGTGGGGAGGTGCAATCTGTCAGCCTACCAGCAGCGCACACACGGAGCGAAGTGCTTTTTTTCACACAAGCAAGGGCATGTGTCATTGGCAGTGTATGTCACATGTCCTTGCCCTATAAGACCCAGCCATTTTCCCCGTCGCCACCATTTTCTCACTGCTGCAGCTGCATGTTAGACGGCACTGCTGTTGCTGTGTGCGCTATACCTTGTTAATTTCAAGCCAATTCTCGCACAAATCTACAGATAGCTTGGGAGTCTGGAATAGTTGTGATTGCAGTCCTTTTAAGGACTAGGTTACAGCATTTCCTACGACTTTTATCAGGCAGGTCTGTGCTCTTAAATAGATAGGTTGTGGGAGTAAAGACTAATTGTAATTGCAGTCCTTTTCAGGACTAAGTTACATCAGTTCCTATCAGTTTTTGCCAGGCAGGTCTGTGCCAGTGCTGTGCAAGTTTTTTTCACAGCATTTGGCTAAATCTAGCAAAGCTAATCCTTTTTGGCCTATTGCAGTGTGTGTTAGTCAGTGGAGTAGCCTATCTGTGTTGGAAGCTACACCACCTGTGTATAGAATACCAATTTTTTTACTGCACCTAGTGAAGTAAAACCTTTTGGGCACAGCATCATTCTATTAGTCCATCTATACTGACCTACATAAGGTTGCAAATTGAATATAATTTTTTTCTGCATCTAGCTCTGAAAAAATATTTGGCCTTCTAGCTGTGTGTAGGACTTGTTCTATTAGTCCATCTATACTGACCTCCATCAGGTTGCAAACTGAATATAATTTTTTTCTGCATCTACCTCTGAAAAAATATTTGGGCTTCTAGCTGTGTGTGGGACTTGTTCTATTAGTCCATCTATACTGACCTCCATCAGGTTGCAAACTGAACATAATTTTTTTCTGCATCTAGCTCTGAAAAAATATTTGGCCTTCTAGGAGTGTGTGGGACTTGTTCTATTAGTCCATCTATACTGACCTCCATCAGGTTGAAAATTAAAAATAATTTTTATCTGCATCTTGCTCTGAAAAAATATTTGGCCTTCTAGCAGTGTGTGGGACTTGTTCTATTAGTCCATCTATACTGACCTCCATCAGGTTGCAAATTAAAAATAATTTTTATCTGCATCTAGCTCTGAAAAAATATTTGGCCTTCTAGCAGTGTGTGGGACTTGTTCTATTAGTCCATCTATACTGACCTCCATCAGGTTGCAAACTGAATATAATTTTTTTCTGCATTTACCTCTGAAAAAATATTTGGCCTTCTAGCTGTGTGTGGGACTTGTTCTATTAGTCCATCTATACTGACCTCCATCTGGTTGCAAATTCAAAATAATTTTTATCTGCATCTAGCTCTGAAAAAATATTTGGCCTTCTAGCAGTGTGTGGGACTTGTTCTATTAGTCCATCTATACTGACCTCCATCAGGTTGCAAATTAAAAATAATTTTTATCTGCATCTAGCTTTGAAAAAATATTTGGCCTTCTAGTAGTGTGTGGGACTTGTTCTATTAGTCCATCTATACTGACCTCCATCAGGTTGCAAACTGAATATAATTTTTTTCTGCATCTACCTCTGAAAAAATATTTGGGCTTCTAGCAGTGTGTGGGACTTGCTCTATTAGTCATTCTATACTGACCTCCATCAGGTTGCAAATTAAAAATAATTTTTATCTGCATCTAGCTCTGAAAAAATATTTGGCCTTCTAGCAGTGTGTGGGACTTGTTCTATTAGTCCATCTATACTGACCTCCATCAGGTTGCAAACTGAATATAATTTTTTTCTGCATCTACCTCTGAAAAAATATTTGGCCTTCTAGCAGTGTGTGGGACTTGTTTTATTAGTCCATCTATACTGACCTCCATCAGGTTGCAAATTAAAAATAATTTTTATCTGCATCTAGCGCTGAAAAAATATTTGGCCTTCTAGCAGTGTGTGGGACTTGTTCTATTAGTTCATCTATACTGACCTCCATCAGGTTGCAAATTAAAAATAATTTTTATCTGCATCTAGCTCTGAAAAAATATTTAGCCTTCTAGCAATGTGTGGGACTTGTTCTATTAGTCCATCTATACTGACCTCCATCAGGTTGCAAATTAAAAATAATTTTTATCTGCATCTTGCTCTGAAAAAATATTTGGCCTTCTAGCAGTGTGTGGGACTTGTTCTATTAGTCCATCTATACTGACCTCCATCAGGTTGCAAATTAAAAATAATTTTTATGTGCATCTAGCTCTGAAAAAATATTTGGCCTTCTAGCAGTGTGTGGGACTTGTTCTATTAGTCCATCTATACTGACCTCCATCAGGTTGCAAACTGAATATAATTTTTTTCTGCATCTACCTCTGAAAAAATATTTGGGCTTCTAGCAGTGTGTGGGACTTGCTCTATTAGTCATTCTATACTGACCTCCATCAGGTTGCAAATTAAAAATAATTTTTTTCTGCATCTAGCTCTGAAAAAATATTTGGCCTTCTAGCAGTGTGTGGGACTTGTTCTATTAGTCCATCTATACTGACCTCCATCAGGTTGCAAACTGAATATAATTTTTTTCTGCATCTACCTCTGAAAAAATATTTGGCCTTCTAGCAGTGTGTGGGACTTGTTTTATTAGTCCATCTATACTGACCTCCATCAGGTTGCAAATTAAAAATAATTTTTATCTGCATCTAGCGCTGAAAAAATATTTGGCCTTCTAGCAGTGTGTGGGACTTGTTCTATTAGTTCATCTATACTGACCTCCATCAGGTTGCAAATTAAAAATAATTTTTATCTGCATCTAGCTCTGAAAAAATATTTAGCCTTCTAGCAATGTGTGGGACTTGTTCTATTAGTCCATCTATACTGACCTCCATCAGGTTGCAAATTAAAAATAATTTTTATCTGCATCTTGCTCTGAAAAAATATTTGGCCTTCTAGCAGTGTGTGGGACTTGTTCTATTAGTCCATCTATACTGACCTCCATCAGGTTGCAAATTAAAAATAATTTTTATGTGCATCTAGCTCTGAAAAAATATTTGGCCTTCTAGCAGTGTGTGGGACTTGTTCTATTAGTCCATCTATACTGACCTCCATCAGGTTGCAAACTGAATATAATTTTTTTCTGCATCTACCTCTGAAAAAATATTTGGGCTTCTAGCAGTGTGTGGGACTTGCTCTATTAGTCATTCTATACTGACCTCCATCAGGTTGCAAATTAAAAATAATTTTTATCTGCATCTAGCTCTGAAAAAATATTTGGCCTTCTAGCAGTGTGTGGGACTTGTTCTATTAGTCCATCTATACTGACCTCCATCAGGTTGCAAACTGAATATAATTTTTTTCTGCATCTACCTCTGAAAAAATATTTGGCCTTCTAGCAGTGTGTGGGACTTGTTTTATTAGTCCATCTATACTGACCTCCATCAGGTTGCAAATTAAAAATAATTTTTATCTGCATCTAGCGCTGAAAAAATATTTGGCCTTCTAGCAGTGTGTGGGACTTGTTCTATTAGTTCATCTATACTGACCTCCATCAGGTTGCAAATTAAAAATAATTTTTATCTGCATCTAGCTCTGAAAAAATATTTAGCCTTCTAGCAATGTGTGGGACTTGTTCTATTAGTCCATCTATACTGACCTCCATCAGGTTGCAAATTAAAAATAATTTTTATCTGCATCTTGCTCTGAAAAAATATTTGGCCTTCTAGCAGTGTGTGGGACTTGTTCTATTAGTCCATCTATACTGACCTCCATCAGGTTGCAAATTAAAAATAATTTTTATGTGCATCTAGCTCTGAAAAAATATTTGGCCTTCTAGCAGTGTGTGGGACTTGTTCTATTAGTCCATCTATACTGACCTCCATCAGGTTGCAAACTGAATATAATTTTTTTCTGCATCTACCTCTGAAAAAATATTTGGCCTTCTAGCTGTGTGTGGGACTTGTTCTATTAGTCCATCTATACTGACCTCCATCTGGTTGCAAATTCAAAATAATTTTTATCTGCATCTAGCTCTGAAAAAATATTTGGCCTTCTAGCAGTGTGTGGGACTTGTTCTATTAGTCCATCTATACTGACCTCCATCAGGTTGCAAATTAAAAATAATTTTTATCTGCATCTAGCTTTGAAAAAATATTTGGCCTTCTAGTAGTGTGCGGGACTTGTTCTATTAGTCCATCTATACTGACCTCCATCAGGTTGCAAACTGAATATAATTTTTTTCTGCATCTACCTCTGAAAAAATATTTGGGCTTCTAGCAGTGTGTGGGACTTGCTCTATTAGTCATTCTATACTGACCTCCATCAGGTTGCAAATTAAAAATAATTTTTATCTGCATCTAGCTCTGAAAAAATATTTGGCCTTCTAGCAGTGTGTGGGACTTGTTCTATTAGTCCATCTATACTGACCTCCATCAGGTTGCAAACTGAATATAATTTTTTTCTGCATCTACCTCTGAAAAAATATTTGGCCTTCTAGCAGTGTGTGGGACTTGTTTTATTAGTCCATCTATACTGACCTCCATCAGGTTGCAAATTAAAAATAATTTTTATCTGCATCTAGCGCTGAAAAAATATTTGGCCTTCTAGCAGTGTGTGGGACTTGTTCTATTAGTTCATCTATACTGACCTCCATCAGGTTGCAAATTAAAAATAATTTTTATCTGCATCTAGCTCTGAAAAAATATTTAGCCTTCTAGCAATGTGTGGGACTTGTTCTATTAGTCCATCTATACTGACCTCCATCAGGTTGCAAATTAAAAATAATTTTTATCTGCATCTTGCTCTGAAAAAATATTTGGCCTTCTAGCAGTGTGTGGGACTTGTTCTATTAGTCCATGTATACTGACCTCCATCAGGTTGCAAATTAAAAATAATTTTTATGTGCATCTAGCTCTGAAAAAATATTTGGCCTTCTAGCAGTGTGTGGGACTTGTTCTATTAGTCCATCTATACTGACCTCCATCAGGTTGCAAACTGAATATAATTTTTTTCTGCATCTACCTCTGAAAAAATATTTGGGCTTCTAGCAGTGTGTGGGACTTGCTCTATTAGTCATTCTATACTGACCTCCATCAGGTTGCAAATTAAAAATAATTTTTATCTGCATCTAGCTCTGAAAAAATATTTGGCCTTCTAGCAGTGTGTGGGACTTGTTCTATTAGTCCATCTATACTGACCTCCATCAGGTTGCAAACTGAATATAATTTTTTTCTGCATCTACCTCTGAAAAAATATTTGGCCTTCTAGCAGTGTGTGGGACTTGTTTTATTAGTCCATCTATACTGACCTCCATCAGGTTGCAAATTAAAAATAATTTTTATCTGCATCTAGCGCTGAAAAAATATTTGGCCTTCTAGCAGTGTGTGGGACTTGTTCTATTAGTTCATCTATACTGACCTCCATCAGGTTGCAAATTAAAAATAATTTTTATCTGCATCTAGCTCTGAAAAAATATTTAGCCTTCTAGCAATGTGTGGGACTTGTTCTATTAGTCCATCTATACTGACCTCCATCAGGTTGCAAATTAAAAATAATTTTTATCTGCATCTTGCTCTGAAAAAATATTTGGCCTTCTAGCAGTGTGTGGGACTTGTTCTATTAGTCCATCTATACTGACCTCCATCAGGTTGCAAATTAAAAATAATTTTTATCTGCATCTAGCGCTGAAAAAATATTTGGCCTTCTAGCAGTGTGTGGGACTTGTTCTATTAGTTCATCTATACTGACCTCCATCAGGTTGCAAATTAAAAATAATTTTTATCTGCATCTAGCTCTGAAAAAATATTTAGCCTTCTAGCAATGTGTGGGACTTGTTCTATTAGTCCATCTATACTGACCTCCATCAGGTTGCAAATTAAAAATAATTTTTATCTGCATCTTGCTCTGAAAAAATATTTGGCCTTCTAGCAGTGTGTGGGACTTGTTCTATTAGTCCATCTATACTGACCTCCATCAGGTTGCAAATTAAAAATAATTTTTATGTGCATCTAGCTCTGAAAAAATATTTGGCCTTCTAGCAGTGTGTGGGACTTGTTCTATTAGTCCATCTATACTGACCTCCATCAGGTTGCAAACTGAATATAATTTTTTTCTGCATCTACCTCTGAAAAAATATTTGGGCTTCTAGCAGTGTGTGGGACTTGCTCTATTAGTCATTCTATACTGACCTCCATCAGGTTGCAAATTAAAAATAATTTTTATCTGCATCTAGCTCTGAAAAAATATTTGGCCTTCTAGCAGTGTGTGGGACTTGTTCTATTAGTCCATCTATACTGACCTCCATCAGGTTGCAAACTGAATATAATTTTTTTCTGCATCTACCTCTGAAAAAATATTTGGCCTTCTAGCAGTGTGTGGGACTTGTTTTATTAGTCCATCTATACTGACCTCCATCAGGTTGCAAATTAAAAATAATTTTTATCTGCATCTAGCGCTGAAAAAATATTTGGCCTTCTAGCAGTGTGTGGGACTTGTTCTATTAGTCCATCTATACTGACCTCCATCAGGTTGCAAATTAAAAATAATTTTTATGTGCATCTAGCTCTGAAAAAATATTTGGCCTTCTAGCAGTGTGTGGGACTTGTTCTATTAGTCCATCTATACTGACCTCCATCAGGTTGCAAACTGAATATAATTTTTTTCTGCATCTACCTCTGAAAAAATATTTGGCCTTCTAGCTGTGTGTGGGACTTGTTCTATTAGTCCATCTATACTGACCTCCATCTGGTTGCAAATTCAAAATAATTTTTATCTGCATCTAGCTCTGAAAAAATATTTGGCCTTCTAGCAGTGTGTGGGACTTGTTCTATTAGTCCATCTATACTGACCTCCATCAGGTTGCAAATTAAAAATAATTTTTATCTGCATCTAGCTTTGAAAAAATATTTGGCCTTCTAGTAGTGTGTGGGACTTGTTCTATTAGTCCATCTATACTGACCTCCATCAGGTTGCAAACTGAATATAATTTTTTTCTGCATCTACCTCTGAAAAAATATTTGGGCTTCTAGCAGTGTGTGGGACTTGCTCTATTAGTCCATCTATACTGACCTCCATCAGGTTGCAAATTAAAAATAATTTTTATCTGCATCTAGCTCTGAAAAAATATTTGGCCTTCTAGCAGTGTGTGGGACTGGTTCTATTAGTCCATCTATACTGACCTCCATCAGGTTGCAAAGAAAAAATAATTTTTATCTGCATCTAGCTCTGAAAAAATATTTAGCCTTCTAGCAGTGTGTGGGACTTGTTCTATTAGTCCATCTATACTGACCTCCATCAGGTTGCAAACTGAATATAATTTTTTTCTGCATCTACCTCTGAAAAAATATTTGGCCTTCTAGCAGTGTGTGGGACTTGTTCTATTAGTCCATCTATACTGACCTCCATCAGGTTGCAAATTAAAAATAATTTTTATCTGCATCTAGCGCTGAAAAAATATTTGGCCTTCTAGCAGTGTGTGGGACTTGTTCTATTAGTTCATCTATACTGACCTCCATCAGGTTGCAAATTAAAAATAATTTTTATCTGCATCTAGCTCTGAAAAAATATTTAGCCTTCTAGCAGTGTGTGGGACTTGTTCTATTAGTCCATCTATACTGACCTCCATCAGGTTGCAAACTGAATATAATTTTTTTCTGCATCCACCTCTGAAAAAATATTTGGCCTTCTAGCAGTGTGTGGGACTTGTTCTATTAGTCCATCTATACTGACCTCCATCAGGTTGCAAATTCAAAATAATTTTTATCTGCATTTAGCTCTGAAAAAATATTTGGCCTTCTAGCAGTGTGTGGGACTTGTTCTATTAGTCCATCTATACTGACCTCCATCAGGTTGCAAATTGAACATAATTTTTTTCTGCATCTAGCTCTGAAAAAATATTTGGCCTTCTAGCAGTGTGTGGGACTTGTTCTATTA
The DNA here is from genome assembly GCF_046119375.1 of Phyllobates terribilis. Classification (NCBI taxonomy): domain Eukaryota; kingdom Metazoa; phylum Chordata; class Amphibia; order Anura; family Dendrobatidae; genus Phyllobates; species Phyllobates terribilis. The sequence continues at coordinate 62,361,022 of NW_027362764.1, read as the reverse complement.
GTCCATCTATACTGACCTCCATCAGGTTGCAAACTGAATATAATTTTTTTCTGCATCTACCTCTGAAAAAATATTTGGCCTTCTAGCAGTGTGTGGGACTTGTTTTATTAGTCCATCTATACTGACCTCCATCAGGTTGCAAATTAAAAATAATTTTTATCTGCATCTAGCGCTGAAAAAATATTTGGCCTTCTAGCAGTGTGTGGGACTTGTTCTATTAGTTCATCTATACTGACCTCCATCAGGTTGCAAATTAAAAATAATTTTTATCTGCATCTAGCTCTGAAAAAATATTTAGCCTTCTAGCAATGTGTGGGACTTGTTCTATTAGTCCATCTATACTGACCTCCATCAGGTTGCAAATTAAAAATAATTTTTATCTGCATCTTGCTCTGAAAAAATATTTGGCCTTCTAGCAGTGTGTGGGACTTGTTCTATTAGTCCATCTATACTGACCTCCATCAGGTTGCAAATTAAAAATAATTTTTATCTGCATCTAGCGCTGAAAAAATATTTGGCCTTCTAGCAGTGTGTGGGACTTGTTCTATTAGTTCATCTATACTGACCTCCATCAGGTTGCAAATTAAAAATAATTTTTATCTGCATCTAGCTCTGAAAAAATATTTAGCCTTCTAGCAATGTGTGGGACTTGTTCTATTAGTCCATCTATACTGACCTCCATCAGGTTGCAAATTAAAAATAATTTTTATCTGCATCTTGCTCTGAAAAAATATTTGGCCTTCTAGCAGTGTGTGGGACTTGTTCTATTAGTCCATCTATACTGACCTCCATCAGGTTGCAAATTAAAAATAATTTTTATGTGCATCTAGCTCTGAAAAAATATTTGGCCTTCTAGCAGTGTGTGGGACTTGTTCTATTAGTCCATCTATACTGACCTCCATCAGGTTGCAAACTGAATATAATTTTTTTCTGCATCTACCTCTGAAAAAATATTTGGGCTTCTAGCAGTGTGTGGGACTTGCTCTATTAGTCATTCTATACTGACCTCCATCAGGTTGCAAATTAAAAATAATTTTTATCTGCATCTAGCTCTGAAAAAATATTTGGCCTTCTAGCAGTGTGTGGGACTTGTTCTATTAGTCCATCTATACTGACCTCCATCAGGTTGCAAACTGAATATAATTTTTTTCTGCATCTACCTCTGAAAAAATATTTGGCCTTCTAGCAGTGTGTGGGACTTGTTTTATTAGTCCATCTATACTGACCTCCATCAGGTTGCAAATTAAAAATAATTTTTATCTGCATCTAGCGCTGAAAAAATATTTGGCCTTCTAGCAGTGTGTGGGACTTGTTCTATTAGTCCATCTATACTGACCTCCATCAGGTTGCAAATTAAAAATAATTTTTATGTGCATCTAGCTCTGAAAAAATATTTGGCCTTCTAGCAGTGTGTGGGACTTGTTCTATTAGTCCATCTATACTGACCTCCATCAGGTTGCAAACTGAATATAATTTTTTTCTGCATCTACCTCTGAAAAAATATTTGGCCTTCTAGCTGTGTGTGGGACTTGTTCTATTAGTCCATCTATACTGACCTCCATCTGGTTGCAAATTCAAAATAATTTTTATCTGCATCTAGCTCTGAAAAAATATTTGGCCTTCTAGCAGTGTGTGGGACTTGTTCTATTAGTCCATCTATACTGACCTCCATCAGGTTGCAAATTAAAAATAATTTTTATCTGCATCTAGCTTTGAAAAAATATTTGGCCTTCTAGTAGTGTGTGGGACTTGTTCTATTAGTCCATCTATACTGACCTCCATCAGGTTGCAAACTGAATATAATTTTTTTCTGCATCTACCTCTGAAAAAATATTTGGGCTTCTAGCAGTGTGTGGGACTTGCTCTATTAGTCCATCTATACTGACCTCCATCAGGTTGCAAATTAAAAATAATTTTTATCTGCATCTAGCTCTGAAAAAATATTTGGCCTTCTAGCAGTGTGTGGGACTGGTTCTATTAGTCCATCTATACTGACCTCCATCAGGTTGCAAAGAAAAAATAATTTTTATCTGCATCTAGCTCTGAAAAAATATTTAGCCTTCTAGCAGTGTGTGGGACTTGTTCTATTAGTCCATCTATACTGACCTCCATCAGGTTGCAAACTGAATATAATTTTTTTCTGCATCTACCTCTGAAAAAATATTTGGCCTTCTAGCAGTGTGTGGGACTTGTTCTATTAGTCCATCTATACTGACCTCCATCAGGTTGCAAATTAAAAATAATTTTTATCTGCATCTAGCGCTGAAAAAATATTTGGCCTTCTAGCAGTGTGTGGGACTTGTTCTATTAGTTCATCTATACTGACCTCCATCAGGTTGCAAATTAAAAATAATTTTTATCTGCATCTAGCTCTGAAAAAATATTTAGCCTTCTAGCAGTGTGTGGGACTTGTTCTATTAGTCCATCTATACTGACCTCCATCAGGTTGCAAACTGAATATAATTTTTTTCTGCATCCACCTCTGAAAAAATATTTGGCCTTCTAGCAGTGTGTGGGACTTGTTCTATTAGTCCATCTATACTGACCTCCATCAGGTTGCAAATTCAAAATAATTTTTATCTGCATTTAGCTCTGAAAAAATATTTGGCCTTCTAGCAGTGTGTGGGACTTGTTCTATTAGTCCATCTATACTGACCTCCATCAGGTTGCAAATTGAACATAATTTTTTTCTGCATCTAGCTCTGAAAAAATATTTGGCCTTCTAGCAGTGTGTGGGACTTGTTCTATTAGTCCATCTATACTGACCTCCATCAGGTTGCAAACTGAATATAATTTTTTTCTGCATCTACCTCTGAAAAAATATTTGGCCTTCTAGCAGTGTGTGGGACTTGTTTTATTAGTCCATCTATACTGACCTCCATCAGGTTGCAAATTAAAAATAATTTTTATCTGCATCTAGCGCTGAAAAAATATTTGGCCTTCTAGCAGTGTGTGGGACTTGTTCTATTAGTTCATCTATACTGACCTCCATCAGGTTGCAAATTAAAAATAATTTTTATCTGCATCTAGCTCTGAAAAAATATTTAGCCTTCTAGCAATGTGTGGGACTTGTTCTATTAGTCCATCTATACTGACCTCCATCAGGTTGCAAATTAAAAATAATTTTTATCTGCATCTTGCTCTGAAAAAATATTTGGCCTTCTAGCAGTGTGTGGGACTTGTTCTATTAGTCCATCTATACTGACCTCCATCAGGTTGCAAATTAAAAATAATTTTTATCTGCATCTAGCGCTGAAAAAATATTTGGCCTTCTAGCAGTGTGTGGGACTTGTTCTATTAGTTCATCTATACTGACCTCCATCAGGTTGCAAATTAAAAATAATTTTTATCTGCATCTAGCTCTGAAAAAATATTTAGCCTTCTAGCAATGTGTGGGACTTGTTCTATTAGTCCATCTATACTGACCTCCATCAGGTTGCAAATTAAAAATAATTTTTATCTGCATCTTGCTCTGAAAAAATATTTGGCCTTCTAGCAGTGTGTGGGACTTGTTCTATTAGTCCATCTATACTGACCTCCATCAGGTTGCAAATTAAAAATAATTTTTATGTGCATCTAGCTCTGAAAAAATATTTGGCCTTCTAGCAGTGTGTGGGACTTGTTCTATTAGTCCATCTATACTGACCTCCATCAGGTTGCAAACTGAATATAATTTTTTTCTGCATCTACCTCTGAAAAAATATTTGGGCTTCTAGCAGTGTGTGGGACTTGCTCTATTAGTCATTCTATACTGACCTCCATCAGGTTGCAAATTAAAAATAATTTTTATCTGCATCTAGCTCTGAAAAAATATTTGGCCTTCTAGCAGTGTGTGGGACTTGTTCTATTAGTCCATCTATACTGACCTCCATCAGGTTGCAAACTGAATATAATTTTTTTCTGCATCTACCTCTGAAAAAATATTTGGCCTTCTAGCAGTGTGTGGGACTTGTTTTATTAGTCCATCTATACTGACCTCCATCAGGTTGCAAATTAAAAATAATTTTTATCTGCATCTAGCGCTGAAAAAATATTTGGCCTTCTAGCAGTGTGTGGGACTTGTTCTATTAGTTCATCTATACTGACCTCCATCAGGTTGCAAATTAAAAATAATTTTTATCTGCATCTAGCTCTGAAAAAATATTTAGCCTTCTAGCAATGTGTGGGACTTGTTCTATTAGTCCATCTATACTGACCTCCATCAGGTTGCAAATTAAAAATAATTTTTATCTGCATCTTGCTCTGAAAAAATATTTGGCCTTCTAGCAGTGTGTGGGACTTGTTCTATTAGTCCATCTATACTGACCTCCATCAGGTTGCAAATTAAAAATAATTTTTATGTGCATCTAGCTCTGAAAAAATATTTGGCCTTCTAGCAGTGTGTGGGACTTGTTCTATTAGTCCATCTATACTGACCTCCATCAGGTTGCAAACTGAATATAATTTTTTTCTGCATCTACCTCTGAAAAAATATTTGGCCTTCTAGCTGTGTGTGGGACTTGTTCTATTAGTCCATCTATACTGACCTCCATCTGGTTGCAAATTCAAAATAATTTTTATCTGCATCTAGCTCTGAAAAAATATTTGGCCTTCTAGCAGTGTGTGGGACTTGTTCTATTAGTCCATCTATACTGACCTCCATCAGGTTGCAAATTAAAAATAATTTTTATCTGCATCTAGCTTTGAAAAAATATTTGGCCTTCTAGTAGTGTGTGGGACTTGTTCTATTAGTCCATCTATACTGACCTCCATCAGGTTGCAAACTGAATATAATTTTTTTCTGCATCTACCTCTGAAAAAATATTTGGGCTTCTAGCAGTGTGTGGGACTTGCTCTATTAGTCCATCTATACTGACCTCCATCAGGTTGCAAATTAAAAATAATTTTTATCTGCATCTAGCTCTGAAAAAATATTTGGCCTTCTAGCAGTGTGTGGGACTGTTTCTATTAGTCCATCTATACTGACCTCCATCAGGTTGCAAAGAAAAAATAATTTTTATCTGCATCTAGCTCTGAAAAAATATTTAGCCTTCTAGCAGTGTGTGGGACTTGTTCTATTAGTCCATCTATACTGACCTCCATCAGGTTGCAAACTGAATATAATTTTTTTCTGCATCTACCTCTGAAAAAATATTTGGCCTTCTAGCAGTGTGTGGGACTTGTTCTATTAGTCCATCTATACTGACCTCCATCAGGTTGCAAATTAAAAATAATTTTTATCTGCATCTAGCGCTGAAAAAATATTTGGCCTTCTAGCAGTGTGTGGGACTTGTTCTATTAGTTCATCTATACTGACCTCCATCAGGTTGCAAATTAAAAATAATTTTTATCTGCATCTAGCTCTGAAAAAATATTTAGCCTTCTAGCAGTGTGTGGGACTTGTTCTATTAGTCCATCTATACTGACCTCCATCAGGTTGCAAACTGAATATAATTTTTTTCTGCATCCACCTCTGAAAAAATATTTGGCCTTCTAGCAGTGTGTGGGACTTGTTCTATTAGTCCATCTATACTGACCTCCATCAGGTTGCAAATTCAAAATAATTTTTATCTGCATTTAGCTCTGAAAAAATATTTGGCCTTCTAGCAGTGTGTGGGACTTGTTCTATTAGTCCATCTATACTGACCTCCATCAGGTTGCAAATTGAACATAATTTTTTTCTGCATCTAGCTCTGAAAAAATATTTGGCCTTCTAGGAGTGCGTGGGACTTGTTCTAATAGTCCATCTATACTGACCTCCATCAGGTTGCAAATTAAAAATAATTTTTATCTGCATCTTGCTCTGAAAAAATATTTGGCCTTCTAGCTGTGTGTGGGACTTGTTCTATTAGTCCATCTATACTGACCTCCATCAGGTTGCAAATTAAAAATTATTTTTATCTGCATCTAGCTCTGAAAAAATATTTGGCCTTCTAGCAGTGTGTGGGACTTGTTCTATTAGTCCATCTATACTGACCTCCATCAGGTTGCAAACTGAATATAATTTTTTTCTGCATCTACCTCTGAAAAAATATTTGGGCTTCTAGCAGTGTGTGGGACTTGCTCTATTAGTCCATCTATACTGATCTCCATCAGGTTGCAAATTAAAAATAATTTTTATCTGCATCTAGCTCTGAAAAAATATTTGGCCTTCTAGCAGTGTGTGCGACTTGTTCTATTAGTCCATCTATACTGACCTCCATCAGGTTGCAAATTAAAAATAATTTTTATCTGCATCTAGCTCTGAAAAAATATTTAGCCTTCTAGCAGTGTGTGGGACTTGTTCTATTAGTCCATCTATACTGACCTCCATCAGGTTGCAAACTGAATATAATTTTTTTCTGCATCTACCTCTGAAAAAATATTTGGCCTTCTAGCAGTGTGTGGGACTTGTTCTATTAGTCCATCTATACTGACCTCCATCAGGTTGCAAATTAAAAATAATTTTTTTCTGCATCTTGCGCTGAAAAAATATTTGGCCTTCTAGCAGTGTGTGGGACTTGTTCTATTAGTCCATCTATACTGACCTCCATCAGGTTGCAAATTTAAAATAATTTTTATCTGCATCTAGCTCTGAAAAAATATTTAGCCTTCTATCAGTGTGTGGGACTTGTTCTATTAGTCCATCTATACTGACCTCCATCAGGTTGCAAATTAAAATAATTTTAATCTGCATCTTGCTCTGAAAAAATATTTGGGCTTCTAGCAGTGTGTGGGACTTGTTCTATTAGTCCATCTATACTGACCTCCATCAGGTTGCAAATTAAAAATAATTTTTATCTGCATCTAGCTCTGAAAAAATATTTGGCCTTCTAGCAGTGTGTGGGACTTGTTCTATTAGTCCATCTATACTGACCTCCATCAGGTTGCAAACTGAATATAATTTTTTTCTGCATCTACCTCTGAAAAAATATTTGGCCTTCTAGCTGTGTGTGGGACTTGTTCTATTAGTCTATCTATACTGACCTCCATCAGGTTGCAAATTCAAAATAATTTTTATCTGCATTTAGCTCTGAAAAAATATTTGGCCTTCTAGCAGTGTGTGGGACTTGTTCTGTTAGTCCATCTATACTGACCTCCATCAGGTTGTAAATTATACATAATTTTTTTCTGCATCTAGCTCTGAAAAAATATTTGGCCTTCTAGGAGTGTGTGGGACTTGTTCTATTAGTCCATCTATACTGACCTCCATCAGGTTGCAAATTAAAAATAATTTTTATCTGCATCTTGCTCTGAAAAAATATTTGGCCTTCTAGCAGTGTGTGGGACTTGTTCTATTAGTCCATCTATACTGACCTCCATCAGGTTGCAAATTCAAAATAATTTTTATCTGCATCTAGCTTTGAAAAAATATTTGGCCTTCTAGTAGTGTGTGGGACTTGTTCTATTAGTCCATCTATACTGACCTCCATCAGGTTGCAAACTGAATAAAAATTTTTTCTGCATCTACCTCTGAAAAAATATTTGGGCTTCTAGCAGTGTGTGGGACTTGTTCTATTAGTCCATCTATACTGACCTCCATCAGGTTGCAAATTAAAAATAATTTTTATCTGCATCTAGCTCTGAAAAAATATTTGGCCTTCTAGCAGTGTGTGGGACTTGTTCTATTAGTCCATCTATACTGACCTCCATCAGGTTGCAAAGAAAAAATAATTTTTATCTGCATCTAGCTCTGAAAAAATATTTAGCCTTCTAGCAGTGTGTGGGACTTGTTCTATTAGTCCATCTATACTGACCTCCATCAGGTTGCAAACTGAATATAATTTTTTTCTGCATCTACCTCTGAAAAAATATTTGGCCTTCTAGCAGTGTGTGGGACTTGTTCTATTAGTCCATCTATACTGACCTCCATCAGGTTGCAAATTTAAAATAATTTTTATCTGCATCTAGCTCTGAAAAAATATTTAGCCTTCTATCAGTGTGTGGGACTTGTTCTATTAGTCCATCTATACTGACCTCCATCAGGTTGCAAATTAAAATAATTTTTATCTGCATCTTGCTCTGAAAAAATATTTGGCCTTCTAGCAGTGTGTGGGACTTGTTCTATTAGTCCATCTATACTGACCTCCATCAGGTTGCAAATTAAAAATAATTTTTATCTGCATCTAGCTCTGAAAAAATATTTGGCCTTCTAGCAGTGTGTGGGACTTGTTCTATTAGTCCATCTATACTGACCTCCATCAGGTTGCAAACTGAATATAATTTTTTTCTGCATCTACCTCTGAAAAAATATTTGGCCTTCTAGCTGTGTGTGGGACTTGTTCTATTAGTCTATCTATACTGACCTCCATCAGGTTGCAAATTCAAAATAATTTTTATCTGCATTTAGCTCTGAAAAAATATTTGGACTTCTAGCAGTGTGTGGGACTTGTTCTGTTAGTCCATCTATACTGACCTCCATCAGGTTGTAAATTATACATAATTTTTTTCTGCATCTAGCTCTGAAAAAATATTTGGCCTTCTAGGAGTGTGTGGGACTTGTTCTATTAGTCCATCTATACTGACCTCCATCAGGTTGCAAATTAAAAATAATTTTTATCTGCATCTTGCTCTGAAAAAATATTTGGCCTTCTAGCAGTGTGTGGGACTTGTTCTATTAGTCCATCTATACTGACCTCCATCAGGTTGCAAATTCAAAATAATTTTTATCTGCATCTAGCTTTGAAAAAATATTTGGCCTTCTAGTAGTGTGTGGGACTTGTTCTATTAGTCCATCTATACTGACCTCCATCAGGTTGCAAACTGAATAAAAATTTTTTCTGCATCTACCTCTGAAAAAATATTTGGGCTTCTAGCAGTGTGTGGGACTTGTTCTATTAGTCCATCTATACTGACCTCCATCAGGTTGCAAATTAAAAATAATTTTTATCTGCATCTAGCTCTGAAAAAATATTTGGCCTTCTAGCAGTGTGTGGGACTTGTTCTATTAGTCCATCTATACTGACCTCCATCAGGTTGCAAAGAAAAAATAATTTTTATCTGCATCTAGCTCTGAAAAAATATTTAGCCTTCTAGCAGTGTGTGGGACTTGTTCTATTAGTCCATCTATACTGACCTCCATCAGGTTGCAAACTGAATATAATTTTTTTCTGCATCTACCTCTGAAAAAATATTTGGCCTTCTAGCAGTGTGTGGGACTTGTTCTATTAGTCCATCTATACTGACCTCCATCAGGTTGCAAATTAAAAATAATTTTTATCTGCATCTAGCGCTGAAAAAATATTTGGCCTTCTAGCAGTGTGTGGGACTTGTTCTATTAGTCCATCTATACTGACCTCCATCAGGTTGCAAATTAAAAATAATTTTTATCTGCATCTAGCTCTGAAAAAATATTTAGCCTTCTAGCAGTGTGTGGGACTTGTTCTATTAGTCCATCTATACTGACCTCCATCAGGTTGCAAATTAAAAATAATTTTTATCTGCATCTACCTCTGAAAAAATATTTGGCCTTCTAGCAGTGTGTGGGACTTGTTCTATTAGTCCATCTATACTGACCTCCATCAGGTTGCAAACTGAATATAATTTTTTTCTGCATCTACCTCTGAAAAAATATTAGGCCTTCTAGCTGTGTGTGGGACTTGTTCTATTAGTCCATCTATACTGACCTCCATCTGGTTGCGAATTCAAAATAATTTTTATCTGCATTTAGCTCTGAAAAAATATTTGGCCTTCTAGCAGTGTGTGGGACTTGTTCTATTAGTCCATCTATACTGACCTCCATCAGGTTGCAAATTGAACATAATTTTTATCTGCATCTAGCTCTGAAAAAATATTTGGCCTTCTAGGAGTGTGTGGGACTTGTTCTATTAGTCCATCTATACTGACCTCCATCAGGTTGCAAATTAAAAATAATTTTTATCTGCATCTTGCTCTGAAAAAATATTTGGCCTTCTAGCTGTGTGTGGGACTTGTTCTATTAGTCCATCTATACTGACCTCCATCAGGTTGCAAATTAAAAATTATTTTTATCTGCATCTAGCTCTGAAAAAATATTTGGCCTTCTAGCAGTGTGTGGGACTTGTTCTATTAGTCCATCTATACTGACCTCCATCAGGTTGCAAACTGAATATAATTTTTTTCTGCATCTATCTCTGAAAAAATATTTGGGCTTCTAGCAGTGTGTGGGACTTGCTCTATTAGTCCATCTATACTGACCTCCATCAGGTTGCAAATTAAAAATAATTTTTATCTGCATCTAGCTCTGAAAAAATATTTGGCCTTCTAGCAGTGTGTGGGACTTGTTCTATTAGTCCATCTATACTGACCTCCATCAGGTTGCAAATTAAAAATAATTTTTATCTGCATCCAGCTCTGAAAAAATATTTAGCCTTCTAGCAGTGTGTGGGACTTGTTCTATTAGTCCATCTATACTGACCTCCATCAGGTTGCAAACTGAATATAATTTTTTTCTGCATCTACCTCTGAAAAAATATTTGGCCTTCTAGCAGTGTGTGGGACTTGTTCTATTAGTCCATCTATACTGACCTCCATCAGGTTGCAAATTAAAAATAATTTTTATCTGCATCTAGCGCTGAAAAAATATTTGGCCTTCTAGCAGTGTGTGGGACTTGTTCTATTAGTCCATCTATACTGACCTCCATCAGGTTGCAAATTAAAAATAATTTTTATCTGCATCTAGCTCTGAAAAAATATTTAGCCTTCTATCAGTGTGTGGGACTTGTTCTATTAGTCCATCTATACCTACCTCCATCAGGTTGCAAATTAAAAATAATTTTTATCTGCATCTTGCTCTGAAAAAATATTTGGCCTTCTAGCAGTATGTGGGACTTGTTCTATTAGTCCATCTATACTGACCTCCATCAGGTTGCAAATTAAAAATAATTTGTATCTGCATCTAGCTCTGAAAAAATATTTGGCCTTCTAGCAGTGTGTGGAACTTGTTCTATTAGTCCATCTATACTGACCTCCATCAGGTTGCAAACTGAATATAATTTTTTTCTGCATCTACCTCTGAAAAAATATTTGGCCTTCTAGCTGTGTGTGGGACTTGTTCTATTAGTCCATCTATACTGACCTCCATCAGGTTGCAAATTCAAAATAATTTTTATCTGCATTTAGCTCTGAAAAAATATTTGGCCTTCTAGCAGTGTGTGGGACTTGTTCTGTTAATCCATCTATACTGACCTCCATCAGGTTGCAAATTGAACATAATTTTTTTCTGCATCTAGCTCTGAAAAAATATTTGGCCTTCTAGGAGCGTGTGGGACTTGTTCTATTAGTCCATCTATACTGACCTCCATCAGGTTGCAAATTAAAAATAATTTTTATCTGCATCTTGCTCTGAAAAATTATTTGGCCTTCTAGCAGTGTGTGGGACTTGTTCTATTAGTCCATCTATACTGACCTCCATCAGGTTGCAAACTGAATATAATTTTTTTCTGCATCTACCTCTGAAAAAATATTAGGCCTTCTAGCTGTGTGTGGGACTTGTTCTATTAGTCCATCTATACTGACCTCCATCTGGTTGCAAATTCAAAATAATTTTTATCTATATTTAGCTCTGAAAAAATGTTTGGCCTTCTAGCAGTGTGTGGGACTTGTTCTATTAGTCCATCTATACTGACCTCCATCAGGTTGCAAATTGAACATAATTTTTTTCTGCATCTAGCTCAGAAAAAATATTTGGCCTTCTAGGAGTGTGTGGGACTTGTTCTATTAGTCCATCTATACTGACCTCCATCAGGTTGCAAATTAAATATAATTTTTATCTGCATCTTGCTCTGAAAAAATATTTGGCCTTCTAGCTGTGTGTGGGACTTGTTCTATTAGTCCATCTATACTGACCTCCATCAGGTTGCAAATTAAAAATTATTTTTATCTGCATCTAGCTCTGAAAAAATATTTGGCCTTCTAGCAGTGTGTGGGACTTGTTCTATTAGTCCATCTATACTGACCTCCATCAGGTTGCAAACTGAATATAATTTTTTTCTGCATCTACCTCTGAAAAAATATTTGGGCTTCTAGCAGTGTGTGGGACTTGCTCTATTAGTCCATCTATACTGACCTCCATCAGGTTGCAAATTAAAAATAATTTTTATCTGCATCTAGCTCTGAAAAAATATCTGGCCTTCTAGCAGTGTGTGGGACTTGTTCTATTAGTCCATCTATACTGACCTCCATCAGGTTGCAAATTAAAAATAATTTTTATCTGCATCCAGCTCTGAAAAAATATTTAGCCTTCTAGCAGTGTGTGGGACTTGTTCTATTAGTCCATCTATACTGACCTCCATCAGGTTGCAAACTGAATATAATTTTTTTCTGCATCTACCTCTGAAAAAATATTTGGGCTTCTAGCAGTGTGTGGGACTTGTTCTATTAGTCCATCTATACTGACCTCCATCAGGTTGCAAATTAAAAATAATTTTTATCTGCATCTAGCGCTGAAAAAATATTTGGCCTTCTAGCAGTGTGTGGGACTTGTTCTATTAGTCCATCTATACTGACCTCCATCAGATTGCAAATTAAAAATAATTTTTATCTGCATCTAGCTCTGAAAAAATATTTGGCCTTCTAGCAGTGTGTGCGACTTGTTCTATTAGTCCATCTATACTGACCTCCATCAGGTTGCAAATTAAAAATAATTTTTATCTGCATCTAGCTCTGAAAAAATATTTGGCCTTCTAGCAGTGTGTGGGACTTGTTCTATTAGTCCATCTATACTGACCTCCATCAGGTTGCAAACTGAATATAATTTTTTTCTGCATCTACCTCTGAAAAAATATTTGGCCTTCTAGCTGTGTGTGGGACTTGTTCTATTAGTCCATCTATACTGACCTCCATCAGGTTGCAAATTCAAAATAATTTTTATCTGCATTTAGCTCTGAAAAAATATTTGGCCTTCTAGCAGTGTGTGGGACTTGTTCTGTTAGTCCATCTATACTGACCTCCATCAGGTTGCAAATTGAACATAATTTTTTTCTGCATCTAGCTCAGAAAAAATATTTGGCCTTCTAGGAGTGTGTGGGACTTGTTCTATTAGTCCATCTATACTGACCTCCATCAGGTTGCAAATTAAAAATAATTTTTATCTGCATCTTGCTCTGAAAAAATATTTGGCCTTCTAGCTGTGTGTGGGACTTGTTCTATTAGTCCATCTATACTGACCTCCATCAGGTTGCAAATTAAAAATTATTTTTATCTGCATCTAGCTCTGAAAAAATATTTGGCCTTCTAGCAGTGTGTGGGACTTGTTCTATTAGTCCATCTATACTGACCTCCATCAGGTTGCAAACTGAATATAATTTTTTTCTGCATCTACCTCTGAAAAAATATTTGGGCTTCTAGCAGTGTGTGGGACTTGCTCTATTAGTCCATCTATACTGACCTCCATCAGGTTGCAAATTAAAAATAATTTTTATCTGCATCTAGCTCTGAAAAAATATCTGGCCTTCTAGCAGTGTGTGGGACTTGTTCTATTAGTCCATCTATACTGACCTCCATCAGGTTGCAAATTAAAAATAATTTTTATCTGCATCCAGCTCTGAAAAAATATTTAGACTTCTAGCAGTGTGTGGGACTTGTTCTATTAGTCCATCTATACTGACCTCCATCAGGTTGCAAACTGAATATAATTTTTTTCTGCATCTACCTCTGAAAAAATATTTGGCCTTCTAGCAGTGTGTGGGACTTGTTCTATTAGTCCATCTATACTGACCTCCATCAGGTTGCAAATTAAAAATAATTTTTATCTGCATCTAGCGCTGAAAAAATATTTGGCCTTCTAGCAGTGTGTGCGACTTGTTCTATTAGTCCATCTATACTGACCTCCATCAGATTGCAAATTAAAAATAATTTTTATCTGCATCTAGCTCTGAAAAAATATTTGGCCTTCTAGCAGTGTGTGGGACTTGTTCTATTAGTCCATCTATACTGACCTCCATCAGGTTGCAAACTGAATATAATTTTTTTCTGCATCTACCTCTGAAAAAATATTTGGCCTTCTAGCTGTGTGTGGGACTTGTTCTATTAGTCCATCTATACTGACCTCCATCAGGTTGCAAATTCAAAATAATTTTTATCTGCATTTAGCTCTGAAAAAATATTTGGCCTTCTAGCAGTGTGTGGGACTTGTTCTGTTAGTCCATCTATACTGACCTCCATCAGGTTGTAAATTGAACATAATTTTTTTCTGCATCTAGCTCTGAAAAAATATTTGGCCTTCTAGGAGTGTGTGGGACTTGTTCTATTAGTCCATCTATACTGATCTCCATCAGGTTGCAAATTAAAAATAATTTTTATCTGCATCTTGCTCTGAAAAAATATTTGGCCTTCTAGCAGTGTGTGGGACTTGTTCTATTAGTCCATCTATACTGACCTCCATCAGATTGCAAATTAAAAATAATTTTTATCTGCATCTAGCTCTGAAAAAATATTTGGCCTTCTAGCAGTGTGTGCGACTTGTTCTATTAGTCCATCTATACTGACCTCCATCAGGTTGCATATTAAAAATAATTTTTATCTGCATCTAGCTCTGAAAAAATATTTGGCCTTCTAGCAGTGTGTGGGACTTGTTCTATTAGTCCATCTATACTGACCTCCATCAGGTTGCAAACTGAATATAATTTTTTTCTGCATCTACCTCTGAAAAAATATTTGGCCTTCTAGCTGTGTGTGGGACTTGTTCTATTAGTCCATCTATACTGACCTCCATCAGGTTGCAAATTCAAAATAATTTTTATCTGCATTTAGCTCTGAAAAAATATTTGGCCTTCTAGCAGTGTGTGGGACTTGTTCTGTTAGTCCATCTATACTGACCTCCATCAGGTTGTAAATTGAACATAATTTTTTTCTGCATCTAGCTCTGAAAAAATATTTGGCCTTCTAGGAGTGTGTGGGACTTGTTCTATTAGTCCATCTATACTGACCTCCATCAGGTTGCAAATTAAAAATAATTTTTATCTGCATCTTGCTCTGAAAAAATATTTGGCCTTCTAGCAGTGTGTGGGACTTGTTCTATTAGTCCATCAATACTGACCTCCATCAGGTTGCAAACTGAATATAATTTTTTTCTGCATCTACCTCTGAAAAAATATTTGGCCTTCTAGCTGTGTGTGGGACTTGTTCTATTAGTCCATCTATACTGACCTCCATCAGGTTGCAAATTCAAATCAATTTTTATCTGCATCTAGCTCTGAAAAAATATTTGGCCTTCTAGCAGTGTGTGGGACTTGTTCTATTAGTCCATCTATACTGACCTCCATCAGGTTGCAAATTCAAAATAATTTTTATCTGCATCTAGCTTTGAAAAAATATTTGGCCTTCTAGTAGTGTGTGGGACTTGTTCTATTAGTCCATCTATACTGACCTCCATCAGGTTGCAAACTGAATAAAAAATTTTTCTGCATCTACCTCTGAAAAAATATTTGGGCTTCTAGCAGTGTGTGGGACTTGTTCTATTAGTCCATCTATACTGACCTCCATCAGGTTGCAAATTAAAAATAATTTTTATCTGCATCTAGCTCTGAAAAAATATTTGGCCTTCTAGCAGTGTGTGGGACTTGTTCTATTAGTCCATCTATACTGACCTCCATCAGGTTGCAAAGAAAAAATAATTTTTATCTGCATCTAGCTCTGAAAAAATATTTAGCCTTCTAGCAGTGTGTGGGACTTGTTCTATTAGTCCATCTATACTGACCTCCATCAGGTTGCAAACTGAATATAATTTTTTTCTGCATCTACCTCTGAAAAAATATTTGGCCTTCTAGCAGTGTGTGGGACTTGTTCTATTAGTCCATCTATACTGACCTCCATCAGGTTGCAAATTAAAAATAATTTTTATCTGCATCTTGCTCTGAAAAAATATTTGGCCTTCTAGCTGTGTGTGGGACTTGTTCTATTAGTCCATCTATACTGACCTCCATCAGGTTGCAAATTAAAAATAATTTGTATCTGCATCTAGCTCTGAAAAAATATTTGGCCTTCTAGCAGTGTGTGGGACTTGTTCTATTAGTCCATCTATACTGACCTCCATCAGGTTGCAAACTGAATATAATTTTTTTCTGCATCTACCTCTGAAAAAATATTTGGCCTTCTAGCTGTGTGTGGGACTTGTTCTATTAGTCCATCTATACTGACCTCCATCAGGTTGCAAATTCAAAATAATTTTTATCTGCATTTAGCTCTGAAAAAATATTTGGCCTTCTAGCAGTGTGTGGGACTTGTTCTGTTAATCCATCTATACTGACCTCCATCAGGTTGCAAATTGAACATAATTTTTTTCTGCATCTAGCTCTGAAAAAATATTTGGCCTTCTAGGAGTGTGTGGGACTTGTTCTATTAGTCCATCTATACTGACCTCCATCAGGTTGCAAATTAAAAATAATTTTTATCTGCATCTTGCTCTGAAAAATTATTTGGCCTTCTAGCAGTGTGTGGGACTTGTTCTATTAGTCCATCTATACTGACCTCCATCAGGTTGCAAACTGAATATAATTTTTTTCTGCATCTACCTCTGAAAAAATATTAGGCCTTCTAGCTGTGTGTGGGACTTGTTCTATTAGTCCATCTATACTGACCTCCATCTGGTTGCGAATTCAAAATAATTTTTATCTGCATTTAGCTCTGAAAAAATGTTTGGCCTTCTAGCAGTGTGTGGGACTTGTTCTATTAGTCCATCTATACTGACCTCCATCAGGTTGCAAATTGAACATAATTTTTTTCTGCATCCAGCTCAGAAAAAATATTTGGCCTTCTAGGAGTGTGTGGGACTTGTTCTATTAGTCCATCTATACTGACCTCCATCAGGTTGCAAATTAAAAATAATTTTTATCTGCATCTTGCTCTGAAAAAATATTTGGCCTTCTAGCTGTGTGTGGGACTTGTTCTATTAGTCCATCTATACTGACCTCCATCAGGTTGCAAATTAAAAATTATTTTTATCTGCATCTAGCTCTGAAAAAATATTTGGCCTTCTAGCAGTGTGTGGGACTTGTTCTATTAGTCCATCTATACTGACCTCCATCAGGTTGCAAACTGAATATAATTTTTTTCTGCATCTACCTCTGAAAAAATATTTGGGCTTCTAGCAGTGTGTGGGACTTGCTCTATTAGTCCATCTATACTGACCTCCATCAGGTTGCAAATTAAAAATAATTTTTATCTGCATCTAGCTCTGAAAAAATATCTGGCCTTCTAGCAGTGTGTGGGACTTGTTCTATTAGTCCATCTATACTGACCTCCATCAGGTTGCAAATTAAAAATATTTTTTATCTGCATCCAGCTCTGAAAAAATATTTAGCCTTCTAGCAGTGTGTGGGACTTGTTCTATTAGTCCATCTATACTGACCTCCATCAGGTTGCAAACTGAATATAATTTTTTTCTGCATCTACCTCTGAAAAAATATTTGGCCTTCTAGCAGTGTGTGGGACTTGTTCTATTAGTCCATCTATACTGACCTCCATCAGGTTGCAAATTAAAAATAATTTTTATCTGCATCTAGCGCTGAAAAAATATTTGGCCTTCTAGCAGTGTGTGGGACTTGTTCTATTAGTCCATCTATACTGACCTCCATCAGGTTGCAAATTAAAAATAATTTTAATCTGCATCTTGCTCTGAAAAAATATTTGGCCTTCTAGCTGTGTGTGGAACTTGTTCTATTAGTCCATCTATACTGACCTCCATCAGGTTGCAAATTAAAAATTATTTTTATCTGCATCTAGCTCTGAAAAAATATTTGGCCTTCTAGCAGTGTGTGGGACTTGTTCTATTAGTCCATCTATACTGACCTCCATCAGGTTGCAAACTGAATATAATTTTTTTCTGCATCTACCTCTGAAAAAATATTAGGCCTTCTAGCTGTGTGTGGGACTTGTTCTATTAGTCCATCTATACTGACCTCCATCTGGTTGCAAATTCAAAATAATTTTTATCTGCATTTAGCTCTGAAAAAATGTTTGGCCTTCTAGCAGTGTGTGGGACTTGTTCTATTAGTCCATCTATACTGACCTCCATCAGGTTGCAAATTGAACATAATTTTTTTCTGCATCTAGCTCAGAAAAAATATTTGGCCTTCTAGGAGTGTGTGGGACTTGTTCTATTAGTCCATCTATACTGACCTCCATCAGGTTGCAAATTAAAAATAATTTTTATCTGCATCTTGCTCTGAAAAAATATTTGGCCTTCTAGCTGTGTGTGGTACTTGTTCTATTAGTCCATCTATACTGACCTCCATCAGGTTGCAAATTAAAAATTATTTTTATCTGCATCTAGCTCTGAAAAAATATTTGGCCTTCTAGCAGTGTGTGGGACTTGTTCTATTAGTCCATCTATACTGACCTCCATCAGGTTGCAAACTGAATATAATTTTTTTCTGCATCTACCTCTGAAAAAATATTTGGGCTTCTAGCAGTGTGTGGGACTTGCTCTAATAGTCCATCTATACTGACCTCCATCAGGTTGCAAATTAAAAATAATTTTTATCTGCATCCAGCTCTGAAAAAATATTTAGCCTTCTAGCAGTGTGTGGGACTTGTTCTATTAGTCCATCTATACTGACCTCCATCAGGTTGCAAACTGAATATAATTTTTTTCTGCATCTACCTCTGAAAAAATATTTGGCCTTCTAGCAGTGTGTGGGACTTGTTCTATTAGTCCATCTATACTGACCTCCATCAGGTTGCAAATTAAAAATAATTTTTATCTGCATCTAGCGCTGAAAAAATATTTGGCCTTCTAGCAGTGTGTGGGACTTGTTCTATTAGTCCATCTATACTGACCTCCATCAGGTTGCAAATTAAAAATAATTTTTATCTGCATCTAGCTCTGAAAAAATATTTAGCCTTCTATCAGTGTGTGGGACTTGTTCTATTAGTCCATCTATACTGACCTCCATCAGGTTGCAAATTAAAAATAATTTTTATCTGCATCTAGCTCTGAAAAAATATTTGGCCTTCTAGCAGTGTGTGGGACTTGTTCTATTAGTCCATCTATACTGACCTCTATCAGGTTGCAAACTGAATATAATTTTTTTCTGCATCTACCTCTGAAAAAATATTTGGCCTTCTAGCTGTGTGTGGGACTTGTTCTATTAGTCCATCTATACTGACCTCCATCAGGTTGCAAATTCAAAATAATTTTTATCTGCATTTAGCTCTGAAAAAATATTTGGCCTTCTAGCAGTGTGTGGGACTTGTTCTGTTAATCCATCTATACTGACCTCCATCAGGTTGCAAATTGAACATAATTTTTTTCTGCATCTAGCTCTGAAAAAATATTTGGCCTTCTAGGAGTGTGTGGGACTTGTTCTATTAGTCCATCTATACTGACCTCCATCAGGTTGCAAATTAAAAATAATTTTTATCTGCATCTTGCTCTGAAAAAATATTTGGCCTTCTAGCAGTGTGTGGGACTTGTTCTATTAGTCCATCTATACTGACCTCCATCAGGTTGCAAACTGAATATAATTTTTTTCTGCATCAACCTCTGAAAAAATATTTGGGCTTCGAGCAGTGTGTGGGACTTGCTCTATTAGTCCATCTATACTGACCTCCATCAGGTTGCAAATTAAAAATAATTTTTATCTGCATCTAGCTCTGAAAAAATATTTGGCCTTCTAGCAGTGTGTGGGACTTGTTCTATTAGTCCATCTATACTGACCTCCATCAGGTTGCAAACTAAAAATAATTTTTATCTGCATCTAGCTCTGAAAAAATATTTAGCCTTCTAGCAGTGTGTGGGACTTGTTCTATTAGTCCATCTATACTGACCTCCATCAGGTTGCAAACTGAATATAATTTTTTTCTGCATCTACCTCTGAAAAAATATTTGGCCTTCTAGCCGTGTGTGGGACTTGTTCTATTAGTCCATCTATACTGACCTCCATCAGGTTGCAAATTCAAATCAATTTTTATCTGCATCTAGCTCTGAAAAAATATTTGGCCTTCTAGCAGTGTGTGGAACTTGTTCTATTAGTCCATCTATACTGACCTCCATCAGGTTGCAAATTCAAAATAATTTTTATCTGCATCTAGCTTTGAAAAAATATTTGGCCTTCTAGTAGTGTGTGGGACTTGTTCTATTAGTCCATCTATACTGACCTCCATCAGGTTGCAAACTGAATATAATTTTTTTCTGCATCTACCTCTGAAAAAATATTTGGGCTTCTAGCAGTGTGTGGGACTTGTTCTATTAGTCCATCTATAATGACCTCCATCAGGTTGCAAATTAAAAATAATTTTAATCTGCATCTAGCTCTGAAAAAATATTTGGCCTTCTAGCAGTGTGTGGGACTTGTTCTATTAGTCCATCTATACTGACCTCCATCAGGTTTCAAAGAAAAAATATTTTTTATCTGCATCTAGCTCTGAAAAAATATTTAGCCTTCTAGCAGTGTGTGGGACTTGTTCTATTAGTCCATCTATACTGACCTCCATCAGGTTGCAAATTAAAAATAATTTTTATCTGCATCTAGCTCTGAAAAAATATTTGGCCTTCTAGCAGTGTGTGGTACTTGTTCTATTAGTCCATCTATACTGACCTCCATCAGGTTGCAAACTGAATATAATTTTTTTCTGCATCTGCCTCTGAAAAAATATTTGGCCTTCTAGCTGTGTGTGGGACTTGTTCTATTAGTCCATCTATACTGACCTCCATCTGGTTGCAAATTCAAAATAATTTTTATCTGCATCTAGCTCTGAAAAAATATTTGGCCTTCTAGCAGTGTGTGGGACTTGTTCTATTAGCCCATCTATACTGACCTCCATCAGGTTGCAAATTAAAAATAATTTTTATCTGCACTTAGCTTTGAAAAAATATTTGGCCTTCTAGTAGTGTGTGGGACTTGTTCTATTAGTCCATCTATACTGACCTCCATCAGGTTGCAAACTGAATATAATTTTTTTCTGCATCTACCTCTGAAAAAATATTTGGGCTTCTAGCAGTGTGTGGGACTTGCTCTATTAGTCCATCTATACTGACCTCCATCAGGTTGCAAATTAAAATTATTTTTTATCTGCATCTAGCTCTGAAAAAATATTTGGCCTTCTAGCAGTGTGTGCGACTTGTTCTATTAGTCCATCTATACTGACCTCCATCAGGTTGCAAATTAAAAATAATTTTTATCTGCATCTAGCTCTGAAAAAATATTTAGCCTTCTAGCAGTGTGTGGGACTTGTTCTATTAGTCCATATATACTGACCTCCATCAGGTTGCAAACTGAATATAATTTTTTTCTGCATTAACCTCTGAAAAAATATTTGGCCTTCTAGCAGTGTGTGGGACTTGTTCTATTAGTCCATCTATACTGACCTCCATCAGGTTGCAAACTGAATATAATTTTTTTTCTGCATCTTCCTCTGAAAAAATATTTGGGCTTCGAGCAGTGTGTGGGACTTGCTCTATTAGTCCATCTATACTGACCTCCATCAGGTTGCAAATTAAAAATAATTTTTATCTGCATCTAGCTCTGAAAAAATATTTGGCCTTCTAGCAGTGTGTGGGACTTGTTCTATTAGTCCATCTGTACTGACCTCCATCAGGTTGCAAATTAAAAATAATTTTTATCTGCATCTAGCTCTGAAAAAATATTTAGCCTTCTAGCAGTGTGTGGGACTTGTTCTATTAGTGCATCTATACTGACCTCCATCAGGTTGCAAACTGAATATAATTTTTTTCTGCATCTACCTCTGAAAAAATATTTGGGCTTCTAGCTGTGTGTGGGACTTGTTCTATTAGTCCATCTATACTGACCTCCATCAGGTTGCAAATTAAAAATAATTTTTATCTGCATCTAGCTCTGAAAAAATATTTGACCTTCTAGCAGTGTGTGGGACTTGTTCTATTAGTCCATCTATACTGACCTCCATCAGGTTGCAAAGAAAAAATAATTTTTATCTGCATCTAGCTCTGAAAAAATATTTAGCCTTCTAGCAGTGTGTGGGACTTGTTCTATTAGTCCATCTATACTGACCTCCATCAGGTTGCAAACTGAATATAATTTTTTTCTGCATCTACCTCTGAAAAAATATTTGGCCTTCTAGCAGTGTGTGGGACTTGTTCTATTAGTCCATCTATACTGACCTCCATCAGGTTGCAAATTAAAAATAATTTTTATCTGCATCTAGCTCTGAAAAAATATTTAGCCTTCTAGCAGTGTGTGGGACTTGTTCTATTAGTCCATCTATACTGACCTCCATCAGGTTGCAAATTAAAAATAATTTTTATCTGCATTTAGCTTTGAAAAAATATTTGGCCTTCTAGTAGTGTGTGGGACTTGTTCTACTAGTCCATCTACACTGACCTCCATCAGGTTGCAAACTGAATATAATTTTTTTCTGCATCTACCTCTGAAAAAATATTTGGGCTTCTAGCAGTGTGTGGGACTTGCTCTATTAGTCCATCTATACTGACCTCCATCAGGTTGCAAATTAAAATTAATTTTTATCTTCATCTAGCTCTGAAAAAATATTTGGCCTTCTAGCAGTGTGTGCGACTTGTTCTATTAGTCCATCTATACTGACCTCCATCAGGTTGCAAACTGAATATAATTTTTTTCTGCATCCACCTCTGAAAAAATATTTGGCCTTCTAGCAGTGTGTGGGACTTGTTCTATTAGTCCATCTATACTGACCTCCATCAGGTTGCAAATTAAAAATAATTTTTATCTGCATCTAGCTCTGAAAAAATATTTGGCCTTCTAGTAGTGTGTGGGACTTTTTCTATTAGTCCATTTATACTGACCTCCATCAGGTTGCAAATTAAAAATAATTTTTATCTGCATCTAGCTCTGAAAAAATATTTAGCCTTCTAGCAGTGTGTGGGACTTGTTCTATTAGTCCATCTATACTGACCTCCATCAGGTTGCAAATCAAAAATAATTTTTATCTGCATCTAGCTCTGAAAAAATATTTGGCCTTCTAGCAGTGTGTGGGAATTGTTCTATTAGTCCATCTATACTGACCTCCATCAGGTTGCAAACTGAATATAATTTTTTTCTGCATCTACCTCTGAAAAAATATTTGGCCTTCTAGCTGTGTGTGGGACTTGTTCTATTAGTCCATCTATACTGACCTCCATCAGGTTGCAAATTCAAAATAATTTTTATCTGCATTTAGCTCTGAAAAAATATTTGGCCTTCTAGCAGTGTGTGGGACTTGTTCTATTAGTCCATCTATACTGACCTCCATCAGGTTGCAAATTGAACATAATTTTTTTCTGCATCTAGCTCTGAAAAAATATTTGGCCTTCTAGGAGTGTGTGGGACTTGTTCTATTAGTCCATCTATACTGACCTCCATCAGGTTGCAAATTAAAAATAATTTTTATCTGCATCTTGCTCTGAAAAAATATTTGGCCTTCTAGCAGTGTGTGGGACTTGTTCTATTAGTCCATCTATACTGACCTCCATCAGGTTGCAAACTGTATATAATTTTTTTCTGCATCTACCTCTGAAAAAATATTTGGGCTTCTAGCAGAGTGTGGGACTTGCTCTATTAGTCCATCTATACTGACCTCCATCAGGTTGCAAATTAAAAATAATTTTTATCTGCATCTAGCTCTGAAAAAATATTTGGCCTTCTAACAGTGTGTGGGACGTGTTCTATTAGTCCATCTATACTGACCTCCATCAGGTTCCAAATTAAAAATAATTTTTATCTGCATCTAGCTCTGAAAAAATATTTAGCCTTCTAGCAGTGTGTGGGACTTGTTCTATTAGTCCATCTATACTGACCTCCATCAGGTTGCAAATTCAAATCAATTTTTATCTGCATCTAGCTCTGAAAAAATATTTGGCCTTCTAGCAGTGTGTGGGACTTGTTCTATTTGTCCATCTATACTGACCTCCATCAGGTTGCAAACTGAATATAATTTTTTTCTGCATCTACCTCTGAAAAAATATTTGGCCTTCTAGCTGTGTGTGGGACTTGTTCTATTAGTCCATCTATACTGACCTCCATCAGGTTGCAAATTCAAAATAATTTTTATCTGCATTTAGCTCTGAAAAAATATTTGGCCTTCTAGCAGTGTGTGGGACTTGTTCTATTAGTCCATCTATACTGACCTCCATCAGGTTGCAAATTGAACATAATTTTTTTCTGCATCTCGCTCTGAAAAAATATTTGGCCTTCTAGGAGTGTGTGGGACTTGTTCTATTAGTCCATCTATACTGACCTCCATCAGGTTGCAAATTAAAAATAATTTTTATCTGCATCTTGCTCTGAAAAAATATTTGGCCTTCTAGCTGTGTGTGGGACTTGTTCTATTAGTCCATCTATACTGGCCTCCATCAGGTTGCAAATTAAAAATAATTTTTATCTGCGTCTAGCTCTGAAAAAATATTTGGCCTTCTAGCAGTGTGTGGGACTTGTTCTATTAGTCCATCTATACTGACCTCCATCAGGTTGCAAACTGAATATAATTTTTTTCTGCATCTACCTCTGAAAAAATATTTGGCCTTCTAGCTGTGTGTGGGACTTGTTCTATTAGTCCATCTATACTGACCTCCATCAGGTTGCAAATTCAAAATAATTTTTATCTGCATCTAGCTCTGAAAAAATATTTGACCTTCTAGCAGTGTGTGGGACTTGTTCTATTAGTCCATCTATACTGACCTCCATCAGGTTGCAAATTCAAAATAATTTTTATCTGCATCTAGCTTTGAAAAAATATTTGGCCTTCTAGTAGTGTGTGGGACTTGTTCTATTAGTCCATCTATACTGACCTCCATCAGGTTGCAAACTGAATATAATTTTTATCTGCATCTAGCTCTGAAAAAATATTTGGCCTTCTAGCAGTGTGTGGGACTTGTTCTATTAGTCCATCTATACTGACCTCCATCAGGTTGCAAATTAAAAACAATTTGTATCTGCATCTAGCTCTGAAAAAATATTTAGCCTTCTAGCAGTGTGTGGGACTTGTTCTATTAGTCCATCTATACTGAACTCCATCAGGTTGCAAATTAAAAATAATTTTTATCTGCATCTAGCTCTGAAAAAATATTTGGCCTTCTAGCAGTGTGTGGGACTTGTTCTATTAGTCCATCTATACTGACCTCCATCAGGTTGCAAACTGAATAGAATTTTTTTCTGCATCTACCTCTGAAACAATATTTGGCCTTCTAGCTGTGTGTGGGACTTGTTCTATTAGTCCATCTATACAGACCTCCATCAGGTTGCAAATTCAAAATAATTTTTATCTGCATTTAGCTCTGAAAAAATATTTGGCCTTCTAGGAGTGTGTGGGACTTGCTCTATTAGTCCATCTATACTGACCTCCATCAGGTTGCAAATTAAAAATAATTTTTATCTGCATCTTGCTCTGAAAAAATATTTGGCCTTCTAGCTGTGTGTGGGACTTGTTCTATTAGTCCATCTATACTGACCTCCATCAGGTTGCAAATTAAAAATAATTTTTATCTGCATCTAGCTCTGAAAAAATATTTGGCCTTCTAGCAGTGTGTGGGACTTGTTCTAATAGTCCATCTATACTGACCTCCATCAGGTTGCAAACTGAATATAATTTTTTTCTGCATCTACCTCTGAAAAAATATTTGGGCTTCTAGCAGTGTGTGGGACTTGTTCTATTAGTCCATCTATACTGACCTCCATCAGGTTGCAAATTAAAAATAATTTTTATCTGCATCTACCTCTGAAAAAATATTTGGCCTTCTAGCAGTGTGTGCGACTTGTTCTATTAGTCCATCTATACTGACCTCCATCAGGCTGCAAATTAAAAATAATTTGTATCTGCATCTAGCTCTGAAAAAATATTTAGCCTTCTAGCAGTGTGTGGGACTTGTTCTATTAGTCCATCTATACTGACCTCCATCAGGTTGCAAATTAAAAATAATTTTTATCTGCATCTAGCTCTGAAAAAATATTTGGCCTTCTAGCAGTGTGTGGGACTTGTTCTATTTGTCCATCTATACTGACCTCCATCAGGTTGCAAACTGAATATAATTTTTTTCTGCATCTACCTCTGAAAAAATATTTGACCTTCTAGCTGTGTGTGGGACTTGTTCTATTAGTCCATCTATACTGACCTCCATCAGGTTGCAAATTCAAAATAATTTTTATCTGCATTTAGCTCTGAAAAAATATTTGGCCTTCTAGCAGTGTGTGGGACTTGTTCTATTAGTCCATCTATACTGACCTCCATCAGGTTGCAAATTGAACATAATTTTTTTCTGCATCTCGCTCTGAAAAAATATTTGGCCTTCTAGGAGTGTGTGGGACTTGTTCTATTAGTCCATCTATACTGACCTCCATCAGGTTGCAAATTAAAAATAATTTTTATCTGCATCTTGCTCTGAAAAAATATTTGGCCTTCTAGCTGTGTGTGGGACTTGTTCTATTAGTCCATCTATACTGGCCTCCATCAGGTTGCAAATTAAAAATAATTTTTATCTGCATCTAGCTCTGAAAAAATATTTGGCCTTCTAGCAGTGTGTGGGACTTGTTCTATTAGTCCATCTATACTGACCTCCATCAGGTTGCAAACTGAATATAATTTTTTTCTGCATCTACCTCTGAAAAAATATTTGGCCTTCTAGCTGTGTGTGGGACTTGTTCTATTAGTCCATCTATACTGACCTCCATCAGGTTGCAAATTCAAAATAATTTTTATCTGCATCTAGCTCTGAAAAAATATTTGACCTTCTAGCAGTGTGTGGGACTTGTTCTATTAGTCCATCTATACTGACCTCCATCAGGTTGCAAATTCAAAATAATTTTTATCTGCATCTAGCTCTGAAAAAATATTTGGCCTTCTAGTAGTGTGTGGGACTTGTTCTATTAGTCCATCTATACTGACCTCCATCAGGTTGCAAACTGAATATAATTTTTTTCTGCATCTACCTCTGAAAAAATATTTGGGCTTCTAGCTGTGTGTGGGACTTGTTCTATTAGTCCATCTATACTGACCTCCATCAGGTTGCAAATTAAAAATAATTTTTATCTGCATCTAGCTCTGAAAAAATATTTGGCCTTCTAGCAGTGTGTGGGACTTGTTCTATTAGTCCATCTA
This sequence comes from Phyllobates terribilis, assembly GCF_046119375.1. Lineage (NCBI taxonomy): Eukaryota > Metazoa > Chordata > Amphibia > Anura > Dendrobatidae > Phyllobates > Phyllobates terribilis. The sequence continues at coordinate 62,334,064 of NW_027362764.1, read as the reverse complement.
TACTGACCTCCATCAGGTTGCAAATTAAAAACAATTTGTATCTGCATCTAGCTCTGAAAAAATATTTAGCCTTCTAGCAGTGTGTGGGACTTGTTCTATTAGTCCATCTATACTGAACTCCATCAGGTTGCAAATTAAAAATAATTTTTATCTGCATCTAGCTCTGAAAAAATATTTGGCCTTCTAGCAGTGTGTGGGACTTGTTCTATTAGTCCATCTATACTGACCTCCATCAGGTTGCAAACTGAATAGAATTTTTTTCTGCATCTACCTCTGAAAAAATATTTGGCCTTCTAGCTGTGTGTGGGACTTGTTCTATTAGTCCATCTATACAGACCTCCATCAGGTTGCAAATTCAAAATAATTTTTATCTGCATTTAGCTCTGAAAAAATATTTGGCCTTCTAGGAGTGTGTGGGACTTGCTCTATTAGTCCATCTATACTGACCTCCATCAGGTTGCAAATTAAAAATAATTTTTATCTGCATCTTGCTCTGAAAAAATATTTGGCCTTCTAGCTGTGTGTGGGACTTGTTCTATTAGTCGATCTATACTGACCTCCATCAGGTTGCAAATTAAAAATAATTTTTATCTGCATCTAGCTCTGAAAAAATATTTGGCCTTCTAGCAGTGTGTGGGACTTGTTCTAATAGTCCATCTATACTGACCTCCATCAGGTTGCAAACTGAATATAATTTTTTTCTGCATCTACCTCTGAAAAAATATTTGGGCTTCTAGCAGTGTGTGGGACTTGTTCTATTAGTCCATCTATACTGACCTCCATCAGGTTGCAAATTAAAAATAATTTTTATCTGCATCTACCTCTGAAAAAATATTTGGCCTTCTAGCAGTGTGTGCGACTTGTTCTATTAGTCCATCTATACTGACCTCCATCAGGCTGCAAATTAAAAATAATTTGTATCTGCATCTAGCTCTGAAAAAATATTTAGCCTTCTAGCAGTGTGTGGGACTTGTTCTATTAGTCCATCTATACTGACCTCCATCAGGTTGCAAATTAAAAATAATTTTTATCTGCATCTAGCTCTGAAAAAATATTTGGCCTTCTAGCAGTGTGTGGGACTTGTTCTATTTGTCCATCTATACTGACCTCCATCAGGTTGCAAACTGAATATAATTTTTATCTGCATCTACCTCTGAAAAAATATTTGGCCTTCTAGCTGTGTGTGGGACTTGTTCTATTAGTCCATCTATACTGACCTCCATCAGGTTGCAAATTCAAAATAATTTTTATCTGCATCTCGCTCTGAAAAAATATTTGGCCTTCTAGCAGTGTGTGGGACTTGTTCTATTAGTCCATCTATACTGACCTCCATCAGGTTGCAAATTGAACATAATTATTTCTGCATCTCGCTCTGAAAAAATATTTGGCCTTCTAGGAGTGTGTGGGATTTGTTCTATTAGTCCATCTATACTGACCTCCATCAGGTTGCAAATTAAAAATAATTTTTATCTGCATCTTGCTCTGAAAAAATATTTGGCCTTCTAGCTGTGTGTGGGACTTGTTCTATTAGTCCATCTATACTGGCCTCCATCAGGTTGCAAATTAAAAATAATTTTTATCTGCATCTAGCTCTGAAAAAATATTTGGCCTTCTAGCAGTGTGTGGGACTTGTTCTATTAGTCCATCTATACTGACCTCCATCAGGTTGCAAACTGAATAGAATTTTTTTCTGCATCTACCTCTGAAAAAATATTTGGCCTTCTAGCTGTGTGTGGGACTTGTTCTATTAGTCCATCTATACAGACCTCCATCAGGTTGCAAATTCAAAATAATTTTTATCTGCATTTAGCTCTGAAAAAATATTTGGCCTTCTAGGAGTGTGTGGGACTTGCTCTATTAGTCCATCTATACTGACCTCCATCAGGTTGCAAATTAAAAATAATTTTTATCTGCATCTTGCTCTGAAAAAATATTTGGCCTTCTAGCTGTGTGTGGGACTTGTTCTATTAGTCCATCTATACTGACCTCCATCAGGTTGCAAATTAAAAATAATTTTTATCTGCATCTAGCTCTGAAAAAATATTTGGCCTTCTAGCAGTGTGTGGGACTTGTTCTAATAGTCCATCTATACTGACCTCCATCAGGTTGCAAACTGAATATAATTTTTTTCTGCATCTACCTCTGAAAAAATATTTGGGCTTCTAGCAGTGTGTGGGACTTGTTCTATTAGTCCATCTATACTGACCTCCATCAGGTTGCAAATTAAAAATAATTTTTATCTGCATCTACCTCTGAAAAAATATTTGGCCTTCTAGCAGTGTGTGCGACTTGTTCTATTAGTCCATCTATACTGACCTCCATCAGGCTGCAAATTAAAAATAATTTGTATCTGCATCTAGCTCTGAAAAAATATTTAGCCTTCTAGCAGTGTGTGGGACTTGTTCTATTAGTCCATCTATACTGACCTCCATCAGGTTGCAAATTAAAAATAATTTTTATCTGCATCTAGCTCTGAAAAAATATTTGGCCTTCTAGCAGTGTGTGGGACTTGTTCTATTTGTCCATCTATACTGACCTCCATCAGGTTGCAAACTGAATATAATTTTTATCTGCATCTACCTCTGAAAAAATATTTGGCCTTCTAGCTGTGTGTGGGACTTGTTCTATTAGTCCATCTATACTGGCCTCCATCAGGTTGCAAATTAAAAATAATTTTTATCTGCATCTAGCTCTGAAAAAATATTTGGCCTTCTAGCAGTGTGTGGGACTTGTTCTATTAGTCCATCTATACTGACCTCCATCAGGTTGCAAACTGAATATAATTTTTTTCTGCATCTACCTCTGAAAAAATATTTGGCCTTCTAGCTGTGTGTGGGACTTGTTCTATTAGTCCATCTATACTGACCTCCATCAGGTTGCAAATTCAAAATAATTTTTATCTGCATCTAGCTCTGAAAAAATATTTGACCTTCTAGCAGTGTGTGGGACTTGTTCTATTAGTCCATCTATACTGACCTCCATCAGGTTGCAAATTCAAAATAATTTTTATCTGCATCTAGCTTTGAAAAAATATTTGGCCTTCTAGTAGTGTGTGGGACTTGTTCTATTAGTCCATCTATACTGACCTCCATCAGGTTGCAAAATGAATATAATTTTTTTCTGCATCTACCTCTGAAAAAATATTTGGCCTTCTAGCAGTGTGTGGGACTTGCTCTATTAGTCCATCTATACTGACCTCCATCAGGTTGCAAATTAAAAATAATTTTTACCTGCATCTAGCTCTGAAAAAATATTTGGCCTTCTAGCAGTGTGTGGGACTTGTTCTATTAGTCCATCTATACTGACCTCCATCAGGTTGCAAATTGAACATAATTTTTTTCTGCATCTAGCTCTGAAAAAATATTTGGCCTTCTAGGAGTGTGTGGGACTTGTTCTATTAGTCCATCTATACTGACCTCCATCAGGTTGCAAATTAAAAATAATTTTTATCTGCATCTTGCTCTGAAAAAATATTTGGCCTTCTAGCTGTGTGTGGGAATTGTTCTATTAGTCCATCTATACTGACCTCCATCAGGTTGCAAACTGAATATAATTTTTTTCTGCATCTACCTCTGAAAAAATATTTGGCCTTCTAGCTGTGTGTGGGACTTGTTCTATTAGTCCATCTATACTGACCTCCATCAGGTTGCAAATTCAAATCAATTTTGATCTGCATCTAGCTCTGAAAAAATATTTGGCCTTCTAGCAGTGTGTGGGACTTGTTCTAATAGTCCAGCTATACTGACCTCCATCAGGTTGCAAATTCAAAATAATTTTTATCTGCATCTAGCTCTGAAAAAATATTTGGCCTTCTAGTAGTGTGTGGGACTTGTTCTATTAGTCCATCTATACTGACCTCCATCAGGTTGCAAACTGAATATAATTTTTTTCTGCATCTACCTCTGAAAAAATATTTGGGCTTCTAGCTGTGTGTGGGACTTGTTCTATTAGTCCATCTATACTGACCTCCATCAGGTTGCAAATTCAAAATAATTTTTATCTGCATCTAGCTCTGAAAAAATATTTGGCCTTCTAGCAGTGTGTGGGACTTGTTCTATTAGTCCATCTATACTGACCTCCATCAGGTTGCAAATTAAAAACAATTTGTATCTGCATCTAGCTCTGAAAAAATATTTAGCCTTCTAGCAGTGTGTGGGACTTGTTCTATTAGTCCATCTATACTGAACTCCATCAGGTTGCAAATTAAAAATAATTTTTTTCTGCATCTAGCCCTGAAAAAATATTTGGCCTTCTAGCAGTGTGTGGGACTTGTTCTATTAGTCCATCTATACTGACCTCCATCAGGTTGCAAACTGAATATAATTTTTTTCTGCATCTACCTCTGAAAAAATATTTGGCCTTCTAGCTGTGTGTGGGACTTGTTCTATTAGTCCATCTATACAGACCTCCATCAGGTTGCAAATTCAAAATAATTTTTATCTGCATTTAGCTCTGAAAAAATATTTGGCCTTCTAGGAGTGTGTGGGACTTGCTCTATTAGTCCATCTATACTGACCTCCATCAGGTTGCAAATTAAAAATAATTTTTATCTGCATCTTGCTCTGAAAAAATATTTGGCCTTCTAACTGTGTGTGGGACTTGTTCTATTAGTCCATCTATACTGACCTCCATCGGGTTGCAAATTAAAAATAATTTTTATCTGCATCTAGCTCTGAAAAAATATTTGGCCTTCTAGCAGTGTGTGGGACTTGTTCTAATAGTCCATCTATACTGACCTCCATCAGGTTGCAAACTGAATATAATTTTTTTCTGCATCTACCTCTGAAAAAATATTTGGCCTTCTAGCTGTGTGTGGGACTTGTTCTATTAGTCCATCTATACTGACCTCCATCAGGTTGCAAATTCAAAATAATTTTTATCTGCATCTAGCTCTGAAAAAATATTTGGCCTTCTAGCAGTGTGTGGGACTTGTTCTATTAGTCCATCTATACTGACCTCCATCAGGTTGCAAATTCAAAATAATTTTTATCTGCATCTAGCTTTGAAAAAATATTTGGCCTTCTAGTAGTGTGTGGGACTTGTTCTATTAGTCCATCTATACTGACCTCCATCAGGTTGCAAACTGAATATAATTTTTTTCTGCATCTACCTCTGAAAAAATATTTGGTCTTCTAGCAGTGTGTGGGACTTGCTCTATTAGTCCATCTATACTGACCTCCATCAGGTTGCAAATTAAAAATAATTTTTATCTGCATCTAGCTCTGAAAAAATATTTGGCCTTCTAGGAGTGTGCGGGACTTGTTCTATTAGTTCATCTATACTGACCTCCATCAGGTTGCAAATTAAAAATAATTTTTATCTGCATCTTGCTCTGAAAAAATATTTGGCCTTCTAGCTGTGTGTGGGACTTGTTCTATTAGTCCATCTATACTGACCTCCATCAGTTTGCAAATTAAAAATAATTTTTATCTGCATCTAGCTCTGAAAAAATATTTGGCCTTCTAGCAGTGTGTGGGACTTGTTCTATTAGTCCATCTATACTGACCTCCATCAGGTTGCAAACTGAATATAATTTTTTTCTGCATCTACCTCTGAAAAAATATTTGGCCTTCTAGCTGTGTGTGGGACTTGTTCTATTAGTCCATCTATACTGACCTCCATCAGGTTGCAAATTCAAAATAATTTTTATCTGCATCTAGCTTTGAAAAAATATTTGGCCTTCTAGTAGTGTGTGGGACTTGTTCTATTAGTCCATCTATACTGACCTCCATCAGGTTGCAAAATGAATATAATTTTTTTCTGCATCTACCTCTGAAAAAATATTTGGCCTTCTAGCAGTGTGTGGGACTTGCTCTATTAGTCCATCTATACTGACCTCCATCAGGTTGCAAATTAAAAATAATTTTTATCTGCATCTAGCTCTGAAAAAATATTTGGCCTTCTAGCAGTGTGTGGGACTTGTTCTATTAGTCCATCTATACTGACCTCCATCAGGTTGCAAATTGAACATAATTTTTTTCTGCATCTAGCTCTGAAAAAATATTTGGCCTTCTAGGAGTGTGTGGGACTTGTTCTATTAGTCCATCTATACTGACCTCCATCAGGTTGCAAATTAAAAATAATTTTTATCTGCATCTTGCTCTGAAAAAATATTTGGCATTCTAGCTGTGTGTGGGACTTGTTCTATTAGTCCATCTATACTGACCTCCATCAGGTTGCAAACTGAATATAATTTTTTTCTGCATCTACCTCTGAAAAAATATTTGGCCTTCTAGCAGTGTGTGGGACTTGTTCTAATAGTCCATCTATACTGACCTCCATCAGGTTGCAAACTGAATATAATTTTTTTCTGCATCTACCTCTGAAAAAATATTTGGCCTTCTAGCTGTGTGTGGGACTTGTTCTATTAGTCCATCTATACTCACCTCCATCAGGTTGCAAATTCAAAATAATTTTTATCTGCATCTAGCTCTGAAAAATTATTTGGCCTTCTAGCAGTGTGTGGGACTTGTTCTATTAGTCCATCTATACTGACCTCCATCAGGTTGCAAATTCAAAATAATTTTTATCTGCATCTAGCTTTGAAAAAATATTTGGCCTTCTAGTAGTGTGTGGGACTTGTTCTATTAGTCCATCTATACTGACCTCCATCAGGTTGCAAACTGAATATAATTTTTTTCTGCATCTACCTCTGAAAAAATATTTGGGCTTCTAGCAGTGTGTGGGACTTGCTCTATTAGTCCATCTATACTGACCTCCATCAGGTTGCAAATTAAAAATAATTTTTATCTGCATCTAGCTCTGAAAAAATATTTGGCCTTCTAGGAGTGTGCGGGACTTGTTCTATTAGTCCATCTATACTGACCTCCATCAGGTTGCAAATTAAAAATAATTTTTATCTGCATCTTGCTCTGAAAAAATATTTGGCCTTCTAGCTGTTTGTGGGACTTGTTCTATTAGTCCATCTATACTGAGCTCCATCAGGTTGCAAATTAAAAATAATTTTTATCTGCATCTAGCTCTGAAAAAATATTTGGCCTTCTAGCAGTGTGTGGGACTTGTTCTAATAGTCCATCTATACTGACCTCCATCAGGTTGCAAACTGAATATAATTTTTTTCTGCATCTACCTCTGAAAAAATATTTGGCCTTCTAGCTGTGTGTGGGACTTGTTCTATTAGTCCATCTATACTGACCTCCATCAGGTTGCAAATTCAAAATAATTTTTATCTGCATCTAGCTCTGAAAAAATATTTGGCCTTCTAGCAGTGTGTGGGACTTGTTCTATTAGTCCATCTATACTGACCTCCATCAGGTTGCAAAGTCAAAATAATTTTTATCTGCATCTAGCTTTGAAAAAATATTTGGCCTTCTAGTAGTGTGTGGGACTTGTTCTATTAGTCCATCTATACTGACCTCCATCAGGTTGCAAACTGAATATAATTTTTTTCTGCATCTACCTCTGAAAAAATATTTGGGCTTCTAGCAGTGTGTGGGACTTGCTCTATTAGTCCATCTATACTGACCTCCATCAGGTTGCAAATTAAAAATAATTTTTATCTGCATCTAGCTCTGAAAAAATATTTGGCCTTCTAGGAGTGTGCGGGACTTGTTCTATTAGTCCATCTATACTGACCTCCATCAGGTTGCAAATTAAAAATAATTTTTATCTGCATCTTGCTCTGAAAAAATATTTGGCCTTCTAGCTGTGTGTGGGACTTGTTCTATTAGTCCATCTATACTGACCTCCATCAGTTTGCAAATTAAAAATAATTTTTATCTGCATCTAGCTCTGAAAAAATATTTGGCCTTCTAGCAGTGTGTGGGACTTGTTCTAATAGTCCATCTATACTGACCTCCATCAGGTTGCAAACTGAATATAATTTTTTTCTGCATCTACCTCTGAAAAAATATTTGGCCTTCTAGCTGTGTGTGGGACTTGTTCTATTAGTCCATCTATACTGACCTCCATCAGGTTGCAAATTCACAATAATTTTTATCTGCATCTAGCTCTGAAAAAATATTTGGCCTTCTAGCAGTGTGTGGGACTTGTTCTATTAGTCCATCTATACTGACCTCCATCAGGCTGCAAATTCAAAATAATTTTTATCTGCATCTAGCTTTGAAAAAATATTTGGCCTTCTAGTAGTGTGTGGGACTTGTTCTATTAATCCATCTATACTGACCTCCATCAGGTTGCAAACTGAATATAATTTTTTTCTGCATCTACCTCTGAAAAAATATTTGGGCTTCTAGCAGTGTGTGGGACTTGCTCTATTAGTCCATCTATACTGACCTCCATCAGGTTGCAAATTAAAAATAATTTTTATCTGCATCTAGCTCTGAAAAAATATTTGGCCTTCTAGCTGTGTGTGGGACTTGTTCTATTAGTCCATCTATACTGACCTCCATCAGGTTGCAAATTGAACATAATTTTTTTCTGCATCTAGCTCTGAAAAAATATTTGGCCTTCTAGGAGTGTGTGGGACTTGTTCTATTAGTCCATCTATACTGACCTCCATCAGGTTGCAAATTAAAAATAATTTTTATCTGCATCTTGCTCTGAAAAAATATTTGGCCTTCTAGCAGTGTGTGGGACTTGTTCTATTAGTCCATCTATACTGACCTCCATCAGGTTGCAAATTCAAATCAATTTTGATCTGCATCTAGCTCTGAAAAAATATTTGGCCTTCTAGCAGTTTGTGGGACTTGTTCTATTAGTCCATCTATACTGACCTCCATCAGGTTGCAAATTAAAAATAATTTTTATCTGCATCTAGCTCTGAAAAAATATTTGGCCTTCTAGCAGTGTGTGGGACTTGTTCTATTAGTCCATCTATACTGACCTCCATCAGGTTGCAAATTAAAAATAATTTGTATCTGCATCTAGCTCTGAAAAAATATTTAGCCTTCTAGCAGTGTGTGGGACTTGTTCTATTAGTCCATCTATACTGACCTCCATCAGGTTGCAAATTAAAAATAATTTTTATCTGCATCTAGCTCTGAAAAAATATTTGGCCTTCTAGCATTGTGTGGGACTTGTTCTAGTAGTCCATCTATACTGACCTCCATCAGGTTGCAAATTGAATATAATTTTTTTCTGCATCTACCTCTGAAAAAATATTTGGCCTTCTAGCTGTGTGTGGGACTTGTTCTATTAGTCCATCTATACTGACCTCCATCAGGTTGCAAATTCAAAATAATTTTTATCTGCATTTAGCTCTGAAAAAATATTTGGCCTTCTAGCAGTGTGTGGGACTTGTTCTATTAGTCCATCTATACTGACCTCCATCAGGTTGCAAATTGAACATAATTTTTTCTGCATCTAGCTCTTAAAAAATATTTGGCCTTCTAGGAGTGTGTGGGACTTGTTCTATTAGTCCATCTATACTGACCTCCATCAGGTTGCAAATTAAAAATAATTTTTATCTGTATCTTGCTCTGAAAAAATATTTGGCCTTCTAGCTGTGTGTGGGACTTGTTCTATTAGTCCATCTATACTGACCTCCATCAGGTTGCAAATTAAAAATAATTTTTATCTGCATCTAGCTTTGAAAAAATATTTGGCCTTCTAGCAGTGTGTGGGACTTGTTCTATTAGTCCATCTATACTGACCTCCATCAGGTTGCAAACTGAATATAATTTTTTTCTGTCTGCATCTACCTCTGAAAAAATATTTGGGCTTCTAGCAGTGTGTGGGACTTGCTCTATTAGTCCATCTATACTGACCTCCATCAGGTTGCAAATTAAAAATAATTTTTATCTGCATCTAGCTCTGAAAAAATATTTGACCTTCTAGCAGTGTGTGGGACTTGTTCTATTAGTCCATCTATACTGACCTCCATCAGGTTGCAAATTAAAAATAATTTTTATCTGCATCTAGCGCTGAAAAAATATTTAGCCTTCTAGCAGTGTGTGGGACTTGTTCTATTAGTCCATCTATACTGACCTCCATCAGGTTGCAAACTGAATATAATTTTTTTCTGCATCTACCTCTGAAAAAATATTTGGCCTTCTAGCTGTGTGTGGGACTTGTTCTATTAGTCCATCTGTACTGACCTCCATCAGGTTGCAAATTCAAATCAATTTTTATCTGCATCTAGCTCTGAAAAAATATTTGGCCTTCTAGCAGTGTGTGGGACTTGTTCTATTAGTCCATCTAAACTGACCTCCATCAGGTTGCAAATTCAAAATAATTTTTATCTCCATCTAGCTTTGAAAAAATATTTGGCCTTCTAGTAGTGTGTGGGACTTGTTCTATTAGTCCATCTATACTGACCTCCATCAGGTTGCAAACTGAATATAATTTTTTTCTGCATCTACCTCTGAAAAAATATTTGGGCTTCTAGCAGTGTGTGCGACTTGTTCTATTAGTCCATCTATACTGACCTCCATCAGGTTGCAAATTAAAAATAATTTGTATCTGCATCTAGCTCTGAAAAAATATTTAGCCTTCTAGCAGTGTGTGGGACTTGTTCTATTAGTCCATCTATACTGACCTCCATCAGGTTGCAAATTAAAAATAATTTTTATCTGCATCTAGCTCTGAAAAAATATTTGGCCTTCTAGCAGTGTGTGGGACTTGTTCTATTAGTCCATCTATACTGACCTCCATCAGGTTGCAAACTGAATATAATTTTTTTCTGCATCTACCTCTGAAAAAATATTTGGCCTTCTAGCTGTGTGTGGGACTTGTTCTATTAGTCCATCTATACTGACCTCCATCAGGTTGCAAATTCAAAATAATTTTTATCTGCATTTAGCTCTGAAAAAATATTTGGCCTTCTAGCAGTGTGTGGGACTTGTTCTATTAGTCCATCTATACTGACCTCCATCAGGTTGCAAATTGAACATAATTTTTTTCTGCATCTCGCTCTGAAAAAATATTTGGCCTTCTAGGAGTGTGTGGGACTTGTTCTATTAGTCCATCTATACTGACCTCCATCAGGTTGCAAATTAAAAATAATTTTTATCTGCATCTTGCTCTGAAAAAATATTTGGCCTTCTAGCTGTGTGTGGGACTTGTTCTATTAGTCCATCTATACTGGCCTCCATCAGGTTGCAAATTAAAAATAATTTTTATCTGCATCTAGCTCTGAAAAAATATTTGGCCTTCTAGCAGTGTGTGGGACTTGTTCTATTAGTCCATCTATACTGACCTCCATCAGGTTGCAAACTGAATATAATTTTTTTCTGCATCTACCTCTGAAAAAATATTTGGCCTTCTAGCTGTGTGTGGGACTTGTTCTATTAGTCCATTTATACTGACCTCCATCAGGTTGCAAATTCAAAATAATTTTTATCTGCATCTAGCTCTGAAAAAATATTTGACCTTCTAGCAGTGTGTGGGACTTGTTCTATTAGTCCATCTATACTGACCTCCATCAGGTTGCAAATTCAAAATAATTTTTATCTGCATCTAGCTTTGAAAAAATATTTGGACTTCTAGTAGTGTGTGGGACTTGTTCTATTAGTCCATCTATACTGACCTCCATCAGGTTGCAAAATGAATATAATTTTTTTCTGCATCTACCTCTGAAAAAATATTTGGCCTTCTAGCAGTGTGTGGGACTTGCTCTATTAGTCCATCTATACTGACCTCCATCAGGTTGCAAATTAAAAATAATTTTTATCTGCATCTAGCTCTGAAAAAATATTTGGCCTTCTAGCAGTGTGTGGCACTTGTTCTATTAGTCCATCTATACTGACCTCCATCAGGTTGCAAATTGAACATAATTTTTTTCTGCATCTAGCTCTGAAAAAATATTTGGCCTTCTAGGAGTGTGTGGGACTTGTTCTATTAGTCCATCTATACTGAACTCCATCAGGTTGCAAATTAAAAATAATTTTTATCTGCATCTTGCTCTGAAAAAATATTTGGCCTTCTAGCTGTGTGTGGGACTTGTTCTATTAGTCCATCTATACTGACCTCCATCAGGTTGCAAACTGAATATAATTTTTTTCTGCATCTACCTCTGAAAAAATATTTGGCCTTCTAGCTGTGTGTGGGACTTGTTCTATTAGTCCATCTATACTGACCTCCATCAGGTTGCAAATTCAAATCAATTTTGATCTGCATCTAGCTCTGAAAAAATATTTGGCCTTCTAGCAGTGTGTGGGACTTGTTCTATTAGTCCATCTATACTGACCTCCATCAGGTTGCAAATTCAAAATAATTTTTATCTGCATCTAGCTTTGAAAAAATATTTGGCCTTCTAGTAGTGTGTGGGACTTGTTCTATTAGTCCATCTATACTGAGCTCCATCAGGTTGCAAACTGAATATAATTTTTTTCTGCATCTACCTCTGAAAAAATATTTGGGCTTCTAGCTGTGTGTGGGACTTGTTCTATTAGTCCATCTATACTGACCTCCATCAGGTTGCAAATTAAAAATAATTTTTATCTGCATCTAGCTCTGAAAAAATATTTGGCCTTCTAGCAGTGTGTGGGACTTGTTCTATTAGTCCATCTATACTGACCTCCATCAGGTTGCAAATTAAAAATAATTTGTATCTGCATCTAGCTCTGAAAAAATATTTAGCCTTCTAGCAGTGTGTGGGACTTGTTCTATTAGTCCATCTATACTGAACTCCATCAGGTTGCAAATTAAAAATAATTTTTATCTGCATCTAGCTCTGAAAAAATATGTGGCCTTCTAGCAGTGTGTGGGACTTGTTCTATTAGTCCATCTATACTGACCTCCATCAGGTTGCAAATTAAAAATAATTTTTATCTGCATCTAGCGCTGAAAAAATATTTAGCCTTCTAGCAGTGTGTGGGACTTGTTCTATTAGTCCATCTATACTGACCTCCATCAGGTTGCAAACTGAATATAATTTTTTTCTGCATCTACCTCTGAAAAAATATTTGGCCTTCTAGCTGTGTGTGGGACTTGTTCTATTAGTCCATCTGTACTGACCTCCATCAGGTTGCAAATTCAAATCAATTTTTATCTGCATCTAGCTCTGAAAAAATATTTGGCCTTCTAGCAGTGTGTGGGACTTGTTCTATTAGTCCATCTAAACTGACCTCCATCAGGTTGCAAATTCAAAATAATTTTTATCTCCATCTAGCTTTGAAAAAATATTTGGCCTTCTAGTAGTGTGTGGGACTTGTTCTATTAGTCCATCTATACTGACCTCCATCAGGTTGCAAACTGAATATAATTTTTTTCTGCATCTACCTCTGAAAAAATATTTGGGCTTCTAGCAGTGTGTGCGACTTGTTCTATTAGTCCATCTATACTGACCTCCATCAGGTTGCAAATTAAAAATAATTTGTATCTGCATCTAGCTCTGAAAAAATATTTAGCCTTCTAGCAGTGTGTGGGACTTGTTCTATTAGTCCATCTATACTGACCTCCATCAGGTTGCAAATTAAAAATAATTTTTATCTGCATCTAGCTCTGAAAAAATATTTGGCCTTCTAGCAGTGTGTGGGACTTGTTCTATTAGTCCATCTATACTGACCTCCATCAGGTTGCAAACTGAATTTAATTTTTTTCTGCATCTACCTCTGAAAAAATATTTGGCCTTCTAGCTGTGTGTGGGACTTGTTCTATTAGTCCATCTATACTGACCTCCATCAGGTTGCAAATTCAAAATAATTTTTATCTGCATTTAGCTCTGAAAAAATATTTGGCCTTCTAGCAGTGTGTGGGACTTGTTCTATTAGTCCATCTATATTGACCTCCATCAGGTTGCAAATTGAACATAATTTTTTTCTGCATCTCGCTCTGAAAAAATATTTGGCCTTCTAGGAGTGTGTGGGACTTGTTCTATTAGTCCATCTATACTGACCTCCATCAGGTTGCAAATTAAAAATAATTTTTATCTGCATCTTGCTCTGAAAAAATATTTGGCCTTCTAGCTGTGTGTGGGACTTGTTCTATTAGTCCATCTATACTGGCCTCCATCAGGTTGCAAATTAAAAATAATTTTTATCTGCATCTAGCTCTGAAAAAATATTTGGCCTTCTAGCAGTGTGTGGGACTTGTTCTATTAGTCCATCTATACTGACCTCCATCAGGTTGCAAACTGAATATAATTTTTTTCTGCATCTACCTCTGAAAAAATATTTGGCCTTCTAGCTGTGTGTGGGACTTGTTCTATTAGTCCATCTATACTGACCTCCATCAGGTTGCAAATTCAAAATAATTTTTATCTGCATCTAGCTCTGAAAAAATATTTGACCTTCTAGCAGTGTGTGGGACTTGTTCTATTAGTCCATCTATACTGACCTCCATCAGGTTGCAAATTCAAAATAATTTTTATCTGCATCTAGCTTTGAAAAAATATTTGGACTTCTAGTAGTGTGTGGGACTTGTTCTATTAGTCCATCTATACTGACCTCCATCAGGTTGCAAAATGAATATAATTTTTTTCTGCATCTACCTCTGAAAAAATATTTGGCCTTCTAGCAGTGTGTGGGACTTGCTCTATTAGTCCATTTATACTGACCTCCATCAGGTTGCAAATTAAAAATAATTTTTATCTGCATCTAGCTCTGAAAAAATATTTGGCCTTCTAGCAGTGTGTGGGACTTGTTCTATTAGTCCATCTATACTGACCTCCATCAGGTTGCAAATTGAACATAATTTTTTTCTGCATCTAGCTCTGAAAAAATACTTGGCCTTCTAGGAGTGTGTGGGACTTGTTCTATTAGTCCATCTATACTGACCTCCATCAGGTTGCAAATTAAAAATAACTTTTATCTGCATCTTGCTCTGAAAAAATATTTGGCCTTCTAGCTGTGTGTGGGACTTGTTCTATTAGTCCATCTATACTGACCTCCATCAGGTTGCAAACTGAATATAATTTTTTTCTGCATCTACCTCTGAAAAAATATTTGGCCTTCTAGCTGTGTGTGGGACTTGTTCTATTAGTCCATCTATATTGACCTCCATCAGGGTGCAAATTCAAATCAATTTTGATCTGCATCTAGCTCTGAAAAAATATTTGGCCTTCTAGCAGTGTGTGGGACTTGTTCTATTAGTCCATCTATACTGACCTCCATCAGGTTGCAAATTCAAAATAATTTTTATCTGCATCTAGCTTTGAAAAAATATTTGGCCTTCTAGTAGTGTGTGGGACTTGTTCTATTAGTCCATCTATACTGAGCTCCATCAGGTTGCAAACTGAATATAATTTTTTTCTGCATCTACCTCTGAAAAAATATTTGGGCTTCTAGCTGTGTGTGGGACTTGTTCTATTAGTCCATCTATACTGACCTCCATCAGGTTGCAAATTAAAAATAATTTTTATCTGCATCTAGCTCTGAAAAAATATTTGGCCTTCTAGCAGTGTGTGGGACTTGTTCTATTAGTCCATCTATACTGACCTCCATCAGGTTGCAAATTAAAAATAATTTGTATCTGCATCTAGCTCTGAAAAAATATTTAGCCTTCTAGCAGTGTGTGGGACTTGTTCTATTAGTCCATCTATACTGAACTCCATCAGGTTGCAAATTAAAAATAATTTTTATCTGCATCTAGCTCTGAAAAAATATTTGGCCTTCTAGCAGTGTGTGGGACTTGTTCTATTAGTCCATCTATACTGACCTCCATCAGGTTGCAAACTGAATATAATTTTTTTCTGCATCTACCTCTGAAAAAATATTTGGCCTTCTAGCTGTGTGTGGGACTTGTTCTATTAGTCCATCTATACAGACCTCCATCAGGTTGCAAATTCAAAATAATTTTTATCTGCATTTAGCTCTGAAAAAATATTTGGCCTTCTAGGAGTGTGTGGGACTTGTTCTATTAGTCCATCTATACTGACCTCCATCAGGTTGCAAATTAAAAATAATTTTTATCTGCATTTTGCTCTGAAAAAATATTTGGCCTTCTAGCTGTGTGTGGGACTTGTTCTATTAGTCCATCTATACTGACCTCCATCAGGTTGCAAATTAAAAATAATTTTTATCTGCATCTAGCTCTGAAAAAATATTTGGCCTTCTAGCAGTGTGTGGGACTTGTTCTAATAGTCCATCTATACTGACCTCCATCAGGTTGCAAACTGAATATAATTTTTTTCTGCATCTACCTCTGAAAAAATATTTGGCCTTCTAGCTGTGTGTGGGACTTGTTCTATTAGTCCATCTATACTGACCTCCATCAGGTTGCAAATTCAAAATAATTTTTATCTGCATCTAGCTCTGAAAAAATATTTGGCCTTCTAGCAGTGTGTGGGACTTGTTCTATTAGTCCATCTATACTGACCTCCATCAGGTTGCAAATTCAAAATAATTTTTATCTGCATCTAGCTTTGAAAAAATATTTGGCCTTCTAGTAGTGTGTGGGACTTGTTCTATTAGTCCATCTACACTGACCTCCATCAGGTTGCAAACTGAATATAATTTTTTTCTGCATCTACCTCTGAAAAAATATTTGGGCTTCTAGCAGTGTGTGGGACTTGCTCTATTAGTCCATCTATACTGACCTCCATCAGGTTGCAAATTAAAAATAATTTTTATCTGCATCTAGCTCTGAAAAAATATTTGGCCTTCTAGGAGTGTGTGGGACTTGTTCTATTAGTCCATCTATACTGACCTCCATCAGGTTGCAAATTAAAAATAATTTTTATCTGCATCTTGCTCTGAAAAAATATTTGGCCTTCTAGCTGTGTGTGGGACTTGTTCTATTAGTCCATCTATACTGACCTCCATCAGGTTGAAAATTAAAAATAATTTTTATCTGCATCTAGCTCTGAAAAAAATATTTGGCCTTCTAGCAGTATGTGGGACTTGTTCTAATAGTCCATCTATACTGACTTCCATCAGGTTGCAAACTGAATATAATTTTTTTCTGCATCTACCTCTGAAAAAATATTTGGCCTTCTAGCTGTGTGTGGGACTTGTTCTATTAGTCCATCTATACTGACCTCCATCAGGTTGCAAATTCAAAATAATTTTTATCTGCATCTAGCTCTGAAAAAATATTTGGCCTTCTAGCAGTTTGTGGGACTTGTTCTATTAGTCCATCTATACTGACCTCCATCAGGTTGCAAATTCAAAATAATTTTTATCTGCATCTAGCTTTGAAAAAATATTTGGACTTCTAGTAGTGTGTGGGACTTGTTCTATTAGTCCATCTATACTGACCTCCATCAGGTTGCAAACTGAATATAATTTTTTTCTGCATCTACCTCTGAAAAAATATTTGGGCTTCTAGCAGTGTGTGGGACTTGCTCTATTAGTCCATCTATACTGACCTCCATCAGGTTGCAAATTAAAAATAATTTTTATCTGCATCTAGCTCTGAAAAAATATTTGGCCTTCTAGCTGTGTGTGGGACTTGTTCTATTAGTTCATCTATACTGACCTCCATCAGGTTGCAAACTGAATAGAATTTTTTTCTGCATCTACCTCTGAAAAAATATTTGGCCTTCTAGCAGTGTGTGGGACTTGCTCTATTAGTCCATCTATACTGACCTCCATCAGGTTGCAAACTCAAAATAATTTTTATCTGCATCTAGCTTTGAAAAAATATTTGGCCTTCTAGTAGTGTGTGGGACTTGTTCTATTAGTCCATCTACACTGACCTCCATCAGGTTGCAAACTGAATATAATTTTTTTCTGCATCTACCTCTGAAAAAATATTTGGGCTTCTAGCAGTGTGTGGGACTTGCTCTATTAGTCCATCTATACTGACCTCCATCAGGTTGCAAATTAAAAATAATTTTTATCTGCATCTAGCTCTGAAAAAATATTTGGCCTTCTAGGAGTGTGTGGGACTTGTTCTATTAGTCCATCTATACTGACCTCCATCAGGTTGCAAATTAAAAATAATTTTTATCTGCATCTTGCTCTGAAAAAATATTTGGCCTTCTAGCTGTGTGTGGGACTTGTTCTATTAGTCCATCTATACTGACCTCCATCAGGTTGCAAATTAAAAATAATTTTTATCTGCATCTAGCTCTGAAAAAATATTTGGCCTTCTAGCAGTATGTGGGACTTGTTCTAATAGTCCATCTATACTGACCTCCATCAGGTTGCAAACTGAATATAATTTTTTTCTGCATCTACCTCTGAAAAAATATTTGGCCTTCTAGCTGTGTGTGGGACTTGTTCTATTAGTCCATCTATACTGACCTCCATCAGGTTGCAAATTCAAAATAATTTTTATCTGCATCTAGCTCTGAAAAAATATTTGGCCTTCTAGCAGTGTGTGGGACTTGTTCTATTAGTCCATCTATACTGACCTCCATCAGGTTGCAAATTCAAAATAATTTTTATCTGCATCTAGCTTTGAAAAAATATTTGGACTTCTAGTAGTGTGTGGGACTTGTTCTATTAGTCCATCTATACTGACCTCCATCAGGTTGCAAACTGAATATAATTTTTTTCTGCATCTACCTCTGAAAAAATATTTGGGCTTCTAGCAGTGTGTGGGACTTGCTCTATTAGTCCATCTATACTGACCTCCATCAGGTTGCAAATTAAAAATAATTTTTATCTGCATCTAGCTCTGAAAAAATATTTGGCCTTCTAGCTGTGTGTGGGACTTGTTCTATTAGTTCATCTATACTGACCTCCATCAGGTTGCAAACTGAATAGAATTTTTTTCTGCATCTACCTCTGAAAAAATATTTGGCCTTCTAGCTGTGTGTGGGACTTGTTCTATTAGTCCATCTATACTGACCTCCATCAGGTTGCAAATTCAAATCAATTTTGATCTGCATCTAGCTCTGAAAAAATATTTGGCCTTCTAGCAGTGTGTGGGACTTGTTCTATTAGTCCATCTATACTGACCTCCATCAGGTTGCAAATTCAAAATAATTTTTATCTGCATCTAGCTTTGAAAAAATATTTGGCCTTCTAGTAGTGTGTGGGACTTGTTCTATTAGTCCATCTATACTGACCTCCATCAGGTTGCAAACTGAATATAATTTTTTTCTGCATCTACCTCTGAAAAAATATTTGGGCTTCTAGCAGTGTGTGGGACTTGTTCTATTAGTCCATCTATACTGACCTCCATCAGGTTGCAAATTAAAAATAATATTTATCTGCATCTAGCTCTGAGAAAATATTTGGCCTTCTAGCAGTGTGTGGGACTTGTTCTATTAGTCCATCTATACTGACCTCCATCAGGTTGCAAATTAAAAATAATTTGTATCTGCATCTAGCTCTGAAAAAATATTTAGCCTTCTAGCAGTGTGTGGGACTTGTTCTATTAGTCCATCTATACTGACCTCCATCAGGTTGCAAATTCAAAATAATTTTTATCTGCATTTAGCTCTGAAAAAATATTTGGCCTTCTAGCAGTGTGTGGGACTTGTTCTATTAGTCCATCTATACTGACCTCCATCAGGTTGCAAATTGAACATAATTTTTTTCTGCATCTAGCTCTGAAAAAATATTTGGCCTTCAAGCTGTGTGTGGGACTTGTTCTATTAGTCCATCTATACTGACCTCCATCAGGTTGCAAATTAAAAATAATTTTTATCTGCATCTAGCTCTGAAAAAATATTTGGCCTTCTAGCAGTGTGTGGGACTTGTTCTATTAGTCCATCTATACTTACCTCCATCAGGTTGCAAACTCAATATAATTTTTTTCTGCATCTACCTCTGAAAAAATATTTGGGCTTCTAGCAGTGTGTGGGACATGCTCTATTAGTCCATCTATACTGACCTCCATCAGGTTGCAAATTAAAAATAATTTTTATCTGCATCTAGCTCTGAAAAAATATTTAGCCTTCTAGCAGTGTGTGGGACTTGTTCTATTAGTCCATCTATACTGACCTCCATCAGGTTGCAAACTGAATATAATTTTTTTCTGCATCTACCTCTGAAAAAATATTTGGCCTTCTAGGATGTGTGGGACTTGTTCTATTAGTCCATCTATACTGACCTCCATCAGGTTGCAAATTCAAAATAATTTTTATCTGCATCTTGCTCTGAAAAAATATTTGGCCTTCTAGCTGTGTGTGGGACTTGTTCTATTAGTCCATCTATACTGACCTCCATCAGGTTGCAAATTAAAAATAATTTTTATCTGCATCTAGCTCTAAAAAAATATTTGGCCTTCTAGCAGTGTGTGGGACTTGTTCTATTAGTCCATCTATACTGACCTCCATCAGGTTGCAAACTGAATATAATTTTTTTCTGCATCTACCTCTGAAAAAATATTTGGGCTTCTAGCAGTGTGGGGGACTTGCTCTATTAGTCCATCTATACTGACCTCCATCAGGTTGCAAATTAAAAATAATTTTTATCTGCATCTAGCTCTGAAAAAATATTTGGCCTTCTAGCAGTGTGTGGGACTTGTTCTATTAGTCCATCTATACTGACCTCCATCAGGTTGCAAACTGAATATAATTTTTTTCTGCATCTACCTCTGAAAAAATATTTGGCCTTCTAGCTGTGTGTGGGACTTGTTCTATTAGTCCATCTATACTGACCTCCATCAGGTTGCAAATTCAAATCAATTTTTATCTGCATCTAGCTCTGAAAAAATATTTGGCCTTCTAGCAGTGTGTGGGACTTGTTCTATTAGTCCATCTATACTGACCTCCATCAGGTTGCAAATTCAAAATAATCTTTATCTGCATCTAGCTTTGAAAAAATATTTGGCCTTCTAGTAGTGTGTGGGACTTGTTCTATTAGTGTTATGTTCTGCTACCAAAGCTAAAGAAAGAAAGGAGATCTGTCCCTACTATAGGACTCAGCTGAATCCCTACGATGTAACAGGGAACCTGATCCTGCGATCAGACCTGCTAAAGTCCTAATCTAGTCTGTACGGAGACCTATAGATGTGGGGAGGGAATCCCTACAAGTACTAAGGACTGGGAGGAATATGGGACACCTCCTAACAGAAATAGTAGCAGACAGACGAACAAACAAAATAGATAGAACATAGAGGTCCGTAGACCAAGCAAACTAACAGAGTTAGGTACAGAGCACAGGCTAGCTAGAAAGTAGATATACAATGAAGTCCAGCAAAGCCAGAAGGGCGGAGCAGGATTAAATAGGCCAACAAGGTCATGTGACCAGCAAAGGAAAAAAAACCTAACAGCAAGGTTCTAACAGTACCCCCCCTTCTAAGAGGATCATCCGGATCCCCTAGGACCAGGCTTATCAGGAAATCTCCTGTGAAACGCTCTGATAAGTCTGGACGCGGAAACATCATCTGACCTCACCCAAGAGTTATCCTCGTGTCCGAAACCTTTCCAGGCCACAAGATACTGCAAACTACCTCTATACCGTCTAGAGTCAAGGATGCGAGAAATTTCATATTCCCCGTCCTCCACCATCGGAGGAACAGAGGCAGAGGCGTCACCATCCGACACAACAGCTTTTTTATCAGAGAGACATGAAAGACCGGATTAATTCTCCAGGAGGTAGGAACCTCCAACCTAACAGCAGATTGGTTGACAACCTGAAGCACCTTAAAGGGCCCTACAAACTTGGGACCCAATTTCTTAGAAGGAATCCTCAACCGCAGATTCCTAGAGGACAACCAAACCATGTCACCAACAGCGAACAAAACCTCCTGTCGTTTCCTATCAAAGTAGTCTTTAGATTTTCTGTTGGCCTCCTGAAGATTACCACGCACATCCGTCCAAACTCTTTCCAAATCACCGGAAAAATTCTCCTCCTCAGGCACGGCAGATCCCAACTTGGAGAACGACCCAAACGACGGATGTCTCCCAGAACAACAAAAAAAAGGCGAACAACCAGCAGAAGAAGCTGTATGATTGTTCAGAGCAAATTCGGCAAGTGGCAGAAACTCAGACCACCCCTCTTGATTGTCTGCCACAAAACAACGCAAGAACTGCTCAACATCCTGGTTTTTCCTTTCTGTCTGGCCATTAGATTCAGGATGATATCCGGACGAAAACGACAAATGAATTCCCAACCTGTCACAAAAGGCACGCCAAAAACGAGCCACGAACTGAGGACCCCTATCAGAAACAATGTCAGTAGGAACGCCATGAAGTCTGACAATTTCCTTGACAAAGGCCTTAGCGAGAGTTTTAGCGCAGGGCAGTTTGACGAAGGGAACCAAGTGACACATCTTGCTAAAACGGTCCACGACCACCCAGATGACCGTAAAACCCTCAGAGGGGGGAAGGTCAGTTATAAAGTCCATAGCCAAATGTGTCCAAGGAGCACTGGGGACCTCCAAAGGACAAAGCAACCCTGCAGCAGGAGTATGTGAGGACTTAGATCTAGCACATATAGTACATTGGCGCACCCACTTAATGACTTCCTTCTGCCATCCAGGCCACCAAAAACTGCGACCCACCAGTCTCTTAGTCTCAGAGATTCCGGGATGACCTGCCAACCGAGATTCGTGACACTCAACAAACAAATCTCTCCTAAAGGTCCCAGGCACAAACAACCTCCCATGAGGAGTGTTAGATGGGGCATTCTCCTGAGCTTTAAGAATCTCATCTTCCAAAACGGAGTCTAAAGCAGCTATCACAACACCTTCTTGTAAAATGTTTTCCTCTTTCTCAGCACCGACTATGGGAGAAAAACTGCGAGACAAGGCATCCGCCTTAACATTCTTAGTACCAGGGATGTAAGTAACGGAGAAATTAAACCGCGAGAAAAACAGTGCCCACCTAGCCTGACGGGCATTCAGGCGCTTGGCAGCATCAAGATATATCAGATTTTTATGATCCGTAAGAACCTGAACGGGAAATTCCGCACCTTCCAAGAAGTGGCGCCAGTGTTCAAATGCGAGTTTAATAGCCAATAATTCCCGATTACCAATATCGTAATTCAGTTCAGTCTCCGAAAATTTTTTTGAAAAAAAGGCACAGGGATGTAATCCATCCCCGTTATCCTGAGACAATACTGCGCCAACCCCCACAGAGGAAGCATCAACCTCAACCAAAAACGGCCTAGTAACATCAGGCTGCATAAGGATGGGAGCAGAGGTGAACCTCTCCTTGAGATACACAAAAGCTTCAATGGCCTCAGAAGACCACTGAACCGCATCAGCACCTTTCCTGGTGAGATCAGTCAGAGGTTTGACAATACTAGAAAATTTTTTTATGAATTTTCTGTAGTAATTGGCGAAACCCAAAAACCTCTGTATCGATTTCAAACCAATAGGCCTAGGCCATTCCTGCACAGCCTGAACCTTAACCGGATCCATCTCAAAACCTTTGCTGGAGATAATGTAGCCCAAAAAACTAATTCTCTGTACAGCGAACTCACATTTCTCCAGCTTAGCAAAAAGCGAATTGTCCATTAATAACTGTAATACCTCACGCACGCTCCGCCAATGAGACTCCAGATCTGGCGAATAAATCAAAATGTCATCCAAATACACAACCACATTTTTACCGATCAAAGGTCTAAGGATGTCATTAATCAGATTCTGAAAAAATGCAGGAGCATTAGTAAGACCAAAAGGCATAACCAGATTCTCAAAATGACCCACAGGAGTGTTAAAAGCAGTCTTCCATTCATCACCCTCCTTCATGCGCAACAGATTGTATGCCCCCTTAAGGTCAATTTTAGAGAACCACTTGGCCCCCAATAACTGGTTAAACAGATCAGGAATCAATGGCAGTGGGTAAGGATTGCGTACCGTAATTTTGTTAATCTCACGAAAATCCAGACAAGGACGTAAACCGCCGTCCTTTTTTTTTACAAAAAAAAATCCAACCGCCACAGGAGACTTAGAGGGCCTAATGTGACCGGCGGCCAAACTTGTCTGTATGTATTCCTCCAAAGCCTTCCTCTCAGGAATAGTAAGGTTAAATAAACGACTTTTAGGAAGAGTCGCTCCAGGGACAAATTCAATAGAACAATCATAGTCTCTATGGGGAGGCAAAACCTGCGATTCCTTCTCAGAAAAAACTCTCCAAAAATCCTGAATAGGAACAGGCAATTCTCCCCTATCCAAAGCTGCAATACGCCCGTTACAACACTTGTCATAACATTTATGGCTCCAGGATTTAATTTCACTGGTAGACCAATCCAGTACAGGATTGTGAAATTTTAACCAGGGCAAACCCAATATTACTGGAGAAGGCAAGTTATTCAACACTACCAAATCCAATTTCTCATGGTGAACACCATTAATAGTGAGAGGAAATTCACTGACCTTGAGAGTAATATTCTTCAAAGGGGAGCCATCCACAGAAACCACAGCAATGGGGGATGATAAAGGTTCAGGTTTTAAATTGAGTTTTTCCACGAATCCCCCATCAATTACATTCAGTGTAGACCCGCAATCAACAAACACCCGAAATTCCATTAATTTTTCCTGAGCAATCGTGGAAGCAGCTAAAAATATACCCTTGGAATTTAAACAGGCAATACGGGCGTGACTGACCATTTTTTTTTCTTTCTTCATACGAAGCTCACAGCCTTTAATCAAATGACCAGATTTTCCGCAATAGAAACACAAGCCTTCCGAAAAACGACGGTCTTTTTCTTGAGAGCGAGGTGCCACCGATCCAATCTCCATCGGTTCACCACTGTTAGTACACACATTATCATAACCAGAAACTGACATAGCAGAGGATTTGCTCTCATTAACCCTAGCACGCAGTCTTCTATCCACCCGTATAGCTAATTGCATAGCCTGTTGCAAATCCTCAGGTGTAGGATAAGCAATTAGCAGGTCTTTAACCCTTTCACTGAGCCCAGCAAGAAATAGACTTTTCAGAGCAGAATCGTTCCACCCTGTTTGAGTGGACCAACGACGAAAATGAGTACAATATTTTTCGACATTACCTGATCCTTGTTTTAAACGTCTCAACTCAGTCTCAGCTGATGCCACACGGTCAGGATCATCATATAATAGTCCTAAAGCAGAAAAAAAACTATCCACTGATCTGAAGCATGTATCACTAGGTTGCAAAGAAAAGGCCCACTCCTGAGGCTCTTTGCGCAAAAGTGACATTATGAACCCTACGCGCTGGGATTCATCCCCAGAGGACTTGGGTCTCAAACGAAAATACAATAAGCAAGCATTTTTAAATGAAAAAAATTCTCGATGTTCACCAAAAAATAAATCCGGCAAACATACCTTAGGCTCCAAGAAATATGCTCCAGGACAGTTACTCACGTGCTGACGGAGTTCGGCCACTTCCAGAGAGAGTCCCTGCAGGTGTTTAGCCAAATCCTGAACCGACACCATGATGGAACAAAAAAAAAAAAAAAAAAATCTTTCCTTAGAGAATTTGCAGGCTGGACTTACTGTTATGTTCTGCTACCAAAGCTAAGGAAAGAAAGGAGATCTGTCCCTACTATAGGACTCAGCTGAATCCCTACGATGTAACAGGGAACCTGATCCTGCGATCAGACCTGCTAAAGTCCTAATCTAGTCTGTACGGAGACCTATAGATGTGGGGAGGGAATCCCTACAAGTACTAAGGACTGGGAGGAATATGGGACACCTCCTAACAGAAATAGTAGCAGACAGACGAACAAACAAAATAGATAGAACATAGAGGTCCGTAGACCAAGCAAACTAACAGAGTTAGATACAGAGCACAGGCTAGCTAGAAAGTAGATATACAATGAAGTCCAGCAAAGCCAGAAGGGCGGAGCAGGATTAAATAGGCCAACAAGATCATGTGACCAGCAAAGGAAAAAAAACCTAACAGCAAGGTTCTAACAATTAGTCCATCTATACTGACCTCCATCAGGTTGCAAAATGAATATCATTTTTTTCTGCATCTACCTCTGAAAAAATATTTGGCCTTCTAGCAGTGTGTGGGACTTGCTCTATTAGTCCATCTATACTGACCTCCATCAGGTTGCAAATTAAAAATAATTTTTATCTGCATCTAGCTCTGAAAAAATATTTGGCCTTCTAGCAGTGTGTGGGACTTGTTCTATTAGTCCATCTATACTGACCTCCATCAGGTTGCAAATTGAACATAATTTTTTTCTGCATCTAGCTCTGAAAAAATATTTGGCCTTCTAGGAGTGTGTGGGACTTGTTCTATTAGTCCATCTATACTGACCTCCATCAGGTTGCAAATTAAAAATAATTTTTATCTGCATCTTGCTCTGAAAAAATATTTGGCCTTCTAGCTGTGTGTGGGACTTGTTCTATTAGTCCATCTATACTGACCTCCATCAGGTTGCAAACTGAATATAATTTTTTTCTGCATCTACCTCTGAAAAAATATTTGGGCTTCTAGCTGTGTGTGGGACTTGCTCTATTAGTCCATCTATACTGACCTCCATCAGGTTGCAAATTAAAAATAATTTTTATCTGCATCTAGCTCTGAAAAAATATTTGGCCTTCTAGCAGTGTGTGGGACTTGTTCTATTAGTCCATCTATACTGACCTCCATCAGGTTGCAAATTAAAAATAATTTGTATCTGCATCTAACTCTGAAAAAATATTTAGCCTTCTAGCAGTGTGTGGGACTTGTTCTATTAGTCCATCTATACTGAACTCCATCAGGTTGCAAATTAAAAATAATTTTTATCTGCATCTAGCTCTGAAAAAATATTTGGCCTTCTAGCAGTGTGTGGGACTTGTTCTATTAGTCCATCTATACTGACCTCCATCAGGTTGCAAACTGAATATAATTTTTTTCTGCATCTACCTCTGAAAAAATATTTGGCCTTCTAGCTGTGTGTGGGACTTGTTCTATTAGTCCATCTATACTGACCTCCATCAGGTTGCAAATTCAAATCAATTTTGATCTGCATCTAGCTCTGAAAAAATATTTGGCCTTCTAGCAGTGTGTGGGACTTGTTCTATTAGTCCATCTATACTGACCTCCATCAGGTTGCAAATTCAAAATAATTTTTATCTGCATCTAGCTTTGAAAAAATATTTGGCCTTCTAGTAGTGTGTGGGACTTGTTCTATTAGTCCATCTATACTGACCTCCATCAGGTTGCAAACTGAATATAATTTTTTTCTGCATCTACCTCTGAAAAAATATTTGGGCTTCTAGCTGTGTGTGGGACTTGCTCTATTAGTCCATCTATACTGACCTCCATCAGGTTGCAAATTAAAAATAATTTTTATCTGCATCTAGCTCTGAAAAAATATTTGGCCTTCTAGCAGTGTGTGGGACTTGTTCTATTAGTCCATCTATACTGACCTCCATCAGGTTGCAAATTAAAAATAATTTGTATCTGCATCTAACTCTGAAAAAATATTTAGCCTTCTAGCAGTGTGTGGGACTTGTTCTATTAGTCCATCTATACTGAACTCCATCAGGTTGCAAATTAAAAATAATTTTTATCTGCATCTAGCTCTGAAAAAATATTTGGCCTTCTAGCAGTGTGTGGGACTTGTTCTATTAGTCCATCTATACTGACCTCCATCAGGTTGCAAACTGAATATAATTTTTTTCTGCATCTACCTCTGAAAAAATATTTGGCCTTCTAGCTGTGTGTGGGACTTGTTCTATTAGTCCATCTATACTGACCTCCATCAGGTTGCAAATTCAAAATAATTTTTATCTGCATTTAGCTCTGAAAAAATATTTGGCCTTCTAGGAGTGTGTGGGACTTGTTCTATTAGTCCATCTATACTGACCTCAATCAGGTTGCAAATTAAAAATAATTTTTACCTGCATCTTGCTCTGAAAAAATATTTGGCCTTCTAGCTGTGTGTGGGACTTGTTCTATTAGTCCATCTATACTGACCTCCATCAGGTTGCAAATTAAAAATATTTTTTTTCTGCATCTAGCTCTGAAAAAATATTTGGCCTTCTAGCAGTGTGTGGGACTTGTTCTAATAGTCCATCTATACTGACCTCCATCAGGTTGCAAACTGAATATAATTTTTTTCTGCATCTACCTCTGAAAAAATATTTGGCCTTCTAGCTGTGTGTAGGACTTGTTCTATTAGTCCATCTATACTGACCTCCATCAGGTTGCAAATTCAAAATAATTTTTATCTGCATCTAGCTCTGAAAAAATATTTGGCCTTCTAGCAGTGTGTGGGACTTGTTCTATTAGTCGATTTATACTGACCTCCATCAGGTTGCAAATTCAAAATAATTTTTATCTGCATCTAGCTTTGAAAAAATATTTGGCCTTCTAGTAGTGTGTGGGACTTGTTCTATTAGTCCATCTATACTGACCTCCATCAGGTTGCAAACTGAATATAATTTTTTTCTGCATCTACCTCTGAAAAAATATTTGGGCTTCTAGCAGTGTGTGGGACTTGCTCTATTAGTCCATCTATACTGACCTCCATCAGGTTGCAAATTAAAAATAATTTTTATCTGCATCTAGCTCTGAAAAAATATTTGGCCTTCTAGCTGTGTGTGGGACTTGTTCTATTAGTTCATCTATACTGACCTCCATCAGGTTGCAAACTGAATAGAATTTTTTTCTGCATCTACCTCTGAAAAAATATTTGGCCTTCTAGCTGTGTGTGGGACTTGTTCTATTAGTCCATCTATACTGACCTCCATCAGGTTGCAAATTCAAATCAATTTTGATCTGCATCTAGCTCTGAAAAAATATTTGGCCTTCTAGCAGTGTGTGGGACTTGTTCTATTAGTCCATCTATACTGACCTCCATCAGGTTGCAAATTCAAAATAATTTTTATCTGCATCTAGCTTTGAAAAAATATTTGGCCTTCTAGTAGTGTGTGGGACTTGTTCTATTAGTCCATCTATACTGACCTCCATCAGGTTGCAAACTGAATATAATTTTTTTCTGCATCTACCTCTGAAAAAATATTTGGCCTTCTAGCAGTGTGTGGGACTTGTTCTATTAGTCCATCTATACTGACCTCCATCAGGTTGCAAATTAAAAATATTTTTTATCTGCATCTAGCTCTGAAAAAATATTTGGCCTTCTAGCAGTGTGTGGGACTTGTTCTAATAGTCCATCTATACTGACCTCCATCAGGTTGCAAACTGAATATAATTTTTTTCTGCATCTACCTCTGAAAAAATATTTGGCCTTCTAGCTGTGTGTAGGACTTGTTCTATTAGTCCATCTATACTGACCTCCATCAGGTTGCAAATTCAAAATAATTTTTATCTGCATCTAGCTCTGAAAAAATATTTGGCCTTCTAGCAGTGTGTGGGACTTGTTCTATTAGTCCATCTATACTGACCTCCATCAGGTTGCAAATTCAAAATAATTTTTATCTGCATCTAGCTTTGAAAAAATATTTGGCCTTCTAGTAGTGTGTGGGACTTGTTCTATTAGTCCATCTATACTGACCTCCATCAGGTTGCAAACTGAATATAATTTTTTTCTGCATCTACCTCTGAAAAAATATTTGGGCTTCTAGCAGTGTGTGGGACTTGCTCTATTAGTCCATCTATACTGACCTCCATCAGGTTGCAAATTAAAAATATTTTTTATCTGCATCTAGCTCTGAAAAAATATTTGGCCTTCTAGCTGTGTGTGGGACTTGTTCTATTAGTTCATCTATACTGACCTCCATCAGGTTGCAAACTGAATAGAATTTTTTTCTGCATCTACCTCTGAAAAAATATTTGGCCTTCTAGCTGTGTGTGGGACTTGTTCTATTAGTCCATCTATACTGACCTCCATCAGGTTGCAAATTCAAATCAATTTTGATCTGCATCTAGCTCTGAAAAAATATTTGGCCTTCTAGCAGTGTGTGGGACTTGTTCTATTAGTCCATCTATACTGACCTCCATCAGGTTGCAAATTCAAAATAATTTTTATCTGCATCTAGCTTTGAAAAAATATTTGGCCTTCTAGTAGTGTGTGGGACTTGTTCTATTAGTCCATCTATACTGACCTCCATCAGGTTGCAAACTGAATATAATTTTTTTCTGCATCTACCTCTTAAAAAATATTTGGGCTTCTAGCAGTGTGTGGGACTTGTTCTATTAGTCCATCTATACTGACCTCCATCAGGTTGCAAATTAAAAATAATTTTTAACTGCATCTAGCTCTGAAAAAATATTTGGCCTTCTAGCTGTGTGTGGGACTTGTTCTATTAATCCATCTATACTGACCTCCATCAGGTTGCAAATTAAAAATAATTTGTATCTGCATCTAGCTCTGAAAAAATATTTAGCCTTCTAGCAGTGTGTGGGACTTGTTCTATTAGTTCATCTATACTGACCTCCATCAGGTTGCAAATTCAAAATAATTTTTATCTGCATTTAGCTCTGAAAAAATATTTGGCGTTCTAGCAGTGTGTGGGACTTGTTCTATTAGTCCATCTATACTGACCTCCATCAGGTTTCAAATTGAACATAATTTTTTTCTGCATCTAGCTCTGAAAAAATATTTGGCCTTCTAGGAGTGTGTGGGACTTGTTCTATTAGTCCATCTATACTGACCTCCATCAGGTTGCAAATTAAAAATAATTTTTATCTGCATCTTGCTCTGAAAAAATATTTGGCCTTCTAGCTGTGTGTGGGACTTGTTCTATTAGTCAATCTATACTGACCTCCATCAGGTTGCAAATTAAAAATAATTTTTATCTGCATCTAGCTCTGAAAAAATATTTGGCCTTCTAGCAGTGTGTGGGACTTGTTCTATTAGTCCATCTATACTGACCTCCATCAGGTTGCAAACTGAATATAATTTTTTTCTGCATCTACCTCTGAAAAAATATTTGGCCTTCTAGCTGTGTGTGGGACTTGTTCTATTAGTTCATCTATACTGACCTCCATCAGGTTGCAAATTCAAATCAATTTTGATCTGCATCTAGCTCTGAAAAAATATTTGGCCTTCTAGCAGTGTGTGAGACTTGTTCTATTAATCCATCTATACTGACCTCCATCAGGTTGCAAATTCAAAATAATTTTTATCTGCATCTAGCTTTGAAAAGATATTTGGCCTTCTAGTAGTGTGTGGGACTTGTTCTATTAGTCCATCTATACTGACCTCCATCAGGTTGCAAACTGAATATAATTTTTTTCTGCATCTACCTCTGAAAAAATATTTGGGCTTCTAGCAGTGTGTGGGACTTGTTCTATTATTACATCTATACTGACCTCCATCAGGTTGCAAATTAAAAATAATTTTTATCTGCATCTAGCTCTGAAAAAATATTTGGCCTTCTAGCAGTGTGTGGGACTTGTTCTATTAGTCCATCTATACTGACCTCCATCAGGTTGCAAACTGAATATAATTTTTTTCTGCATCTACCTCTGAAAAAATATTTGGCCTTCTAGCTGTGTGTGGGACTTGTTCTATTAGTCCATCTATACTGACCTCCATCAGGTTGCAAATTCAAAATAATTTTTATCTGCATTTAGCTCTGACAAAATATTTGGCCTTCTGGCAGTGTGTGGGACTTGTTCTATTAGTCCATCTATACTGCCCTCCATCAGGTTGCAAATTGAACATAATTTTTTTCTGCATCTAGCTCTGAAAAAATATTTGGCCTTCTAGGAGTGTGTGGGACTTGTTCTATTAGTCCATCTACACTGACCTCCATCAGGTTGCAAATTAAAAATAATTTTTATCTGCATCTTGCTCTGAAAAAATATTTGGCCTTCTAGCTGTGTGTGGGACTTGTTCTATTAGTCCATCTATACTGACGTCCATCAGGTTGCAAATTAAAAATAATTTTTATCTGCATCTAGCTCTGAAAAAATATTTGGCCTTCTAGCAGTGTGTGGGACTTGTTCTATTAGTCCATCTAAACTGACCTCCATCAGGTTGCAAACTGAAAATAATTTTTTTCTGCATCTACCTCTGAAAAAATATTTGGCCTTCTAGCTGTGTGTGGGACTTGTTCTATTAGTCCATCTATACTGACCTCCATCAGGTTGCAAATTCAAATCAATTTTGATCTGCATCTAGCTCTGAAAAAATATTTGGCCTTCTAGCAGTGTGTGGGACTGGTTCTATTAGTCCATCTATACTGACCTCCATCAGGTTGCAAATTCAAAATAATTTTTATCTGCATCTAGGTTTGAAAAAATATTTGGCCTTCTAGTAGTGTGTGGGACTTGTTCTATTAGTCCATCTATACTGACCTCCATCAGGTTGCAAACTGAATATATTTTTTTTCTGCATCTGCCTCTGAAAAAATATTTGGGCTTCTAGCAGTGTGTGGGACTTGTTCTATTAGTCCATCTATACTGACCTCCATCAGGTTGCAAATTAAAAATTATTTTTATCTGCATCTAGCTCTGAAAAAATATTTGGCCTTCTAGCAGTGTGTGGGACTTGTTCTATTAGTCCATCTATACTGACCTCCATCAGGTTGCAAATTAAAAATAATTTGTATCTGCATCTAGCTCTGAAAAAATATTTAGCCTTCTAGCAGTGTGTGGGACTTGTTCTATTAGTCCATCTATACTGACCTCCATCAGGTTGCAAATTAAAAATAATTTTTATCTGCATCTAGCTCTGAAAAAATATTTGGCCTTCTAGCAGTGTGTGGGACTTGTTCTATTAGTCCATCTATACTGACCTCCATCAGGTTGCAAACTGAATATAATTTTTTACTGCATCTACCTCTGAAAAAATATTTGGCCTTCTAGCTGTGTGTGGGACTTGTTCTATTAGTCCATCTATACTGACCTCCATCAGGTTGCAAATTCAAAATAATTTTTATCTGCATTTAGCTCTGAAAAAATATTTGGCCTTCTAGCAGTGTGTGGGACTTGTTCTATTAGTCCATCTATACTGACCTCCATCAGGTTGCAAATTGAACATAATTTTTTTCTGCATCTAGCTCTGAAAAAATATTTGGCTTTCTAGCTGTGTGTGGGACTTGTTCTATTAGTCCATCTATACTGACCTCCATCAGGTTGCAAATTAAAAATAATTTTCATCTGCATCTAGCTCTGAAAAAATATTTGGCCTTCTAGCAGTGTGTGGGACTTGTTCTATTAGTCCATCTATACTGACCTCCATCAGGTTGCAAACTGAATATAATTTTTTTCTGCATCTACCTCTGAAAAAATATTTGGGCTTCTAGCAGTGTGTGGGACTTGCTCTATTAGTCCATCTATACTGACCTCCATCAGGTTGCAAATTAAAAATAATTTTTATCTGCATCTAGCTCTGAAAAAATATTTGGCCTTCTAGCAGTGTGTGGGACTTGTTCTATTAGTCCATCTATACTGACCTCCATCAGGTTGCAAATTAAAAATAATTTTTATCTGCATCTAGCTCTGAAAAAATATTTAGCCTTCTAGCAGTGTGTGGGACTTGTTCTATTAGTCCATCTATACTGACCTCCATCAGGTTGCAAACTGAATATAATTTTTTTCTGCATCTACCTCTGAAAAAATATTTGGGCTTCTAGCAGTGTGTGGGACTTGTTCTATTAGTCCATCTATACTGACCTCCATCAGGTTGCAAATTCAAAATAATTTTTATCTGCATCTAGCTTTGAAAAAATATTTGGCCTTCTAGTAGTGTGTGGGACTTGTTCTATTAGTCCATCTATACTGACCTCCATCAGGTTGCAAACTGAATATAATTTTTTTCTGCATCTACCTCTGAAAAAATATTTGGGCTTCTAGCAGTGTGTGGGACTTGTTCTATTAGTCCATCTATACTGACCTCCATCAGGTTGCAAATTAAAAATAATTTTTATCTGCATCTAGCTCTGAAAAAATATTTGGCCTTCTAGCAGTGTGTGGGACTTGTTCTATTAGTCCATCTATACTGACCTCCATCAGGTTGCAAATTGAACATAATTTTTTTCTGCATCTAGCTCTGAAAAAATATTTGGCCTTCTAGCTGTGTGTGGGACATGTTCTATTAGTCCATCTATACTGACCTCCATCAGGTTGCAAATTAAAAATAATTTTTATCTGCATCTAGCTCTGAAAAAATATTTGGCCTTCTAGCAGTGTGTGGGACTTGTTCTATTAGTCCATCTATACTGACCTCCATCAGGTTGCAAACTGAATATAATTTTTTTCTGCATCTACCTATGAAAAAATATTTGGGCTTCTAGCAGTGTGTGGGACTTGCTCTATTAGTCCATCTATACTGACCTCCATCAGGTTGCAAATTAAAAATAATTTTTATCTGCATCTAGCTCTGAAAAAATATTTGGCCTTCTAGCAGTGTGTGGGACTTGTTCTATTAGTCCATCTATACTGACCTCCATCAGGTTGCAAATTGAAAATAATTTGTATCTGCATCTAGCTCTGAAAAAATATTTAGCCTTCTAGCAGTGTGTGGGACTTGTTCTATTAGTCCATCTATACTGACCTCCATCAGGTTGCAAATTAAAAATAATTTTTATCTGCATCTAGCTCTGAAAAAATATTTGGCCTTCTAGCAGTGTGTGGGACTTGTTCTATTAGTCCATCTATACTGACCTCCATCAGGTTGCAAATTAAAAATAATTTGTATCTGCATCTAGCTCTGAAAAAATATTTAGCCTTCTAGCAGTGTGTGGGACTTGTTCTATTAGTCCATCTATACTGACCTCCATCAGGTTGCAAATTAAAAATAATTTTTATCTGCATCTAGCTCTGACAAAATATTTGGCCTTCTAGCTGTGTGTGGGACTTGTTCTATTAGTCCATCTATACTGACCTCCATCAGGTTGCAAATTGAATATAATATTTTTCTGCATCTAGCTCTGAAAAAATATTTGGCCTTCTAGCAGTGTGTGGGACTTGTTCTATTAGTCCATCTATACTGACCTCCATCAGGTTGCAAACTGAATATAATATTTTTCTGCATCTACCTCTGAAAAAATATTTGGGCTTCTAGCAGAGTGTGGGACTTGTTCTATTAGTCCATCTATACTAACCTCCATCAGGTTGCAAATTGAATATAATATTTTTCTGCATCTAGCTCTGAAAAAATATTTGGCCTTCTAGCAGTGTGTGGGACTTGTTCTATTAGTCCATCTATACTGACCTCCATCAGGTTGCAAACTGAAAATAATTTTTTTCTGCATCTACCTCTGAAAAAATATTTGGACGTCTAGCAGTGTGTGGGACTTGTTCTATTAGTCCATCTATGCTGACCTCCATCAGGTTGCAAATTGAATATAATTTTTTTCTGCATCTACCTCTGAAAAAATATTTGGGCTTCTAGCAGTGTGTGGGACTTGTTCTATTAGTCCATCTATACTGACCTCCATCAGGTTGCAAATTCAAAATAATTTTTATCTGCATCTAGCTCTGACAAAATATTTGGCCTTCTAGCTGTGTGTGGGACTTGTTCTATTAGTCCATCTATACTGACCTCCATCAGGTTGCAAATTAAAAATAATTTTTATCTGCATCTAGCTCTGAATAAATATTTGGCCTTCTAGCAGTGTGTGGGACTTGTTCTATTAGTCCATCTATACTGACCTCCATCAGGTTGCAAACTGAATATAATTTTTTTCTGCAACTACCTCTGAAAAAATATTTGGCCTTCTAGCTGTGTGTGGGACTTATTCTATTAGTTTATCTATACTGACCTCAATCAGGTTGCAAATTCAAAATAATTTTTATCTGCATCTAGCTCTGACAAAATATTTGGCCTTCTAGCTGTGTGTGGGACTTGTTCTATTAGTCCATATATACTGACCTCCATCAGGTTGCAAATTGAATACAATATTTTTCTGCATCTAGCTCTGAAAATATATTTGGCCTTCTAGCAGTGTGTGGGACTTGTTCTATTAGTCCATCTATACTGACCTCCATCAGGTTGCAAACTGAATATAATTTTTTTCTGCATCTACCTCTGAAAAAATATTTGGGCTTCTAGCAGTGTGTGGGACTTGTTCTATTAGTCCATCTATACTAACCTCCATCAGGTTGCAAATTGAATATAATATTTTTCTGCATCTAGATCTGAAAAAATATTTGGCCTCCTAGCAATGTGTGGGACTTGTTCTATTAGTCCATCTATACTGACCTCCATCAGGTTGCAAACTGAATATAATTTTTTTCTGCATCTACCTCTGAAAAAATATTTGGGCTTCTAGCAGTGTGTGGGACTTGTTCTATTAGTCCATCTATGCTGACCTCCATCAGGTTGCAAATTGAATATAATTTTTTTCTGCATCTACCTCTGAAAAAATATTTGAGCTTCTAGCAGTGTGTGGGACTTGTTCTATTAGTCCATCTATACTGACCTCCATCAGGTTGCAAATTCAAAATAATTTTTATCTGCATCTAGCTCTGACAAAATATTTGGCCTTCTAGCTGTGTGTGGGACTTGTTCTATTAGTCCATCTATACTGACCTCCATCAGGTTGCAAATGAAAAATAATTTTTATCTGCATCTAGCTCTGAAAAAATATTTGGCCTTCTAGCAGTGTGTGGGACTTGTTCTATTAGTCCATCTATACTGACCTCCATCAGGTTGCAAACTGAATATAATTTTTTTCTGCATCTACCTCTGAAAAAATATTTTTGCTTCTAGCTGTGTGTGGGACTTGTTCTATTAGTCCATCTATACTGACCTCCATCAGGTTGCAAATTAAAAATAATTTTTATCTGCATCTAGCTCTGAAAAACTATTTGGCCTTCTAGCAGTGTGTGGGACTTGTTCTATTAGTCCATCTATACTGACCTCCATCAGGTTGCAAACTGAATATAATTTTTTTCTGCATCTACCTCTGAAAAAATATTTGGGCTTCTTGCAGTGTGTGGGACTTGTTCTATTAGTCCATCTATACTGACCTCCATCAGGTTGCAAATTGAATATAATATTTTTCTGCATCTAGCTCTGAAAAAATATTTGGGCTTCTAGCTGTGTGTGGGACTTGTTCTATTAGTCCATCTATACTGACCTCCATCAGGTTGCAAATTGAATATAATATTTTTCTGCATTTAGCTCTGAAAAAATATTTGGCCTTCTAGCAGTGTGTGGGACTTGTTCTATTAGTCCATCTATACTGACCTCCATCAGGTTGCAAACTGAATATAATTTTTTTTCTGCATCTACCTCTGAAAAAATATTTGGGCTTCTAGCAGTGTGTGGGACTTGTTCTATTAGTCCATCTATACTGACCTCCATCAGGTTGCAAACTGAATATAATTTTTTTCTGCATCTACCTCTGAAAAAATGTTTGGGCTTCTAGCTGTGTGTGGGACTTGTACTATTAATCCATCTATACTGACCTCCATCATGTTGCAAATTGAATATAATTTTTTTCTGCATCTAGCTCTGAAAAAATATTTGGCCTTCTAGCAGTGTGTGGGACTTGTTCTATTAGTCCATCTATACTGACCTCCATCAGGTTGCAAATTAAAAATAATTTTTATCTGCATCTAGCTCTGAAAAAATATTTGGCCTTCTAGCAGTGTGTGGGACTTGTTCTATTAGTCCATCTATACTGACCTCCATCAGGTTGCAAATTCAAAATAATTTTTGTCTGCATCTAGCTCTGAAAAAATATTTGGCCTTCTAGCAGTGTGTGGGACTTGTTCTATTAGTCCATCTATACTGACCTCCATCAGGTTGCAAATTGAATATAATATTTTTCTGCATCTATCTCTGAAAATATATTTGGCCTTCTAGCAGTGTGTGGGACTTGTTCTATTAGTCCATCTGTACTGACCTCCATCAGGTTGCAAACTGAATATAATTTTTTTTCTGCATCTACCTCTGAAAAAATATTTGGGCTTCTAGCAGTGTGTGGGACTTGTTCTATTAGTCCATCTATACTGACCTCCATCAGGTTGCAAACTGAATATAATTTTTTTCTGCATCTAGCTCTGAAAAAATATTTGGGCTTCTAGCTTTGTGTGGGACTTGTTCTATTAGTCCATCTATACTGACCTCCATCAGGTTGCAAATTGAATATAATATTTTTCTGCATCTAGCTCTGAAAAAATATTTGGCCTTCTAGCAGTGTGTGGAACTTGTTCTATTAGTCCATCTATACTGACCTCCATCAGGTTGCAAACTGAATATAATTTTTTTCTGCATCTACCTCTGAAAAAATGTTTGGGCTTCTAGCAGAGTGTGGGACTTGTACTATTAATCCATCTATACTGACCTCCATCATGTTGCAAATTGAATATAATTTTTTTCTGCATCGAGCTCTGAAAAAATATTTGGCCTTCTAGCAGTGTGTGGGACTTGTTCTATTAGTCCATCTATACTGACCTCCATCAGGTTGCAAATTCAAAATAATTTTTGTCTGCATCTAGCTCTGAAAAAATATTTGACCTTCTAGCAGTGTGTGGGACTTGTTCTATTAGTCCATCTATACTGACCTCCATCAGGTTGCAAATTAAAAATAATTTTTATCTGCATCTAGCTCTGAAAAAATATTTGGCCTTCTAGCAGTGTGTGGGACTTGTTCTATTAGTCCATCTGTACTGACCTCTATCAGGTTGCAAATTCAAAATAATTTTTGTCTGCATCTACCTCTGAAAAAATGTTTGGGCTTCTAGCTGTGTGTGGGACTTGTACTATTAATCCATCTATACTGACCTCCATCATGTTGCAAATTGAATATAATTTTTTTCTGCATCTAGCTCTGAAAAAATATTTGGCCTTCTAGCAGTGTGTGGGACTTGTTCTATTAGTCCATCTATACTGACCTCCATCAGGTTGCAAATTAAAAATAATTTTTATCTGCATCTAGCTCTGAAAAAATATTTGGCCTTCTAGCAGTGTGTGGGACTTGTTCTATTAGTCCATCTATACTGACCACCATCAGGTTGCAAATTCAAAATAATTTTTGTCTGCATCTAGCTCTGAAAAAATATTTGGCCTTCTAGCAGTGTGTGGGACTTGTTCTATTAGTCCATCTATACTGACCTCCATCAGGTTGCAAATTGAATATAATATTTTTCTGCATCTATCTCTGAAAATATATTTGGCCTTCTAGCAGTGTATGGGACTTGTTCTATTAGTCCATCTGTACTGACCTCCATCAGGTTGCAAACTGAATATAATTTTTTTTCTGCATCTACCTCTGAAAAAATATTTGGGCTTCTAGCAGTGTGTGGGACTTGTTCTATTAGTCCATCTATACTGACCTCCATCAGGTTGCAAACTGAATATAATTTTTTTCTGCATCTAGCTCTGAAAAAATATTTGGGCTTCTAGCTTTGTGTGGGACTTGTTCTATTAGTCCATCTATACTGACCTCCATCAGGTTGCAAATTGAATATAATATTTTTCTGCATCTAGCTCTGAAAAAATATTTGGTCTTCTAGCAGTGTGTGGAACTTGTTCTATTAGTCCATCTATACTGACCTCCATCAGGTTGCAAACTGAATATAATTTTTTTCTGCATCTACCTCTGAAAAAATGCTTGGGCTTCTAGCTGTGTGTGGGACTTGTACTATTAATCCATCTATACTGACCTCCATCATGTTGCAAATTGAATATAATTTTTTTCTGCATCTAGCTCTGAAAAAATATTTGGCCTTCTAGCAGTGTGTGGGACTTGTTCTATTAGTCCATCTATACTGACCTCCATCAGGTTGCAAATTCAAAATAATTTTTGGCTGCATCTAGCTCTGAAAAAATATTTGACCTTCTAGCAGTGTGTGGGACTTGTTCTATTAGTCCATCTATACTGACCTCCATCAGGTTGCAAATTAAAAATAATTTTTATCTGCATCTAGCTCTGAAAAAATATTTGGCCTTCTAGCAGTGTGTGGGACTTGTTCTATTAGTCCATCTGTACTGACCTCCATCAGGTTGCAAATTCAAAATAATTTTTGTCTGCATCTAGCTCTGAAAAAATATTTGGCCTTCTAGCAGTGTGTGGGACTTGTTCTATTAGTCCATCTATACTGACCTCCATCAGGTTGCAAACTGAATATAATTTTTTTCTGCATCTACCTCTGAAAAAATATTTGGGCTTCTAGCTTTGTGTGGGACTTGTTCTATTAGTCCATCTATACTGACCTCCATCAGGTTGCAAATTGAATATAATATTTTTCTGCATCTAGCTCTGAAAAAATATTTGGCCTTCTAGCAGTGTGTGGAACTTGTTCTATTAGTCCATCTATACTGACCTCCATCAGGTTGCAAACTGAATATAATTTTTTTCTGCATCTACCTCTGAAAAAATGTTTGGGCTTCTAGCTGTGTGTGGGACTTGTACTATTAATCCATCTATACTGACCTCCATCATGTTGCAAATTGAATATAATTTTTTTCTGCATCTAGCTCTGAAAAAATATTTGGCCTTCTAGCAGTGTGTGGGACTTGTTCTATTAGTCCATCTATACTGACCTCCATCAGGTTGCAAATTCAAAATAATTTTTGTCTGCATTTAGCTCTGAAAAAATATTTGACCTTCTAGCAGTGTGTGGGACTTGTTCTATTAGTCCATCTATACTGACCTCCATCAGGTTGCAAATTAAAAATAATTTTTATCTGCATCTAGCTCTGAAAAAATATTTGGCCTTCTAGCAGTGTGTGGGACTTGTTCTATTAGTCCATCTATACTGACCTCCATCAGGTTGCAAATTCAAAATAATTTTTGTCTGCTTCTAGCTCTGATAAAATATTTAACCTTCTAGCAGTGTGTGGGACTTGTTCTATTAGTCCATCTATACTGACCTCCATCAGGTTGCAAACTGAATATAATTTTTTTCTGCATCTACCTCTGAAAAAATATTTGGCCTTCTAACAGTTTGTGGGACTCATTGTATTAGGCCATCTATACCAAGCTCCACCAGCTTTTAAATTAATAATAATTTTTAGCTGCATCTAGCCCTGAAAATAATTTTTCTTCCCAATAGTGGTAGCAATAGAAATATGGGGCGCGCTTCTGGCTTACAAAAATATACGCTTCATAACAAAAAACACCAGCCTAGCGCACTGCATTAATAAGATGGCATCATTGTCTCTCCCAGTGCTAGGCCTACTACACAGACTAGCATTCCTGTGCCTAAAACACAATGTATGGGTCCGCACTAGCCACTATGCTGAGAGGTCTAAAGCTGCTGCTAACGCTTTATAACAATTCAATTGGCAGATTTTCACAGATCTCTTCCACAACGCCCACCCATCGGGCAACAGTTGCCCACCTTCCCTATGGGATCTAGTGGCGAATAGTTGATGCCATTAATCAGAGCGTCAGTTGCCCCGTCGACGTGGCAAGCATACGGTAAGGCATGGGAAGAGTGGACACGACTAGTAGCAGGCAGACGGGTTGACCAATGTGAACAAGCCAGATCACAAGTCACCATAGAATTTCTCCACCAGCTAATGATGAGGGGCATATCAGGGGCGTCAGCGCAGTGGTGTCTGACCGGAGTAGCATTTCACTTCCAACTACTGAATTGGGGAGATGTGACAAAGATTCATCATCAGACAATCCATAAAAGGGTGGAAAAGGGGTCAGCCAAGTCAGGAGTGTAGACGTCCCGTCCCGTGTCACTAAAACTGATTTCTCACATCATATCCCTAACACCATTAACATGACACTCACAATTTGAAGCAACACTACTGTCTACTGCATTTGTGATCGCCTTCTTCGGGGCGCTATGCATAAGCGAATTAGTCCCTCAATCCAAAATTACCACCAGTGGAGGCTTATTACACCAGGACATAGTCATAGCCAATAATGCAATACGTCTACGCATACACAAATCGAAAACGGTTCCAGCGGGCAGGGGCACTTGGGTACTTCTACAACCCACAAACGGTACACTGAGTCGGGTAACAATAGTAAAAACATATCTAACCATCAGATCACAAAGTAATTTCTTCCTATCACACATTGATGGAACGCCATTATCAAGATACCAGTTCCAAGCTATATTTAATAAATGCATAACATCGGCAGGGAACCACCCCAAAGATTACGGGACACACTCATTCCGCATAGGTGCGGCCACGGAAGCAGCAAGAGCAGGACTGTCAGAAACGGAAGTTCAGAGGATAGGGAGATGGTGATCCACGTGTTTGGCAAGATACATAAGACCGGACTTGTTATCCTAACGTGGTTTGTTTCTTTTACAGGTGACGCTAAGCCAACAGTGTGGGTGATAGGCCACTCGTATATATATTGGGCAAAAAAAAGGGCAAAAGTCCGCCCAGGCGGGAGGATATTAGAGTTTCATAACACATATTTCAACTGGAGAGGTATTAGAGGCCTGCTATGGCCACAGGTACTAATGGAGGTAATCAAGGTAGGGAGAGAGGCAAGATGTCCGGTCATCTTAGTTATACAGGCCGAGGGAAACAACCTAGGTCATCACAAGAGTGCATAACTAATGGCAATAATGAAACTAGACACTGAGCGCTTCAGAGAATTTTTCACAAAACTAGCTATAGTATGGTCAGAGATTGCGCCGATAGCGGTATGGCAAGGTGCGCGAGACATCACGGCCATCGAACGGACAAGGCGGGTAATAAATATTCGGATGGCAAAATTTAGAAGAGACAGAGGCGGTGTAGAGGTACGACACCGACAACTGGAAGGAGATAAAGCAGGCCTCCTACAGCCCGACGGTGTTCACTTAATGGATATTGGACTGGACATATTCCTGTCAGGACTCCAGGACAGAGTGGAACAAGCGTTAAGAGTGATGGGTGGGGGTCAGAGTCCTGCATACAAGTACGCAGGATCCTCCGTGGCCTGGAAATAGAAAGGACATGTTGGAGAGTTACACTTGTTGACCAAGTTGCCGGAGTGGAGACCCAGGGCATGCTGCAACAAGCTGAATTATTTTAGAAATAAAATGCCTTTCTAATGGAATGAGTATAAAGAGTTAATAAAGCTGTGACCGATCCTCACCCATCCAGTTGTAAGAGTTACATTATTGTATTGTCAAGGAAAGGGGGGCGGTAGGGGGGCTGAGCGTCTGGGTTTGGTTGGGGGTCCCCACAGTCTGCCTAGGCTAGATGCATTTAAAAATTCTTATTAGATACACAGGCGGTGCAGCTTGCTTCGCAGCTGGGCTACTACGCCCAAAGTATTGCCTAGGCTAGATGCAGTTAAAAATTCTACGCTGACTAGCAGACACTGAAGATTTGGAGCAGACCTCTGAGTAAACAGCTCTTCAGACTCAACCATCTGTGTTACCCCAAGCCATAGTGTATGTAGTTTCTTACAGTTAAAAGGGGGGGGGGGGAGCGACCCAACCCACCTGGAATTGACGATGCCAACGTCACGTAAGACACAGCAAGGGGACTCCAAAAAGAGTCTCCATTTTTTCCCAAAATTGTGGCACAGACACCACTTAACCCTAGAACGCATACCTGGGGCCTCGCAGTCCCGCCCTGTTAATTGTTTTCTATTTTCTGCAAGATTACTTTAGTTAGAATTTTGAAACTCTAGGTATTCTTCATGTATATAGTTGTTTGTCATTTGAGTTTGAGTTATTCCATGTTATTTGCACACGGGCCTAAAAGGCCCCAGGTATATGAAAGTGTAGATTTTTATGGTCATGCGTTCTAGGGTTAAGTGGCATCAATTGCCCCACAGTTGCTTAAAACGGTTGGTGAGGTGATATTACCAAATCCTCAAGCTTTTAGTCTCCCAAGGATAACACAGGGTTAGAAAAGTCCTTGCGAATCCATGATTTGTTTACCTTTATGAACGTGAGTCTGTCTACATTCTCAGTGGACAGACGCGTGCACTTATCTGTCAGCACACCACCAGCAGCGCTGAACACATGTTCAGAGAGAACGCTGGCTGCAGGGCATGACAAGATCTCCAAGGCGTGAGTGGCGAGCTTCGGCCATTTTTCCAGATTGGAATACCAAAATGAGCAAGGGTCCAGTGACACAGTCATGGCTTCGATGTTCACTTGGAGATACTCCTGCACCATCCTCTCTAGGCATTGACTATGTGTCAGACTTCTTGTCTCCTGTGGCCTTGAAAAGGATGGTCTAAAAAAGTGGTGAAACGATTCCACAAAATTGCTGTTACCAGCAGATACTGTGTTACTGTTTGAGTGATGAAGACTCGACAGTCCCACGGTTGGCAAGTTAGAACTGTGAGATTCACTTCGTGCACCACTGGTGTTTTGTGGAAAAGCACATGTAAGATTCTGCAACAGCGTCTGCAGATACTCCTGCATGCGTCAATCCCTTTTTATGGCAGGAATTATTTCGGCAAATTTACTTTTGTACCGGGGATCTAAGAGTGTGGCAACCCAGTAGTCGGGATTACTTCGAATTCTGCAATCTGAGGGTCATGTTGCAGGTAGTGCAGCAAGAAGGCACTCATGTGTCTTGCGCATCCAGGAGGACCAAGTCCTTGTTGTGTTGGTAGCGAGGTAAGAATCATGCTTCCTTCCTCTGCCCTCTCCCCCCAACCTCGCACAACAGAAATGTGATCAAGGTCTCCCTCATCTGATGAGTCTTCCATGCCCATCGCCAGTTCATCCTCCACTTCTTCCTCGGCTCCT
The DNA here is from genome assembly GCF_046119375.1 of Phyllobates terribilis. Lineage (NCBI taxonomy): Eukaryota > Metazoa > Chordata > Amphibia > Anura > Dendrobatidae > Phyllobates > Phyllobates terribilis. The sequence continues at coordinate 62,289,951 of NW_027362764.1, read as the reverse complement.
GCACCTTCCTCAACAGTTTGGCTGCTACCATGCGCCCTGGTTAATCCCTCGCCCCCACCCTCCCATGCCTGCCGCCTTGGTGCTGCCAACCGTCTGGACCTTGGAGATGTTATCCCTTCCGCATACGACTCCTCCTCTACTTCCTCCACCTCCTCTTGTCCCACCACCTGACTCTGAATTCTGTTTAATGTGTGCTCCAGCATGTAAATCACCGGAATAGTCATGCTGATAATGGCATCGTCGTCAGCACTAAACATCTTCGTCGCCATTTCAAAACTGTGCAGAAGGGTGTGTGGCGCCCCTGAGGGTTCAGTCGCCACAGAGTTACTGCATCTCACCCAGAGGTGTGGTATCTCACCCTCTGGTAAGGAAGGCGTATGGCTCGGGACCCTAACACCTGCATCCAACACATACCCGCAGTGGGGGTAGGGCGAGATTGCTCCTAAGGGAGAGCACAGTCCCAGGTTCCTAGCTGGTGGGAGGGTCCTATGTAGTGGGTGCTTAGGGGAGCAGCTTAGGGGAGCACATGACAGGGAGAGTATAAATAGGAAGCCATCTTAGAAAGAGCAAGCCAGTCAGAGGAGGAAAAGTGACAGGAGCAGAGGCTCGGCATGAGCTCTGCTCCGGAGGCGGGCCTAGCCTAGGAGGCCCAGGACTGAAGGAGAGAAGAGAGGAGTGGGAGCAGGAAGGCTCCAGGAACCGAAGGGACCCTAGGGCTACGGGCCGTGCAGAAGACCACCCGTACTCCCGCTGCTACCAGGAGGTAGAGGGGTCAGGCCAGATAAGGGGAAGTGGTCCCTCAACTAGAGGAGAAACAGCAAGGCTCAACTAGAAACCGGAGGCTGCAGCATTTCATGTACTGCAGGCAAAAGTCCACACCAGTCTCACTAAGAAGGTAGCCACATAGGACCCAGGGGACGGAACACAAGTCGCCCGCCAAGGCCCGAGGATACCGGATAGAAGTGTCACTGGGTGTGAGGTGCAGGGAGAAGGGCAGAGAAAGGACACACAGAAGGGGGTCCTGCTAAGTACTCCGGAGCTATCTGGGGGTGGACTGAGCCCCTCACTGAGTACGCACAGCACAACGGGTGAGATTGCTCTGGTACCTGTAATCTGGACTGCAACAACTGTGAGTAAAGATCTTGGGACTGCATCACATGGACTTTGTGTTCATTACTGACTTCCTGCACTACAACCACCATCATCCACCCACACTGCCCTGAAGCTACACTCTTCCTGTGGTGAGTAATAATACCATTGCTGCAAAACCACCAGCTTCAGAGGACTGTTCCGCAGCGGAGGCCCCTTTGGACGCACTCCAGAGGTGTCATAGTCAGATCCATATATATAAATCCATATATACAAATTACCATTGGATTGACCGCTCTGGGTCACGGACCGGGTCACCGCCACAGTGACTACAACCCCCAGCGTCTACCGGCCCGGCTCAGGGTACCCCACGGCCCAGGGGGCGCATCAACTTCATAGGTCCCTGATCTGAGACCACTCCTGCAGCGTGATTTGCCCCACCTCTGGATCTCGTTGGCCCAGGCTATACGTCAGAACGTATTGCACCAGGGCTTGTCGGTGCTGCCACAGTCGCTGCAACATGTGCAGAGTTGAATTCCACCGTGTCGGCACATCGCATTTCAGCCGGTGAACTGGCAGGCCCAACGACTTCTGTAGAGATGTAAGTCGTTGAGCTGCGGGATGCGAACGGCGGAAGTGAGCACACAGCGACCGTGTCCTCTGCAGAAGGCCATCTAGTCCGGGATAGTGGGCTAAAAATTTATGGACAACCAGGTTCAACACGTGAGCCATACAAGGCACGTGTGTGACATTGCCCCGGCGAAGGGCCGCACCCAGGTTTGCAGCATTGTCGCACACGGCCTTCCCTGGTTGCAGGTCCAGTGGAGACAACCATTCATGAAACTGGGTCTCCAGAGCTGACCACAAGTCCTCAGCTGTGTGACTCACATTTCCCAGACATTTCAAAGTAAACACTGATGCCGTTGAGCCCTACTGCCAGCATAGTAAGGAGGTGTGCAGGATTCCTTCTGCGCAGTTAGAAAGCAGGTGGCATTACCAGACAGGCTTTGGGTGCAGGTGGAGGACTGAGAGGAGGTTGAGGAGGCAGAAGCAGTGGAGGAACTTCGAGATAAAGAGGATTGACGCACAACTCGTGGGGACGGTAAGACTTGGACAGCAGCCCCTTGTCCTGCTGTCACCATAGTTACCCAGTGCCCAGTCAGCGACATGTAACGCCCCTGTCCATGCCTACTCGTCCAAGTGTCTGTGGTGAAATGCACCCTGTCACACACAGAGTTTCTCAAAGAAGCGGTGATGTTGTGTGCGACATGCTGGTGGAGCGCAGGCACACCTTTCTTTGAGAAGTAGTGCCGACTGGGCATCTGGTACTGGGGCACTGCGACGGACATAAGGTCTCGAAAATCCACTGTGTCCTCCAGGCGGAAAGGCAGCATTTCTGTAGCCAACAGCTTGCAGATGGTGAAATTCAACCTCTTAGCTTTCTCATGGCTAGGAGGAAATGGTCTTTTACTTTTCCACATCTGAGGGACCGAGGGCTGGCTGTTGTGCTTTGACGGGGTTGAGTAGGGTGTCCCCAGCAAACTGCCGGTCTGTGAGGAAGATGCAGGCGGACATGTTAGGTTGCCTTGATCCAAAGGTGGTGCTCTCGATGTCAGAGAGTGCTCAACACCAGCAGGTGTTTCCACTTCCCAATGAACTGACGACCTGCCAATCACACTGGCTGTTGCAGGTAAAGAGGTGGCAGGTCTGCGTCCAAAAACATGTGTGACTGCTGTCCCCCCAGTCACAGAGGATGAAGAGGCCGCGGATGCACAAGATGGGGCAGACGGTGGTTGGCCCAGCCTGCTAGGCCGCATTGTAGCACAGTGAGCTTCCCACTGCAACTTATGCTTCATATCCATGTGACAGTACATGCATGAAGTACTCAAACTATGGATTTTTTTGCCTCTACTTAGCTTTTGCTGACAAATATTACAGATAACACGAGTTGGGTCATCCTTATCGATCTGAATAAATGCCCAGGCTATGCAAGGCTTAGAGCCCATGCGACCTGAAGAGCCACTACGACTTGTGGTCAGAGGCAGAGTTGTGGTTGAGGATGCAGTTGTTGACGTGCTTCCAGTACTCCATCTCTGTCCAGGAAGGCGCAACCTAACCTCGTCGTCAATAGCATCTGTGACGCCCCGCTGCGCTTGGTATCACAGATCCTAGAAGAGTGTATTGATGGAATCCTCCACAAGAGGCCCCCATAAACATTCACACATCTCCACCTTCCAACTCAGACCATGAGAGGGAGCCCGTTAGGGATATAAATAGGGAAGGTGGAGCTAGGCAGTTCAGTTCCTCTGAAGAGTTCCTGCAGTAGAGAAGCCTAAGAGAGGTCAGTCTGCAGTGGAGCTCAGTCTAGTCTAGAGAACTCAGTTAATAGTTCAGCAGTGGAGTACAAGGCTCCTGCTAGCTAGATTCAGGGAGCCCAGATAGAGCTTAAGGTGTGCCGGCGCCATAAGATCGGTGAAGCGCGGCAAGCTGCCGTTAGTGTGTATAGCCTAGTGAGGGCCCGAGTAGGCCGAAGGCGAGTGGCGAGTTAGTACATAAGGGGCAGAGGAGCTTAACCAGCTCACCTCAAAGCATTTACCGGACACCGGATCCGAGCTTACCGGGATCTCTATGACCCAGTAAGACATAACCGGAATCCCTGGAGAACTACAAGTCCCAGGATCGCTAAGGTGCTGATACGTAACAGAGCCAGGAGACGCTTAGGCCCCGCATACTGGGAGCGTGAACTCCAAGAGAAGGCCCTACCACAAGGTCAGCCAGCGCAGGACAGAGACAAAGTTAGGCCTAGCTCCAGGCAGGTCAGAAACTTACTACGCAGAGGCAAGAAACAGGAGGCCCTACACCCGCTCATTGGGGAGGATCCTGATATGCACCCTTCACCCTACAGTGCTCCGGGATGTGCCTGAATTTCCTCCAGTAAAAGGTACTGAAGTGACTACCGTGTCCGTTCCCGTTCTTGCTCTGACCCAGCTGGGTCTCGCCTGTCCTGCATTCCCCCTGCATACGCTGCCCTGAGACCTAGCTCCACCTGTGGGGAGCTATACCATCGAGCTGCCTTATCACGTGCCTCAGTGGACTGCTGCAGCGCTGGTGCTTCTCATCAGATACCACAGGTGGCGTCACGAACTCTTATAAAATTAACAATTATCCACCCTTTTAAAGAGTGACCCCAGGGTACGGGCCAGGGAGCCGACCACCGCGACATCCCCAAGGCCAGGCAAAGGCCCGGGTGACCTCATCGACTGGCTGACTGTGGGTTGACAGTAAGTGGGATCTCCAACCTTGTCATCATCACCCTGTGTGTTTTCACACCCGTCGTCCTCAAAGCCAACCTCTTCCTGCCCTGACCGAAAAGTCAAGTTGTCGCTTCAATCAGGTATTTGAGTCTCATCATCGTCTTCATCATTGTCTCCACCAACAGGAGTTACAGTTTGGGAACGAGGGTCTACATTATGCTCAGAACCTTCTTCATCTGGTCCTGGATCCGACTTATAAAGATTCTGGGCATCAGTGGAGATCATTTCCTCATCTGGATTAACAGAAGCTCTGGAGCAGACCTCCATTTCCCAGGCTATAGTATGAGTAAACAGCTCTGCAGACTCAACCATCTGTGTTACCCCATACTCAGACGGGCAGCTGGAGACTTGGGAGCTGTGAGGAAGCAAGTGCGATTGGGGTGACACCTCTGAGGACTGGAGTATTTTTGATGTTGAAATTGAGGTGGAGGAGAGCCCACTTGAAGGAGCACTTGATATCCGCTGAAGCAGCTGCTGTTTTTGTGCCTCATCTGGAATTTGTAGCGATGGGCGTGTCCGTAACAAAGGGATCGTATCACATTGTCCACGAAAAGAAGTCGACATGTTAGTTTGGCTGGAAGATGGGACCCCGGGATACTCAGTGAAGAGCATCAGGAGGCACCCCAAGGCATAGGGGCTGGGACTGGCGGTAGGACGCCTTGCGGTGGACCGCCGAGCTCGATCCTTATAAAAGCTTTTTAACTGCAGCAGCTTTAGTGGACGCTACTGGAGCTGGAATTACGCGGCTGCTGGCATGAGACTTGCCCTCCAATAGATCCTTGTAAAAGGATTTAAAGTGTATTCATTCAAATTAGAGAGACAATTTAAATTAAAAAGCTTAGACCTGCCTCCACCACAGGGGGCTCGCTCGACCCACCAGCGGACAGGCACCAGTATTGGGAGAGGGGGGCTGGCCGTCAGGGTCCACCGCGGCTCTGGCACAAACCCGGCGACACGAAGGTGGCACGGGCAGGAACGGACTGGCCGTGTCGGCTTCTCACTTTTTGGATTTTAGAAGGGCATGACACGCCTATATCTGTGTCTCCCCCTCCTTTTACTCCTCCACCTCTTTTCTTTTCGCATGACTATATGTACTTGTCACTTTTCCATGTGTTAGTTATGTCTTCTGAGCAGTTTGTCAGCTTTTGGACACCTTTGAAGGTGTTTTCTATGTGTTTCTATGTGTTTTTGTTTGCCTGCCATTGGTTTTAACGGTGTTCGAAGGTGTTCGACAAACAGTTCGACGAACAGTTCGGCGAACACAAGGGTGTTCGACGAACCGAATCGAACTCGAACACTACGGGGGTGGCTCAACACTAGTCTCAACTCCCTGATGGTAGAAGGTCGCTTGTCTTTTAAGGCCAGTACCAGAGCGATTTCTGCTGGGTCCATGGTATATCCTTCTCCGGACAATTTTCCCTTGAAATCAGACTTGCCTTTTGAACAGTTCACACTTCTTTGGGGTCAACTTAACTCCATGTTGTTGATACCGTTGTAATACGGTCCTCACGTGTTCAACATGCTCACGGAAGGTTTTGCTGTGTACCACATTGTTATCCAAGTACGGCAGGCAGATATCGTCCCTCAATCTTTCTAAACATGTCTCCATGCTCCTCTGGGATTCTGCTGGAGCTGAACTGAGCCCAAACGGTATGCGGATCCACTCATAGAATCCCCATGGTGTGATAAAAGGCTGTCAAGGGTCTACTGGACTCTTCAACAAACCCTTGGTGGTATGCCTTACCCTGATCGAGGACAGAGAACCATGTGCTTCCTGATAGGTTATTCAGCATATCTTGAATCTTTGGTATTGGGTGCCGATCAGGTACTGACTTTCGGCTTAGTTCCCGGTAATCACTGCAGAGCCTCAACGTACCGTCCTTCTTCCTAACACAAACAATAGGACTCAAACTTTGTTGATTTGGCCTTGTAAATACTCTTTCACTTCACGGTGTAATGGTTTCGGCACAGACTTGTAACTTCTGGTTACTGGGGTCGTGTCTTTCAAATTGATTTTCAACTGCAACGGTGGGATACAGCTTATATGGCTGTGTGCCCACGATGCGTTTTTTAAGCGTTCCCGCAGCAGAATTGACGCATGAAAAAAGCTTGGTAGAAGGTCTGCAATGTTACCCAATGACAATCCGCATGTGCTGTGCACATGCTGCGGAAATTTCCGCTGCGGATTATCATTGCAGAAAAATAGGCAGCACTACCAACTATTTTGCGGAATCGCAGTGATTTCGCCATAGCAAATATGTAAAACTACTTGCGGATTTGAAGCTCATTTGCTGCCATTTTGGAGCACAAAACCGCAGCAAATGGGAAGTGACCTCATGTGGGTGCGTTCCAGCCATCCCATGACCATCCCATAAATTCAGGAAGACGAGAATCCCATACTATTCTCGTCTTCCTGGATCATGGCTGAGCATCTGGGATGGTACAAGAGGATGGACCTGAATGTCCCTGTCATGATTAGTATGATAAGTGTCTGCGTGTGTCTGCGTGTGGTCTTCGTGGGGTCTGCGTTGGGTCTGCGTGGGATCTGTGTGGGGTCTGCGTGGGGTCTGCATGGGGTCTGCATGCAGGCAGACATAGGCCGATGTGACACTACTACTCCCATCGGCCTATGTCTGTCCCCAGTCCACTAGTGCCAGCAGGATCAGCTCGATGGGAGCAGTAGTTCCCATCAGCCTGATCCTGCTGTTAAAATTGCATAAGCGAGTTCACCGGAGTCCTATGTGCAAATGTAACATCACCTAGAATAAAGTTTTGAGTTGAAAACTGTTTGATTTCAGTTTGTAATAACCTGCTAATGCTTATAATTTCAAAAATGACCATTTTTTTGTTCTTTATTAAAATGAAAAGGTTGAAAACTCTGCTGTGCATAATAATTTGGAACATGCATTTTGAGTGCAGTTTGAATTTTTATTATTTTTTAAATATACTGTTATCATAGGCAGTTTGTACAAAAACCTTTCAATTGTACTCTAATAGTTATTTGACTGGAAAATTACAATGACTGCAATTCATATAGGTAATTTGGGAAAATCTGAGAAAATATTATTTGCATAATAATTTGGAACACAGTGTAGATGTGTAATTTTATTTTGGTTTGAAATGCAGAACATAATTATTATTTTTTTTTAATTTCATTAGAAGATGTTAAAAAAAGGTGGCTCTCGGTCACCGACCGCCTCATGAAATCAGAGGCCGGGCGAAGCGGCTCATCACCCCTGAAAAGAAAAGTCCCGTATGCAGAACTTGTACAAGACAGCAGTCAATGCTCTTGTCATGGCAATTGATACGCCATCGCCTATGCCCTCGGCACCAGCACTAATAACTGGGATATTTAATTTGTTTAATCCCAGTGGGCCTCCACCACCACCAGCAGCTGCAACCCAGCGCTATGGGCAGGTTGCAGCATATCGGCCAGAACCTTCAGAGGCACATGGAAGTTACGGTCGCCCACCTGTCCCTGGAGCATCTTCTCATCATCCTGGCCCATCTCCGAACACCAGTTTCTCCCAGGATATGTTTCCAGAATATGGGTATGAGCCGGACTTCCATCAGTTTCAGTAGAATTAATTACTCCCTGTCTACATTTTTGGGCCATAAAAAATACAGATGTAATGCAGGTGCCGGAATGCAACGCACAGAGACACAAGGCGAGAACAGTCAAAGATGAATATAAACAGTTTATATATATATATATATATATATATATATATATATATATATATATATATATACAATCGTCTTATCCCGTCTGTCTGTCTGTCTGTCTGTGTGTCTGTCTGTCCAGGAAATCCCGCGTCGTTCATTGGTCCGACAGCAGCCAATCAGCGCCGCGGGATTTCTGAAAAAAGATGGCGGCCGTTAGCGGCTCATCTGCGGCACGGAGCTGAGCGGCGATGCAGCCGGGAGATGAGCGCCGCAACCAATCACCGATTTGGGCGCCAAATTTAAATATCGGCCGCGACGAATCACCGATCTTGGCTCCACATTTAAACACCGCTGTACTGATTGGTCGCGGACGCTATTTAAATGTGGCACCAAAATCGGTGATTGGTCGAGCCCAGTGTCGGCGACCAATCAGCACAGCGGTGTTTAAATGTGGAGCCAAGATCGGTGATTGGTCGCGGCCGATATTTAAATTTGGCGCCCAAATCGGTGATTGGTTGCGGGCAGCGCCAGCGACCAATCAGCGATTTTTAACACAAATGTCCGGACCTTTGTAACACCATGCGGATACTGTGGGGAGATCAGCGGCTAGGGTGTGAAGGGAGCAGCGGGGAGCGGCGCTGCGGGTCGGGATATTTCTGCTGCGAGCAGTCGCTCATGTCCCGGGTAGAGATGAGCGTTGTTCTACTCGAACTGTTCGCCAATCTCAAATTCGAGCTGTTTTGGGCGGTGTTCGAGCCGTTCGGCGAACACGAACGATTTGAGAAAAATTCGGCTGTTCGAGGTTATGTTCGATAACTGTTCATGCACCAAAATCATAACTGGATTTTTTCTCAGTAATGATGAAAATTAATGTTAATACGCAGTTTGAGTGTACAGCGGGGTGGGGGGAGGGGCAGGGGATGGATCTCTGCAGGAATAATGAAGATCTCCATTTTTTTTTCTCTTTCCCGCATTTACAGTGGGGAGGTGCAATCTGTCAGCCTATCAGCAGCGCACACACGGAGCGAAGTGCTTTTTTCACACAAGCAAGGGCATGTGTCATTGGCAGTGTATGTCACATGTCCTTGCCCTATAAGACCAAGCCATTTTCCCCGTCGCCACCATTTTCTCACTGCTGCAGCTGCGTGTTAGACGGCACCGCTGTTGCTGTGTGCGCTATACCTTGTTAATTTCAAGCCAATTTTCGCACAAATCTACAGATAGCTTGGGAGTAGGGAATAGTTGTGATTGCAGTCCTTTTAAGGACTAGGTTACAGCATTTCCTACGACTTTTATCAGGCAGGTCTGTGCTCTTAAATAGATAGATTGTGGGAGTAAAGACTAATTGTAATTGGAGTCCTTTTCAGGACTAGGTTACATCAGTTCCTATCAGTTTTTGCCAGGCAGGTCTGTGCCAGTGCTGTGCAAGTTTTTTTCACAGCATTTGGCTGAATCTAGCAAAGCTAATCCTTCTTGGCCTATTGCAGAGTGTGTTAGTCAGTGGAGTAGCCTATCTGTGTTGCAAGATATACCACCTGTGTATAGAATACCAATTTTTTTACTGCACCTAGTGAAGTAAAATCTTTTGGGCATAGCATCATTCTATTAGTCCATCTATACTGACCTCCATCAGGTTGCAAATTGAATATAATTTTTTTCTGCATCTAGCTCTGAAAAAATATTTGGGCTTCTAGCAGTGTGTGGGACTTGTTCTATTAGTCCATCTATACTGATCTCCATCAGGTTGCAAACTGAATATAATTTTTTTCTGCATCTAGCTCTGAAAAAATATTTGGCCTTCTAGCAGTGTGTGGGACTTTCTCTATTAGTCCATCTATACTGACCTCCTTCAGGTTGCAAACTGAATATATTTTTTTTCTGCATCTACCTCTGAAAAAATATTGGGCTTCTAGCTGTGTGTGGAACTTGTTCTATTAATCCATCTATACAGACCTCCATCAGGTTGCAAACTGAATATAATTTTTTTCTGCATCTACCTCTGAAAAAATATTTGGGCTTCTAGCTGTGTGTGGGACTTGTTCTATTAGTCCATCTATACTGACCTCCATCAGGTTGCAAACTGAAAATAATTTTTTGTCTGCATCTAGCTCTGAAAAAATATTTGGCCTTCTAGCAGTGTGTGGGACTTTCTCTATTAGTCCATCTATACTGACCTCCATCAGGTTGCAAATTAAAAATAATTTTTATCTGCATCCAGCTCTGAAAAAATATTTGGCCTTCTAGCAGTGTGTGGGACTTTCTCTATTAGTCCATCTATACTGACCTCCATCAGGTTGCAAACTGAATATATATTTTTTCTGCATCTACCTCTGAAAAAATATTGGGCTTCTAGCTGTGTGTGGGACTTGTTCTATTAATCCATCTATACAGACCTCCATCAGGTTGCAAACTGAATATAATTTTTTTCTGCATCTACCTCTGAAAAAATATTTGGGCTTCTAGCTGTGTGTGGGATTTGTTCTATTAGTCCATCTATACTGACCTCCATCAGGTTGCAAACTGAAAATAATTTTTTGTCTGCATCTAGCTCTGAAAAACTATTTGGCCTTCTAGCAGTGTGTGGGACTTTCTCTATTAGTCCATCTATACTGACCTCCATCAGGTTGCAAATTAAAAATAATTTTTATCTGCATCTACTTCTGAAAAAATATTTGGGCTTCTAGCTGTGTGTGGGACTTGTTCTATTAGTCCATCTATACTGACCTCCATCAGGTTGCAAACTGAATATAATTTTTTTCTGCATCTAGCTCTGAAAAAATATTTGGCCTTCTAGCAGTGTGTGGGACTTTCTCTATTAGTCCATCTATACTGACCTCCATCAGGTTGCAAATTAAAAATAATTTTTATCTGCATCCAGCTCTGAAAAAATATTTGGCCTTCTAGCAGTGTGTGGGACTTTCTCTATTAGTCCATCTATACTGACCTCCATCAGGTTGCAAATTAAAAATAATTTTTTGTCTGCATCTAGCTCTGAAAAATATTTGGCCTTCTAGCTGTGTGTGGGACTTTCTCTATTAGTCCATCTATACTGACCTCCATCAGGTTGCAAATTGAATATATATTTTTTCTGCATCTAACCCAGCCAATAGTTTTGGCCTAATACCACAGTTTGGCCACTCAGCTCTGCTCGGTTCCCATCCATTGTTTTTTTGTGCAAACAACTCCAGAGTTGTGAATTAGTTAACCACCAAAATGAGTGGAAAAAGGCCTGCTGCTGGTGGAAAGGGGAATAAGCGTGTTGGGAAGGGGAAAAAAGGTTGTGTCCGTGGGGTAAGTGTTAAAGCAACAGTAACATCTGCAGAAGAAAAACCATCTTCCAGCCAAACTAAAATGTCTACTTCTTTTAGCGGACAATGTGATAAGATCCCTTTCTTACGGCCACGCCAATCGCTACAAATTCCAGATGAGGCACAAAAACAGCAGGTGCTTCAACGGATATCAAGTGCTCCTTTAAGTGGGCTCTCCTCCACATCAACTTCAACATCACAAAATACTCCAGTCCTCAAAGGTGTCACCCCAATCGCACTTGCTTCCTCACAGCTCCCAAATCTCCAGCTGCCCGTCTGAGTATGAGGTAGAACAGATGGTTGAGTCTGCAGAGCTGTTTACTCATACTATAGCCTGGGAATCAGAGGTCGACTCCAGCGCTTCTGTGAATCCAGACGAGGAAATGATCTGCACTGATGCCCAGAATCTTTATGAATCGGATCCAGGACCAGACGCAGAAGGTTCTGACCATAATGTAGACCCTCATTCCCAAACTGTAACTCCTGTTGGTGGAGACAATGAGGAAGACGATGATGAGACTAAAATACCTGATTGGAGCGACAACTTTAGTTTTTTGTCAGGGCAGGAACAGGTTGGCTCTGCGGACAACGGGTGTGATAACGCACAGGGTGATGATGATGAGGTTGGAGATCCCACTTACTGTCAACCCACAGTCAGCCAAGAGATGAGGTCAACAGAGGAGGTGGAGGAGGATGCTAGTGACGACGAGGTCAGGTTGCGCCTTCCTGGACAGAGACGTAGTACTGGAAGCACGTCAACAACTGCATCCTCAAACACAACTCTGCCTCTGACCACAAGTCATGGTGGCTCTTCAGGTCGCATGGGTGCTAAGCCTTGCATAGCCTGGGCATTTTTTCAGATCGATAAAGATGACCCAACTCGTGTTATCTGTAACATTTGTCAACAAAAGCTAAGTAGAGGCCAAAAAATACATAGTTTGAGTAATTCATGCATGAACCGGCACATGGACATGAAGCATAAGTTGCAGTGGGAAGCTCACTGTGCTACAATGCGGCCTAGCCGGCCGGGCCAACCACCGTCTGCCCCATCTTGTGCATCTGCGGCCTCTTCATCCTCTGTGACTGGGGGGACAGCAGTCACACCTGTTTTGGGACGCAGACCTGCCACCTCTTTACCCCCAACAGCCAGCGTGATTGGCAGGTCATCATTTTCTTTGGAGGTGGTAACACCAGCTGGTGTTGAGCGCGGTCCGACATCGATAGCACCACCTTTGGATCAAGGCAACCTAACATGTCCGCCTGCATCTTCCTCACAGACCGGCAGTTTGCTGGGGACACCCTTATCAACCCCGTCTAAGCATAACAGCCAGCCCTCGGTCCCTCAGATGTGGAAAAGTAAAAGACCATTTCCTCCTAGCCATGAGAAAGCTAAGAGGTTGAATTTCACCATCTGCAAGCTCTTGGCTACAGAAATGCTGCCTTTCCGCCTGGTGGACACAGAGGATTTTCGAGACCTTATGTCCGTCGCAGTGCCCCAGTACCAGATGCCCAGTCGGCACTACTTCTCAAAGAAAGGTGTGCCTGCGCTCCACCAGCATGTCGCACACAACATCACCGCTTCTTTGAGAAACTCTGTGTGTGACAGGGTGCATTTCACCACAGACACTTGGACGAGTAGGCATGGACAGGGGCGTTACATGTCGCTGACTGGGCACTGGGTAACTATGGTGACAGCAGGACAAGGGGCTGCTGTCCAAGTCTTGCCGTCCCCACGAGTTGTGAGTCAATCCTCTTTATCTCAAAGTTCCTCCACTGCTTCTGCCTCCTCAACCTCCTCTCGGTCCTCCACCTGCACCCAAAGCCTGTCTGGTCATGCCACAAGCTTTCTAACTGCGCAGAAGGGATCCTGCACACCTCCTTACTATGCTGGCAGTAGGGCTCAACGTCATCAGGCGGTTTTTACTTTGAAATGTCTGGGAAATGTGAGTCACATAGCTGAGGAGTTGTGGTCAGCTCTGGAGAACCAATTTCATGAATGGTTGTCTCCACTGGACCTGAAACCAGGGAAGGCCGTGTGCGACAATGCTGCAAACCTGGGTGCGGCCCTTCGCCGGGGCAATGTCACACACGTGCCTTGTATGACTCACGTGTTGAACCTGGTTGTCCAGCAATTTTTAGCCCACTATCCCAGACTAGATGGCCTTCTGCAGAGGGCAACGTCGCTGTGTGCTCACTTCCGCCGTTCGCATCCCGCAGCTCAGCGACTTACATCTCTACAGAAGTCGTTGGGCCTGCCACTTCACCGGCTAAAATGCGATGTGCCTACCCGGTGGAATTCAACTCTGCACATGTTGCAGCGACTGTGGCAGCACCGACAAGCCCTGGTGCAATACGTTCTGACGTATAGCCTGGGCCAACGAGATCCAGAGGTGGGGCAAATCACGCTGGAGGAGTGGTCTCAGATCAGGGACCTATGCACCCTTCTGCACAGTTTTGAAATGGCGACGAAGATGTTTAGTGCTGACGATGCCATTATCAGCATGACTATTCCGGTGATTTACATGCTGGAGCACATGTTAAACAGAATTCGGAGTCAGGTGGTGGCACAAGAGGAGGTGGAGGAAGTAGAGGAGGAGGAGTTGTATACGGAAGGGCTAACATCTGCAAGGTCCAGACGGTCGGCAGCACCAAGGCGGCAGGCATGTGAGGGTGGGGGAGATGGTTTTACCAGGGCGCATGGTAGCAGCCAAACTAGTGAGGAAGGTGCAGGAGCCCAGGAAGAAGTGGAGGACGAACTGATGGAAGACTCATCAGATGAGGGAGACCTTAATCACATTTCTGTTGTGCGAGGTTGGGGGGAGAGGACAGAGGAAGGAAGCATGATTGTTACCTCGCCACCAACACAACAGGGACTTGGTGCTCCTGGATGCGCAACACACATGAGTGCCTTCTTGCTGCACTACCTGCAACATGACCCTCGAATTGTGAGAATTAGAAATAATCCTGACTACTGGGTTGCCACACTGTTAGATCCCCGGTACAAAAGTAAATTTGCAGAAATTATTCCTGCCATAGAAAGGGATGCACGCATGCAGGAGTATCAGCAGAGACTGTTGCAGAATCTTACATGTGCTTTTCCACAAAACACCAGTGGTGCACGTAGTGAATCTCAGAGTTCCAACTTGCCAACCGTGGGATCATCAAGTGTTCAGCACTCAAACCGTAACAGAACCACAGTATCTGCTGGTAACATCAATTTTGCGGAATCATTTCACCACTTTTTTAGCCCATCCTTTGCAAGGCCACAGGAGACAAGAAGTCTGACACATAGTCAACGCCTAGAGACATGGTACAGGAGTATCTCCAAGTAAACATTAAAGCCATGACTGTGTCACTGGACCCTTGCTCTTTTTGGGCTTCCAATCTGGATAAATGGCCGGAGCTAGCCACTTACGCCTTGGAGATCTTGTCATGCCCCGCAGCCAGCGTTCTGTCTGAACGTGTGTTCAGCGCTGCTGGTGGTGTGCTGACAGATAAGCGCACGCGGCTCTCCACTGATAATGTAGACAGACTCACGTTCATAAAGATGAACAAATCATGGATCCGAAACGACTTTTCTACCCCTGTGTCATCCTGGGGAGAGTAAAAGCTTGATGATTGGTTAAAATCACCCTACCAACCATTTTAAGCTTTCAAATTACTAATCATGTTTATCTGTATCTTGACTGGAAAATAATTTGGGCTTTGTAGCAGTGTGCAGCACTGATCCTATTAGGCCATCTATACTAAGCTCCACCAGATTTAAAATTAGTAATAATTTTTAGCTGCATCTAGCCCGGAAAATTATTTTGGGGCTCCGAGATGCGCAAGACACATAAGTGCCTTCTTGCTGCACTACCTGCAACATGACCCTCATATTGTCAGAATTCGAAGTAATCATGACTACTGGGTTGCCACACTCTTAGATCCCCCAAACTTTTCGATCAACCTTTTCATTTTAATAAAGACCAAAAAAATGGTCATTTTTGAAATTATAAGCATTAGCAGGTTATTAGAAACTGAAATCAAACAGTTTTCAACTCAAAACTTTATTCTAGGTGATGTTACATTTTCACATAGGACCCCTTGTTCGAAAGGAGCTTCTGAACTCTCTCGTCCATTGAATTTGTCAGGTTTTGGATGGTTTCTGCTTCAATTGTTTTGCATGAGGACAGAATACCCTCCCAGAGCTGTTGCTTAGACGTGAACTGCCTCCCGCCATCATAGACACTCCTTTTGATGATGCTATAGAGGTTCTGAATGGGGTAGAGGTCAGGGGAGCATGGGGGTCACACCATAAGTTTGTCCCCTTTTATGCCCATATCAGCCAGAGATGCAGATGTTTTATGTGCAGCATGAGATGGTGCATTATCATGCAAAAAAATGATCTTGCTGTGAAATACACGGTTCTTCTTCTTGAACCATGGCAGGAAGTGCTGTTTGAGAAAATCCACATACATTATGGAGTTCATCTTTAGCGCCTTCAGGGATCTTAAAGGGGCTGACAATCTCTCTCCCCATGATTCCAGCCCAAAACATTACTCCACCTCCTCCTTGTTGGCGCTGTAGCCGTGTTTGCGTGGGGTGTCCATCAACCAGCCATCCTCCACTCCATCCATCTGGACCATCGAGCGCTGCACGGCACTCATCCGTGAACAAAACAGTTTTGAAATCAGTCTTCATGTAATGTTTGGCCCACTGGAGCCGTTTCTGCTTGTGTGAAGTGGATAGAGGAGGTCGACAGGATGGCGTATGCACAGCTGCAAACCTCTGAAGGACCCTGCATCTTGTTGTTCGGGGGACGTTGGAGGCACCAGCAGCTTCAAAAACTTGTCTGCTGCTATGACAAGGCTTTTTTGCCGCTGCTCTTTTAACCTGACGTAATTGCCTGTAGGAAAGAGTCCTCAATTTGCCCTTATCAGCACGCACACGTGTGTACTGTGAATCAGCTACATACTTCTTGATTGCCAAGACACTTCATCCTGATCATCGCACAATGTTGATTGTAGTCATGCCTTGACCTAAACACTCCACAATTTGTTGCTTCTCAGCAGCCGACACATCCTTTTTCTTTCCCATTTTGGCAGAAAATGTAGGCTGTTTAATAATGTGAGACAGCCTTCTTAAGTAGTCTTGCCTTTCATTGGACACACCTGCCAAACTAATTAGCACAGGTGTCTGCAATTGCTTACAGTGAAATAAAGAGCCCTGACACACATCACCATCAATGAGTTTAACTGACAAACAAACAAATTCTTCCCTTATCACTCCTAAACACTTTTTGCATAATAATTTGGAACACAGTGTACATGTGCTTTTCCACAAAACACCAGTGGTTCACGTAGTGAATCTTACAGTTCTAACTTGCCAACCGTGGTCTGTATGGAGTTGTTCAATAAAGGGCCCAAAATTAAGATAACATAGATGGGAGAGGTCTCTATGAATAGGAATTCCTAAGTATTTGATACCCTGTGAGGGCCAGGCAAGGAGAAAGTTGGACTGGATGGAATCCTATATGGATTTGGGGAGGGAGACATCAAGGGCCTCAGACTTCGCTGCATTGATTTTAAAATTTGACCATGTAACAAAGTGATCTATTTCAGCCATAACAGCATGGATGGATATATGTGATTGAGTGATATATACTAGGACATCATCAGCAAATAGAGAGCACTTGTACTTGGTGCCTCCCACCTCAATCCACCTAATATTGGGGTTATGGCGAATTGATGAGAGCAGGTGCTCCGTCACTAGGATGTATAAGAGAGGGGACAGAGGACATCCCTGCCTTGTCCCATTGGTGATTGTGAAAGGTGATGAAAATGTTCTGATGCACCCCCTGGGCCTTGGGACACCCGGAGTCGGACCCTTTTTGGTGGATGCTGGTGGTTGTAGTCTTCGTGGCGGCGACCCGGTGAACCGCCGCTGCAGGGTAGACCGCTGAGGCTGGTGTTGTGGGTGCAGCAGAGCGTAGCATAACTCCCCACGGGAGGAGTATAGCCTCAGGGCAGTGTATGCGGAGGATAGGGGTGATGGTGCAGGGCAGCAGCAGTAACGACACGGAGTGAGTGATGCAGTCCAGGGCCTTTACTCACAGTTCTTATTATCCAGACCACGTCTGCAGGTAACGGCTGCCCACGTCGTACTGTGCTCACCACGTGAGGGGCTCAGACAACTCCCAGATAACTTTGGAGCGCTTCACAGGACCCCCTTTGTGTGTCCTTTGTCTGGCCTTTCTTACCAACCCTTCTGTCCGGCTGCCTCGGGCCTCCTCTTGGTAAACTTGGCGCCAGTTTCCCTGACCCTATGTGGTGCCTTCCTAGCGGGTGTAGCGAGGGGCTGCGCCACATAAAATGTCACAGCCTCCGGTTTCTAGCTGAGGGTCGTTTCCTGCCTCCACTAGTTTCGGGGACCGGTCTCCCCCTTTGGCCTGACCCCTCCACGCAGGTGGATTCGGGCGTGCGGTGGCGACTCGCCCGTCCGCACCCCTGGGATCCCTTCATTCCTCGTTCCTGGAGCCTTCTCCGCTCCTCTTCCTTCCTTCTCCCTCTTCCAGGCCTGGGCCTCTGTTACTAGGCCCGCCTCCGGAGCAGAGCTCATGCAGAGCCCCTGCTCCCTGCCACTTCTGCTCAGACTTCTCTGCACTGAACTAAGATGGTGCCCACCTTTTATACTCCCTTCTCAATGCACCCAGGAACTGCTTCCTCCCTGCTCCTGCACTACAGGGTTCCCCTTCCTCAGTGTTCCCTCCCCCCACTCCAGCCAGGGACAGGGACTGTCGTGCCCATCTCAGAGGCATATTGGTCGCCCTGCCCCACGGCAATGTGGTGTAATGCATGCAGGTGTCGGGTCCTGATCCACACTCCATCCTTACCTGAGAGTGAGATATCACACCTCTGGGTGAGGTGCAATACCTCTGTAGCAACCGAGCCCTCAGGGTGCTACAGTTCCATTTATCTTCAGCCTAGGTGACGTATTGTGATACAGGGCCGTGATTTTGGCTATAAAAGGGTCCCCTAGACCCCTACCCCAAGCTTTTTAAGAGAATCATATATGGCGTGCCAGGAGACTCTATGGAATGCTTTCTCAGCATCCAACGAGAGTATCTAATTACAAATTTTTAACTGCATCTAGCCCAGGAAATACTTTGTGCCTAGTAGCAGTGTCTGCTAGTCAGCGGATTATCCCGGCTGTTAAGCAAGCTACACCACCTGTAGTTTGGACACTTAATTTTTTCAAAGGAAATGCTTCGGGACCACGGGATACTCAGTGAAGAGCATCAGGAGGCACCCCAAGGCATAGGGGCTGGGACTGGCAGTAGGATGCCTTGCGGTGGACAGCCGAGCTCGATCCTTATAAAAGCTTTTTAACTGCAGCAGCTTTAGTGGACGCTACTGGAGCTGGAATTACGCGGCTGCTGGCATGAGACTTGCCCTCCAATAGATCCTTGTAAATGGATTTAAAGTGTATTCATTCAAATTAGAGAGACAATTTAAATTAAAAAGCTTAGAGCTGCCTCCACCACAGGGGGGCTCGCTCGACCCACCAGCGGACAGGCACCAGTATTGGGAGAGGGGGGCTGGCCGTCAGGGTTCACCGCGGCTCTGGCACAAACCCGGCGACACGGAGGTGGCACGGGCAGGAGCGGACTGAACGTGTCGGCTTCTCACTTTTTGGATTTTAGAAGGGCATGACATGCCTATATCTGTGTCTCCCCCTCCTTTTACTCCTCCACCTCTTTTCTTTTCTCATGACTATATGTACTTGTCACTTTTCCATGTGTTAGTTGTGTCTTCTGAGCAGTTTGTCAGCTTTTGGACACCTTTGAAGGTGTTTTCTATGTGTTTCTATGTGTTTTTGTTTGCCTGCCATTGGTTTTAACGGTGTTCGAAGGTGTTCGACGAACAGTTCGACGAACAGTTCGGCGAACACACGGGTGTTCGACGAACCGAACCGAACTCGAACACTACGGGGGTGGCTCAACACTAGTCCCGGGTTCTCGCAGCGGAAGTAGCCGCACAGGCAGCGGCGCTCCCCGGTCCTCACTAATACGATTCCGCTCCCCGCTCCTCACCAATACGATTCGCTGATTGGTCGCGCTCTCCGCACGCGACCAATCAGTGATCTTGGCGCTAAAGTTAAACACCGCTCTGCTGATTGGTCGCGGTCGCTGCCCTCGACCAATCACCGATTTGGGCGCCACATTTAAATAGCGGCCGCGACCAATCACCGATCTTGCCGCCACATTTAAACACTGCTGTGCTAATTAGTCGCGGACGCCAGCCGCGACCAATCAGCGAGCTTGGCGCCAAATTTAAACAACGCTCTGCTGATTGGTCGCGGACGCCAGACGCGTCCAATCAGCGAGATTGGCGCCAAATTTAAACAACGCTCTGCTGATTGATCGCAGTCGCTGGCCGAGATCAATCAGCAGTATTGGCGCAAAATTTAAACACCGCTCTGCATCACTCTGCTGATTGGTCGCGGTCGCCGGCCGCGACCAATCAGCAGTATTGTCACCAAATTTAAACACCTCTTTGCTGATTGGTCGCGGTCGCGACTAATCAGTGATTTTGGTGCCAAATTTAAACACGCTCTCCATTCCTCACTAACACGGTTCGCTGATTGGTCGCGGCCGCCGCCCGCGACTAATTAGCACAGCAGTGTTTAAATGTGGCGAGATTGGCGCCAAATTTAAACAACGCTCTGCTGATTGGTCGAGGCCGGCGACCACGACCAATCAGCAGAGCGATGCAGAGCGGGGTTTAAATTTGGCTCCAAAGTCGCTGATTTGTCGCGTCTGAAGGCCGTGTCCAATCAACAGAGCGTTGTTTAAATTTTGCGCCAAAATCGCTGATTGATCGCGGCCGTCAGACGCGACTAATCAGCGACTTTGGGGTCAAATTTAAACCCCGCTCTGCATCGTTCTGCTGATTGGTCGCGGTCGGCGGCCGCGACCAATCAGCAGTATTGGCGCCAAATTTAAACACCGCTCTGCTGATTGGTCGCGACTAATCAGCGATTTTGGTGCCAAATTTAAACACGCTCTCCAGTCCTCACTAACACGGTTCGCAGATTGGTCGCGGCCGCCGCCCGCGACCAATCACCGATATTGCCGCCAAATTTAAACACCGCTTTGCTGATTGGTCGCGGTTGCCGAACGCGACCAATCAGCGATTTGGGCGTCAAATTTAAACGCCGCTCTGCTAATTGCGCCCCGTCGCCCACATACCTATTCTAGAATACCCGAGCTCCTTTAACCACAACCGTTCCCCTCCCAACCTGAGTACCTAAACCCAATTGGCCCCGATACCATGAGTGAACAGTAGAAGTGACGGCCCTGTTCACGTATGCAGCTCCTCTGCCTTCACTGGCGTGACTTTCCGGGGGCAGCCGTCTCTCAACTCCTCTCTTCTTTGCTGTTGGAGGCAATCTCTCAAGCCTTGGGTAGGGGGGTCCAGACCTCGTCTGTCGGCGGGCGACGTCGGGTTCCGCGAACTCACTGAGCACCGCAAGCAGGCTCCGAGTATCCTCAGCAGGCACAGCACTTGGGTCACATCTGTGAGGGATCTGGAGCTCTTCCACCGGCGCCCGACTGTGGCACCTCACAGACCTCTGGCTTTGGCCTGCCACACGGGGCTTCTCAGCACGCAGAGAACGCATCTCCTCCTCTCTGCTGCTTGGCGCCAAAAACTGCTCAGGCTTGGCGCACTGGCCTCTTATCTCCAGGAACTCCTTCCTGGAAGTCACCTGATCGGGTCCAGCATCTAAATCTGCTCTCTCTTCAACTTCTCTTGTATATCTTGGTTCCGCTTGACTGTGTCTGGCCAGCAGAAGGCAGTCTCTCTCCATCTTTGAAGCACCATATAAGAGTTCTCTTAAAGGCTCTCTCGCCTCTGCTACATTCCTCCCTCCTTTTTGTTCGCCAGTCCTCGGGCGAGTGGATTTCTTGCAGAATTGATGTCTCTTTCCAGGTAGTGCAAGTTCAGACAGGAGTTGAGCACACTCCTGCGTTTCCTGTTGGATCTGAAACCAGATAAACTCTTCTTGAGCAAACCGGTTAGGAGGAATTCCGGCATTAGCCCGCTCAGTTCTGCGGGGCCCCTCCTGCGGAGGTGACTCCGGGATATCTGATGAATCAACCACTGGGGATTGCAAGTCACTTCTCGACTCATTCTGGGTTCCACTCGGGGTTGGCATCGACGGTTCTGATGGGCCCAACTGCATTGTGGCCCATCCTTCTTCATCCCCCAAGGTTCCTGTATGTGGCACTCCAGCCAATTCGTTTGAGGGCCCAACCTCGTTACAGGCTTTTGCTTCAGAGGAGCAAGGTCGCAGCATATTGCGGTGCAACACCCTGGGTGTCGCGGTGTCATCCCCTTCGGGCCTAACCTCGTAGACTGGGTTGTCTGGGTGAACTTTCTTCACCACCCGATATGGTATCGTCTCCCAACGATGGTCCAGTTTACTCCCAAATCGTTTGACCCTTACCAGTACACGGTCTCCTGGCTGGAGTGATCCACCTGAATTCGGGGGCCGATCTGCTTGCTCGACTTCCTGAAACTTCTGAGCAACCAATCTTCTCACTGTGTGGAGCTGGCGCTGGTGTTCTCGAATCCAGATACTTGGGCTACTGCCCGGGCCGGAGTCTTCTGAGTCTAGCTCCAGTTCTGTAATTTCTCGCCCACTTCTTCCAAACAGCAACATGTAAGGGGTGTAGCCGGTAGTCGCATGAGCTCGATTATTATACACCCACACCAGCTCGGACACAAATTCGGGCCACTTCATCTTTTTGTCCGCTTCCAGTATTCGCAATATTTGCAACAGGGTTCGGTTGAAGCGCTCGCATGCGCCATTCCCTTGAGGGTGATAGGGCGTTGTTCGGGATCAGTCGATCCCATAGATGCGGTATAGTTCATCCATCACTCGTCCTTGGAAGCAGGCCCCCTGGTCAGAATGTATCCGCTTCGGGCACCCATAAATCAGGATGAAATCCTGACAGATGGCCTTAGCTGCGGCTTCTGCTCTCTGGTCTTTGGTAGGCGTCACTACTGCGAACTTGGTGAAGTGATCAGTCATGAGTAAACAGTGTCCATAACCATTGTATGAAGTTCCTATCATCAAGTAGTCAATCATCAGGACTTCCAAGGGGGGCAGAAGTTCGGATGGTCTGAATGGGAGCTCTTTGTTCCAGGGGCTTGTTCAACTTGCACTGGCGACATGTTCGGCAGACCCCCTCGACTTCTTGCCACAGTTGAGGCCAATACACCAGCCGTTGCAACCACTGAAAGGTCTTCTCTACGCCGAAGTGAGCACCTCTTCTATGAGCTTCCTGGGCTAGCTGCGTTACCAGCGCTCCTGGAACTAGTACCTCCCAGGTAACATCAAACTCTCGAGGTAGCTGTATTCTTCAGCATAGCAAGCCATCCTTCAGGAAGAGCCTCTCCCACTGGCCTAGGATTTGTAGGGTAGTTGGAAGTGAAGCGGCTCTGGCTTCCTGGTTGGGTCTTTGACCAAGGGCGACCCATTCTCTCGGTTTTGCCAGCTCTGGGTCGGATTGTTGCAGATGTATCCTCTCGTCTCTTGAGTGGCCCAGAATTTGAGTGGGCCTCGGCTCTTCTCTGGTCTCCTGGGCATCGACAATGGCAGCGGCGAACTGGCTGATATCCGGAATCTCGTCGCCTTCGAGCTCCTCATCTCTGTCCCTCTTCGGCCCTGTCTGAGTGACCCGGGACAGGGCATCTGCATGAGTGCTCAGGGACTTGGACTGATAGGTGATTTTATACTGGTATTTGGACATCCTTGCGACCCATCGCTGCTCTAACGCGCCCAGTTTGGCGTTCTCCAAGTGTGGCCAAAGGGTTGTTATCTGTCCACACTTGCACTTCTGACCATGACAAGTACTCAGAAAATTTCTCGGCCATGGCCCACACCAGTGCCAGTAGCTCCAGCTTAAACGAACTGTAGTTGTCCGGATTCTTCTACTTATCTCGGAGCGACCAGCTGGCATACGCGATCACCCGCTCTTTTCCTCCTGGCACTTCAGCCAGCACTGCTCCTAGTCCATGCAAGCTTCCATCAGTGTACAACATAAAAGGCTGCAAAAAGTCAGCGTAGGCCTGAATTGGGGCATCCGTTAGCGCCATTTTCAATGCTCGGAATGCCTCTTCTTGTCATGGGTCCCACTGAATGGGCTGCCGCTTGGCTCCCCCAGCCGTTCCTCTCAGCAATTCATTGAGCGGGATCGCAATCTTAGCGAAGTCTTTAACGAATCTGCGGTAGTATCCAGCGAGCTCCAGAAATGCCCTTAGTTCTTTTAGATTGGCGGGGTGTGGGCTACTTCTGCACGGCAGCTACTTTCTCCGCAGTGGGGTGCACTCCTGCACTGGACACAGCGTGCCCCAGATATTCAATTTGTCGCTTGAAGAGACGACACTTACGAGGCTAAATTTTCAGGCCGTGCCTTTGAAGCCGTTCTAACACTTGTTCCTGTCGGTGGAGATGATCTTCAAACGTAGCGGAATAGATAATTATATCGTCCAGATATATTAAAGTGGCTTCAAAGTTGAGGTCCCCCAAGCATCTCTTCATCAGTCTTTGGAAGGTTCCCGGCGCATTTGTTAGCCCAAACGGCATCCGATTGAACTAAAACAGGCCCATAGGGAGAACAAAAGCTGTCTTTGGACGATCCTTCTCAGCTACTAGGACCTGCCAATAGCCACTAGCCAGGTCGAGGGAAGAGAAGAACTTGGTGTTTCCTAGCGCAGATAGAGACTCTTCAATTCGGGGGAGTGGATAGGAGTCCCGTACTGTACAGGCATTCAGCTTCCGATAGTCTACACAGAATCTCAGGGTACCATCCTTCTTCCGGACCAGCGTGATAGGAGCCGCCCAAGGACTCTGATTTTCGCGGATCACGCCGTTCCGCAACATGTGGGCCAACAGCTCTTTCACCTCCTGGTACATTTGAGGCGGGATCTGCCGATATCTCTCTCGGATGGGAGCAGTATTTCCGGTGGGTATTTCGTGCTGAATGTCCCGAGTGCACCCGAAATCGTCTTCATGTTGTGCAAACACTCCCTGATATCGCTGTAGAAGTTGTTCGATCTGCCTTACTTGTCCAACAGAAAACTCAGTAAGATTAGCTTCCATTTGCTCCAAGAGGTGGCACCCAGCCAAGGGTTCTCTTCCATTCTCCTGGCTGTTGAGGGACACCTCCAGGGTCCATGGCTCTCCTTCCACAGGTGCCAGTCCTATAGCGTCAGCTTTGGTAAGGGCCTCTGGCATTATACACACTCGTGCCACCTCTTGTCGGGGCAACACCTGTAAACTCGTGCCACTTAGATTGATGCAACGCACGGGCACTTGACCCTGTCGCACGGTGGCCAGGGTCCGAGCAACCAGGAGTCCAGAGGGCGCTTCCTCTCCCTCCATTGGTTCAATTTGAATGTCCACGCCTTCTAAGGACACATGTGCCAGCACCGGTAACGTGAGTACAGTCTGTCCCACTGGCAGTGTCATTGTGGCTTCGGGTGGTATTGATACCTTACCAAGGTACTGAGAGGTAGTGGGCAATTTTTGAATTTGACTGACCCGCACGAGATGCTGGAATACTCTCTTGTTAGGTGGGTCTCGAGTGGCGCAGGTCCAGTTGTTTTTGTCACAGCCCTCAGCCAGGAACTGTCTGACCTCCTTCAGCATATTCATGCCCAGGGTTACAATGGGCCCGTCGCCTCCGGGCCCTGTGGTCAGTACGATCCCTTTCCGACCGAGGTCCTTTCCACATGCCCGGACAGACATCCATACTACCCCCGCTACTGGGGTAGGTAGTTGATTAGCCGCCACCAGTTTGACAGTGGGTTCCCGCCAGGAACGAGCAACTTCAGGAAAGTGACTTTGGAAATACGTCTCAGGCATAGTGGTCACTTGAGACCTGGTGTCCATTACACAGCGGATCCGCTGCCCATTAAATTCAGCCCAGATAATGGGCCTCTCGGAGACAATGTCTTCAGAGCTCCCTCTTCCACTCTCTGAAGCTCGAGACCCCACGGTATGCTCCACAACCGTGGGGCATTTTAGTTTAACGGCTGCCCCCTCCTCCTCCTTTCTCGGTTTGGACAGTCTTTGGAGATATGCCCCCTACCGCCGCAGGTCCAACACTCTGGTCCTCATTCTACCGATAGGTCGGGTACATGCCGTGCTGGGGCCTGGTAGAAACGTCTTTCTCGCTCTGGTCTCCGTCCGCGTTGGGCGGTACGGTCCATCATAGAGGTGGCAGCAGGGGTCTTCCTGATAGCGTTCAACTCACCCCAAATATCTCGAATTTCCTGACGTATTTCCCGTACCCAATCAGGCTCTTTGTTGGTGAATCCAGGGGCAATTGCCTCATGACTTCTAACTGTGGCTTTGAGAACAGGAACTTCTTTCTCCAGGACAAAACCAGGGATTAAAGCTTGAAGAGGACAATTTGCATATTCCAGGTGACTTCTGGGAAAAGCGAAGAGTCTCCTTCAGCTAGAAGATCGTTGGGTACTGCCGGGACCAGCTGCTTGGAAAGCATTGCCAAACCAGGGATTGAAGCTTGAAGAGGACAATTTGCATATTCCAGGTGCCTTCTGGGAAAAGCGAAGAGTCTCCTTCAGCTAGAAGATCGTTGGGTACAGCCGGGACCAGCTGCTTGGAAAGCATCGCCAAACCAGGGATTGAAGCTTGAAGAGGACAATTTGCATATTCCAGGTGCCTTCTGGGAAAAGCGAAGAGTCTCCTTCAGCTAGAAGATCCTTGGGTACAGCCGGGACCAGCTGCTTGGAAAGCATCGCCAAACCAGGGATTGAAGCTTGAAGAGGACAATTTGCATATTCCAGGTGCCTTCTGGGAAAAGCGAAGAGTCTCCTTCAGCTAGAAGATCGTTGGGTACAGCCGGGACCAGCTGCTTGGAAAGCATCGCCAAACCAGGGATTGAAGCTTGAAGAGGACAATTTGCATATTCCAGGTGCCTTCTGGGAAAAGCGAAGAGTCTCCTTCAGCTAGAAGATCGTTGGGTACAGCCGGGACCAGCTGCTTGGAAAGCATCGCCAAACCAGGCATTGAAGCTTGAAGAGGACAATTTGCATATTCCAGGTGCCTTCTGGGAAAAGCGAAGAGTCTCCTTCAGATAGAAGATCGTTGTGTACAGCCGGGACCAGCTGCTTGGAAAGCATCGCCAAACCAGGGATTGAAGCTTGAAGAGGACAATTTGCATATTCCAGGTGCCTTCTGGGAAAAGCGAAGAGTCTCCTTCAGCTAGAAGATCGTTGGGTACAGCCGGGACCAGCTGCTTGGAAAGCATCACCAAACCAGGGATTGAAGCTTGAAGAGGACAATTTGCATATTCCAGGTGCCTTCTGGGAAAAGCGAAGAGTCTCCTTCAGCTAGAAGATCGTTGGGTACAGCCGGGACCAGCTGCTTGGAAAGCATCGCCAAACCAGGGATTGAAGCTTGAAGAGGATAATTTGCATATTCCAGGTGCCTTCTGGGAAAAGCGAAGAGTCTCCTTCAGCTAGAAGATCGTTGGGTACAGCCGGGACCAGCTGCTTGGAAAGCATCGCCAAACCAGGGATTGAAGCTTGAAGAGGACAATTTGCATATTCCAGGTGACTTCTGGGAAAAGCGAAGAGTCTCCTTCAGCTAGTAGATCGTTGGGTACAGCCGGGACCAGCTGCTTGGAAAGCATCGCCAAACCGCGCGCCTGACGGCGCGTGAATTTGTTTAATTTGTTTATCCTAGGGTATCACAAGAAAGAAGACAGACATCAAGTCAGCAGGGACAAGGAGCAGCATGGCAGATGTGACAACCTACATGGTGAGCTGCCGCATGTGCTACATGTTCACAGATCGACCAGAAGCTGAAACCAACTTCACCTGCCAGAAGTGTAGACTACTGGCTCTTTTAGAAGAAAAGGTGCGGGGACTGGAAGAAAGAATTGCGACATTAAAACTCATCAAGGAAAATGAAGACTTCCTGGACAGAACAGAAGCGTCACTACTGGTCAAGGAAAGTGAAGGAAGCGTCAGAGAACCTCCAGAGGCAGACAAGTGGAGGCAAGTGACCAAAAGAAGCAAGAAGACCATGGAGACACCACCAACCACACAACTGAGAAACAGATTCCAAGGACTTGTGGAGGACGAAGATGGCACACCTAATGATGAGGAACTACCAGCACGCAAAAAAGAAAAGAGCACCCAGAAACACCCAGAAGCGACAAGAAAAAGGACAGCCAAGAAGGGAAGAAGAGTGGTGGTGGTGGGAGACTCACTACTGAGAGGAACAGAAGCAGCTATCTGCAGACCGGACATAACCGCAAGAGAAGTATGCTGCCTCCCAGGTGCAAAGATCAAAGATGTTACCGATAGGATACCGAAGCTCATCAGTTCCAAGGATGTCCACCCATTTCTTCTGATACATGTTGGCACCAATGACACGGCAAAGAAGGACCTACCGACAATCTGCAAGGACTTTGAAGCATTGGGGAAGAAAGTAAAAGAACTGGATGCGCAGGTAGTTTTTTCTTCTATCCTTCCAGTAGACGGGCATGGCGTCAAGAGATGGAACAGGATCCTTGATGTGAACAACTGGCTGAGACGATGGTGCAGACAACAAGGATTTGGATTCCTGGACCACGGTGTGAATTACCTCTATGACGGACTCCTTGCCAGAGACGGACTACACCTCAACAAACCCGGGAAACACACATTCGCCGGGAGCCTCGCAACACTCATCAGGAGGGCGTTAAACTAGAAGAAGAGGGGATGGGAAGAAAAACGCCGGACACGAACATGCAACCAGAGAACATACTAATGAAAGATATGAAGTGCGACAAAGAAGGTCCAAGACAAGATACTTGGAAGGGAGGTAAGAAAATTTCTAATACAATCCACAGGGAGAAGATTGGAACAAAACAAAATCGTGTAAACTGCGTGCTAGCAAATGCCAGAAGCCTGACAAACAAGATGGATGAACTGGAAGCAGAAATATCTACAGGTAACTATGACATAGTGGGAATAACAGAGACATGGTTAGATGAAAGCTATGACTGGGCAGTTAACTTACAGGGTTACAGTCTGTTTAGAAGGGATCGAAGAAGTCGGAAAGGGGGTGGAGTCTGTCTATATGTAAAGACATGTCTAATGCCTACAATACGGGAGGATGTATGGGAGGGAAATGAGGAGGTCGAGTCCTTATGGGTGGAGATACATGGGGCAAAAAACAATAATAAAATTATCATAGGAGTCTGTTATAAACCACCAAATATAGCTGAAGCCACGGAAAGTCTATTAATGAGACAAATAGACGAAGTAGCAAAAAATAACGAGGTGATTATTATCGGGGACTTCAACTACCCCGATATAGACTGGGAAACCGAAAGCTGTAGATCTCAGAAAGGAAACAGGTTTCTGTCAATTATCAAAGACAATTATTTGTCACAACTTGTGCAGGAACCAACTAGAGGGACAGCCCTTTTAGACTTAATATTAACTAACAGGCCAGACAGAATAACTGAGGTGCAGGTCGGGGGGCAACTGGGAAATAGTGACCACAACATTATACAATTCCACATGTGCTTCAGTAGGGTGCCCAGCAAGGGAGTCACAAAAACACTGAACTTCAGGAGGGCAAAGTTTGATCAGCTAAGAGATGCCATTCACCTTATAGACTGGGATAGTATCTTCAGTAATAGGAGCACGGATAGAAAATGGGAAATTTTCAAAACAGTCCTACATAGTCACTGTAGAAGGTACATACCTTATGGGAATAAAAGGGCTAGGAATAGGAGGAAGCCAATGTGGCTAAATAAGGAAGTCAAGAGGGCAATGAAAAACAAAAAAAGGGCTTTCGGTAAACTTAAACAAGAAGGCAGCGAGGAAGCGCTAATATCTTATAGGGAAAAAATCAAAATCTGTAAGAAACAAATAAGAATAGCAAAAGAGGAGACAGAGAGACTAATTGCCAAGGAAAGTAAAACGAATCCCAAACTGTTCTTTAACTATATAAACAGTAAAAGGATTAAAACTGATGGAGTTGGCCCATTGAAAAATAACCTGGGTAAAATCATAGAGGGCGATGAGGGTAAAGCAAACCTACTCAATAGCTTCTTCTCCACTGTTTTCACAAAAGAAAACAATTTATCGGAGGAAATGAAGAGTGATAAAGTAAACCCTCCGCTAAATATCACCCACCTAACCCAGGAGGAAGTTCAGAAATGCCTAAATAATATCAAAATAGACAAGTCACCAGGCCCAGATGGCATACACCCCCGGGTACTAAAAGAATTAAGTAATGTGATAGACAGACCGCTGTATCTTATATTCAAGCACTCTTTATGGACAGGGACTGTCCTACTAGACTGGCGCCAAGCAAATGTGGTACCAATATTCAAAAAGGGGTCTAAAAGTGACCCTGGGAACTATAGACCAGTCAGCTTAACGTCTGTTGTGGGTAAATTGTTTGAAGGATTTCTTATTGATGCTATTGTAGAATATCTTAATGATAATAACTGTCTAACTCCATATCAACATGGATTCATGAGGGATCGCTCCTGCTAAACAAACCTGATCGCCTTCTACGAGGAGGTGAGCTCACAGCTGGACCGGGGAGAGTCAGTGGATGTTGTATACCTTGACTTCTCCAAAGCGTTTGATACCGTGCCACACAAAAGGTTGGTATATAAAATGAGAACGCTTGGTCTGGGGGATAATGTGTGCAAGTGGGTAAATAGCTGGCTGAGTGATAGAAAGCAGAGGGTGGTTATCAATGGAGTAAGCTCAGGGTGTGTCAGGGTTACTAGCGGGGTGCCTCAAGGGTCTGTCTTGGGCCCTATATTATTTAATATATTTATTAATGATCTAGTGGAAGGGTTGCATAGTAAAATAGCAATATTTGCAGATGATACTAAACTTTGTAAAGTAGTTAATACAGATGAGGATAGAGCACAGCTACAGGAGGATTTAGATAATTTGGGGAGTTGGGCCAAAAAATGGCAAATGGGGTTCAATGACGATAAATGTAAGGTCATGCACATGGGAACGAAAAACAGCAGTCACCCATACATATTAAATGGGAAACCGATGGGGAAATATGACATGGAGAAGGACCTGGGCGTCTTGGTTAATAGCAAATTAAATTGGAGTGCCCAGTGTCAGGCAGCAGCTGCAAAGGCAAATAGAGTCATGGCATGCATCAGAAGAGGAATAGGGGCATATGATGAGAACATTGTTCTTCCTCTGTATAAAGCGCTGGTAAGGCCGCACTTAGAATATTGTGCACAGTTCTGGGCTCCGGTGCTCAGGAAAGACATATTGGAGCTAGAGAGGGTACAAAGGAGGGCGACTAAGGTAATAAAGGGAATGGAGGGACTAGAATACCCAGAGAGGTTGTCAAAATTGGGCCTATTTACGTTGGAAAAGAGAAGGCTTAAGGGAGACCTCATAAACATGTATAAATACATCAGGGGGCAGAACAGAGATCTCTCCCATGACCTGTTTATACCAAGGATGGTGACAAAGATGAGGGGGCACACTATGCGTCTGGAGGAAAGGAGGTTCCTGCACCAGCATAGAAGGGGATTCTTTACGGTCAGAGCCGTGAGACTCTGGAACTCTCTGGGAGAGGAAGTGGTGATGTCCAACTCACTTAATGAGTTCAAGAGAGGCCTGGACGCCTTTCTTGAGAACAATAAAATTACATCTTATGCTTAGTAGTGTTGAGCGATACCTTCCGATATCAGGAAATATCGTATCGGATTGGATCGGGCCGATACCCAAAAAGTATCGGATATCGCCGATTCCGATACCGGAAACCAATGCAAGTCAATGGGACACTAATATCGGAATGAAAATAAACCCTTTCTTTCCTTGTAGGTTAATTCTACATGAAGTAAAACAACTAAGAATAATGTAGAATGACATGAAAAGCCGGCAATTCATCAGCGGCATACACCGGTACCCGACAATTTACAACAGAAAGAATAGAGCTTCACACATAGATTAGATAGATATAAACATGTCAGTCACATATATATGAAGTACAGTGACAGTGTTGCTTACTGTACTTGTCATTTAGTGTAAAGGATTTATTAAAAAAAATATTAGTGTTTTCGTGCACCGTCTCTTTAAAAAAGCCGGCCGGCAATTCAGCATCTGTACCCGACAATTTATAACAGACAGAATAGAGAATCACACATAGATTAGATAGATAGAAACATGTCAGTCACATATATATGAAGTACAGTGACAGTGTTGCTTACTGTACTTGTCATTTAGTGTAAAGGATTTATTAAAAAAAATATTAGTGTTTTCGTGCACCGTCTCTTTAAAAAAGCCGGCCGGCAATTCAGCAGCGGTACCCGACAATTTATAACAGAAAGAATAGAGCTTCACACATAGATTAGATAGATAGAAACATGTCAGTCACATATATATGAAGTACAGTGACAGTGTTGCTTACTGTACTTGTCATTTAGTGTAAAGGATTTATTTAAAAAAATAATAGTGTTTTCATGCACCGTCTCTTTAAGAAAGCCGGCCGGCAATTCAGCATCTGTACCCGACAATTTAGAATAGAAGGAATAGAGAATCACACATAGATTAGATAGATAGAAACATGTCAGTCACATATATATGAAGTACAGTGACAGTGTTGATTACTGTACTTGTCATTTAGTGTTAAAATAAAGGATTTATTTAAAAAAAAATTGGCGTGGGGTTCCCCTTAATTTTAGGCTCTAGCGGAGGTTAAGCAGACAGCTGGGGCAAATGTTTGAAGCCTGGGAAGGGGGTAATACCCACGGAGCTTCCCAGGCTACTAATATCAGCCCCCAGCTGAATACCTAGCCTTTACTAGCTATTAAAATGGGGGAACCCCCCCAAAAAAATAACGTGGGGTCCCCCCTAATTTAATAGCTAGCACAGGCTAGGCAGACAGCTGGGGGCTGATATTAATAGCCCAGGAAGGGTGCCATGAATATTGGCCCCCTCCCAGGCTAGAAACACCAGCCGTCAGCCGCCCCAGAAATGGCGCATTCATAGGATGCGCCAATTCTGGCACTTAGCCTCGCTCTTCCACGCTGCCCTGTAGCGGTGGCAGGGGGTAATAGGGCTGGGGTTGATGTCCGCTTATAATGCCAGCTGACATCAAGCCCAGGTTAGTAATGGAGAGGCGTCTATAAGACACCCCCATTACTAACCCCATAGTCAAAGTTAAAAGAAAACACAAACACCCAGAGTAAAGTCCTTTAATTGAAATAAAGACACAATTCTTTATTGTTCTAAATTAAACCATACTTACCATCACGCCCATTCCAGCTGAAGCCAACGATCTCCTGCAATAAAAGAAAAATAATAAAGCAACCTCATCCTTACCTTTCGATGGTTCCCAGGACAGCTCCAGCTCTGCTACATCGAGATGACAGGCTGGACCGCAGCAGAAAGCTGCCATCCAGCCTGTCATCTCGCAGACACTGAGAAGCGCAGGCATGCTTGCGCTCCTCAGTGTCTCTCTGTGACGTCATCCAGATGAGCCGAGTTCATGTCCAATGAACTCAGCTCACCTCATGTACGTCACTGACAGCGTGGGAAAATTCTCCTGCACTCAGCACTTCAGCGTGAGAATTTTCCCACGCTGTCAGTGACGTGCATGAGGTGAGCTGAGTTCATTGGACATGACCTCACCTCATGTATGTCACTGACAGCGTGGGAGAATTCTCACGCTGTAGCGCTGAGTGCAGGAGAATTTTCCCACGCTGTCAGTGACGTGCATGAGGTGAGCTGAGATCATTGGACATGAATGAGCTCACCTCATGCACGTCACTGACAGCGTGGGAGAATTCTCACGCTGTAGCGCTGAGTGCAGGAGAATTTTCCCACGCTGTCAGTGACGTGCATGAGGTGAGCTGAGATCATTGGACATGAATGAGCTCACCTCATGCACGTCACTGACAGCGTGGGAAAATTCTCCTGCACTCAGCGCTTCAGCGTGAGAATTCTCCCACGCTGTCAGTGACATACATGAGGTGAGGTCATGTCCAATGAACTCAGCTCACCTCATGCACGTCACTGACAGCGTGGGAAAATTCTCACGCTGAAGTGCTGAGTGCAGGAGAATTTTCCCACGCTGTCAGTGACGTACATGAGGTGAGCTGAGTTCATTGGACATGACCTCGGCTCATCTGGATGCCGTCACAGCCAGACACTGAGGAGTGGAAGTATGCCTGCGCTTCTCAGTGTCTGCGGGATGACAGGATGGATGGCAGCGTTCTGCTGCGGTCCAGCCTGTCATCTCGATGTAGCAGAGCTGAAGCTGTCGTGGGAGCCATGGAAAGGTAAGGATGATGTTGCTTTATTATTTTACTTTTATTGCAGGAGATCGTTGGCTTCAGCTGGAATGGGTGTGACGGTAAGTATGGTTTAATTTAGAACAATAAAGAATTGTGTGTTTATTTCAATTAAAGGACTTTTTTCTGGGTGTTGTGTTTTTTTAAATACTTTACTAGAAATTCATGGTGGTCATGTCTAATATTGGCGTGACCCCATGAATTTTGGGCTTAGGGCCAGCTGATAATGCCAAGCTGGCCTTAACCCCTTTATTACCCAGTGAGCCACCGCACCAGGGCCCTGGATGAGTTGGGTACAGCGCCAGAAGATGGCGCTTCTATGAACGCGCCATTTTCTGGGGCGGCTGCGGACTGCAATTTGCAGCGGGTGGGGCCCAGAAAGCTTGGGTCTCCCTGCGCTGCGGATTCCAGCCCCCAGCTGCCTAGTTGTATCTGGCTGGGCACAAAAATAGGGCGAAGCCCCACGCATTTTTTTTTAAAATTATTTCATGAAATTCATGGAATAATTAAGAAAAAAAGGGCTTCCCTATATTGTTGTGTCCAACCAGGTACAAATAGGCAGCTGGTGGTTGGGGGCAGCCTGTTCCTGCCTGCTGTACCTGGCTGGACACAAATATAGGGCGAAGCCCCACGTCAATTTTTTTTAAAATAAATCCTAAATGACATTTGAGGAGTTAATAAAGATGCAGTCCCTAAATTATTATTTATTTTTTAATTAATTTTTCCCAAAACTTTTGACGTGGGCTTCGCCATATTTTTGTATTCCAGCCAGGTACAGCATCCAGCTTCTATGAACGTGCCATATTCCGGGGTGGCTGCGGACTGCAATTTTCAGCGGGGGGGGTGGGGGGGGGCAGAAAGCTTGGGCCTCCCTGCGCTGCAGATTCCAGCCCCCAGCTGCCTAGTTGTACCTGGCTGGACACAAAAATAGGGAGAAGCTTCACGTATTTTTTTTTTTTTATTATTTCATGAAATTCATGAAATAATTAAGAAAAAAAGGGCTTCCCTATATTGTTGTGTCCAACCAGGTACAAATAGGCAGCTGGTGGTTGGGGGCAGCCCGTTCCTGCCTGCTGTACCTGGCTGGACACAAATATAGTGCGAAGCCCCACGTCAATTTTTTTTAAACCATTTCAGGAAATTCATGAAATAATTAAAAAAAATTGATGTGGGGCTTCGCCCTATATTTGTGTCCAGTCAGGTACAGCAGGCAGGAACGGGCTGCCCCCAACCACCAGCTGCCTATTTGTACCTAGCCGGACACAACAATATAGGGAAGCCCTTTTTTTCTTAATTATTCCATGAATTTCATGAATTTAAAAAAAAAAAACGTGGGGCTTCGCCCTATTTTTGTGTCCAGCCAGGTACAACTAGGCAGCTGGGGGCTGGAATCTGCAGCGCAGGGAGGCCCAAGCTTTCTGGGCCCCACCCGCTGCAAATTGCAGTCCGCAGCCGCCCCGGAAAATGGCGCGTTCATAGAAGCGCCATCTTCTGGCGCTGTACCCAACTCATCCAGGGCCCTGGTGCAGTGGCTCACTGGGTAATAAAGGGGTTAAGGCCAGCTTGGCATTATCAGCTGGCCCTAAGCCCGAAATTCATGGGGTCACGCCAATATTAGACATGACCACCATGAATTTCTAGTAAAGTATTTAAAAAAAACACAAACACCCAGAAAAAAGTCCTTTAATTGAAATAAACACACAATTCTTTATTGTTCTAAATTAAACCATACTTACCATCACGCCCATTCCAGCTGAAGCCAACGATCTCCTGCAATAAAAGAAAAATAATAAAGCAACCTCATCCTTACCTTTCCATGGCTCCCACGACGGCTCCAGCTCTGCTACATCGAGATGACAGGCTGGACCGCAGCAGAACGCTGCCATCCAGCCTGTCATCCCGCAGACACTGAGAAGCGCAGGCATAATTCCACTCCTCAGTGTCTGGCTGTGACGGCATCCAGATGAGCCGACAATGAACTCGGCTCACCTCATGTACGTCACTGACAGCGTGGGAGAATTCTCCTGCACTCAGCGCTTCAGCGTGAGAATTTTCCCACGCTGTCAGTGACGTGCATGAGGTGAGGTCATGTCCAATGAACTCGGCGCACCTCATGCACGTCACTGACAGCGTGGGAGAATTCTCACGCTGAAGCGCTGAGTGCAGGAGAATTTTCCCACGCTGTCAGTGACGTGCATGAGGTGAGCTGAGTTCATTGGACATGACCTCGGCTCATCTGGATGACGTCACAGAGAGACACTGAGGAGCGCAAGCATGCCTGCGCTTCTCAGTGTCCGCGGGATGACAGGCTGGATGGCAGCGTTCTGCTGCGGTCCAGCCTGTCATCTCGATGTAGCAGAGCTGAAGCTGTCCTGGGAACCATGGAAAGGTAAGGATGAGGTTGCTTTATTATTTTACTTTTATTGCATGAGATCGTTGGCTTCAGCTGGAATGGGCGTGGCGGTAAGTATGGTTTAATTTAGAACAATAAAGAATTGTGTCTTTATTTCAATTAAAGGACTTTTTTCTGGGTGTTTGTGTTTTTTTTAAATACTTTACTAGAAATTCATGGCGGTCATGTCTAATATTGGCGTGACCCCATGAATTTCGGGCTTAGGGCCAGCTGATAATACCAAGCTGGCCTTAACCCCTTTATTACCCAGTGAGCCACCGCACCAGGGCCCTGGATGAGTTGGGTACAGCGGCAGAAGATGGCGCTTCTATGAACGCGCCATTTTCCGGGGCGGCTGCGGACTGCAATTTGCAGCGGGTGGGGCCCAGAAAGCTTGGGTCTCCCTGCGCTGCAGATTCCAGCCCCCAGCTGCCTAGTTGTACCTGGCTGGACACAAAAATAGGGCGAAGCGCCACACATTTTTTTTTTAAATTATTTCATGAAATTCATGGAATAATTAAGAAAAAAAGGGCTTCCCTATATTGTTGTGTCCGGCTAGGTACAAATAGGCAGCTGGTGGTTGGGGGCAGCCCGTTCCTGCCTGCTGTACCTGGCTGGACACAAATATAGGGCGAAGCCCCACATAATTTTTTTTTAATTATTTCATGAATTTCCTGAAATAATTTAAAAAAAATTGACGTGGGGCTTCACACTATATTTGTGTCCAGCCAGGTACAGCAGGCAGGAACGGGCTGCCCCCAACCACCAGCTGCCTATTTGTACCTGGCCAGACACAACAATATAGGGAAGCCCTTTTTTTCTTTATTATTTCATGAATTTCATGAAATAATTAAAAAAAAAAAACCGTGGAGCTTCTCCCTATTTTTGTGTCCAGCCAGGTACAACTAGGCAGCTGGGGGATGGAATCTGCAGCGCAGGGAGGCCCAAGCTTTCTGCCCCCCCCCCCCGCTGAAAATTGCAGTCCGCGGCCGCCCCAGAAAATGGCGCGTTCATAGAAGCTGGATGCTGTACCTGGCTGGCATACAAAAATATGGCGAAGCCCACGTCAAAAGTTTTGGGAAAAATTTATTAAAAAATAAATAATAATTTAGGGACTGCATCTTTATTAAGTCCTCAAATGTCATTTAGTGTTAAAATAAAGGATTTATTTTAAAAAAAAATGGCGTGGGATCCCCCCTAATTTTAGTCTCTAGCGGAGGTTAAGCAGACGGCTGGGGCAGATGTTTGAAGCCTGGGAAGGGGGTAAAACCCACGGAGCTTCCCAGGCTACTAATATCAGCCCCCAGCTGAATACCTAGCCTTTACTAGCTATTAAAATGGGGGACCCCCCCCAAAAAAATGACGTGGGGTCCCCCCTATTTTAATAGCTAGCAAAGGCTAGGCAGACAGCTGGGGGCTGATATTAATAGCCCAGGAAGGGTGCCATGAATATTGGCCCCCTCCCAGGCTAGAAACACCAGCCGTCAGCCGCCCCAGAAATGGCGCATCCATAGGATGCGCCAATTCTGGCACTTAGCCTCGCTCTTCCACGCTGCCCTGGTGCGGTGGCAGGGGGTAATAGTGGTGGGGTTCATGTCAGCGCCAGCTGCCATGAAGCCCAGGTTAGTAATGATGGCCGTCTATATGTCACCCCCATTACTAACCTACAAAGTGTTAAAAAGAAAAAACACACTACACCCAGAAAAAAATAATTTATTTGAAATAAAACACCATTTTATTTAATTCTTAGTTTACTAAAAAAAAAATAGTTACCTGTCCACGTTCCTGCGCTGATCTCCCATGCACAGCTGTCACATCTGGAGATGGTGACAGCTGTGCATGGCTGCTGTAAGCTCACGCTGCCGGGAACACGTCCGCTCCCGGCAGCGGGAGCCACTGACTGAGGTCACCGGAGTGCATTCAGGCAGCGCAGCTCCGGAGACCTCCTTTACGGCAGTGCTGTACCGTGGGAATTTCTCACGATACAGCAGTGCCGTAAAGGAGCTAACCGGAGCAGCGCTGCCTGAACTCCGGTGAACCCTTACGGCCCAGTCATTCTAGCGGCGGCAGCGGTTCAGAGCGGTCACATTCTATGTGGCTGCTCTAAACTGGAGATCTTCGTGGGACACTCGTGGACTGCTACGGAGGGGTAAGGATAAGGTTGTGGTTTATTATTTTATATTTTATTACAGGAGATCGATGGCTTCGGGGAATTAGGTGTCTAGGTGAGTATAGGTGTAGTTTTTTATTTTTTACTTTATTTTAGGTGGCGATCGGCGGGGACAGGTAATGTATGAACTAATTTCTTTTAGGTAACCACTGGCCACCAATGACATGTATTTAAAATTTATTGGGGACACAGTAGGGCAATTTAAATAGCAGGATCAGGCTGATGGGAACTACTGCTCCCATCGAGCTGATCCTGCTGGCAGGAGTGGACGGGGGACAGACATAGGCCGATGGCAGTAGTAGTGTCACATCGGCCTATGTCTGCCTGCACGCACAGACACCCCGCACACACACCCGCACACACACACCCCGCACACACACACACCCCGCACACACACACACCCCGCACACACACACACCCCGCACACACACACACCCC
Organism: Phyllobates terribilis; assembly: GCF_046119375.1. NCBI lineage: Eukaryota > Metazoa > Chordata > Amphibia > Anura > Dendrobatidae > Phyllobates > Phyllobates terribilis. Next base: position 62,251,208 of record NW_027362764.1, on the reverse strand, counting down.
GCACACACACCCCGCACACACACTAATCATGACGGGTCTGGGAGGTGAGGCTGACCTGTGCGGCCGTGGGAAAGTTGATGTGAGTTCATGCAGTCAAGCATGAACTCACATGAACCCTCTGAGGGCACCACGGCTACTTCAAATGAACAGCTGATCGGCATCACCTGATACCTCAGCTGTTCATTTGAAATAACCGGCGGGAAAGCGCAGCACAGAACGGGAAAGCCGGCGGTGAAGTCTTTTCACTGCCGGCTTCCCCGCCCGGGTCCTTCGCTCCTTGGTGCTGCGCTCCCCGCCCGGTCCTAATTTACGATTGGGATTGGAGGTGGCGAGGGGAGCGGAGGATCGGGGTGGGAGGCTGCGGGGAAGCAGTATGGGGCTGCGTGATTGTTTAAAAGCCGGCGGCTTTTTACCGCGCGCCGGCTTTTAAACAATCAGGAGAATTCTCCCACGCTGGGATGGCATTCTGATGACAAGCTGGATCGCAGCTGAGCGCTGCCATCCAGCTTGTCATCCTTCACAGACACTGCAGAGCGCAGGCATTATTGGAACTTCCGATTCCGGTATTCGATATTATAAAAGTATCGGAATTAAGTATCGGAATTCCGATACAGTGAATATCGGCCGATACCCGATATTTCAGTATCGGAATGCTCAACACTAATGCTTAGTTAATTAATCCAGGGATTTAATCTGACTGCCAGATTGGTGTCGGGAAGTGAATTTTTCCTCAATGATGTAAATTGGCCTATACCGCATGTGTTTTTTTTTTTTTTTGGTTTTTTTGGCCTTCCCCTGGATCAACGCTGCGGAATAGCTGCAGTGCACAAGAAATAGGCTGAACTGGATGGACACTTGTCTTTTTTCGGCCTTATAAACTATGACTCTAGCTTCAGCCCCTACCTCCAGGAAGCCCAGATCAGGGCTCAACCGCAGCCGCTCCTTCAAGATCTGCCTCAGGGAAGGGTCTTTCAAGCCAGCAATCAGTTGGTCACGCAACACTTCTTCTAATGGTCCCAGTTCTCGGTTCCCATCTCGAGCCTTCTTAGTGATATGGGCCGTCACTTCCTGCAATGCATTAACATACTGATTTATGGTCTCATTTTCCCCTTTGACCCGCTGAAACAACCGTTGCGCAAGTGTCCCAGATCTGTGGTGTCACCGTGCATGTCCTCTAGAATTTTTATCACTTTGTCCACGGTGTCACGGTCCCCAGGTGGGCGGTACATCGCAGTCTGCCGGGCCTCTCCATCAAGGGTTAGGAGGGCCAGCTCCGCCTGGGCTAGGGGATCGAGGGGATACATACGTAGCATACTTCTCAGTCTTTCTACCCAGTCCCACAATGACATGCCATCCCCCGTGAACTTGGGAAGATGGCTGAGCATAGCCCCCAGGGGTATATGGTTCCGGCCGGACCTAGTCACAGGCTGCTCCGCCATCTCTGTGTCTGAATGTTGCATTCTGCAGACTACGCCAAATATAATGCAGGTGCCGGAATGCAACGCACAGAGACACAAGGCGAGAACAGTCAGAGATGAATATAAGCAGTTTATATATATATATATATACATATATATATATATATATATAACAGGTATTCTGAACAAGGGATTGACAACAAGGGTAATGAACAGTAATTTGAAATATTAGCAAGATACGAAGTCTCTCAAAGTAATGTGGTGCCCTCAATCATGGGAGACACCATGTGAGTTCTTTAACTCTGCATATGGCCCTAGTGGGCGGTCACCGGTTATTCCCGCTAGGCCGAAAGTCTTTTCCGGACAAATTCAGTTAGATCACGTTGAGCTCCGTTAACCCCAACCGCTAGGCCGAAAGTCTTTTCCAGACAAATTCAATTAGATCACGTTGAGCTCCTTTAACCCCAACCGTTCCCCTCCCAACCTGAGTACCTAAACCCAATTGGCCCCGGTACCGTGAGTGAACAGTAGAAGTGACGGCCCTGTTCACGTATGCAGCTCCTCTGCCTTCACTGGCGTGACTTTCCTGGGGCAGCCGTCTCTCAACTCCTCTCTTCTTTTGCTGTTGGAGGCAATCTCTCAAGCTTTGGGTAGGGCGGTCCAGACCTCGTCTGTCGGCGGGCGACGTCGGGTTCCGCGAACTCACTCAGCACCGCAAGCAGGCTCCGAGTATCCTCAGCAGGCACAGCACTCGGGTCACATCTGTGAGGGATCTGGAGCTCTTCCACCGACGCCCGACTGTGGCACCTCACAGACCTCTGGCTTAGGCCTGCCACACGGGGCTTCTCAGCATGCAGAGAACGTGTCTCCTCCTCTCTGCTGCTTGGTGCCAAAAACTGCTCAGGCTTGGCGCACTGGCCTCTTATCTCCAGGAACTCCTTCCTGGAAGTCACCTGATTGGGTCCAGCATCTAAATCTGCTCCCTCTTCAACTTCTCTTGTATATCTTGATTCCGCTTGACTGTGTCTGGCCAGCAGATGGCAGTCTCTCTCCATCTTTGAAGCACCATATAAGAGTTCTCTTAAAGGCTTTCTCGCCTCTGCTACACAGACAGCACCTGTAGATCGTTATATACACCATTTGTTTTTGTTTTGTTTTTAATTCTTAATGCATTCAAAAACACCCTTTCTTGTCATGTACACCAGGCTTCAGGCGTAGGTGACTGTAAAAAAAGGTGTTTAGTTTTATATGCTGAAACGAACTACAGGTGCTGCCCGTACTTTTTGGACCAAAACTGTTGACAGGTTGGCCTCTGAAGTGTTTCTTGGGACATTGCTAATTAATGGACAATGTTTGTGCAGATGTTTAATTCACAAGTTTGTTATTTTTTTAGTTTCAAATTTTTTGCACATTTTCTATACTATTTATATATGTTTTATACAAATAAATTAATATTTAAAACAACTGTGTCTATTTTAATTAAAGTAAAATTTAGAGTATATACTTAATTATAGTATATCTGCTTGGGTGGTGCCATTGAAAAATTTAATTTCCAAAAAATGGCCCCTGATCTGCGTTGACCTGAGCGCATGTCAGGGGAATGCTAATTTTACCGTACATGTGTGGTCGTCTATATATAGGCGATTGGAATTTTAATTTAAAAAAATAGTTTCATTTAGCTGACTTTTGACAACAAAGGGATGAATACTCTCAACATTGTTCTTTGCTAGTTGTGCTCAGAGCACAAGCAAATGACAATGGTGAGTGATGACTTTAGCAGCCAGTACTTGGGAAAAGCGCTCTAGTAGTACTGCTGATTACCAGGCACAGGTTTGACTATCTCAGGTTTTTTGGGGGGGTCAAGTAGCTGAAATATCTTCACGGGTGATGCACTGGAAAGCCATCTTCTGACCAAGCATAATCAGAGGTAGGGCTCACAATGTAAGTGTATGATAGTCACATTCTACCATTGTTGTGGCTGTCCATAGACTTACATAAACTTATGTGTAGACGTATGGTCATAAAGCAACACATATAAGGTGATAATTGAATATGGAGACAAGATTGTAAATTAAAACAAATTTATTAATTATTTAAAAAGGTTTTAGCAATTTTGACAAGAATAACTTTTCTTGAAGTTCTTCTTTTATTGGGCATCAGATCTTCTCTGCTGGTCAGGCTGCACACCACCGACATAGGAGTATTGCCAGTGCACGGCACCTTCAGGACTCATGAAGTAGTCAGCGAAGGTTTCTCGCACCCTGGCACCAGAGTTGAATTGCCTTCCCGGAGCCAAGTTGACCACTGGAATTAAGTCTGACAGCTGTGACTCCTTATCTTGCTCAGTGCTGTATTCACCAGCATAGTTGTGGAGTACACAGCATGCCTTAATTACAGTGTCAACGGTCTCCGTATCCAACTGGATGGCAGTGTGTAAGATCCTCCACTGACTATACATAATTCTGAAGGTGCATTCCACATATCTGCGTGCGCGACTCAGCCGATAATTAAAAATCCTCCGCTGGTCATTCAGTGCCCTTCATGAGTATGGGCGCAGCAGTTTGGTCTGTAAGGGAAATGCCTCATCTGATACCATCACAAAGGGAACTGGAAGTGTGGAACCCGGCAAAGTTCTTGGGTCTGGGAGCGTTCCGCCATCTTGAAGAATTTGCAGCCCAATCTGTGATGATCGCAACACCCGAGAGTCCCCAGTACTGCCATGAGCACCAACGTCGATGGCAACAAATTTGTAATGTGCATCAGCCACCGCCATCAGGACCACAGAAAAATACTTCTTATAATTAAAGAAGCGTGGTTCTGATCGTGGTGACTGCTGAACTCTCACATGTTTTCCATCGACAGCACCAATGCAGTTGGGGAAATTGGCCACAGTTTGAAAGCCTGCTGCCACCTGCAGCCAAGTCTCCTCGGTTGGGGAAGGCATCACGATGGGCTGCAACTTCTGCCAGATGACGGTACATGTGCACCTCACAATTCTGGAAATGGTGGATTTACCAACCCTAAATTGGAGGTGCAGTGATGTATAGGTCTCTCCTGTGGCCAAAAACCTGAAAAGGAAAAATATAAAATTAGAAAAGACACAAAAAAAGAAAAGAAATACAAGACAACATTATAATCCCACATTCGTACTTACTATGGGAATTTTTTTTTTTACTTATTCCAAAATACTATTACAGCACTGAGTGCACTTTTTTTTTAAAATTTTGTTGTTGTTTTGGTTGGACATTTGAAAGGTGTTTTTTAGTCATTTGTTTGCTCGTGAGTTCACACATATGTAGTCAGTTGTCATTGGCTGTGTTTGCCTCAATTGTTTGCTCTTCAGGTCACACATATCAATTCTATTCAGTGACCTTATCACTATCACCTTGCTATGATCCAGCAAATCTTATGTACACGAAAACATTAGACACAGAGAAGCCATCACCAGAGGCTGACTTACCAAGGTAAACCTGAAGGGAGGGGTGAGCTGTTGTGTCCATTCATGAGTGGTGGAACTAATCATGCCATTTTGAAAAGACAAGGAGTGGACAGATTTTTTATTTTCAATTTGCCAATGTTGGAAGGAATACAACTAATTACATGGTTAATGTTCCTATGTGATCTTTAATACAAAATCGCACATCATTAGGGCTCTTTCACACGTCTTTTTCTCCGGTACCAGTGGTGACAGTTTCTAGACGTACCAGAGACAACAGACGTAATGATAGTTATTATTTCTTTCTTAATTTTACAGGTGGGGCCACACTACTAACCCCCTCATCATGGTCCCTGCTGGTGCTGATCAAAGCGCCGGCAGACAACCATGATGAGGGCAGCGTTCAGCAATAACTACAGGGAATAGCAATAATTGTACTGCTGATTCCCAGAAGTCCATCCATGTAATCCAGGTGCGGCGCATGTAACGCACACAGTCACAACACGTAAAACACACACAAGCACACGGGGCTATGATATTTCCGGTACATATGGTGCTGGAGTTATCTGTACTTGTGAAACCAGCCATACAGTCAGTATACCGTCAGTATTTTTCTTAAAGAGTATGAGTCAAAACCAGGAGTGGATGATAAATGCAGAATTGGTGACGGGTTTCTATTTAATTTCTCGCATTGTTCCTCACGTGGTTTTGTATCCAACTCCACAGCAAATATAGTGTCCGAATCCTGAGAAAATACTTTCAGTGGGGATGTGACAGCATATGTTGATTAAGTTTAAAAAAATATATATACTGTATATAAAATATATACATATATGTAGACATATATCAAAAGAATGCAGCAGCACTCCATAGGGCCAAGATACATCTTAACAATGAAAATAATGAAAATATTAGATCTAAACTGTTTTGCTTAGCAACTAGTACTTACAAACAATGAAGGTTTTTAGCGCATAAATTGGCCAATTCATGTGTGCCCATCAACCATGGCAAGGTAACCTCCCCCTGATGGGTAACTACTCTGCCTAACATGCCACTTTTGGGCTACAAGCCTACAACTAAACGGACAAACATGTCTTCTTCTGGGCTAAAAACACCTACATTTAAAGGGCATGTTAGGCAAAGTAGTTACCCATCAAGGGGAGGTTACCTTGCCGTGGTTGATGGGCACACAAACCTTCATTGTTTGTAAGTACTTGTTGCTAAGCAAAACAGTTTAGATCTAATATTTTCATTATTTTCATTGTTAAGACGTATTTTGACCCTATGGAGCGCTGCTGCATTCTTTTGATATATTTTATAGTTACGGCAGCTGGCACCAGTTCACACTAGGAGGTGCTGGTCAGGTTTCTCTGGTTTGTATATGTAGACATATATATTAAAATATTCAACTTACCACAAGGTGATGAGCAGCCTTTCCTCAGCAGAGATGGCCCTTCTCATTATGGCGTCAGTGTAGTCCAAGTCGGGAGAAAGAAGACCCAGCAGCCGATCAAAGGCAGCAATGTTGAGACGACAAAACTGATGGAATTTTTCGGGATATCTGTAAAATAGTTCTAAATAAATATTAGTTTCACGGATTAAAATATAATAAAATATAATTTTTTAGAATAAGATAACAACTCATTTAAAAAATGCATTAGGTACACACAGATGACAATATCCTTTTTTCACATATATCTTACCTCCTTAGATCCTGGTACAGCACATTGCAGTGCTCCTTGTCCGCCTGCTCCTGCGCGATAGGGTGCACCCACAGCTTTTTGGGTCTTCTCCTCCTCCTCCAAGACCGCTCCTATGGGAGAATAATTGGTTAGTACACACTACATACAATATCAAACCATCTACTTACATTTATCTTACCTTCTCGCTGTAGTGATTCGTGAGATTTAGCGCAGTCAGAAACAAAAGGAACATGTATGGTTGACTGAGACGCAGGGGCTGCAGTTCATGTGGCATCCTGAATACTTCCAAAATGGTGAATAGGGGTTGGACTAGGAAACGAGATCAGTATTGCCCTATTTTTTTTTTATTTTTTTAACCTAACTTTATTTGGGTTCAAAAATGCTTACAAAAACGCATGAAAAAACGCATCAAAAACGCACCTAAAATCCGCATGCGTTTTTTTGGCAAGGAGATGCAGAAATGGTCAGGAAAAATTCTGCTTCATTTCTGCATCGTGGGCACATAGACTATCAGAGTCATCTTTGGAGAATGCATGACACTCTTCTCTCAGCATCTGTTTTGCTACCGCTCGATCTTCAGCACACAAGTTTTTCAGGGGTAATGGGGGATCCCAGGAACCTGAGGTGGGTTGCGCAATTTCTTCTCCTGGGCAACTCCTGTTCCTTGGTGGGAAGACTAAATTCACTGTAGGCGCCTGGGCGGGTCTCACACTGGCTGGATATGCCGTTTTAACAGTTTCAATGTGACCTAACACAGTCTTTGGATCCAGTCTAATTTCATGTTTTGTAGTATTCATCACCGGTACTGTCACTCGAACAAACCCACCAGTAGGAATCGTAAGCACAGTCTTACCTTGAACTAGGCCTTCCGGAAGTTCTGAGGAGTCTTTTGGCATGAACAGTCTTTTCTGGACCTTTCTTCCCGGTTCTACCTGGACTCCACACCTCACCCCCATCTATTGGTTTGCAAAGATGATGGCTTGGCGCCAGCCTACCTTGACTTCTTTTAGGTCCATTGTATTCTGTGCCTTCTTTACTCTACAAATCACATTTTCCGCCACGGCGTTGGGTATGGCAAGTGATGTGGCAATTGCATCCACCACCAGTGTCCCTGCCTTGTGTTTCGTGATGACCTCACTGATTACATTATAACCCAGGATAGGATCCTCTGCCACGTTCTGATCACTGGTCACGAGAAAAGGTACCAAAAGCTCAATGGTGTTGCTGTTCTTTGTGGCCCTCAGTTGGAAATTCACTTCCACCCAGCTTATGAAATTGATTTCGGTCTGGTTGACAGCTTTGCCATGGAGTTCCACTGGTCCTAAGAGTTCATTTAGCGACCAAAGACAGGTATGTGCAGGTAGCGCCTTCTCCATTCTTAATTTAAAAGGCTCGCTTGGACTCCTGTGTCCACAGTGCTTTTACCAGGAGTCCATCTAGCTGGCACTGTATAAAGCACCTTTCACCGATTAGGCTGATGAGGCTATCTTTACTGACCGAGGAATCCTCCTCCCAGGAGTACATCGTTTGACCTCCGCACTGAGCATTAAGTAACTGATGCACCTGTCTCTCTTGCAGCTATTTGTAGATGGGAACACACTTGGGGATAGTACTGACGCAGCCGTTTTACCTCATGCGCCATTCTGGGGTTTGGTGAGATTTGGATTAGCTTCCAAATGACCGTGACCATTGGCATTACTTGGCATAATGTCCTTCCTCACCACATCTTAGACAGTGGACACACACTGTTCTCTGATTTGATGAACGGCACGCTTCACAAGCCCGGTATCTTCTGTTTTGGAACCCACTCATGGGTCTGAGGGAGCAAGTTCTGGCCTGGAACGAATCAACTTTTTCACCTCAATCAACTCGGCTCGCAGTTGTCCTATTACTTCCTCCCAGTCAGCACTGGCAGTCCTCTCTTTTGTTGGTGATTTAAGGTTCCCTCTCGGACTGGCCACTGGGGGTCTCCAACTTCACCTGACTCATTTTGGTGATTTTAGGAGCAGAGCCTTTCTTTAACTTCTGTTCACTCTCTGACTCCAAACTAGCTGCCTCATTCATTTTTTCAATTAGGACTTCGTCCACAATGCCAGGATCTTCTAGGTACTGTTTCAGCTGCAACTTGATGTCTTTCCTGATTAACCCCATTCCCAATGATCTCAAGAACTTCTTCAGGACTAGTCCAGCATCAAACTTCTCTTTCACTTCTGCATCTCTGGATGTAAACAACAGACTATCCTTCAGTTCAATTGCTCTGAACAAGAAACTTTGGAGTGATTCATTTTTTTTCTGTGAGAAGTTAATGAGTCGGTGGAACAATTCTGAAGTACTCTCTTCTTTATAGTGCCCTTTTAAAATCATCTTCAGCTGTTGCAAGGTCAGTTGACTCTTCATTTCTAGCATACTACGGAGGTTCAGTCCTGGGTTGATCGCTTTCACCACCCCCTCAACAATCTCATCTGGCTGGTAGCCTTTCTGTAATCCTGCATTGATGTGGTGCAACAAGTTCATATAAGACAGTCTCTCTTTCTGTTCACACACTCCAATCTGTCCCAGGATCTTGAAATCTTTCCTTATGGTGATTTGTGGTGTTAGAGAGGACGGTCTCCCTGATTTATCTAACCCGAGCAGGTTAAGGGTCCTGTCTGAGTCTATCACTCGTTCAGAGGTTTTGGTCGATTCCTGCAGGGCTGTTGTTAGGGCTTTGAATTGTTCTTTCAATTTCTGTAGTTCAGTCTGTGGACGGATATTCCCGCTTTTGGTAATTGGTGCCGCCCCTCCGTCCTCCAACTTCAACCTGGTTAGAAACTGTGTTAGTTCCTGGAGGAATGTCCCCATGACGTCTTCAGCTTCTTTCTCCCCCAGCTCATCCATTTTTGCATTAATGGCAGCTAACAGTTGCCTGCGGTTGTGTGCTTTAGAAATCTCTTCTTCTGACATCTGTATATGTTCTGCTACTGTTCTCTACTATGTTCTTCACAGAACCAAGCAATGTGAACTGAGGTCTAAGATGGTAGACATGCAAGAAATAGGAGCATGTTCACACTAGCAAAAAGAAGCAAAACCTACAAAAGACAAAAGACAAAAATATATCTCATACCCTACCATCATTATATATAAATGTAAAGCAAAGTTGCATAATAAATATAGGGTACTTAGTGAACTATTTTTGATCAAAAAAAGTATACAAGCCGTCCCACCAGCGGCAAGGTGACCCTAAATTGGGACGGTACCTATACTGCCTATATTAAAAACCTTACTGTATATCAAAGTTGAAGTAATGCATATAAAAGGGTAGACAAATAGGACCGGGTCCCAACTCCAGACCACCCAGGCCCGTGGTAAGCTACATATATACCAGTCAGCTCAACAAAGGGGATGCCACACCCTTAAATTGCACAGAATGCAAACAAGACAAAAAACCAAGCAATGTGAACTGAGGTCTAAGATGGTAGACATGCAAGAAATAGGAGCATGTTCACACTAGCAAAAAGAAGCAAAACCTACAAAAGACAAAAATATATCTCATACCCTACCATCATTATATATAAATGTAAAGCAAAGTTGCATAATAAATATAGGGTACTTAGTGAACTATTTTTGATCAAAAAAAGTATACAAGCCGTCCCACCAGCGGCAAGGTGACCCTAAATTGGGACGGTACCTATACTGCCTATATTAAAAACCTTACTGTATATCAAAGTTGAAGTAATGCATATAAAAGGGTAGACAAATAGGACCGGGTCCCAACTCCAGACCACCCAGGCCCGTGGTAAGCTACATATATACCAGTCAGCTCAACAAAGGGGATGCCACACCCTTAAATTGCACAGAATGCAAACAAGACAAAAAACCAAGCAATGTGAACTGAGGTCTAAGATGGTAGACATGCAAGAAATAGGAGCATGTTCACACTAGCAAAAAGAAGCAAAACCTACAAAAGACAAAAGACAAAAATATATCTCATACCCTACCATCATTATATATAAACGTAAAGCAAAGTTGTGTGCTTTAGAAATCTCTTCTTCTGACATCTGTATATGTTCTGCTACTGTTCTCTACTATGTTCTTCACAGGTTAACTGAAGAAGCAGCTCACTAATTCTGTCCATTTGTATTTCCACATCCATTGCTGCTAGTGAGTTTTTCTTTAGAGCTGGTCCCCTTTAACTGGTGTAACAGAGTTGAGTTGAGGTGCTGTGCTGCTGTGTTTTTCTAGACACTTTTCTGCTTCTCTCTCTACACGCTAATTCTCGTTCAGGACTGCCCGTACGGGTCACCAATGTTACACGAACGCCGCTTAAGTTCAGATAGGAGTGAGACCGGTTACATGAATTCTTTGAAATCCTGGGGGAACCGTTACTCAGGGCGACCATAGACCATGTGCTGCAGTTTCTCTCAGGCACACAGGGGTATTGACCCTCAGGCACAGACACTTCCCCTTGAGAAAGCGTGCGGGTGGCACGCGAAACGTGCGTTGAGGCGCAGCATTTTTCAGCCTTTTGCAATTATAGGTTTCTAATTGCTTTTTAGTTTTATAGGAATAAAAAAAATACTTTTTTTCACCTCAGTATACAAGTACAAAGATATACACTGCTGTATCCAATGTACTTGTATAATCTGCTTCTAGTCACTCTCTGCTATTGAGGTGAAGATTACCAAAATCCCCTATGTGTAACATTATGTTAGCTCTTTGGTAAAACTGCAGCCTTCAAACAAAGGAAAGCAAGTTTAAGTCCTGGGAGACCTGATCACAAATGAAGTGAATAAATTAACTTTAATTCATGCACTGAGCTGACAGAAGCGGCCCATCCTAGAGGAGGAGCCACGGGAGCAATGAAGATGTCCAAGAGGTGAGTATAGAAGCCAGGAGAAGAGCTGAGATGTGACGGGACAGTCCCACCAAATCCGGGACGGTTGGGAGCTATGGTATAAAATCTTTATGCACAGTAATGATTTTGAAAGGGAACCCGTCAGCAGGTTTTTACTATATCAAACTCCTCTATAGGTCGCTGTAATTCCGATTAAATGTTCACTTTTGCAATCCTTGCTTACATTTCAAAGAAATCCCTTGACCAATTTTTATGCAAATAAGGTGCAAGTGCAGGAGGCTAAGCCCTGAAGTTAACGCTCTCCGTCCTCTTTCCATCTTTTCCTTTCCGCCACCTTCTGAAGCTCACTGACTGACAGGTCACTCTTCCCTGAGTGACCTGCCTCTCCCAACTGAAGTCTCCTGCAGAAGCCATCACTTCATGCACTGGTCACCTACTCAGAGGGAGCCTGCACCGACACTAGGAATATCATGACATCTGAATGTTCGACTATAGGCCCCTTTTTAACCGTTTGTACCCTTCCCCTTATCTAATACATAACGACACAAAACACTGCGTGACATTGGAATGTTAAGGCCACAGCAGCCTCATTTATTCAATTAACTGAAATTATAAACATTCTTAAATAACCAGCAAAGGATGGGGGGGGGATTGAAGGTTCCACCATACAAATTTTATGCAGCGACAGCTACTCCACACCGCCCCAAGCTGCACCGCACTGGCTCGGGGAAACCAGCTGTCTGCTACCCAAAGCAATTTGTCACTCTGGGACCTAGCCCAGTAGGGACCCACTTCCACTTTATAACCTTCAACATCTAGGGAGTCAATCCCGCACTGGACTCCCCTCATCCTACAGTGTAACCACCACCTTCAAACCCCCCCTCCTTCCACGCCACAATGAGCAAGCATGACACCTTATGCCTGCGAGTCCCACCACACTAAAACAGCCTTTTCCACACCTTCCATCAAAGCCAGAGCCCACAAATCAATTCCAATTGTATTTAAATGAACTCTATCAGCTCTATGAAATTCTTGGGAAGGAACTTCCAACTCCTGATGTCGAACTACTATCCCACCATTTCTTGCAATAAACCGGGAAACCTCTTTGTTAACTTTATGCACGCTTTATTTACCTTCTCAACCGACCTGGCATGTTTCCAAGCAAACCGCGCTACAATTTCAGACCACACAATAACCAAACCCGGATAAGATGACATCAGTCAAAGGCAATCATTCTTAATATCCCGAATCAACTCTCAGGACGCCCTGGCACCCAAATCATTGCCCCCAGTGTGAAGAACCAAAACATCCGGGGGCCTAACTAAATTATTATAAAAATGAAATTCCGGCATTACCCTGTTCCACTGCAAACCCCTTATTCCAATCCACCGGACCAACACGTCTGCCTGAATAGCTCCCCAGTAGACATACGAATGGCCTAACACCCATACTAATACGAGAATTGAAAATAAGGTTGATAACAACAAAACCTTTAACCCCAACAATGCATAACCAAATACACTATGACCCTTACAACATGTGTGGTCTAATATAAGTCCTGTATCTGGCAGATTCGCATCGACCTATCCTCTTTACCGCTTGAACCCCCAGACCCCATCGGGCCGCATCTGTAACTGCCCCAATCCGGAAAGAGTGTGAGGCAAACTCTAATGCATCCAAGCCACAGTTAGATAAACTTTGACGAAAAATAGCAATGAATTGATAAACTGACAAAGCAGATACATCCTGGTGTACCAAAAATGAACCTGGTACAAAACCTCTCACTTCCATAAACAAGGATACCCATCTAACCGGGCATTCAAACAAACCGTTCACACCATGTAACTCCACCATATGACCTCTCCCAACCACGACAGTCTTCGACCGCGTCAAATAACATTGAACTGCTTCGTCCGAACATGACACATCCTGAAATCACAGACACCCGTGACACTTGACATTCTTGCGCACCAACTCGCTCAATCGAAAGGCCCCAAAAAAGGCCAACATGAAAAAACCCCCAAACAAGCGGCGTTCATACTCTGACCTACAAATCTTCCCAAGACCCTGCAATAACTGGCCCAAAATTTAAACGAAACCGGCCGCCACCAATCCTTCTTGTTACAATTCTTCCGGAAGGTTTTCATAGCCTGCCGCACCAAAACTCTTTTGTACAATCCTTCCAGCCCAACATTTTGAAAAAGAAGGCCAATCCTGCTAGCCTACCGGCCACCACCGATAAAGACAAACCCTGTTGAAACGCCCTACCAATCATATACAGCAACAAATAAGGATGATCATCCACTGTTACCTGCTCACCCACCGAATCCATCAAATCCTGCCACACCTGCAATGCCGAAACATACCTATGCTAGGTACTCGGAGAAACCGAAGTCCTAACCAGATTCAATGCGGTACCGAAACCAGATCCCATAACCACTCGGTTTCCAGCTGCTAAACATCCGGCGTCAGCTCTCAAAACCGATCCCACTGGAAGCGAGATAAAGCAACAGCAATAGAATTCTGTACCCCCGGCACATGCAAAGCACGAAACCATACATTGCAATCCAGACATCTGAGCACAAGATGTCGCAACAGAGATATGACCGGCGGGGAATCCACTGTAATGTTGTTAATACAACGAACCACACTAAAATTATCACTTTTTTATTTTTCAATTCCGCACCCCAAACCTCCAATGCCACCACAACTGGAAACATTTCCAGCAATGCCAAATTTTTCTTCAACCCAGCATGGCTTCAAGACTCAGGCCACTCGCCCACGCACCACCTGCTGTTGAAGTACGCTCCAAAGCCAAAAGAACCAGACGCATCAGTGTATAAAACTAAATCTACATTAGACATTTCTTTCTTCAACCAAACTGATTTTCCATTATACAACTGCAGAAAATCTGCCCACACGGCCAAGTCAGCCTTGTGCTCTGCGTTCAACCTCACAAAATGCAACGGGTATTTAACCATCACCGTGGAATGAGACAACCTACACGAAAAAACCCTACCTATAGGTAAGATTCTGCAAGCAAAATTAAGTTTCCCTAAAAGAGATTGCAGCTGCCTCAAACGCAATTTCCTAGCCTGTAAGGCTTCCTGTACGGCATTATTAAAATCCACCAGTTTCTCTGCTGGCAACCTGCATTCCATTTGAATGAAATCAAGCTCAATCTCCAAAAACTTTAAAACTGTAGACAGGCTTTCTGTCTTGTCAGGGCCCAGAGGAATGCCAAATCTAGACGCCACCTGTTGAACTGTCCATAGAAGCACCGAACAAACCGAGGACCCAGCTAGTCAAACGGCTAGTCAATAGGAAAGTCCAAGGTCTGGCAACAAAATATCAGAGAGTCAGAATGCTAAGAACAAGGCACAGAGGAACAAGCCACACAGAGCTTAAAGCTACGACTGCCAGCTAAATGGGCCAACAGCTCAGTAAAGTAATCACTGGACAAGGGAACACCTGAAGGGATATCAGCACCTGGGGCATAACGACACATGATATATATGATTAAGACTAGTGTTGAGCCACCCCCGTAGTGTTCGAGTTCGGTTCGGTTCGTCGAACACCCGTGTGTTCGCTGAACTGTTCGTTGAACTGTTCGTCGAACACCTTCGAACACCGTTAAAACCAATGGCAGGCAAACAAAAACACATAGAAACACATAGAAAACACCTTCAAAGGTGTCCAAAAGCTGACAAACTGCTCAGAAGACACAACTAACACATGGAAAAGTGACAAGTACATATAGTCATGTGAATAGAAAAGAGGTGGAGGAGTAAAAGGAGGGGGAGACACAGATATAGGCATGTCATGCCCTTCTAAAATCCAAAAAGTGAGAAGCCGACACGTTCAGTCCGCTCCTGCCCGTGCCACCTCCGCGTCGCCGGGTTTGTGCCAGAGCCGCGGTGAACCCTGACGGCCAGCCCCCCTCTCCCAATACTGGTGCCTGTCCGCTGGTGGGTCGAGCGAGCCCCCCTGTGGTGGAGGCAGCTCTAAGCTTTTTAATTTAAATTGTCTCTCTAATTTGAATGAATACACTTTAAATCCATTTACAAGGATCTATTGGAGGGCAAGTCTCATGCCAGCAGCCGCGTAATTCCAGCTCCAGTAGCGTCCACTAAAGCTGCTGCAGTTAAAAAGCTTTTATAAGGATCGAGCTCGGCTGTCCACCGCAAGGCATCCTACTGCCAGTCCCAGCCCCTATGCCTTGGGGTGTCTCCTGATGCTCTTCACTGATTATCCCGTGGTCCCGAAGCATTTCCTTTGAAAAAATTAAGTGTCCAAACTACAGGTGGTGTAGCTTGCTTAACAGCCGGGATAATCCGCTGACTAGCAGACACTGCTACTAGGCACAAAGTATTTCCTGGGCTAGATGCAGTTAAAAATTTGTAATTAGATACTCTCGTTGGATGCTGAGAAAGCATTCCATAGAGTCTCCTGGCACGCCATATATGATTCTCTTAAAAAGCTTGGTGTAGGGGTCTAGGGGACCCTTTTATAGCCAAAATCACGGCCCTGTATCGCAATACGTCACCTAGGCTGAAGATAAATGGAACTGTAGCACCCTGAGGGCTCGGTTGCTACAGAGGTATTGCACCTCACCCAGAGGTGTGATATCTCACTCTCAGGTAAGGATGTAGTGTGGATCAGGACCCGACACCTGCATGCATTACACCACATTGCCGTGGGGCAGGGCGACCAATATGCCCCTGAGATGGGCACGACAGTCCCTGTCCCTGGCTGGAGTGGGGGGAGGGAACACTGAGGAAGGGGAACCCTGTAGTGCAGGAGCAGGGAGGAAGCAGTTCCTGGGTGCATTGAGAAGGGAGTATAAAAGGTGGGCACCATCTTAGTTCAGTGCAGAGAAGTCTGAGCAGAAGTGGCAGGGAGCAGGGGCTCTGCATGAGCTCTGCTCCGGAGGCGGGCCTAGTAACAGAGGCCCAGGCCTGGAAGAGGGAGAAGGAAGGAAGAGGAGCGGAGAAGGCTCCAGGAACGAGGAACGAAGGGATCCCAGGGGTGCGGAAGGGCGAGTCGCCACCGCACGCCCGAATCCACCTGCGTGGAGGGGTCAGGCCAAAGGGGGAGACCGGTCCCCGAAACTAGTGGAGGCAGGAAACGACCCTCAGCTAGAAACAGGAGGCTGTGACATTTTATGTGGCGCAGCCCCTCGCTACACCCGCTAGGAAGGCACCACATAGGGTCAGGGAAACTGGCGCCAAGTTTACCAAGAGGAGGCCCGAGGCAGCCGGACAGAAGGGTTGGTAAGAAAGGCCAGACAAAGGACACACAAAGGGGGTCCTGTCAAGCGCTCCAAAGTTATCTGGGAGTTGTCTGAGCCCCTCACCTGGTGAGCACAGTACGACGTGGGCAGCCGTTACCTGCAGACGTGGTCTGGATAATAAGAACTGTGAGTAAAGGCCCTGGACTGCATCACTGACTCCGTGTCGTTACTGCTGCTGCCCTGCACCATCACACCCATCCTCCGCATACACTGCCCTGAGGCTATACTCCTCCCGTGGGGAGTTATGCTACGCTCTGCTGCACCCACAACACCAGCCTCAGCGGTCTGCCCTGGAGCGGCGGTTCACTCTGACCGCAATCCACGGGTGGCGTAGTCGGACATTTAAACATCAAAACCACATAAATAGTTCCGCCACTGGTTTGACCGCCCTGAGCCACGGAACCGGGTCGCCGCCACGGAGACTACAACCACCAGCATCCACCAAAAAGGGTCCGGCTCCGGGTGTCCCAAGGCCCAGGGGGCGCGTCAGAACATTTTCATCACATTTCACAATCACCAATGGGACAAGGCAGGGATGTTCTCTGTCCCCTCTCTTATACATCCTAGTGACGGAGCACCTGCTCGCATCAATTCGCCATAACCCCAATATTAGGTGGATTGAGGTGGGAGGCACCGAGTACAAGTGCTCTCTATTTGCTGATGATGTCCTAGTATATATCACTCAATCACATATATCCATCCATGCTGTTATGGCTGAAATAGATCACTTTGTTACTTGGTCAAATTTTAAAATCAATGCAGCGAAGTCTGAGGCCCTCGATGTCTCCCTCCCCAAATCCATATAGGATTCCATCCAGTCCAACTTTCCCTTTGCCTGGCCCTCACAGGGTATCAAATACTTAGGAATTCCTATTCATAGAGACCTCTCCCATCTATGTTATCTTAATTTTGGGCCCTTTATTGAACAACTCCATACAGACCACGGTTGGCAAGTTAGAACTGTAAGATTCACTACGTGAACCACTGGTGTTTTGTGGAAAAGCACATGTACACTGTGTTCCAAATTATTATGCAAAAAGTGTTTAGGAGTGATAAGGGAAGAATTTGTTTGTTTGTCAGTTAAACTCATTGATGGTGATGTGTGTCAGGGCTCTTTATATCACTGTAAGCAATTGCAGACACCTGTGCTAATTAGTTTGGCAGGTGTGTCCAATGAAAGGCAAGACTACTTAAGAAGGCTGTCTCACATTATTAAGCAGCCTACATTTTCTGCCAAAATGGGAAAGAAAAAGGATGTGTCGGCTGCTGAGAAGCAACAAATTGTGGAGTGTTTAGGTCAAGGCATGACTACAATCAACATTGTGCGATGATCAGGATGAAGTGTCTTGGCAATCAAGAAGTATGTAGCTGATTCACAGTACACACGTGTGCGTGCTGATAAGGGCAAATTGAGGATTCTTTCCTACAGGCAATTACGTCAGGTTGAAAGAGCAGCGGCAAAAAAGCCTTGTCATAGCAGCAGACAAGTTTTTGAAGCTGCTGGTGCCTCCAACGTCCCCCGAACAACAAGATGCAGGGTCCTTCAGAGGTTTGCAGCTGTGCATACGCCATCCTGTCGACCTCCTCTATCCACTTCACACAAGCAGAAACGGCTCCAGTGGGCCAAACATTACATGAAGACTGATTTCAAAACTGTTTTGTTCACGGATGAGTGCCGTGCAGCGCTCGATGGTCCAGATGGATGGAGTGGAGGATGGCTGGTTGATGGACACCCCACGCAAACACGGCTACAGTGCCAACAAGGAGGAGGTGGAGTAATATTTTGGGCTGGAATCATGGGGAGAGAGATTGTCGGCCCCTTTAGGATCCCTGAAGGCGCTAAAGATGAACTCCATAATGTATGTGGATTTTCTCAAACAGCACTTCCTGCCATGGTTCAAGAAGAAGAACCGTGTATTTCACAGCAAGATCATTTTTTTGCATGATAATGCACCATCTCATGCTGCACATAAAACATCTGCATCTCTGGCTGATATGGGCATAAAAGGGGACAAACTTATGGTGTGACCCCCATGCTCCCCTGACCTCTACCCCATTCAGAACCTTTGGCGCATCATTAAAAGGAGTGTCTATGATGGCGGGAGGCAGTTCACATCTAAGCAACAGCTCTGGGAGGGTATTCTGTCCTCATGCAAAACAATTGAAGCAGAAACCATCCAAAACCTGACAAATTCAATGGACGAGAGAGTTCAGAAGCTCCTTTCGAACAAGGGGTCCTATGTGAAAATGTAGCATCACCTAGAATAAAGTTTTGAGTTGAAAACTGTTTGATTTCAGTTTCTAACAACCTGCTAATGCTTATAATTTCAAAAATGACCATTTTTTTGGTCTTTATTAAAATGAAAAGGTTGATCGAAAAGTTTGGGGGATCTAAGAGTGTGGCAACCCAGTAGTCATGATTACTTCGAATTCTGACAATATGAGGGTCATGCTGCAGGTAGTGCAGCAAGAAGGCACTTATGTGTCTTGCGCATCTCGGAGCCCCAAAATTATTTTCCGGGCTAGATGCAGCTAAAAATTATTATTAATTTTAAATCTGGTGAAGCTTTAGTATAGATGGCCTAATAGGATCAGTGCTGCACACTGCTACAAAGCCCAAATTATTTTCCAGTCAAGATACAGATAAACATGATTATTCATTTTAAATCTGGTGGAGCTTATTATAGATGGCCTAATAGAATCAGTGCTGCACACTGCTACAAAGCCCAAATTATTTTCCAGCCAAGATACAGATAAACATGATTAGTAATTTGAAAGCTTAAAACGGTTGGTAGGGTGATTTTAACCAATCATCAAGCTTTTACTCTCCCCAGGATGACACAGGGGTAGAAAAGTCGTTTCGGATCCATGATTTGTTCATCTTTATGAACGTGAGTCTGTCTACATTATCAGTGGAGAGCCGCGTGCGCTTATCTGTCAGCACACCACCAGCAGCGCTGAACACACGTTCAGACAGAACGCTGGCTGCGGGGCATGACAAGATCTCCAAGGCGTAAGTGGCTAGCTCTGGCCATTTATCCAGATTGGAAGCCCAAAAAGAGCAAGGGTCCAGTGACACAGTCATGGCTTCAATGTTTACTTGGAGATACTCCTGTACCATCGTCTCTAGGCGTTGACTATGTGTCAGACTTCTTGTCTCCTGTGGCCTTGCAAAGGATGGGCTAAAAAAGTGGTGAAATGATTCCGCAAAATTGATGTTACCAGCAGATACTGTGGTTCTGTTACGGTTTGAGTGCTGAACACTTGACGGTCCCACGGTTGGCAAGTTGGAACTGTGAGATTCACTACGTGCACCACTGGTATTTTGTGGAAAAGCACATGTAAGATTCTGCAACAGTCTCTGCTGATACTCCTGCATGCGTGCATCCCTTTCTATGGCAGGAATAATTTCTGCAAATTTACTTTTGTACCGGGGATCTAACAGTGTGGCAACCCAGTAGTCAGGATTATTTCTAATTCTCACAATTCGAGGGTCATGTTACAGGTAGTGCAGCAAGAAGGCACTCATGTGTGTTGCGCATCCAGGAGCACCAAGTCCCTGTTGTGTTGGTGGCGAGGTAACAATCATGCTTCCTTCCTCTGTCCTCTCCCCCCAACCTCGCACAATAGAAATGTGATCAAGGTCTCCCTCATCTGATGAGTCTTCCATCAGTTCGTCCTCCACTTCTTCCTGGGCTCCTGCACCTTCCTCACTAGTTTGGCTGCTACCATGTGCCCTGGTAAAACCATCTCCCCCACCCTCACATGCCTGCCGCCTTGGTGCTGCCGACCGTCTGGACCTTGCAGGTGTTAGCCCTTCCGCATACAACTCCTCCTCCTCTACTTCCTCCACCTCCTCTTGTGCCACCACCTGACTCCGAATTCTGTTTAACATGTGCTCCAGCATGTAAATCACCGGAATAGTCATGCTGATAATGGCATCGTCAGCACTAAACATCTTCGTCACCATTTCAAAACTGTGCAGAAGGGTGCATAGGTCCCTGATCTGAGATCACTCCTCCAGCGTGATTTGCCCCACCTCTGGATCTCGTTGGCCCAGGCTATACGTCAGAACGTATTGCACCAGGGCTTGTCGGTGCTGCCACAGTCGCTGCAACATGTGCAGAGTTGAATTCCACCGGGTAGGCACATCGCATTTTAGCCGGTGAAGTGGCAGGCCCAACGACTTCTGTAGAGATGTAAGTCGCTGAGCTGCGGGATGCGAACGGCGGAAGTGAGCACACAGCGACCGTGCCCTCTGCAGAAGGCCATCTAGTCTGGGATAGTGGGCTAAAAATTGCTGGACAACCAGGTTCAACACGTGAGCCATACAAGGCACGTGTGTGACATTGCCCCGGCGAAGGGCCGCACCCAGGTTTGCAGCATTGTCGCACACGGCCTTCCCTGGTTTCAGGTCCAGTGGAGACAACCATTCATGAAATTGGTTCTCCAGAGCTGACCACAACTCCTCAGCTGTGTGACTCACATTTCCCAGACATTTCAAAGTAAAAACCGCCTGATGACGTTGAGCCCTAATGCCAGCATAGTAAGGAGGTGTGCAGGATCCCTTCTGCGCAGTTAGAAAGCTTGTGGCATGACCAGACAGGCTTTGGGTGCAGGTGGAAGACCGAGAGGAGGTTGAGGAGGCAGAAGCAGTGGAGGAACTTTGACATAAAGAGGATTGACGCACAACTCGTGGGGACGGCAAGACTTGGACAGCAGCCCCTTGTCCTGCTGTCACCATAGTTACCCAGTGCCCAGTCAGCGACATATAACGCCCCTGTCCATGCCTACTCGTCCAAGTGTCTGTGGTGAAATGCACCCTGTCACACACAGAGTTTCTCAAAGAAGCGGTGATGTTGTGTGCGACATGCTGGTGGAGCGCAGGCACACCTTTCTTTGAGAAGTAGTGCCGACTGGGCATCTGGTACTGGGGCACTGCGACGGACATAAGGTCTCGAAAATCCTCTGTGTCCACCAGGTGGAAAGGCAGCATTTCTGTAGCCAAGAGCTTGCAGATGGTGAAATTCAACCTCTTAGCTTTCTCATGGCTAGGAGGAAATGGTCTTTTACTTGTCCACATCTGAGGGACCGAGGGCTGGCTATTGTGCTTAGACGGGGTTGATAAGGGTGTCCCCGGCAAACTGCCGATCTGTGAGGAAGATGCAGGCGGACATGTTAGGTTGCCTTGATCCAATGGTGGTGCTATCGATGTCGGACAGCGCTCAACACCAGCTGGTGTTACCACCTCCAAAGAAAATGATGACCTGCCAATCACGCTGGCTGTTGCGGGTAAAGAGGTGGCAGGTCTGCGCCCCAAAACAGGTGTGACTGCTGTCCCCCCAGTCACAGAGGATGAAGAGGCCGCGGATGCACAAGATATGGCAGACGGTGGTTGGCCCGGCCGGCTAGGCCGCATTGTAGCACACTGAGCTTCCCACTGCAACTTATGCTTCATGTCCATGTGCCGGTTCATGCATGAAGTACTCAAACTATGTATTTTTTGGCCTCTACTTAGCTTTTGCTGACAAATGTTACAGATAACACGAGTTGGGTCATCTTTATCGATCTGAAAAAATGCCCAGGCTATGCAAGGCTTAGCACCCATGCGACCTGAAGAGCCACCACGACTTGTGGTGAGAGGCAGAGTTGTGTTTGAGGATGCAGTTGTTGACGTGCTTCCAGTACTACGTCTCTGTCCAGGAAGGCGCAACCTGACCTCGTCGTCACTAGCATCTTCCTCCACCTCCTCTGCTGACCTCATCTCTTGGCTGACTGTGGGTTGACAGTAAGTGGGATCTCCAACCTCATCATCATCACCCTGTGCGTTATCACACCCGTCGTCCTCAGAGCCAACCTGTTCCTGCCCTGACAAAAAACTAAAGTTGTCGCTCCAATCAGGTATTTGAGTCTTATCATCGTCTTCCTCATTGTCTCCACCAACAGGAGTTACAGTTTGGGAATGAGGGTCTACATTATGGTCAGAACCTTCTGCGTCTGGTCCTGGATCCGACTCATAAAGATTCTGGGCATCAGTGCAGATCATTTCCTCGTCTGGATTCACAGAAGCGCTGGAGTCGACCTCTGATTCCCAGGCTATAGTATGAGTAAACAGCTCTGCAGACTCAACCATCTGTTCTACCTCATACTCAGACGGGCAGCTGGAGATTTGGGAGCTGTGAGGAAGCAAGTGCGATTGGGGTGACACCTTTGAGGACTGGAGTATTTGTGATGTTGAAGTTGATGTGGAGGAGAGCCCACTTAAAGGAGCACTTGATATCCGTTGAAGCACCTGCTGTTTTTGTGCCTCATCTGGAATTTGTAGCGATTGGCGTGGCCGTAAGAAAGGGATCTTATCACATTGTCCGCTAAAAGAAGTAGACATTTTAGTTTGGCTGGAAGATGGTCTTTCTTCTGCAGATGTTACTGTTGCTTTAACACCTACCCCACGGACACAACCTTTTTTCCCCTTCCCAACACGCCTATTCCCCTTTCCACCAGCAGCAGGCCTTTTTCCACTCATTTTGGTGGTTAACTAATTCACAACTCTGGAGTTGTTTGCACAAAAAAACAATGGATGGCAACCGAGCAGAGCTGAGTGGCCAAACTGTGGTATTAGGCCAAAACTATTGGCTGGGTTAGATGCAGAAAAAAATTATATTCAATTTGCAACCTGATGGAGGTCAGTATAGATGGACTAATAGAACAAGTCCCACACACAGCTAGAAGCCCAAATATTTTTTCAGAGGTAGATGCAGAAATTTTTTTTATTCAGTTTGCAATATGATGGAGGTCTGTATAGATGGATTAATAGAACAAGTCCCACACACAGCTACAAGCCCAATATTTTTTCAGAGGTAGATGCAGAAAAAAAATATATTCAGTTTGCAACCTGATGGAGGTCAGTATAGATGGACTAATAGAGAAAGTCCCACACACTGCTAGAAGGCCAAATATTTTTTCAGAGCTAGATGCAGACAAAAAATTATTTTGAATTTGCAACCTGATGGAGGTCAGTATAGGTGGACTAATAGAACAAGTCCCACACACTGCTAGAAGGCCAAATATTTTTTCAGAGCTAGATGCAGAAAAAATTATATTCAGTTTGCAACCTGATGGAGGTCTGTATAGATGGATTAATAGAACAAGTCCCACACACAGCTAGAACCCCAAATATTTTTTCAGAGGTAGATGCAGATAAAAATTATTTTTAATTTGCAACCTGATGGAGGTCAGTATAGATGGACTAATACAACAAGTCCCACACACAGCTAGAAGCCCAATATTTTTTCAGAGGTAGATGCAGAAAAAAATATATTCAGTTTGCAACCTGATGGAGGTCAGTATAGATGGAGTAATAGAACAAGTCCCACACACAGCTAGAAGCCCAAATATTTTTTCAGAGGTAGATGCAGATAAAAATTATTTTTAATTTGCAACCTGATGGAGGTCAGTATAGATGGACTAATAGAGAAAGTCCCACACACTGCTAGAAGGCCAAATATTTTTTCAGAGCTAGATGCAGATAAAAATTATATTCAATTTGCAACCTGATGGAGGTCAGTATAGATGGACTAATAGAGAAAGTCCCACACACTGCTAGAAGGCCAAATATTTTTTCAGAGCTAGATTCAGATAAAAATTATATTCAATTTGCAACCTGATGGAGGTCAGTATAGATGGACTAATAGAACAAGTCCCACACACAGCTAGAAGCCCAAATATTTTTTCAGAGGTACTGTAGATGCAGATAAAAATTATTTTTAATTTGCAACCTGATGGAGGTCAGTATAGATGGACTAATAGAGAAAGTCCCACACACTGCTAGAAGGCCAAATATTTTTTCAGAGCTAGATGCAGATAAAAATTATATTCAATTTGCAACCTGATGGAGGTCAGTATAGATGGACTAATAGAGAAAGTCCCACACACTGCTAGAAGGCCAAATATTTTTTCAGAGCTAGATGCAGATAAAAATTATATTCAATTTGCAACCTGATGGAGGTCAGTATAGATGGACTAATAGAACAAGTCCCACACACAGCTAGAAGCCCAAATATTTTTTCAGAGGTACTGTAGATGCAGATAAAAATTATTTTTAATTTGCAACCTGATGGAGGTCAGTATAGATGGACTAATAGAGAAAGTCCCACACACTGCTAGAAGGCCAAATATTTTTTCAGAGCTAGATGCAGAAAAAAATTATATTCAGTTTGCAACCTGATGGAGGTCAGTATAGATGGACTAATAGAGAAAGTCCCACACACTGCTAGAAGGCCACATATTTTTTCAGAGTTAGATGCAGAAAAAAATATATTCAGTTTGCAACCTGATGGAGGTCTGTATAGATGGATCAATAGAACAAGTCCCACACACAGCTAGAAGCCCAATATTTTTTCAGAGGTAGATGCAGAAAAAAATATATTCAGTTTGCAACCTGATGGAGGTCAGTATAGATGGAGTAATACAACAAGTCCCAAACACAGCTAGAAGCCCAATATTTTTTCAGAGGTAGATGCATAAAAAAATATATTCAGTTTGCAACCTGATGGAGGTCTGTATAGATGGATTAATAGAACAAGTCCCACACACAGCTAGAAGCCCAATATTTTTTCAGAGGTAGATGCAGAAAAAAATATATTCATTTTGCAACCTGATGGAGGTCAGTATAGATGGACTAATACAACAAGTCCCACACAAAGCTAGAAGCCCAATATTTTTTCAGAGGTAGATGCAGAAAAAAATATATTCAGTTTGCAACCTGATGGAGGTCTGTATAGATGGATTAATAGAACAAGTCCCACATACAGCTAGAAGCCCAATATTTTTTCAGAGGTAGTTGCAGAAAAAAATATATTCAGTTTGCAACCTGATGGAGGTCAGTATAGATGGACTAATACAACAAGTCCCACACACAGCTAGAAGCCTAATATTTTTTCAGAGCTAGATGCAGAAAAAATTTATATTCAATTTGCAACCTGATGGAGGTCAGTATAGATGGACTAATAGAATGATGCTATGCCCAAAAGATTTTACTTCACTAGGTGCAGTAAAAAAATTGGTATTCTATACACAGGTGGTATATCTTGCAACACAGATAGGCTACTCCACTGACTAACACACTCTGCAATAGGCCAAAAAGGATTAGCTTTGCTAGATTAAGCCAAATGCTGTGAAAAAAACTTGCACAGCACTGGCACCGACCTGCCTGGCAAAAACTGATAGGAACTGATGTAACCTAGTCCTGAAAAGGACTCCAATTACAATTAGTCTTTACTCCCACAATCTATCTATTTAAGAGCACAGACCTGCCTGATGAAAGTCGTAGGAAATGCTGTAACCTAGTCCTTAAAAGGACTGCAATCACAACTATTCCCTACTCCCAAGCTATCTGTAGATTTGTGCGAAAATTGGCTTGAAATTAACAAGGTATAGCGCACACAGCAACAGCGGTGCCGTCTAACACGCAGCTGCAGCAGTGAGAAAATGGTGGCGACTGGGAAAATGGCTTGGTCTTATAGGGCAAGGACATGTGACATACACTGCCAATGACACATGCCCTTGCTTGTGTGAAAAAAAGCACTTCGCTCCGTGTGTGCGCTGCTGATAGGCTGACAGATTGCACCTCCCCACTGTAAATGCGAGAAAGAGAAAAAAAAAATGGAGATCTTCATTGTTCCTGCAGAGATCCATCCCCTGCCCCTCCCCCCACCCCGCTGTACACTCAAACTGCGTATTAACATTAATTTTCATCATTACTGAGAAAAAATCCAGTTATGATTTTGGTGCACGAACAGTTATCGAACATAACCTCGAACAGCCGAATTTTTCTCAAATTGTTCGTGTTCGCCGAACGGCTCGAACACCGCCCAAAACAGCTCGAATTTGAGATTGGCGAACAGTTCGAGTAGAACAATGCTCATCTCTAATTAAGACCACAACCCCTCTATCAGTATTCGGTCAGTATTTTTTCTCAAGAGTGGGAGACAAAACCAAGAGTGGGTGATAAATGCAGAATTGGTGACTTGTTTCTATTATACCTTTTCTCCAATTGTTCCTCACCTGGTTTTGGCTCCCGCTCCTGAGAAAAGATACTGACCAAATACTGATAATGGGGCCATAGCCTAAGCCTGATTGTTAGGGTCATTTAAGGCATTTCTAGGGCTAGCCGCCAAGGAGGGGGAGCACCATTGTGGACCACAATTAGGGTGCCAACCTCTGCGGATAGGCAGTTATGCATCTAGGAATCAGTCTAGGGTGAAATAGATGCTTTCTTGTTGCCTGATTCTATTGGTATATATTTTATAAAATTTGCATCTATCTTGCTACTTGTGTTTTATGTCTTTCTAGTCCTTGCTTTTAATGCATATCCAATAAATTTTTCTTTTAGGGTTTTTTTTCTATATGTTAGTCATTCACACTTGGCTCCTGTAGCTGTAATCTTGCTTTTGTAAAAGCTGTTTTAACCAGTACTCACATGAAAAGATTTCATCAGATAGCCTAACTCGACTGCAGAGGCACATATGAAGATTCCAGAAAAAGGTTTATTTTCAAGCTGAATTCTTGTATCATACCAAGGTAGCAGTAGTTGCAACAGTTTCAAAAGCTGCAGTTACAGTAGGCAAAAAGACGATTCTAAACCAGAACTGTACAGCTATGATGCAAGCAAGATGGATGACAAAAACTGACTGGGGAAAAGGAAGAAGGGAAGGATTACTGACATCAGAGCTTACATCAGAGCTGGGAAGACAAGGAGAGAAGGAGGACACTTCTAAAAAGAGTAAACTGATTACATAGCAGTGTAAAAATACTGTCACACACGTGGATTGTGGACCCACAGTGCCATGGGCCAGGCTTACCCAGGAGGGCTAGGCTAAGCAGGTACCTGGTTTTCGCTAGAGCTCCTGATGATGGAGTTAGGCTTGTGTAGCCACCAGGTACCATTCTGGGCAGTTTCCAGCACTGCAGAAGCTGACTCCAAGGGTCAGGGTCGCAGTCACGGACACGGACTCTGAGTGACTGGCAGGACGTGATTTGGATACTGGTATAACAGATATCGGAGCCGGTACAGACAGTACGGATTCTGGAACACTAGCCAGAACGAACACTGATGCTAGTTCAGACAGCACGAGTTTCAGGAACAGGTTAAGGTTCATACAACACCGGTTTAAGGAACAGGTTCTATTTCAAACAACACGGGTTTCAGGAACACGTTCTGGTTCAGACAACGCGGGACTCATGGACAGGGATCTGGCAACATACTAATTGCACACACAATAACTAAGAAAACTACAGGGGTTGCTCAGGCACCTTCTTACTGGGGAGGGTGCCTTAAATAACTGATGCCTCCCAGTCATTGGCTGGGGGCATTTCTAAAGTGTGTGTGGCCCCTGTGAGAATCGGGGAGCATGCATATGTGACGCCCTGCAGCTGCAGGCTGTCACAGAACTCCTGGGTGTTGCACAGACGGATTCTCCCCAGCGGCCTCAATACATGCAGACACCTCCACCCAACTCCACCAGATGGAGCCCTGTCAGGTATATATATACTGGAGGGTGGAGTTCAGGAAGTCAGTCAGTGGGAAGCAGTGAGTGTGACACGATGCTGCAGCACCAGACAAGCTGAAGTCTGTGTGGCTGAAAGCCAGGCTAGGCCCAAGCTGCGGGCTAGTCTGGCCAGTGAGGGCCTAGAGTGGGCTAGAAGGCAGAGGAGAGGAGAAGAGCCATCAGGGACAGAGGAGCCACAGAGGGTTCATCCCCAGATGCAAGCCGGGCACGAGGCCCGAGCCTATTGGGACCTCCATGCCCAGTAGGGAATCCGGCATACTGAAGAGGATTTCATATCCCTCGGTCCACCCGTGAATACCGCACATTTAGAGGACTAGGTACCACGAAGGCCCCAGCGTCCAGGGAGAGTGGTAACCAGGGGAAAGCCCTCGCCGCCAAGCATACGGGTGAGAGAAACATCAAGGAAGCTAGACCCTGTTCCAGGCAGGTCAGAAGCTCCAGGGAGAGAGACAGGAAGATACAGACAAGGAGCCTTACACCCGCTCACTGGGGAGCAAGTCCAGAAGTGCACACCACCTACAAGTACCCCGGACCGTACCTGACTACCATCATCAGTAAAGGTACTGAAGCGAACCCCTGTGTGCGTGTCTGTTCTTCCTCTGACCCGGCTGGGTCCTCTCTCTCCTGCATCCTTTCAAACTCCACCCTGCCCTGGGGGCACGCTCCGCCTGTGGGGAGCAGAAACATCCCAGCTGCCATCTCATCACCCCTGGAGGTCTGCAGCTGCGCTGGTAATCCTTACCAGGTACCACAGGTGGCGTCACAAACTATTTATTTTATTTTTATTTCTATCCAAGTTCCAATCCCCTTTCTCAAGAGTGACCCCAGGGTACGGGCCCGGGAGCCGACCACCGCGACATCCCCAAACCAGATAAAGGCCCGGGTACCGAGTCGTCCCCATCCCCTGGGCGCGTCACATGCAAAAGGCACGCCATCGGGACACCTGCGGCCGGGGAGGTGAGTATGTAGGCACCCCTACTGGGAGTAGTGAGAGGGACCACACAGGCAAGCCGGCATTGGCATTACAAATACATGTCTGTATGATTCCCATGTCATGGGACAAGACAGCGAGTCCTTGCTTAACAGTGACATGTTCTTAGAAATGGTGTCAAACAAATGCCTTCTACAGGTCTGTGTGAACGTAACATTGCCTCAGGCCCCTATGAATTCATACAGTGATCTAAGAGAGAAAATACTAAATTTATCTTATTCCAGCAGGCTTTTGTTTATAGCAGGCATCTGAAATACCAGTTTTTGTGAATTCTCCCCTAAGTCTATACTCTTGATTGGGGTGATTTTTATATGTGTGTGTACCTTAGATGATGAATAGAAAACAGATATATAAAATGTAATTAGAAAACATAGTGGGCCTTTGGTGGTAGAGAGTTTCTTACTCAATGAAGGTGTAGACAGAGGATAGTTCAAAAATGTTACTCACAAAGGGGCAACACGCTTGATGGTTCCAGCTTGGAATTGCAAGTCAACAGCAGCTGGCTTGTACCAGCAACCTGTAGACAAGTGTTCCCCAACTCCAGTCCTCAAGGCCACCAACAGATCATGTTTTCAGGATTTCATTAGTATTGCACAGGTGATGGAATTATTGCCTGTGCAGGTGATTTAATTATCACATGTGCAATACTAAGGAAATTCTGAAAATCCTGTTGGTGGCCTTGAGGACTCGCGTTGGCGAACCCTGCTATAGACAGCTTGCTGGCATTCTGTTCTGAAGCTCTGTGTTTGCTCTTGTGCTCTCTCTGTGGCTCTCTGAATGCAGCACAATATATTCTCTCAGTAGTTGTTATTGTTATGATCTGCAACAAGAACTAAGGAAAGATAGGAGAAAGGCGTCCCTACAGTAAGACTAAGCTGAATCCCTACGATGTAGCGGGCAGCCTGTTCCTTGTGAACAGACCCGCCTTAGTCCTCGGCTAGTCTGAACGAAGACCTATAGAAATAAGGGAGGGGTCCCTAAAAGTACTAAGGACTGGGACAAAAATGGGACACCTCCTAACAGAAGTTGCTGCAGAACACAAAAGACAAACTGACAAAAAGTACTAGAGGTCCAAGAGAACCAAGCGAACTAGACAGAGATAGGCACTGAAGCACCTGGCTAGAGAGACAGTCAAACAACACTGAAGTCCAGCAAAGCCAGAAGGGCGGAGCTGGAATATATAGACAGATGGTCACGTGACCGCAAAAAGCAAGATAGAAAAAACTAACAGGAGGGTTATAACAGTACCCCCTCTTTTAAGAGGATCCTCCGGATCCTCCAGGCCCAGGCCTATCCGGAAACCTCCTGTGGAAAGCTTTAACAAGCCTAGGAGCAGAGACATCATCCGTCTTTACCCAGGAGTTGTCTTTGGGACCGAAACCCTTCCAGGAGACAAGATACTGTAATCTCCCTCTATGCCATTTATAATTCAAGATACGAGAAATTTCATATTCGCCGTCTTCCAACACAGGAGGAACTGTGACAGTGGCGTCCCTATCAGATACATCGGTCTTTTTCAACAAGGAAACATGAAACACACGCTTAATCTTCCAGGAAGTAGGGACATCCAACCTAACAGCAGACTGTTTAACAACCTGAAGAACTTTAAATGGACTCACAAACTTAGGACCCAGTTTTTTAGAGGGAATCCTCAACCGCAGGTTCTTCGAGGACAACCAAACCATGTCACCCACATTAAACAAAACCTCCTTACGTTTCCTGCCAAAATACTTCTTGGACTTTTTGTTAGCCTGTTGAAGGTTACAACGTACATTAGTCCAAACTCTCTCCAAATCACCGGAAAAATTCTCCTCCTCCGGCACCGCCGACCCCAATTTGGAGAACGAACCAAAAGACGGATGTCTCCCAGTACAACAAAAAAAAGAACACCCAGCAGAGGAGGATGTATGATTGTTAAGAGCAAATCCTGCAAGAGGCAGGAACTCAGACCACACCTCTTGATTGTCCGCCACAAAACAACGCAAAAACTGCTCAACATCCTGGTTCTTTCTTTCAGTCTGTCCATTAGACTCAGGATGATAACCAGACGAAAATGACAAATGGACTCCCAACCTGTCACAAAAAGCACGCCAAAAGTGAGCCACAAACTGAGGTCCTCTATCAGAAACAATATCCATGGGAATGCCATGGAGCTTGACAATCTCCTTAACAAACGCCTTAGCGAGTGTCTTGGCACAGGGCAACTTAATGAATGGAACCAAATGACACATCTTATTAAAACGGTCCACAACCACCCAGATGACAGTAAAACCCTCGGACACAGGAAGATCAGTAATAAAATCCATAATGAGATGCGTCCAAGGTGCACTAGGAACCTCCAGAGGGCAAAGCAACCCCGCAGCAGGAGTATGTGAAGCCTTTGACCTAGCGCACACAATACACTGACGCACCCACTTGATGACTTCCTTCTGCCATCCAGGCCACCAAAAACTGCAACTGATAAGTCTCTTAGTCTCCGAAACTCCTGGATGACCTGCCAACCGAGACTCATGACACTCCGCAAACTCTCCTAAAGGCTCTAGGCACGAACAACCTCCCATGGGGAGTGTTAGATGGAGCATCATCTTGAGCTTTCAGAATCCCATTCTCCAAAACGGAGTCAAAAGCCGCCACCACAACTCCTTTCTGTAAAATGCTCTCCTCCTTCTCGGCACCGACCATAGGAGAGAAGTTGCGAGATAAAGCATTGGCTTTAACATTCTTAGTACCAGGGATATAGGTAACAGAAAAATGAAACCGAGAAAAAAAAAAGTGCCCACCTAGCTTGATGGGCATTCAAGCGCTTGGCAGCATCCAGATAGATCAAATTCTTATGATCTGTGAAAACCTGAATAGGAAATCTAGCGCCTTCCAAAAAATGACTCCAATGTTCAAAAGCGAGTTTAATAGCCAGCAACTCCCGATTTCCAACATCATAATTCAGTTCGGTTTCTGAAAATTTTTTCGAAAAGAAGGCACAAGGATGTACTCCACCCTTGTTCTCCTGAGACAAAACTGCTCCGACCCCCACCGATGAAGCATCGACCTCGACCAAAAAAGGCTTGGTCTCATCAGGCTGCACAAGGATAGGGGCAGAACTGAACCTCTCTTTGAGATACTTAAATGCTTCAATGGCCTCAGTAGTCCACTGGGCCGTATTCGCACCTTTCCTGGTGAGATCGGTTAGAGGTTTAACAATTACAGAAAAATTCTAATGAATTTCCTGTAATAATTGGCAAAACCCAAAAATCTCTGTATAGATTTCAAACCAATAGGCCTAGACCATTCCTGCACAGCCTGAACCTTCACAGGGTCCATCTCAAAGCCCTCGCTGGAGACAATGTAGCCCAAAAAACTAATTTTCTGCACAGCGAACTCACATTTCTCCAGTTTAGCAAAGAGTGAATTATCACCCAATAACTGCAAAACTTCACGTACACTCTGCCAATGGGACTCTAGATCTGGCAAATAAATCAAAATGTCATCCAAATACACAACCACATTCTTACCAATCAGAGGTCTCAGGATGTCATTAATAAGGTTCTGAAAAAATGCAGGAGCATTGGTAAGACCAAAAGGCATCACCAGATTCTCAAAATTACCTACCGGAGTGTTAAAAGCAGTTTTCCATTCATCACCCTCCTTCACGCGTAACAAATTATATGCCCCCCGGAGATCAATTTTGGAGAACCACTTGGCTCCCACTAACTGGTTAAACAAGTCAGGAATTAACGGCAATGGGTAGGAATTGCGTACGGTAATCTTATTAATTTCACGAAAATCCAGACATGGACGTAAACCGCTGTCCTTTTTTTTAACAAGAAGAATCCAACTGCCACAGGCGCCTTAGAAGGTCTAATGTGACCAGCAGCCAGCAGGATTTGGGAATGTTTAGCTTGCAAAAAAGAAGACTGAGAGGAGACTTAATAGCTGTCTACAAATATGTCAAGGGCTGTCACATTGTAGAAGGATCATCTTTATTCTCATTTGCACAAGGAAAGACTAGAAGCAATGGGATGAAACTAAATGGGAGGAGACACAGATTAGATATTAGAAAAAACTTTTTGACAGTTAGGGTGATTAATGAGTGGAACAGGCTGCCACGAGAGGTGGTGAGTTCCCCTTCAATGGACGTCTTCAAACAGAGGCTGGACAGACATCTGTCTGAGATGATCTAGTGAATCCTGCTTTGAGCAGGGGGTTGGACCAGATGACCCAGGAGGTCCCTTCCAACTCTACCATTCTATGATTCTATGATTCTATGATTCTAGTCTGTATGTACTCCTCCAAAGCCTTTCTTTCAGGGATAGTCAGATTAAACAGGCGACTTTTGGGAAGAGTAGTACCCGGAACAAACTCAATGGCGCAATCATAATCCCTATGAGGAGGTAAAACTTGCGACTCCTCCGAAAAAACCCTCCAAAAATCTTCAATAGGTACAGGTAATTCCACTTTTTCCACAGCCGCAATGCGACCATTACAACATTTATCATAGCACTTCGGACTCCAAGACTTAATCACATTAGTAGACCAGTCCAATAAAGGATTGTGCAGTTTTAACCAAGGCAATCCTAGAACAACTGAAGAGGGTAAATTATCCAAAACAACCAAGTCCAAAATTTCTTGGAGAACTCCATTGATAGTGAGAGGAAATGCAGCAGTCTTGTGAGTAATACATTTCAAAGGAGTGTTATCAATTGCAACCACAGAAATAGGTGATGACAAAGGTTTGGATTTCAATGTAAGGTTTTCCAAAAACCCATTATCAATCACATTAAGTGTTGAACCACAATCCACAAATACCTGACATTCAATCAAATCTCCCTGCAGAGTAGTACTCCCAGAAAGAAATACTCCTGCAGAGCGTAAACAAGCTATAAGGGCGTAACTGACCTTTTTTTTTCCTTTACTTAAACGACGCTCACAATACTTAATCAAATGGTCACCTTTACCACAATAAAGACACAATCCCTCGGCGAATCTCCGGTCTTTTTCCTGAGAGCGGAGTGACATCCCCCCAACCTCCATCGGTTCCCCACCATCAGAGCAGATTTCCTGGGGACTAGGACCTGACATTACAGGAGTCTTTACCTCATTGAGCCTGCACTTCAGGCTCCTGTCTATACGAACAGCTAACTGCATAGCTTCCTGCAGAGTCTCAGGTGCAGGGAATGCAATTAGCAAATCCTTAACCCTTTCACTCAGACCAGCAAGAAATAAACATCTCAGCGCCGAATCATTCCACTTAACATCAGACCCCTGATTCAAACGTCTAAGCTCTGATTCAGCAGATGAGATTCGATCAGGATCGTCATATAATAGCCCCATAGCAGAAAAAAAAATTTCAACAGAACTTAAACACGGATCATTAGGCTGGAGAGAAAAGGCCCAACCCTGTGGTTCTTTGGGCAAAAGTGACATAATAAAACCAATGCGCTGTGATTCATTCCCAGAGGATCTTGGTCTGAAACGAAAATATAACAAACAAGCATTTTTAAAGGAAAAAAAATCTTGCTGTTTACCATAAAAAACATCAGGCAGTCATACCTTCGGTTCCACAAAATGCGCTCCAGGACAGCTACTCACGTGTTGCTGAAGCTCGGCCACCTCCAGAGACAATCCCTGCAGGCATTGAGCCAACTCCTGGATGGAAACCATACTGATCCCCGAATTTCTTTCCTTTTAGTTTTTTTTGGGCTGGACTTACTGTTATGATCTGCAACAAGAACTAAGGAAAGATAGGGGAAAGCTGTCCCTAAAGTAAGACTAAGCTGAATCCCTACGATGTAGCGGGCTGCCTGTTCCTTGTGAACAGACCCGCCTTAGTCCTCGGCTAGTCTGAACGAAGACCTATAGAAATAAGGGAGGGGTCGCTAAAAGAACTAAGGACTGGGAAAAAAATGGGACAACTCCTAACAGAAGTTGCTGCAGAACACAAAAGACAAACTGACAAAAAGTACTAGAGGTCCAAGAGGACCAAGCGAACTAGACAGAGATAGGCACCGAAGCACCTGGCTAGAGAGACAGTCAAACAACACTGAAGTCCAGCACAGCCAGAAGGGCGTAGCTGGAATATATAGGCAGATGGTCACGTGACCGCAAAACACAAGATAGAAAAAAATAACAGGAGGGTTCTAACAGTTATAACCTCACTATCTGATACCTCTGTCTGCAGCAATGCACTGCTGCATCTTGTTTGGCCATTTTGTGCACTCATCGGGCCTGTTGCCTATCTGTTAATGAATATGAGCCGCTCACAATCAGGCATGAGTCTGTTCCGTGTCTCTATGATGGCAAGTTTCCTTACAGACCGCCTCAGTATACTGTATATACTCCCCATGTTGTGGCTATTTCACTTGTACCTTGTGGGTGGCTGGATGTCATCTTTTTAGCGATGCACTCTTCACTCATTGCAGTAAGCCTGTCTGTACCCCTCTATAGTGGCAATCCTTGCATTCTCTATCAGTAAAGGTGATACTTTCATGAAAATGGGCTGGTTTCCCTTACTTAAGGCAATGTAAGTGTGTCACCCAGGGGGATATAGGGGACTCGGTACCCGGGCCTTTTACCTTGCTTAGGATATCACGGCAGTCAGCTCCCGGGCCCGTACTCAGGGGCCTCTCTTGAAAAAGGGGTTTTTAGTGTATGGTTTGTTTCGTGACGCCACCTGTGGTTTCCGGTAATGGTTACCGGCGCTGCTGCAGACCTCCGGGGGTGATGAAATGGCAGCTGGGATGTTTCTGTTCCCCACAGGCGGATCGGACCCCCAGGGCAGAGTTGATGGAAGGGATGCAGGTGAGAGATGGCCAGGTCAAGGGGAATGATGGACACGTACACAGGGGGTTTGCTTCAGTACCTTTACTGGTGTAACGGCAGGTATGGTCCAGGGTACTTGCTAGGAAGGGTGCACTTCAGAACTTCTCCCCAGTGAGCGGGTATAAGGCCTCCTGATCTGTGTCTCCCTCTCTCTAAGCTTCTAGCCAGTCTGGAACTTGGCCTAGCTTCTGTGTTGTGTTGCTCTCTCACCTGACCGCTTGGTAGTAGGACCTTTCTTTGGCAACCACTATCCCTGGACGCCAGGGCCTTCATGGTTCCTAGTCCTGTTATTGCTGGTAGCTTCAGGTCAACCAGGGATCTGTAATCCTCCTGGTATGCCGGTTGTCCCTACTGGGTATAGAGGACCCTGTAGGCGTGGACCCGGTGTCCGGATTATGTATTCTGGGGTGAGCCTGTGATGCTCCTCTGCCCCCTTAACTCCTTTCTCCTCTCCACTTTGCCTCCGGCCACACTCAGGACCCTCAGAACACAGCAGCAGACGTGCTGCTCCTTCACAGGTCTCAGTGCCAGCACGCTCTCAGACTTCCTCTCTGTCTGAACTGAATTCTCTCACTGACTGCCTAACTCCACCCTCCATATATATATCCCTAACAGGTCTCCTTCTGGTGGTCTGAGGTGGAAGGGTGGAGGTGTCTGCATGTAATGAGGGCCTCTTGTGGAGAAGCCTGTCCATGAACCCTTTTGGGTCCTGTGGTACCTGTGGTAGCAGGGTGCCACATAAGGCCACGGCCCCCTTATCAGTATTTAGTCAGTATTTTTTCTCAAGAGTGGGTGATAAATGCAGAATTGGTGACTTGTTTCTATTATACCTTTTCTCTAATTGTTCCTCACCTGGTTTTGGCTCTTACTCCTGAGAAAAAATATTGACTGAATACTGACCAAATACTGATAGTGGGGCAGTGGCCTGAAGCTAAATCTTCTTGCATATTTCTTCATGGCATTATCTAAAGCCCAGGTGTAGCACTTTTTCTATAGCAATTGTTACTCCCTCCCACTTGCTATCTGACCATAGTGCAGGTGATTCTCTGCTGCGCCATATCCTCCTATTCCCAGGCTGCACTGTCTGTACGTATCTGACTTATACTGGTGAGAAACAGTAGCTTTGTATTCTTTTTCTTCTGTAACTCTTTGCACTTATAGTGCTGGACTCACACTGCCCTTGTATTCAATTATGCAATTTGCACAACAATGTTTTAAATGGTATTTATGTGCAGATTACCACTTCGGCTGCATGGAAATACTGTTCGTTTTTTTCTGTATTTGCTGACAGGTTCCCTTTAAAATCAGACAGATTTGTTAAAACTTTCTTTATTTAATTAAATGAGCAATATATTATATTGCTTCTTTAACCAGTTTTTGTCTAAGTTTCAATTCTTTGACTACTATATCTGTTCATTCAATTTTCTTGCATCACTTTCCTTTTATCTCCCCCAAAATATCATGAAATATTTGAAATGAACTCAGATACATAGTACGTGTGATAAAACATACATTTTTTTTATTGATGACAAATACTCAACTGATAGTGTCCAGAACAAATAAATATAAACCTGAACCAACCCCTGTAAGTACTAAAAGTTCAAGGTACCTCAAAATCTGTAGGTGCTAGTTTGTCCCTATTTAAAAGTGTTGTTTGCTGGTCTGGTTTCGATAATCATTTGCAGTAGGGATGGCTTGTGAGGGGCTGGTTATATATACTGTATATATTGGTGATCATATAATGTATTGTTTGTAACATGGCCATTAGATGGCATTTGATATGTTATGCATTTAATATGTTCTGCCTGTCAGACATTGTAAGCCAGGAGGGAGTTAAAGAGATGGGCTGTCCCTTAGGTGGGTTTAGCTTACTGAAGGATGACTGGGAGTTGGGATCGGCCATCTTGAGTTAGTGAGTAAATGACAGTCAAAAGAGTCAGATGTGTGAGGAGCACGGGAGAGAGGAGAAGAACAGGTGAGTGGGGGGAATATTGAGGATCAGCAGCAACGGGGCCAGTTCAGGACAGTCTGTACTCAACAGGTCAATCTGGGGATTCCAGCCATCAGGCAGTATTGAACGTGTCGGGACTAGGACAGTCTTATCAGAAAGGCGGATCCTGAAAGAGCCCGGCATTGGGAACAGTGGGGTGAAGCAGGAGCTCCTCTGCGTCAAAGTTCCAGAGGTAGGTTCCCTTAGGGCCGAGCCATACTGTGGAAGTTTATTTTGTGTGGGTACTGTGTCTGGGTCCAGAACACCATCAAGTGCCATTATATGTAAAATCATCTGTACATGCAATCATCTGTTTCCAAAGGCGTACAAGTAAAGTGGATTCTGTTGTTTTTAAGAACTGTGTCATCTCTCTTTAAAAGGACCAGAAAAACTGGATCTGCCTAAGTAAAGAATGACATTGAGTAAAGACTCCCACAGAGTCAGCACAGATGTCACTGAAAGCAAGATATTAAAACAGCACAGTCACAGAACCATCCTCAATGCTAGTACTGGAAACCATCTAGGTTAGTGACACTCCATACATATGGTCTGGTATTGGCTCGCTCGCTCCTTCTTTCTGTATACTGTGTAGGCTAGCTCCTTCTTCTCTCTGTATACTATGTAGATTAGCAGATTGAAGAGATGTTCTGTTCTCTTGCAATGATGGTTCATTGCTCTGATGTGTCTGATGACTATAAAAAAAAAGGCAAGAAAAATAATCATTGTTAAGTCCAATTTGCCTAGACATGTCTATACTAGACTCAGTAACAATACATATATCAGGCAGTTTGATTTTTCTCCATATCTTTTGTGAACTCAGGCTCTGTGAATATCGGTAGGAACCACAGTGTATATGACCGGTGTTCATCCGTACCTTCAGATTATTGGACATTGGGTATAACTCACATTTATAGGGTCCTAAAGCAAAGTCAGGAATGAGCTCTACTGTGTCAGTAAAGTTCTCTGTGCTAGTGCAAAAATAAGTATAACTATAATTACAGAGGTTCATCTCACATAAGCGTATCATGGCTACATGCAAGAGTCATAAGTAGAGATGAGTGAACCCGAACTACAAAGTTCGACGTTTGTATTGGACACCTAGTGTCTGGTGCTGAACTCCGAACACGGACTTCTCCCGGATGTCCATTTTACAGTCCAGGAGTCCAGAGAGAGGGGGGAAGGGAGAGAGTGAGGGGAGAGAGAGAGATTTTTCCAGCTCCAATGTTCGGGTCCCCATTGATTTCTATGGAGTTCGGGTTCGAGTACAGTTCTGGTACCCGAAACTTTGTACTAAAGTTCGATCGAACCCGACGAACCTGAACTTCAAAGGGTCCGCTCATCCCTAGTCATATGTTTAAAGTCAATGAAAGGAGTGAATCCTGCCATCCAAAATTAGGAAGTTTTGTTCCATGGAAAATCTTGATCTTACAGGACAGGATCTGATCTAGTGAAATGAGCCTTATGGTCATAAAGCAGATTTTCTCACACAATAATGAATGACATAATTGCCATTACTACATCTAAGGTTATAGTTCTATAAATGTGATGATATTAATATTTTAATGAATGATAAGGGGTTAAGCAAACAGGTTGATTACATATAATCTGCTCTTTCAGGTAAAAGCTTTAAGTGGAAGGTAGATCTGGTCTATAATGAATGTAAGATTCCAAAACGATAAGCACTTCAATGTAGCAGTGGTGCATAAAAAGGGTAAATAGTACAAAATCAGAGAAGTCCCAGCACTCACAAAAGGTGTAACCTTATATCTTAATTACATCACACTGAATGAACTGAACATTTCAGCCCATCCCGAACTTTCCACAGCAGTCCACTGCCAGTCTACAGAGCGGTGACGTCACAGAGAAGAAGAAGGGCGCTGGACACCAGAGAAGGAGGCAGTAGGTGAGTATATTAATACAGAAAATACAAAACGTAAAAGCTGGTGATAAGAAGCGCTAAGGCATATAAAATTCAGCAATTACTACCTTTAATAAAGTCCTTGTAAAAACACAACACGTTTCGACGGCATGCAAGCCGTCTTCATCAGGTGACCCAGGGCGGTCAATAAAAGGGGAAAAGTAAAAGTGGATTAAAGTTTTTATAGATCCTGTTTGTGACGCCAAGTTGACGTGCCCCCTGGGCCGTGGGGTACTCGGTAGCCGGGCCGGTCGGTGCTGGGGGTGTCACGGTAGCAGTGACCCGGTCCGTGACCCAGGGCGGTCAATTAAAGGGAAAGGTCAAAGGGGAATAAAGTTTTTATAGATAATGTTCGTGACGCCACCTGTGGTATGTGGCTATATGGGGCCGCCGCAGCGGTGCAGATCCTCTGGAGCTGATGGTAACGCAGCAGAGTTGGTTCAGCTCTCCACAGGCAGAGCTTAGCCCCAGGGCAGGATATAGTGATACTATAGGCTAGATGTTGTTGGTGCGGTGTAATGCAGGTGATGGCGCAGATAATTGATGCGCCCCCAGGGCCGTGGGGTACTCGTCAGCCGGGCCTCTGGTTGCCGGGGGATATCACGGTGGCTGGCCCGGTCAGTGACCCAGGGCGGTCAGTGAAATGGGGAAACTTCTATTATTTGGGGTTTTTGGAATTATTCGTGACGCCACCTGTGGTGTCTGGTGAGGATCACCAGCGCTGCAACAGTCCTCTGAGGCAGATGTTAGGGCAGCAAATGATGGGACAGATCCCCACAGGTGGAGCTGGCCTCAGGGCAGTGTAGGAGATACACTGGATGGTGGTGCAGGGGAGAGACGGCAGGTCGGTCCCGGGGGAAGGATGGACACTCACACAGGGGTAAGCTTCAGTGCCTTTACTAGTGATGCTGCAGGCTCGGTCCAGGGTACTCCAGGTGAAGGGCTCACTTCTGGACTCTCCCCAGTGAGCGGGTATAGGGCCTCCTGATCCGTTGCTTTACTCTCTAGGCTTCTGACCTGCCTGGAGCTGGGCCTAGCTTGGTTACTGTCTCTCTCTGCACCTGCTGACCTGGTGGTAGGGCCTTCCCTTTGGAGATCACTCTCCCTGGATGCTGGTACCTCTGTGACTCCTAGCCCTGGTACTGCAATCAGCATTAGTTGGACCTGGGACCTGTACTTCTCCAGGGGTTCCGGTGGTTCCTACTGGGTGTAGGAAGTCCCTGTAGGTTCGGACCCGGTGTCCGGTATATATATCGGGGTGAGCTTACTATGCTGCTCTGCCCTCTAAGTTCCACTCTCCTTTTCTCCTCTTCTCCTCGCCGTCGACCAAACTCGGGGCCCTCACTACTTGGCAGCTGGCGTGCTGCGTCTTCACCGCTCTCTGAGCGTCGGCACGCTCTCAGCTCCCTCTGAGCTGTGTTCCTCTCTGAACACTCACTGCTGAATCACTCACTAGACTCTAACTGAGCTGCCTAGCTCCACCTTCCCTATATACAGTACAGACCAAAAGTTTGGACACACCTTCTCATTTAAAGATTTTTCTGTATTTTCATGACTATGAAAATGGTACATTCACACTGAAGGCATCAAAACTATGAATTAACACATGTGGAATTGTATACTTAACAAAAAAGTGTGAAACAACTGAAAACATGTCTTATATTCTAGGTTCTTCAAAGTAGCCACCTTTTGCTTTGATGACTGCTTTGCACACTCTTGGCATTC
This sequence comes from Phyllobates terribilis, assembly GCF_046119375.1. Taxonomy (NCBI): domain Eukaryota; kingdom Metazoa; phylum Chordata; class Amphibia; order Anura; family Dendrobatidae; genus Phyllobates; species Phyllobates terribilis. The sequence continues at coordinate 62,209,517 of NW_027362764.1, read as the reverse complement.
TCTTGATGAGCTTCAAGAGGTAGTCACCGGAAATGGTTTTCACTTCACAGGTGTGCCCTGTCAGGTTTAATAAGTGTGATTTCTTGCCTTATAAATGGAGTTGGGACCATCAGTTGTGTTGTGCAAAAGTCTGGTGGATACACAGCTGATAGTCCTACTGAATAGACTGTTTTTTCTTGCCATAATACAAATTCTAAGTAAAGAAAAACGAGTGGCCATCATTACTTTAAGAAATGAAGGTCAGTCAGTCCGAAAAATTGGAAAAACTTTGAAAGTGTTCCCACGTGCAGTTGCAAAAGCCATCAAGCGCTACAAAGAAACTGGCTCACATGAGGACCGCCCCAGGAAAGGAAGAACAAGAGTCACCTCTGCTTCTGAGGATAAGTTTATCCGAGTCACCAGCCTCAGAAATCGCAGGTTAACAGCAGCTCAGATTAGAGACCAGGTCAATGCCACACAGAGTTCTAGCAGCAGACACATCTCTACAACAACTGTTAAGAGGAGACTTTGTGCAGCAGGCCTTCGTGGTAAAATAGCTGCTAGGAAACCACTGCTAAGGACAGGCAACAAGCAGAAGAGACTTGTTTGGGCTAAAGAACACAAGGAAAGGACATTAGACCAGTGGAAATCTGTGCTTTGGTCTGATGAGTCCAAATTTGAGATCTTTGGTTCCAACCACCGTGTCTTTGTGCGACGCAGAAAAGGTGAACGGATGGACTCTACATGCCTGGTTCCCACCGTGAAGCATGGAGGAGGTGTGATGGTGTGGGGGTGCTTTGCTGGTGACACTGTTGGGGATTTATTTAAAATTGAAGGCATACTGAACCAGCATGGCTACCACAGCATCTTGCAGCGGCATGCTATTCCATCCGGTTTGCTTTTAGTTGGACCATCATTTATTTTTCAACAGGACAATGACCCCAAACACACCTCCAGCCTGTGTAAGGGCTATTTGACCAAGAAGGAGAGTGATGGGGTGCTACGCCAGATGACCTGGCCTCCACAGTCACCAGACCTGAACCCAATCGAGATGGTTTGGGGTGAGCTGGACCGCAGATTGAAGGCAAAAGGGCCAACAAGTGCTAAGTATCTCTGGGAACTCCTTCAAGATTGTTGGAACACCATTTCCGGTGACTACCTCTTGAAGCTCATCAAGAGAATGCCAAGAGTGTGCAAAGCAGTCATCAAAGCAAAAGGTGGCTACTTTGAAGAACCTAGAATATAAGACATATTTTCAGTTGTTTCACACTTTTTTTGTTAAGTATATAATTCCACATGTGTTAATTCATAGTTTTGATGCCTTCATTGTGAATGTACAATTTTCAAAGTCATGAAAATACAGAAAAATCTTTAAATGAGAAGGTGTTTCCAAACTTTTGGTCTGTAGTGTATGTCCCTAATGGGCTCCCTCTGCTGGTCTGACGTGGAAGGTGGAGGTGTATGAATGTAGTGAGGGCCTCTTGTGGAGAAGTCCGTCCATGCACCCTTCTGGGTTCTGTGGCACCAATGCGCAGCAGGGGCGCCACATAATGACCAGTCCACAGCTTAATGGCGGTTTCCTCTTATCTTTACTTGCGGATGTTAAGTAGACCGGGGCATGGGTACTAGCTGGTAGTAGAGGTCCGGGCGACATGGAAGAAAGTTGGAAATCCACCTCACCAGGTGAAGTTGGAGGCCTTCCATCTGCCCTAATCTCTTTGGCCCTGTTGCTTTTAGCTATGCTGCGACCCTCGTCCCTGAGTAAAACGTTTGTTCCTCACCCGTATCGCAGGCAGCTTGGGCCTTCCTGGAGTGTCGCTCCCATGTTGCGGCGCTGGGCCCTATGTGCTGCTGAGCCTCCAGGCGTCTGGTGGGGCCAGGAGACATGCAGTCTCCTGCCCTCCAGTTTCTGCTGCTGGGCCTTCAGTGCCCCACAGCCTCGGACTCCGGTGTCCGATTCTTCTGCGCTTCTCTCCTCTGGGGCGAGCTCGCACGCAGCTCCACTCCCCAGGTCCATCCTCATCGCTGTCCTGTATTCAACTCCTCTCAACTCACTTGTACTAACCCCGCCTCCAGATTTCAGTTGCTAAGGGGAGGAGCTCCCCTTGCTGGTCTGGATCCAGGAAAGTGTTGTATGCTGCTATACCTGATTAGGGGACCCCTCCTTGCTTCCAGGCATGGCATCACCCTCTGTGAGGGAGGTAATGCTACTGTGGCAACCGGACTCCTGGGGTGCCACATTTACTTACGTCCATCCCTTCTGGTTTCTACTTAATCCATCCTGCTGCTCCTGAGATTCCAGACTGTGCCAAGTCCTCAATGCCCAAGTGCCTTCCTGCATCAGTGCCCGGGATCTGTGTGCCCACCCAGACCTGGGGCTTAGAGGATCCATCTTACCTGGTGAGCCTTGACACTGTATTTCTATTAAACTGGAAGCCATAATGGACAAGATTTATTCACTGCATCAGCAAACATAAGTTTGATTTCAGCTGCTTTTATGCATTCTCATTTCCATCTGGGATAAACCACACAACACCAACCAGGGAGAATAGTACACCCAGGTGGCGTCCAAATCTAGTTGATTGTCAATAGTTTTGATGACCACTACCTCTTGAATGGAGGATTTCTTTATGGTGTCAGATCTATAGTACCGCCCCCGTCTGAGGTCTCCAATCCGCACACCACTCACGTTGCCCATACTGTTGTCTTCCTGGTCTGTATGGGGACAAGTGTTTTTCTTGATTGACAGTTGTAACAGTTACTTCCTTTCAGAAAGTCTACAGAATGGGTCCAAGGCTACTGAGGATGCAAATCATCTATCCTATAAACTTTAAGTAAAAATCAGAAAGTTGGCTGGGGACTGGAGATTCTGCACATGTGCTGGTTAGACTGCCCTGAAAATGAAGAGGAAGAAGTGTGCATTGGTAGGCACTAGTGTTGAGCGAGTATGTTCTGTTCCGAGTATGCTGGGGCGAGCTCCGAGTATTTACAGCTGCTCGGGTGTTATGTTTGAATCGCTCCCGTGTGCATGATTTGCAACTGTTTGACAGCTTTATTACATGTGAGGAATGTGTAAGAAATAGACATTCTTCACATGTATTAAAACTGTCAAACAGTTGCAAATCATGCACACAGGAGTAATTCAAACATAACACCAAGCAGCTGTAAATACTCGGAGCTCGGCCGAGCATACTCGGCGAAAGGGTTAATAGAACATACTTGCTCAACACTAGTAGGCACCACTACGATCCAACTCTGGTCACATTTCTCCCTTTCTATTTTGAGAATCGGTGTACCACCAATGGCGGCAGGTTATGGGGCCTGTGAGCTGGAGGGCCAGGTGTCTGAACAGCCCAGCCTGACTCCCACTTTTCCCAACATCTGCAGCATATGTATTGCAGAACTTGGTAGGATATGTATGAAGTAGGATATGTTATGGTAAATATTTATACTTTGCTTTATTATTTAGACAATTCACATATCTTTGATAATTTTGTATTTTTATATGTGTTATTCATAAAAGCAAGATGTTGTCACTGATATAGAGATGTCTTCGTATTATGTTTCTTTGTTACAGAAGCTCATCAAGAGAATGCCAAGAGTGTGCAAAGCAGCCAGTTTTCTAGGAATTTAAAAGTTTCCATGATTTGCGACCTTGTTTTTCCCAAACTTAAATATTCCTTTTTAGGTAAAGCCTGTAAAGACATTACCCTTTTTCCTTATCTCTTTGCTAGTAATAAAGATATGTGACCAGGCATCTGAAACTCAGACAAGTCTGGGACACAGACAGATTTGGTTGTGTGTTCTCTTGTCTCCGATTGATCGACTCCCTGATTTGATCAAAACTGGCAAACGTGTGAAGCCTCTTGAGCTTCTCCTAAAACTTTGCATATAGGTTTCCACAGATAGTACACTGAGCCAGCACGTGCCTGTTGTTTTACAAAGCAAACACCTGCCGGTTACTGCTGCAATTGGAGCTAGCTCTGGTTGCATCATTTTAGCGCCTCAGATGCCATAGTGATCAGTGACCATATCATCTAATGGGATAAACAAGAGGTCCATAGGACGAGGATTTCCATGTACACCCTTGAGTTAACGAAGAAAAAGAAAAAACAATGATCAGCTCACCCATTCATGTAGAAGATAGGCTTCCTTGCACTGAAACTGGCAATGCCACAGGAAAAGTATTCAAAAGACAAGGATTATCCAGGAAAAAAATAGAAAATGTATTAATGAAAAGTATTAAAAACTTTTTCAGAGACATAAGATGACATCAAATCAGTAGAGAGTACTTAGGCAGACGCGTTTCGGAATGAAACTTCCTTATTCATTGCTATCCATAACCATGTGCTTGTCGGTGTTTTTATGTCATATCCTGACTATGCACGTGGTTGGATATGGCCAATCCCATCTTGTGCGGATCTTGTTTTGATATTAAGTGCATTTGATCCAGCACAACCTATAACAACGAGTGTCAACAAACCTAAGTGCCAGGATGCATTACCTCGATCATGGACATTTTTGCCACAGCATTACTATTGGTCAATTTATTATTTTTGTCTATTCTTTCGCTAGGAGAGGGGATTTGAAAATGAAAATAACATTTGAACTTCCTTCTGTGGATCCAATTGAAGGGAATCTCTCAGTAGGTTTTTGCTAAGTAATCTGATGTAAAGACAGAGATCCTGATTCCAGTGTTGTATCATAGAAAGTTAGAGTTGGAAGGGTCCTTCAGGGTAATCTGGTCCAACCCCCTTCTCATTGCAGGATTCACTAAACCATCTGAGACAGATGTGTGTCCAGCCTCTGTTTGAAGACTTCCATGGAAGGAGATCTCACCACCTCTCCTGGCCGCCTTTTCCACATCTAATCTATATCTTCTCCCTTTCAGTTTCATTCCATTGCTTCTCGTGTTTTCATGTGCAAATGAGAATAAGGTTGATCCCTCTACAGTGTGACAGCCCTTCAGATATTTGTAGACAGCAATTAAGTCTCCTCTTAACCTTCTTCCCAGATCTCATAGGACATAGTTTGCAGTCCACTCACTATCCTGGTCGCTCTTCTTTGAACTTGCTCCAGTTTTTCTATGTCTTTTTTAAAATGTGGTGCCCAGAACTGGACACAGTATTCCAGATGAGGTCTGACGAAGGAGGAGCAGAGGGGGATAATTACTTCACGTGATCTAGACTCGATGCTTCTCTTAATATATCCCAGAACTGTGTTTGCCTTTTTTGCTGCTGCATCACACTGTTGACTCATGTGCATCACTTAGTTTCCTGGGTGCAAGAATCGTGAAACAAACACTGTTTTCTCTGCTGAATATCTAGCAGAGCTCTAAATGCTGAGCTCTGTATAACCCTGCAACTGATAGGTTGCTTTCTTTTTACAATGTACATTGACAGAAAGTTGCTAATTAGTGTTGAACAAGTATGTTCTGTCCGAGTATGCTCGGGCCGAGCTCCGAGTATTTACAGCTGCTCGGTGATATGCTTGAATCGCTCCCGTGTGCATGATTTGTGACTGTTTGGCAGCTTTATTACATGTGAGGAATGTGTAAGAAATAGACATTCCTCCCATGTAATAAAACTGTCAAACAGTTGCAAATCATGCACACGGGAGCAATTCAACCTTATCACTGAGCAGCTGTAAATACTCGGAGCTCGGCCCGAGCATACTCGGCGAAAGGGTTAACAGAACATACTCGCTCAACACTATTGCTAATCAGTGCTGGGGGCAGGGTTGGACCAGGAAGACACCTAGTCCTGTAGTGATAGTCTCCTGCTGATAAAACACTTATTTTATTGAAACTGTAGCACACATCCTAGTAAGTGACACATCTCTGTAATCAGGGTCTCAGTCCCTTCATTATGGAGGAGGGTTAATCCCTTGATACCAAGAGAAATATCATAACAGCAAATATGCAGAGAAAATTTAGTAATTGCAAAAAGTGTAAAATTCCCCATCGTTTGGGGCTGACTCCCCGGTAAATTTACCAAAAAAAGAATGCAGGTGATATATATTGTGGCTGCTCGTTCAACTCCAAGCCGTTCTAACAGACTGCGGAGTATGGCAGGAGGAATTAGTCTATATGACGTCCTCAGGCAAGAAGCAGTAAGCTCAGTTCAATTTAGATAAATGTTAAATGTTACATCCTCAAGCAAAAAAAGTTAAACCTTAACACACTCGCTAAACAGAGAGATGTACCGGCGTAGTCTCTGGGAAGGAGATGTGGAATTATTGTACGATGGCCTTCAGCGCCACTCACCGCAGTGAAAAACAGGGCTGACTGCTGTATTTTCACACAGCTCAATAAAGAAATACAACCTGATTAAACGGTGACTGGATTCTCTACGATGCACTAATGTGGCCACAACTCTACTGATTTGCATTTAGGACTCGATTAACCCTTTGCAATGAAGGATAACCACCGGAATGACTTTTGTTCTCTTTTGCCAGAGGTGGATATTTGCATTAGTTTTAGATCTTTTATAAGTCCTGTTTCTAAAATTTAGAGGCTTGTGAAATATTTAGACAGATTTCTAATGAATATTAATGTAAGTCTGTGTCGGCAAGATCTTTTATTGAGAAATTTCATTGCAAAAGTCTTTATCATGTTACTTTTAAGCAAGATCGCTTTGTAACCATTAAAGGGACTCTGTCAGATCTCCTGTCTGAGGGCAGCATAGGATATAGGACCAGACACTAAACTCCGGGATATGTGTAATCTTCTGTCATGTTCCCATCTTATATATCCTGAAATGAAAGGGCTGCAGCGGTGGAGTTGCTTTGTACCTGTCCTCCGGGGCTAGGCAAATATTTTGTGGCCCCCAATTCCGTTAAGTAAAATTTTAAAAAGAAAGGTATAGATTATTATATATTTCTTTATTTTTTAATTTTTATTACATTTTTTATGCAACTGTTTTATTACACTAGCCCTAAAACTAGCCCTAGCCCCAATGCTATCACTATCCCTAACCCTGGTCCTAACTCCTGTCCTATCCATAACCCGAGTCCTATCCTTAACTCAAGTCTGAACCCTGACCCTGGGCCTAGCCTTAATTCTAACCCTATCTAGGGTTAGAAATAGTATGTGAAAACTTAGTTTATCACAATATTAGTATTTTTTGTTTGTTTGATTCCTCAATGGACAATCTTTTCAATTTAGTATAGCTCCACCAGCAAGTCTCTGTCTCTCATTTCTCAAAATTGGGGAGTTGTGGGAAAGCATAGTGCAGTTTCTGTCATTTAAATTTCTGTCTATGCAGAGCGCAGCAGTAGAGGCAAGTTTGCCATCAGCTGCTGCACTCTGCATAGTCTATGACTGAGATGACAAAACTCACTTCATCATACTGAGAGTTTTGTTATCTTAGTAGCTTCCTATGCAGAGTGCAGTAGGCGATGGAGAACTCATCTCTACTGCTGCGCTCTGCATAGGAACCTTTGGCACTGACCTAAACGTCAGACCAGCCACTCGGGAGAGGACAAAATTTTGCAAACCCCAAAGAATTTGGTGCCCAGTGACCACTGAACTACAGTGCTGGTGTAGTATTTTGTCCTTCGCCATCCCCTGTGCAGTGAACTGTAGCAGTAAATACAGCTATACCACCAGGGGTGGATTAAGAGTAGCAAGGGCCCCGGGCAGATTAGAAGGCGCGGGCCCCCCACCCCACACACACACACCTGATGTATCACGTGACATGTCACATGATCCGCTATGATAGATCATGTGATAGTTCACGTGAAATTAATTTGGCACAATATTAATTATAATAATTTTTTTTAGGCTATGTGCCCAATACGTGTTTTTTAAGCGTTTCCACAGCGGCAATTCCGCTGCGGAAACACTTAAAAAACGCTTGGTAGAAGGTCTGCCATGTTCCCCAATGATAATCCGCATGTGCTGTGCACATGCTGCGGAAATTTCCGCTGCGGATTATCATTGCGGAAAAATCCGCAGCACTAACAATTATTTTGCGGAAGCGCGGCGCTTTCTCCGCCATTGACTTGCATTGGAACGCATGTAATCCGCATCACTGCATCTGTACATGCAGAATCCATGCGTTTCATTGTGCGGATGGTACCCGGGTTTGGAGAAGAGGAGACTCTCCTCCGGACCCGGGTACCATAGAACCTGTAAAAAAAAGAATAAAATAAAAAATAAATATTATACTTACCTTCTGATGGCCCCCGGTGTCTTTATCCTATGCGTCCTGGCTTGCAGGCAGCTCGCGATGGTCTGAAAAGGACCTGCCGTGACGTCATTTTAGTCATGTGACGGGTCACGCGACCGCTGACGTCGGCAGGCCATCAGAAGGTAAGTATATATTTATTTTTTACCATTCTTTTATGGTCACACTATATAAATCCATGCCGGTTGCCGGTTGCATGGATTTATATAGTGTGACCAAGTTGTCAAGCACTTTCCAAGTGATGCTAAAATTGCTTGGAAAGCGCTTGTCAACCCGCATGCGGAAATGCATGTGAAGAGCCCTTCACATCCGCATGTCCCTGGCAGGAAAAACGCATGTACAATCCGCATGCACAATCCGCATGCGTTTTTTCTGCCAGGGAGATGCAGAAACGCTCAAAAAAAATCCGGAGCATTTCTGCATCATGGGCACATAGCCTTACATTAATTGTATGACTCAATATTGAGCACACGTAGCCATCTATACACAGCAGGAGGCCGCACTGTGCCATCTATACACAGCAGGGAGCCTGCACGGAGCCATCTAGACACAGCGGGAGGCCGCACTGTGCCATCTATACACAGCAGGGAGCCACACGATGCCATCTATACACAGTGGGAGGCCGCACGGCCCTCCCTCCAGAGACAGCAGGAGGCCGCACGACGCCATCTATACTCAGCAGGAGGCCGCACGCAGTCACGCACGCAGTCACGCACACAAACATATACAGACATATACATACACGCATAAACACATTTGAAACACAAAAATACATATAAACAGACATCACACAATGATATCTGCCTGCACACACATACATACATACACATACACACACACACACACACTCACTCTCACACATACAAACACTCTCTCTCACACACACACACACACACACACACACACACACACACACTCACCATCCCCCGGCTCGGCTCCAGTCCTCCTGGCTCCTGCTCCTCTCCGGTGGTAAGTAGCAGTGCAGGCCGGGCTCGCACTGCATGACGTCACAGCTAGGAGACACGGCCGCGCACAGGGCCGTGTCTCCTAGCAGTGATGCGGCCGGGCCAGAACACAAGGAAATTAACTGCTGCAGTGCTGGTCCGGCTGAAGAAGAAGCAGCGGCCGTGCACCACTGCTGGGGGAGTGGTCTGGGGGCCCCCCCCCACCACTGTCTGCCGGTATGTGCGCGGGGCCACACATATAATGAGGGCAATCTGGCCATAGCCCCCCCGGAGCCCCGGGCCCCCTGGAGACCCGAGGCCCGGGCGGTAGCCCGGATTGCCCTCATTATAATCCGCCTATGTATGCCACTGCCACGTAGCCCAAGAGTACCACCATGCAGGGAAAAATTAGGAGAAAGAGTAAATTATAAAAAAGACCAGACCCTGTAAATAAATATTGATCCCCTAAACTAATGCGTGCCCCCTAAATAAATTAAGACCTCTAAATAAATACAGAACCCCTAAAAAAGAACAGCCGATGCCAGTTGTGGCATCTGGAAACAAAGGGGGGGGGGGCATAAAAATTGTGGAGAGACAAGTATATAGTTTGATGCTGAGATCAGAAGACTCACATGCTCTTCTCAATTTTGGGGGGAGTGTCATGGAAGTTCTCAGGGGAGTTGACAAGTAGGTAGGGCAGTGAACATATGTGGCACCCCTGAGGGTTCAGTCGCCACAGAAGTACTGCACCTCACCCAGAGGTGTGGTGTCTCCCTTCTCTCAGGTAAGGTGGGAGTGCTGCTCGGAACCCCAAACACCTGCATCCAACACTACACTGCTCCAGGCCGGCTGGAGGGGCAACAGGCAGAGCGCAGCTGCTGAGCCCTGACCCTGGCTGGAGTGGGGGGAACCCAAAGGTAGGGGAAACCAGTAGTGGGTGTGGATGGAGGAAGCAGTTAGAGGGAGCACTTTGGTAGGAGTATAAAATAGGGAAGCCATCTTAGGGTGGCAGTTCAGTTCAGTTAGGGAGATTAGTCAGTAAGAGCAGTTCAGAAGAACAGCGCGGGACAGTTCAGAAGAACAGTCTGGGAGCAGAGTCTCATTAGGAGATCTGCTCCACAAGTAGGGCCAAGTCAGGAGGCCCAGGAGGGGAGCAGGGAGTAGGCTCCGTTCTAGAAAGGATCCCAGGGGGTACGGCGCGTGCAGGATGGCACCCGTATGCCCCGCATCTGTCAGAAGACAGAGGGATCGTTGCTGCATTCTATTCCCCAGGAGGGTCAGGTAGGTCCGGGATCCGACGTACAGGAAGGACTTCAGAGCACCCGAGCGGGATTGAGAGTGGGCAGTGCAGGGCAGGAGGGAGAAAGACCTAGTGTGAAGATGGTCAAAATAGGAACACGAGAAAGTGGGGTTCTGCCAGGTATTCCCAAGCTGCCTGAGGAAGGATTGAACCCCTGCCCGGTGAATGCAGCGCGACGCAGGAGGCCTTCACCTGTACAGTGCACTTGTGGACTGCCTTAAGAACTGTGAGTAATACCTCGGATGACTGCACTGTGCTGCCTACGTCCATTCTTTCATCGGCGTCCTTGTTCTCCCCTGCACTACAACGCCCAGCGCAACCCCCGCACTCTCACTTCACTGCCCTGAGGCCTGCTCCACCTGTGGGGAGCCGTCCCTTCACAAGCTGCCCTAACATCTGCCTCAGAGGACTGTTGCAGCACTGGTGACCCTCACCAGACACCACAGGTGGCGTCACAAACTTTCTATAAATATCCCCCTTTTGCACTGACCGCCCTGGGTCACGAACCGGGCCAGCCACCGTGACATGCCCCAACCGGCATCCATAAGAGTACCCCACGGCCCTGGGGGCGCGCCACATATATTTCCTCTACATGAAGGAAAGTTTGGCTATGCCTCATTTGAAATTTATGATCCTTCTAGGCAAAAAGATAAACCAAAGTCACTAAACATTTTGCAAAGTCAAGAGAGTCCCTGTTCTCAAATAGTTTTTTTTCTTGATTGTGTTTTTTAACAAAACTGGACGCATTTCAGCCCATCTAAAGCTTTTATCAGGAGTCAGTTTACTGCAGATAAAAGCTATGGATGCTCTGAAACACGTCAGTTTTTTCCTAATTCTTTTATTTGATAAAACGTATGTGAGAACAGGGACCCTCTTGACTTTACGTTATCTAGCTTTTCACATGCACCACTATCTCCAGTGGAGTGCCAATTGTTTTTGGATTTCTACTAAATCATATTTCAAGGCTTGTTAAAGGGTCGATAATGACCTTTAGAATTGCTACTTCCAGTAGATGGCACTAGAGTTCACGTCCTTTTCCTCTCTGAAAAGACAATTTGCATATTCAATTTGCCAGAGGAGCATGCAAGGTGTTTAAGTCTCCTCATACTGGCGTGCCAGACCTGGCATGTCACTCTCCACAAAGAGAAACCTTACCCCTTAGATCCCAGTCTTAGCTCCTCACCCAGCCAAATCAGATCTCATACTTTGCACTGATGAGCGGCAGTGCCTGAAACACCTGCAAATTGAGATTCTGGTTTGGCTCTTATTCCAAGTAATATTTCAAGGCTCATTAAGGGGTCGATAATGACTAGTAGGATTGCTTCTACCAATAGGAGGCAGTAGAGTTCAAGTTCTTTTCCTCTCTGAAGAGACAATTTGCATATTTAATTTCCCAGAGGCACATGCAAGTCATTTAAGTCTCATCATACTGGCATACCAGGCCTGGCATGTCACTCTCCACAAGGAGAAACGTTACCCCTTAGGTACTAAACATTTTTAAAGCCAAGACCATTACAGATTCTACAATTTCTATTAAAATCTTGTACAATAATTGAAAAAAGTGGCCTTACTGTGACTGATGCGGGGAAAATACCATGAAACCTCAAACAGAACTGTTATGACAGAACTTATAAAAAATATTAGAGATGGAATTAAATCTTGGCGGTGAATAAATATCTTCTCATCCTGAATGCAGATGGTTTATTTAACCCCTTACGCACTGAGTGGTGCCGGGACTGTGAAGCTGAAGTGCGATCTCGGTACATTTGTAATTATTTGATGACGCGTCTGCCAATACGAAAATCAAAAATTACACGCATAAATAACCGAAATATATTTATAGCCGCAATAAGGACACAAAGCGCCGGCTCCGCTATAATATGTGTTTTGTGCTGTGATCTGTACTTTGTAAATGACATAGCCGCTCTCGTTTCTTCACTCTAATGTCACTGCATTTAAAAGTCATTATGTATGCAACTCCAGCAGCACCAAGTACAAAATCCAATTCGTGGCCACTGTAGCAATGTTCTATTTTTCATTGCCAGCCAGAGAATTTAATGTACATTACTGCTTGCCTCCAGGAGTTTTTTTTTTTTTAGGATTCGCTCATATGATCAGAGGACACAACAGTCTAATTTTTATAAGTTAGGACTCATTTGCAAAAAAAAAATTAAATTAAAAAGTTGTGGAAACTCTTTAGGTATAATACAGAATGCGGAGTTGGGGCTCATTCAGATGTCAATGATTTTTTAATTATATAAGTTCATTCTTTTGAATGTTTTTGAGTGATTTTTCATGCAGAAAGACATTGTGTGCACATATCCTACCCAGGGTCGGACTGGCCCAGCAAAACATTGGTGCATTTCCCAGTGGGCCCTGGGTCCTTGGTGGGCCCCAAATCAGGATGTTGGGGGGCCCGCTGGTTTTAACTGTATGTGCGTCCAAGGATGCCGCTGTCCTATCAGAGGCTGGCGACTGACGTCAGAGTGCCCGTCGGAGGGAGCGCACGACAGTGTATGACGTCACTGTAATGTCTCGCCTGCGATGGGCACACTGATGTCAGATGCTGGCCTCTGATAGGTCGGCGGCTATTTTAACATGAGCGTGTCATATCTGCTACAAGAGGATGCTGCGCAGCACAAAAGCACAGGCAGATGAGAGGAATCTTTTTTTTTTTCTTCTGTGGATGTGGATGTGGCATTTTGATTGGGCCAGGACAAGGGACATATGGGCCAGGACAAGGAACATATGGACCAGGACAAGGAACATATGGGCCCAACCAGGACAAAGTACATATGGACCAGGACAAGGGACATATCAGCCCAAAAGGACAAGGGACATGTGAACCCAACCAGGACAAGAGACATATGGGGCCAGCCAGGACAAGAGACATATGGGCCAGGCAGGACAAGGGACATATAGGCCTGGCAGGACAAGGGACATATGGGCCTGGCAAGACAAGGGACATAGGGCTCCTGGATGGTGGACATGGGGGTGTGGCGCCCCTGAGGGTTCAGTCGCCACAGGGGTACTGCACCAGCTACAAGCCCCTGTCCCGGGCGCGAGGCACACGGAGGCCCTCGTGGATCTGATGCCAGCGCTCCTGTCCCCGGGCGCCGTTGTATGGGAGCAGCTTTATGCTCCGGAGTTGGAGGCCCAAGTGATGGTCACCTCCGGAAGCCTGCATTGCCTCCTGACGACCGGTCCGGAGGAGCCTGTGCCTGACTCGCCCCCTGGGCCGAGGGGCACTCGGATCCGGGCAATAGGGGGACGATGGGAGTAGTAGTGGCAACCCGATTCCGTGGCTCAGGGTGGTCAGACCAATGGTAGTCTGCTATGCGCTATTGATAATGTCCGACTACGCCACCCGTGGATTGCGGTTATTAGGAACCGCTGCTGCATGCAGACCGCTGGGGCTGATGAGGTGTGCAGCTAGGGTAGTGTGACTCCCCACGGGAAGAGTGCGGCCCCAGGGCAGTATAATGGATGGTGGGAGTGATGGTGGTGAGAGTCCCAGTACCGGTAGTGCTGGAGGTGCGTAGGAGCACACAGACAATAGGTTGCAGTCCAGGGTCTTTACTGAAACAGGTAAACTGACCCATAAACAGTCCCAGCTAGGAGGGGACCTGGATGTCTGAGAGCAACGGGGAAATTGGCCCTGGTCAGGGTGAGGGTGTAGGCCTACCGTGCTTTCTGCGCTCCTTCTGGCTATCTCCTCGTTATAGGGTAACAGCCCACGTTTCCGTGCTTTCCGTGTATTCTCGCCTGTATGGCCTGCGACGTGGGTTCCTTTCTGCTCCCAGCCGGTTACGGCTTTGCTGGTCCCTTCTGTTGTGGCAGGGCCTCCAGGCTTCTTAGGCCAAGGAATATACAGTCCCCTGCGGACTGGTTATCTGCTGTAGGATGTGGAATCCTCCCAGCCTCAGACACCAAAGTCTGGTAGATTAAGTCCTCTATCTGCCAAGACAGGCTCACTTTGCCTCTTGTCTCTGGCTTGTGGCTCTCCTCCTGCCACACTTCCTCTTAGGTGCAATACAACTTTCTGTCCCTGCTCTGCTCCGGGACACGTCTCAGTGCTGAGACAGGCCATCCAGTTCTCTCTAACCTTGCCCCCAGTACCAGCTTTTATAGGGGCAGCCAGCTCCCCCTACTGGCCTGAGACAGGAGGCATTGCATGCTAATGTTCCCCTGACTAGAGAACCTCCCCCTTGCTCTCAGACACAGATTTAATTACACTTGTGGCATCCAGGCCAGGGTGACACATTCCCCCCTAGTGAATTTTAGTACTCCGGGACTAAACAGTAAACAAAGACATTATGCATACCATAAAACATTAACAGACAGACGACGCACAGATTGAGTTCTTAAGGTCACAGTGTGGCCTGTGACCGGGTGTCCATATCACCAGCACAACGGGGAGCCTTAACCAGGTGGGGGTCTGTCCTACCCCAAGTCCTTTACAGTCTTAGTTCATTCCTTGGTTAGGCTCCGAACGCAGTCCATACAAGGTCCCGGTTATACTAAGTCCATAACCTTTGAGTCCTTACGGTAGCTGCAAGAAACTGAAACACAGAATTACCAAACAAGCATGTAACTTGGCAAACATTTCAACATTTGGCAGCAGGGTTATTTACAATCTTAGCGCGCTCTATATTCTCCAGCGAGCGGGTATCTGCCCCTTTGTGCTCCTGGTTGACCTACGTAGCCCACTGTCTGGTGGTGAACCAACCTGGCTTTCCCCACTAGCGTTAGGGGTACAGCTACCAGCTGGGTGTACAGGTAGGGCAGGCAGCTGTCTGCGGGTCCTTTGGCTTACCGCAGGCATGGCAGGCTCACTGTCAGCAGAGGGTTGACTCTCCTGGGCTGCTGGTACAGGCTCTTCTGCTGCTGGAACCGCTTGCTCCTCTTCACCTTCCGGCTCTGGTGTTGGTTGTTGCTGTGCCGGTTGCAGGAAATGGAGGACGGGTACCACTATGGCATCATTTATGCGAGTCCAGGACTGAGGGAACTCTCCGAGAACGGTGCTGATCATTTCTTCCTTGTCCTCTGCGGGTTCAAGGTCACTCTGATCCTCTTCTGCACTACGGAGTTGCTCGGGGCACCTTTTGAGGTGGTCTCTGGAGACGACACTAGTGGTTTCTCCTCCGTCCTTGGTGATTACGCACACGTTTGGGTTGTCGTGGTCAGACTGCAGTACGGTGTAGGGTTCCCTTTCCCACTGGTCGTCCAACTTATGTAGCCTTCTTTTTCGCTTTAGGACTTGCTCACCAGGTTCTAGGGGACCAGCAGGGGCGTGTTGATTGAAGAGTTTTTCTTGCCTCTCTCTCACCTGGGCCAGGCTCTTCTCCACACTCTCCTGAACCTTCTTGTACTGCATTTGCCTTTCCGTATCCCAGTCCGCATCCGAGGAGGTGTCCTCAGGTATTAGGACTCCCATCTCCAGGTCTACGGGCAGCTTACCTGGTCTGGCTCGCATTAGGTAAGCCGGGGTGCAGTTTGTAGCATTCATCGGGATATTGTTGTATAGGTCTATCAGGTCCGGCAGTTTTTCTGGCCACAGGCTGCGTTCCTCCAGGGGCAACGTCTTCAGGAGATCAATGACTATATTGTTCATCTTCTCACACATCCCGTTGGTTTGGGGGTGGTAAGGCGTTGCACGAATCTTCTTACAGCCATAGAGGTTGCAGAACTCCTGGAAGATTTCAGCCTCGAACGCTGGACCCTGGTCTGTCAGGACCTGTTCCGGATACCCGTGTGGACGGCAGAAATATTGCTGGAAGGCTCTGGCCGCTGTTTGGGCTGTCAAGTCCTTTACCGGGACCACCACTAGAAAATGGGAATAGTGGTCCACGATTGTCAGGGCATAGATGTATCCAGACCGGCTTGGAGCCAATTTGACGTGGTCCAGAGCTACCAGCTCAAGAGGCTGCGTGGTGACGATGGGCCTCAAGGGTGTCTTCTGGCTGGTGCGGTCCTTCCTCCTCAGGTGACAAGGGCCACAGTCTCTGCACCACTTTTCTACAGCTCCTCTCATGCCGACCCGAAAGAACCTTCCTCTTAGTAGGAACTCAAGTTTCTTCCAACCGAAGTGTCCCGCTCTGTCATGGTAAGCCCACAGGACCATAGCTGCATCTCACCTTGGGACCATGACTTGCCAGGTCAGCTCGTGCGTCCGGTGGTTGACAATCCTTCTGCACAACTTGCCTTCGTAGAGGAACAGCTTGCTCTTCTCTTTCCATAGCTGCTTGGCTTCCTCTGGGGCATCTGGATCTAAGCGGGCGTCTTCCCGGGTCAGCAGATCTTTCACCAGGCGGATTGCAGGGTCACTATCTTGGGTCTCGGCCCAGCTGTGGTGAGGTAGGGGATTGACCATCACGGTTGTTAGATCCTCCTCCTTCACGCGGTGGGAGTATTGAGCGGCTCCATATCGGTGAAACGCGGGGAGTTCTACCTCCTCCAGCTCTTCTGGGTCTTCGTCACCTTCAGGTAAGTGAGGCATTCTTGATAGGGCGTCCGCGTTGGCATTGGTTTTGCCTGCCCGGTACTTGATCACGAAGTCATAGTTGGAGAGACGGGCCATCCACCGCTGTTCCAGGGCACCCAGTCTTGCATTGTCCAGGTTTGTCAACGGGTTGTTGTCCGTGTACACGGTGAACTTTGCGGAGGCCAGGTAATGCTTGAAGCGTTCCGTCACGGCCCACACCACTGCCAAGAATTCTAGCTTGAAGGAGCTGTAATTCTCCGGGTTCCTCTCGGTGGGCCTCAGCTTCCGGCTGGCGTATGCGATCACCCGTTCTCTGCCCTGTTGGTTTTGGGACAGTACGGCTCCCAGTCCCACATTACTGGCATCTGTGTGGAGGATAAAAGGCTGGCCATAGTCAGGGTAGGCCAGGATCTCATCCCCCGTGAGGGCCATCTTTAGCTGGCGGAAGGACTCCTCTTCCGGTTTATCCCACTTGAAGGGTGGCTTTTAACTTCTGGACTTAGACTGTCCGATCAGGAGGTCCTGCATAGGAGCTGCCATCCTAGTGAACCCGGGGATGAACCTTCGGTAGTAGCCTACCAACCCGAGAAACTGTCTCACCTCTTTAATGTTCGAGGGGCTTGGCCAGCTCTTGATTGCCGTGACCTTGTCAGGGTCGGGGGCTACTCCTTCCACACTTACCACGTGCCCTAGGTACTGGACCTTTGGTTTCAGCAGGTGACACTTCGATGGTTTCACCTTCAGGCCGTAGCCTGCCAGGGCTTCGAACACCTCGGCCAGGTGCTTGAGATGGTCCTCGTAGGTCTTCGAATAGACGATCACGTCGTCCAGGTAAAGGAGGACCATCTCGAAGTTTCGGTGCCCTAGACAGCATTCCATCAGCCGCTGGAAGGTCCCGGGTGCGTTGCAGAGCCCGAAAGGCATACAGTTGAATTCGCTCAGTCCCATCGGGGTGGTGAAGGCGGTCTTCTCCTTGTCAGCCTCTGCCACAGGAACCTGCCAGTACCCACTAGTAAGGTCCAAAGTGGAAAAGAAGTTAGCTGATTTTAGTGCGGCTAAAGACTCCTCTATTCTAGGCAGCGGATATGCATCTTTGTGGGTGATACGGTTGATTTGTCTATAGTCGACGCACATTCTCATGGTGCCGTCTTTCTTTTTCACCAGAACCAAGGGGGCTGCCCAGGGGCTACAGCTGTCTCTAATGACCCCAGCTTCTTTCATTTCTCTTAGCATGCCCTTGGCGTTCTGATAATGTGCAGGGGGTACAGGCCTGTGTCTCTCTTTTATTGGTGGGTGGCTCCCTGTGGGGATGTGGTGTTCTATCCCCTTTACTCTGCTGAAGTCGAGCGGGTGCTTACTAAAGACTCTCTCGTACTCCTGTACCACCCGGTAGACTCCTTGTTTTTGGTGCAGGGGAGTCAGCACCCACATGGAGTTTCTGGCACCAGTCCTCCTTTTGTTTCTGGGAGCCATTACCCTCCGCCTGAGGAGATGGAGGCAAGGGTTCCACGGCCCTGATAGCTTTGTGTTCGACCACAAACAGCTTGGCGAGTGTAGCGCACCTGGGTAAGTGTACCTCCCTCTCCCCAGTGTTGAGGATGCGGACGGGCACCCTCCCATGACGGACATCAACCACCCCCCGGGCTGTCAAAATGGTGGGCCTGCTGTCTGAGTACACGGGTTCTACCATGGCTTGGTAGTCTCTACCTCTCAACCCGATTGCAGTCCGACACCAGATCATCATTTCACTTTTGGGAGGCATGTAAATGGGGAATGGGTCACTCAGTCTTACGCTACCGATCTCACCACCAGACAGTTCTACCTGCTGCCGTCTCATCAGGGCTTTTATCTCCTTGTTGAGGACTCTCTATTGGCTGGAACTAGCATTCACCGCCACCTGTTGTAAGATTACAATTAACTCTGAAAGACAATTTTCAATTACGTTAGTACCCACAGTTATTTTAGGGTGACTTTCACAACGGTCAATGTCCACAATAATCACTCCCTGTGCCGGCAGTTCAACTTTAACAATTTTAATGGTCATCTCCTTGAACCCCATCTGCGGCACGGGTAAGCCATTACTGGCGATGATGCTCAAGTTACTGTCTGGATACCGCGTGATATCAGCATCAGTCCAATACTGCTTAAAAAGTACATAAGGGATAGTGGTTACTTGTGACCCAGTATCCAGCAAGGCGCTCATGGGGATACCGTCCAGCACCACGGGTAAAACCGGGCGCCCCCCAACGTACTTATTACGCCAATTGTAAGGGCCTGGTGATCTTATGCCTGGGGGTTGGCCCTCTGCCCCAGGTTGGACCCGTTTAAATTGCAGTACCTGGAAATGTGTCCGGGCTGGTTGCATCGACGGCAAATGGGCTGTCCATCCTCTGCATAGCGGTCTGTGGGCCTCCCTCGGAATGACAGGATCCTCCTCTGTCGACGCCACGGGACATCCTCCGGACTTGAAGCCAGCTCGATGGGTCTTGCCGGGTCCACTTGCAACGCCTGGACGGTCCTGGTCAACGCCGCGATGCTCCTGGTCAGCTCCTGGACTTGCAGGTCTTTCGACGGGGCTTGGTTCAGGGCCTGTGCATCAGCCCCCACGGGGTCCATAGAGGAGGGCGCCGCCTCCTGGTGGTAGGTGAGAGCAGGGCGCCGGGGGTTTATAGCGCCACTGGTTGCAGATTCACGGAGCACCCTTATGGCCCTGTCCTTAAATTGGGCAAAGGTCAGGTCGGGGTTCTGAAAGAACATGAGGCGCAGTTGGGCCCTGTGGGCACTAGACAGCAGACCTACTATGAATTGTTCTGTTAGTAGTCTATCCGTTTCCTGCACACTGCCAGGGTCAGTTTGTTGAATAGCCCTCAAGGCTTCCTGCAGATTTAGGGCATAGTCTCTGATGCTGTCCTGTGCCTGCTGCTTACATCCATAGAACCTCATTTTAATCTCAGCGGAGGTACGGGTGTCAAAGGTACCCCGCAGCCGGGCCAGAATACCCTTCACAGTCCTTTTCTCCTCAGTGGGCCATGATTTTACCTCCCTTTGGGCTGCGCCAGTTAACTGCCCTGCTAGTATGCTGACCTTCTGTTCCTCTGTCAGGGGATAAACCTGGAACAAACTGTACAGCCTTTCCTTAAAGTCAGTTAGGGCATGGGGCTCCCCTGAGTACTTGGGCAGCCAGGCCGCTCCAGGGATGTAAGGCAGGGAAAAGGGCATCACCGCTGTTGCAGCTGCGTTGGTGGTAGTGGGCGCCTCTGTGTCCGACATCTTCCTCCCCCCTAGTTAAGCGTGGCCTACCTTCCGACGATCCTCTTCTGTAGGCCGCGGCTCCGCTGTTGCTGCTCTGGACGAGGACCTTGCGTCGCATCCTGATGACGTCAGCGTCGCTCTCTCTCCCTTCCAGGACCTTGCGCAGCGTCGGTTCGTGGGGCGGAGCTTCAGGTCTCGCGCGCTTTCGGCGTCCACGCCCCTCTTCTTCCCTCGCGGTGTCCTGAAGATGGCGTCCGACGGCGGGAAAACGACTTCGGATGGCGGGAAAACAGCTGAAGATGGCGGGAACCGACTGAAGATGGCGGGAAACAGCTCCGGATGGCAGGAACCTTCACCACGGCAGGTATGACAGTCTTTTGAAGGCACGCAGTACCCGGTGGTTGCGGGCACGAAATCCTGCCGACTACGCCAAAGCTGACTCGCCCCCTGGGCCGTGGGGCACTCGGATCTGGGCAATAGGGGGACGATGGGAGTAGTAGTGGCAACCCGATTCCGTGGCTCAGGGTGGTCAGACCAATGGTAGTCTGCTATGCGCTATTGATAATGTCCGAATACGCCACCCGTGGATTGCGGTTATTAGGAACCGCCGCTGCATGCAGACCGCTGGGGCTGATGAGGTGTGCAGCTAGGGTAGTGTGACTCCGCACGGGAAGAGTGCGGCCCCAGGGCAGTATAATGGATGGTGGGAGTGATGGTGGTGAGAGTCCCAGTACCGGTAGTGCTGGAGGCGCGAAGGAGCACACAGACAATAGGTTGCAGTCCAGGGTCTTTACTGAAACAGGTAAACTGACCCATAAACAGTCCCAGCTAGGAGGGGACCTGGATGTCTGAGAGCAACGGGGAAATTGGCCCTGGTTAGGGTGAGGGTGTAGGCCTACCCTGCTTTCTGCGCTCCTTCTGGCTATCTCCTCGTTATAGGGTAACAGCCCACGTTTCCGTGCTTTCCGTGTATTCTCGCCTGTATGGCCTGCGACGTGGGTTCCTTTCTGCTCCCAGCCTGGTACGGCTTTGCTGGTCCCTTCTGTTGTGGCAGGGCCTCCAAGCTTCTTAGGCCAAGGAATATACAGTCCCCTGCGGACTGGTTATCTGCTGTAGGATGTGGAATCCTCCCAGCCTCAGACACCAAAGTCTGGTAGATTAAGTCCTCTATCTGCCAAGACAGGCTCACTTTGCCTCTTGTCTCTGGCTTGTGGCTCTCCTCCTGCCACACTTCCTCTTAGGTGCAATACAACTTTCTGTCCCTGCTCTGCTCCGGGACACGTCTCAGTGCTGAGACAGGCCATCCAGTTCTCTCTAACCCTGCCCCCAGTACCAGCTTTTATAGGGGCAGCCAGCTCCCCCTACTGGCCTGAGACAGGAGGCATTGCATGCTAATGTTCCCCTGACTAGAGAACCTCCCCCTTGCTCTCAGACACAGCTTTAATTACACTTGTGGCATCCAGGCCAGGGTGACACATGCCTGCTGGGGATTCCACCAACCCCAACCCGGACTGGTCCGCGTCACCTGAGGACCTGCAGCGACCCCTGCTGTCGCCGCTGCCAGCGCCTCCGGTCACCTGCCCGGCAGCGGAGTAGATGGCCTGGGACAACCTGGGGGGGGACCTGATGGGCTTCCCCCAGGAGACCCGGGCTAAAGCGCGGAGGCGGGAAGACTTCTGTCTCAGGGAGCTCCTCCAGCTGGATAAAGAGCGGCGGGAGAGGCGGATCCGTTGCGAGCGCCTAGAGGTGCACGCGAAGGCCGCAAAGTCCAAGGCCCGCCAGGAGGAGGCCGCCCATCCAAGCCCCTGGGAGGAAGGGGTGATTGTCCGCTTCCACCAGGAGGCGGGATGGGGCTTCATCAGGAGCCCCAGTTTGCTCAGGATGTGTTTGTGAGCCGTCGTGATGTGGAGCCACAACTGAGGAGGAATCATCCTGGCCGGAACCTCTACCCGGGTGATCTGCTTTCGTACACCCGCCATCACGGGGTGCGGGGGTGGTATGCCCTGGACGTTCACAGAGTGTTCCAGGGTGATGCCCCTGCGCACCTGCTGGTAGAGGACCGGTCTGGCTCTTTTGGGAAGAATGAGGCTTTCCCCCGGTGGAAGTACCTGGACTGAGCGGCCGCGGAGGCTGTACCTTTCAGTTAAATTGTTTTTGTTTATGTTCAATAATGTTTTCCTCCTGGTATAGAGAGACATTTGTCCCTGCGGACTGGCTGTAGACAGACTCTTCCTTGTATATAGTTTTGCATCTCTTTAGGTGCTCCCTATTGGTTTTATGTAAAACTGCTTCTACTTCTACCTCAGACCTCAGAAGTAAAACCTGTCTGGAGTGGCTCTCCAGGAGGTCCAACTCAGGATCTCCATGCCCTGCAGCCACCCCAGGGCCTACGTTGGGGGTTTGGGACAGGTCCCTCATGCTGCTGAACTGACTCTTTTTCTACTTTTTTACCGATCCGTCTACTTGCATAATGTCTCTTAAAGTTTTATACCTTTATGCTATTTAATCTCCAACGTTTAAGAAATTGAGCCTCCCTTAAAGAGAAGAAAGTTTAACTGTTAAAAAGCATGTAAAAAGTCTGTACCAATGCTTTGCTCTCTTTCCAGCCCGCGGACGTGCTGTGTTTCACCAGGGGGGAATGTGGCGCCCCTGATGGTTCAGTCGCCACAGGGGTACTGCACCTCAGACCGAGGTGTGGTATCTCCTCTCCGAGGTAAGGATGGAGCACCTTTCAGGACCCCAACCTCTTCATTCAACACTACACCACTCCTGTCCTGTGGGGGGCTTATATGCACTAGGGTGCTGCCCCTGCCGGGATAAAGGAGATGGGGGGAACCAAAGATAGGGGGAACCATGTAGTGGGTGAGGGTGGAGGACGCACTTTACAGTTACACTTACTAATTCATATTTAAACAACGGCCATCTTAGGTTCAAGGTCTTTGATTGTGATCTTCATCACTGAACGTGGCTTTCTGTTAGAACCTGCAGCTGACTGAAGATACACGGTCCTCGTTCTCTGGCCTTGAGGCGAGGAGCGGGCTAGAGTTAACCGCTGTCTCTACCCAGTCAAGGTCCCTACCTAAGAAGGCCTGGAGGGGAGCAGAGGAGAAAAGCTCCACAGGCAAAAGGATCCCAGGGGATGCGGATGGAGCGGCGTACGCCACCTGCTACCCTCATTCTGGCCAAGCCAGAGTGACTCCTGCTGCAAAAGGGGACCGGCCCCCGATATCTGGCTTTGCTACTTCACGTCTTAGTCGGAGAAGCTCCGGAGGCTTAGAGTAATCCCACCGGCTAACGGACGGAGCGGAGTCGCCACCCGCACCCTTGTTCTGTGTATAGCCAGAGAAAGACCCAGCCTTACAACACGCACCACATACGGACAGGAGAGGACCTAGTGGGAAATTCTAGGAGCACTCTGGTGCAGGGGGTCCTGATTGATGCACCCGAACTACCCGGAGTGTGCTGAGCCCCCTTCCTGGTGGTGGGAGCGCGCCGTGAGGAGCGAGGAGAAGCCTTGCAGTGGATGCCTAACAACGTGAGTAAAGCTTGGAAGACCGCATCTATTGCCTCCGGTTCATTATTTCAGCGTGGCACAACACCGCACCACACTACCCACTAGTACTCCCCTGATCCAGCTTCTCTGCCCTGAGGCCCTGCTCCGCCTGTGGGGAGTAGTACAATCTGCTGCTGCCACGACATCCCGCCTCAGAGGACTGCCACAGCGCTGGTGGAGGATCACCAGAAACCACAGGTGGTGTAGTCATTAAATCCACTCGATTACCACCGTCCCTCCTAGCCCTTATTTTTGATGTGACAACCCTGGGCACGGGCCGGGCCTAGGCCATGACTGCATCCACTCTACACACGAGGCCCGGTTCCGAGTACCCCCATCTCTCAGGGTGGGCTAGCGAGCTGAGGAGAAAACACCGTCTCCTGAGAGCGTCACAGGGGCCCAAGATGGGGCAACATAGGGGCCCAGGAAGGGGGACATTATTAAATAAAGGGGCCAGGATGAGGGACTTAATTACTGTATGGGAGCCAGAATGAGGAACATACATTATTAGTTTATGGTGGCAAGTGGGGACATAATGACTGTAGGGATTAATCAGAGGACATTATTACTGCTGTAATATAATTTACCTTTGAGAATACTGTCTGGCATAGTGTAGAAGTTGGGGAAAAAGTGGTTAATGTGCTGGAGAAGCGATCAGGTATTGATGAGTGTGTGTTATTTTTTGCAGAGACGAGTCCTGGCTGGAAGAAGTGGTGACGGTCTGTGCCGGATGAAGAAGAAAAGCGTAGATGAAGGACTTCACCTAGAGATGTCACTGGTGAGTCACTGTATCACATGTATACTTACACTATAGAGACATCCCACCTGCTGCTCCATTGAGGATAAAAGTGTCCTGTCAGGGATAAAACTTCCCCATTCTTCCGATCGGTGTGGTTTCAAATGGTCGGACCCCACCGATCACCAAGTTATCACCTGTCCTGTGGATCGGTGATACCTTATTTTAATTAAAGAACCAAAATTGTACATCCCAGTTACGGTGGCGCACAGTAGATGTGCAGGAGCCTCCTGTGTTTTACAGTCGACGCTCTACTATAACGGGGATAACGGCTAACAGGCATTTGCACATAGCTGTAGAGTGGGACCCTAGAGTCAATTTCCCCTGTGTGCCCCAGACACCCCAGTCTGATCCTGATCCTCCGTGTACCCTACAAACCCCCTCTCCAAAATCCCATTATATCAAAAAGGGAAGAAAACAGGCTCAATCATCGTGCTACTCTTCCTTACACCAAGAAAGAGCAAAATAATCTTTCGATACGAATGCTCTTGTATACAAACTTTTTTGAATTATTGCTTATCTGCCCTCAGTAAACATGTACCAGAGTGCAAAGCATATTTGCAATACAGGAAAGAAAACTCAGATCGGGAAAATGTACTTTGCCTCTTTTGACATATCAGTAACACCGTGCCCCTCACTGTAAAATAAAAGGCATATGAGCTCACCTTGGAGTTCTGTGACCTGTAGAAAAGCTCTAAGCTGGTAGTAATCATGATAAATTGCTGAAAAAGAACCTGGTAATGGACGTGTCTAGCAACATTAGCAGCAACTGACACAATGCTAGGCTGATTGGTAGAAAGGAACAAACCAGAGGGGGGTCTGGTAGACCTGCGAGACCGTACACTGCGGCAGCATAAAATCGCTGATCGACTGCGTATACAGGAATCTGTTACAGCGGACTAATGAATTTACATAAAACCAATTACATTACAGCATTTGTTGAATTGTCTTAAAAGCAGAATATCATTTCAATGAAAACTGTGTAAGACCCCGCTCACACGTTCAGTATTTGACCCCAGTATTTGTAATAGAAATATAAAAATATAATATTCGAAGTCTGTAATGCCCCATGATGTATGACGACTTGCAGAACCAAGACTAATAAACTGCCCAGCCAGTATGGCATGCTCCTGGTGGGTAATGAGGTCCAAGTCAATACTTTGTAGGACCACCTTTAACCCTTTTACCCCCCAGGGAGGTTTTCACGTTAATGACCAGGCCAATTTTTACAATTCTGACCACTGTCACTTTATGAGGCAATTACTCTAGAATACTTCAACGGATCCCACTGATTCTGAGATTGTTTCTTCGTGACATATTGTACTTCATGATAGTGGTAACATTTTTTAGATATCACTTGCGTTTATTTGTGAAAGAAACGGAAATTTGGTGAAAATTTTGAAAATTTCACAATTTTCAAACTTTGAATTTTCATGCCCTTAAATCAGAGAGATATGTCACACAAAATAGTTAATAAATAACATTTCCCACATGTCTACTTTACATCAGCACAATTTTGGAAACAAAATTTTTTTTTGTTATGGGGCTATAAGGGTTAAAAGTTGACCAGCGATTTCTCAATTTTACAACAAAATTTTACAAAATCATTTTTTTTAGGGTCCACTTCACATTTTAAGTCACTTTGAAGGGTCTTTATGACAGAAAATACCCAAAAGTGACACCATTCTAAAAACTGCACCCCTCAAGGTGCTCATAACCACATTCAAGAAATGTATTAACCCTTCACGTGCTTCACAGCAATTAATTGAACGTGAAAGGAAAAAATGAACATTTAACTTTTTTTCACTAAAATTTTACTTTAGACCACAATTTTTTTTATTTTCAAGAGGGTACCAGAAGAAATTGGAAACCAAAAGTTGTTGTGCAATTTCTCCTGAGTACGCTGATACCCCATATGTGGTGGAAAGCCATTGTTTGGGCGCACGGCAGGGCTTGGAAGGGAAGGAGCGCCATTTGACGTTTTCAATGCAAAACTCGCTGGAGTTGACAGCGGACCTCATGTCGCGTTTGGAGAGCCCCCTGATGTGCCTAAACAGTGGAAACCTTATTTTGGAAACTAGACCCCTTAAGGAACTATTTTGATGTGTAGGGAGCACTTTGAACCCCCAAGTGTTTCGCAAAAGTTTATGACGTAGAGCCGTGAAAAAAATAATAATTTTTTTCCCACAAAAAACGATCTTTTAGCCGCAATTTTTTTACTTTCACGAGGGTACTGGGAGAAATGGAACCCCAAAAGTTGTTGTGCAATTTCTCCTGAGTACGCTGATACCATATACGTGGGGGAAAGCCATTGTTTGGGCGCATGTCAGGGCTCGGAAGGGAAGGAGTGACGCTTTGGAATGCAGACTTTGATGGAATGATCTGCGGGCTTCATGTCACGTTCTCAGAGCCCTTGATGTGTCTAAACAGTGGAAACCACCCATAAGTGACCCCATTTTGGAACCTAGACCCCCCCCACCCAATGAATTTATCTAGATGTGTTGTGAGCACTTTGAACCCCCAGGTGCTTCACAGAAAATTATAACGTTGACTTGTGAAAAGGACTGATTCTTTGGAATGCAGATTTTGATGGAATGGTCAGCGGGCATCATGTCACGTTCTCAGAGCCCCTGATGTGCCCAAACAGTGGAAATGCTCAATAAGTGCCCCCTTTTTGGAACTGATACCCGATTTGTGAATTTTATAATGTACTGTTATACGTCAGTTGTGTAGGACAACCTGACGAACACTACACAACTGATGTATGACAACCTGACGAACACTACGTCAGTTGTGTAGTGTTCGTCAGGTTGTCATACGTCAGAAATTAATTTAGTAGTGCATGGAAGTATGGTACCTTTTGAAGCATTCTTTCATGCACAGGTGAAGTGACCGCGGGCAAGGCCGCGCGTTGGTATCTATGATCTGGCCCAGCAAGATCCCCACACACAGACTCTATCTTGATAACCGTATCTTTACTTGTATACATTTTTAACATAGCAGAACACAATAAATGACAACCGTAAATGTTCACAGCAATAACGTGTACTTATAAGCTGACCCTCACTGTCCCTACTCACACTTTACCAGTCCTTTACTCCAGAAGGATGTGTCCCCCGTCGCAGGCCTGTCTGTCTTTGCAGGAAGGCGTCCCAGCCGAAGAAAAAAAAACAGAAACAACAAATTTCGCTGAAAGGAAGGAATACTTCGGCCTCTCGCCAGAGGTCCCGCTTACAGTCTCTCTGATCCGGATAGCAGCTCTTGTGGATTCCCTTGTGTAGTCCACACTCCAGTAGTGGGGAGTGTAACAGCTGAATCCCTCAGCAGTGCGGAAGCTGGGGAAAGCTCTGAGGAAAAGATGTCAGATAACAGCAGCCACGTTGAGAGTATCCTCTAAGGCACACACGAGGACCTGCACACCGTCCTGGTTCTTTTCACAGGCCCTCTCAGACTCTCCGCGCGCTCTTTTCTGCTTCTCACTCTGGTCACGTGACTCTCTAGGGCGGGACACAGGAAACTCAGTCTTTTTCTCTGTCATCACACCCTGCGCAGGTGCAACCTCTGGCCACAAGGTGGCAACACCATCCTGCGTAATCATTTCTGTCACAGGCTCTATCTCAATTATCACAGAACAGCCAGAGCCTGCCAGCTCACTACACGCCCCCCCACTCAAAGGTTGGCAGTCCCTGTCAACGACCGGCTCCAGGGCGGCGATGGCTGTGGATGTGACAGGGGGTGGCTGGGAAGAGGGCCACACATATTGGTCTCTGTAGGACTGTCCTGGAGGTACCCCTGCAGTGGTCCTCGTCCGCCTAACGGGTTGGATCCCCTCTCTCCGATCAGTCACCCCACTCTCTTTCCCAGTCAACATGTCAGTAGAGGAGGTAATCGGTTCAAGTGCGTCAGTCGGACGGACAGGGGTAGGCATGCATTCAATCTCTACATCCCCGGGGTCAGTGTCTCCGACAGTATTAGTGATATCCATCTCTCTAGGTATCACAGTAGGGGAGTCAGGCTGGGAACGGCAGGGGCGCAACATATTACGGTGCAAAGTTCGGATGCTGCCGCTGTCTTCGCCCTGCACTCGATAGACGGGGCCACCGGGGTACGGCTGTCCAATTACTCGATAGACTTCGGTCTCCCACTTGGGCCGGAGTTTCCCTTGCGGTTTCTTTATACGGACTAGGACCAGTTGACCTCCATTCAGTGAGTCCTCTTGTATCGGAAGTGGGTCAGCGTGCACTTGATCCTGAATTTGTCGGCCTACTAGCCGGTAGACAGTCTCCATTCTCTGGCGGTGTGTTTGTAGCCAGGAAGGATAGGTACCACAGGTATCTTCTTCGGAGCTAGACAGTTGCAACTCATAGATGTCTTTGCCTGGATGGCCAAAGAGAAGGGTGTATGGGGTGTATCCGGTGACGGAATGGACTTGATTATTATAGGCCCACAGCAGTTCTGGGAGGAATCGAGGCCAGTTGGGCTTTTTGTCTTCAGCCAGTGTCCGGATCAGTTGTAAGAGGGTCCGGTTAAAGCGTTCACACGCGCCATTCCCTTGTGGATGGTAAGGGGTGGTCCTGGACTTCTTGATTCCATACATCCGTTGAAGTTCTTCAATGACTCGCCCTTCGAAACAAGCCCCCTGATCAGAGTGTAGCCGCTCCGAACACCCGTAGACCCGAACGAATTGCTGACAGATGGCCTGTGCAGCTGATTCGGCAGTCTGATCCCTGGTAGCAACAGCGACGGCGAATTTCGTGAAGTGGTCCACCATCATCAGACAGTACTGATAGCCACTATTCGCCGTTCCGATCAGCAGATAGTCCACCATCAACAGCTCGAGGGGCCTCGACGTCTTAATAGTCTGGACGGGGGCACACTGCTCCGCGGACTTGTGGAATTCACAGGTACGGCATTCTTGACAGATGTTTTCAACCAGCTTCCGGAGCCCCGGACAAAAAATGAACTGCTGGGTCCACCGGAGGGTCTTGTCTATGCCGAAGTGGCCGTTCCTCCTGTGAGCTTCGCCCACCATCTCATGGGCCAACTGCACCGGGACGACAATCTGCAAACACTCCTCCAGCATATGGGATAAAAGGGCCCTGCGATACAGGACTCCATCTTTCACGATCAGCCGATCCCATTGGGCAAGCAGAGTCAAGGCTCCGGTCGATAGTCGGGCTCTCACTTCGGAGGGCGGTTTCTCTTGTTTATTCACATACCGTTTCAGTAAGACGTGCTCGGGAACTCGATCTTGAAGCTTGGCCTATTCTTGCTGGGACAGGGGAGATCCCACTACGGCTTCAATCCCTCCTACAGCATACTGGCGGCTATCTTCTATTTGCTTTGCGAGCCGGGCAAAGTCAGGCATCTCATTTTCCTCCAACTCTTCATCCCGGTCCCCCACTGGCAGGGATGATGTCACTCTAGACAGGCTGTCAGCATTCTGATTCTCTTTCCCCGCTCTGTATTTAATTTTGTACTGGAATCTAGAGAGCCTGGCCATCCAGCGCTGTTCCATTGCCCCTAGTTTGGCATTCTCTAGGTGGGCAAGAGGATTGTTGTCCGTCATGACCAGCACCTCCGCTCCTGTCAGATAGCCGGCAAATTTCTCCGTCATAGCCCAAGTCAGAGCCAAGAGTTCCAAGCGGAAGGAGCTGTAGTTGACGGGATTCTTTTCGGTATCACGGATAGAGATGAGCGTTGTTCTACTCGAACTGTTCGCCAATCTCAAATTCGAGCTGTTTTGGGCGGTGTTCGAGCCGTTTGGCGAACACGAACAATTTGAGAAAAATTCGGCTGTTCGAGGTTATGTTCGATAACTGTTCGTGCACCAAAATCATAACTGGATTTTTTCTCAGTAATGATGAAAATTAATGTTAATACGCAGTTTGAGTGTACAGCGGGGTGGGGGGAGGGGCAGGGGATGGATCTCTGCAGGAACAATGAAGATCTCCATTTTTTTTTTCTCTTTCCCGCATTTACAGTGGGGAGGTGCAATCTGTCAGCCTATCAGCAGCGCACACACGGAGCGAAGTGCTTTTTTTCACACAAGCAAGGGCATGTGTCATTGGCAGTGTATGTCACATGTCCTTGCCCTATAAGACCAAGCCATTTTCCCCATCGCCACCATTTTCTCACTGCTGCAGCTGCGTGTTAGACGGCACCGCTGTTGCTGTGTGCGCTATACCTTGTTAATTTCAAGCCAATTTTCGCACAAATCTACAGATAGCTTGGGAGTAGGGAATAGTTGTGATTGCAGTCCTTTTAAGGACTAGGTTAAAGCATTTCCTACAACTTTTATCAGGCAGGTCTGTGCTCTTAAATAGATAGATTGTGGGAGTAAAGAATAATTGTAATTGGAGTCCTTTTCAGGACTAGGTTACATCAGTTCCTATCAGTTTTTGCCAGGCAGGTCTGTGCCAGTGCTGTGCAAGTTTTTTTCACAGCATTTGGCTGAATCTAGCAAAGCTAATCCTTTTTGGCCTATTGCAGAGTGTGTTAGTCAGTGGAGTAGCCTATCTGTGTTGCAAGATATACCACCTGTGTATAGAATACCAATTTTTTTACTGCACCTAGTGAAGTAAAATCTTTTGGGCATAGCATCATTCTATTAGTCCATCTATACTGACCTCCATCAGGTTGCAAATTGAATATAATTTTTTTCTGCATCTAGCTCTGAAAAAATATTGGGCTTCTAGCTGTGTGTGGGACTTGTTGTATTAGTCCATCTATACTGACCTCCATCAGGTTGCAAACTGAATATATTTTTTTCTGCATCTACCTCTGAAAAAATATTGGGCTTCTAGCTGTGTGTGGGACTTGTTCTATTAATCCATCTATACAGACCTCCATCAGGTTGCAAACTGAATATATTTTTCTCTGCATCTACCTCTGAAAAAATATTGGGCTTCTAGCTGTGTGTGGGACTTGTTCTATTAATCCATCTATACAGACCTCCATCAGGTTGCAAACTGAATATATTTTTTTCTGCATCTACCTCTGAAAAAATATTGGGCTTCTAGCTGTGTGTGGGACTTGTTGTATTAGTCCATCTATACTGACCTCCATCAGGTTGCAAACTGAATATATTTTTTTCTGCATCTACCTCTGAAAAAATATTGGGCTTCTAGCAGTGTGTGGGACTTGTTCTATTAATCCATCTATACAGACCTCCATCAGGTTGCAAACTGAATATATGTTTTTCTGCATCTACCTCTGAAAAAATATTGGGCTTCTAGCTGTGTGTGGGACTTGTTGTATTAGTCCATCTATACTGACCTCCATCAGGTTGCAAACTGAATATATTTTTTTCTGCATCTACCTCTGAAAAAATATTGGGCTTCTAGCTGTGTGTGGGACTTGTTCTATTAATCCATCTATACTGACCTCCATCAGGTTGCAAACTGAATATATTTTTTCTGCATCTACCTCTGAAAAAATATGTGGCCTTCTAGCAGTGTGTGGGACTTTCTCTATTAGTCCATCTATACTGACCTCCATCAGCTTGCAAACTGAATATAATTTTTTTCTGCATCTAGCTCTGAAAAAATATTTGGCCTTCTAGCAGTGTGTGGGACTTTCTCTATTAGTCCATCTATACTGACCTCCATCAGGTTGCAAATTAAAAATAATTTTTATCTGCATCTACAGTACCTCTGAAAAAATATTTGGGCTTCTAGCTCTGTGTGGGACTTGTTCTATTAGTCCATCTATACTGACCTCCATCAGGTTGCAAATTGAATATAATTTTTATCTGCATCTAGCTCTGAAAAAATATTTTTCCTTCTAGCAGTGTGTGGGACTTTCTCTATTAGTCCATCTATACTGACCTCCATCAGGTTGCAAATTGAATATCATTTTTATCTGCATCTAGCTCTGAAAAAATATTTGGCCTTCTAGCAGTGTGTGGGACTTTCTCTATTAGTCCATCTATACTGACCTCCATCAGGTTGCAAATTAAAAATAATTTTTATCTGCATCTACCTCTGAAAAAATATTGGGCTTCTAGCTGTGTGTGGGACTTGTTCTATTAATCCATCTATACAGACCTCCATTAGGTTGCAAACTGAATATATTTTTTTCTGCATCTACCTCTGAAAAAATATTGGGCTTCTAGCTGTGTGTGGGACTTGTTGTATTAGTCCATCTATACTGACCTCCATCAGGTTGCAAATTAAAAATAATTTTTATCTGCATCTACAGTACCTCTGAAAAAATATTTGGGCTTCTAGCTGTGTGTGGGACTTGTTCTATTAGTCCATCTATACTGACCTCCATCAGGTTGCAAATTGAATATAATTTTTATCTGCATCTAGCTCTGAAAAAATATTTGGCCTTCTAGCAGTGTGTGGGACTTTCTCTATTAGTCCATCTATACTGACCTCCATCAGGTTGCAAATTAAAAATAATTTTTATCTGCATCTAGCTCTGAAAAAATATTTGGCCTTCTAGCAGTGTGTGGGACTTTCTCTATTAGTCCATCTATACTGACCTCCATCAGGTTGCAAATTAAAAATAATTTTTATCTGCATCTACCTCTGAAAAAATATTTGGGCTTCTAGCTGTGTGTGGGACTTGTTCTATTAATCCATCTATACAGACCTCCATCAGGTTGCAAACTGAATATAATTTTTTTCTGCATCTAGCTCTGAAAAAATATTTGGCCTTCTAGCAGTGTGTGGGACTTGTTCTATTAGTCCACCTATACTGACCTCCATCAAGTTGCAAATTCAAAATAATTTTTTGTCTGCATCTAGCTCTGAAAAAATATTTGGCCTTCTAGCAGTGTGTGGGACTTTCTCTATTAGTCCATCTATACTGACCTCCATCAGGTTGCAAACTGAATATATTTTTTTTCTGCATCTACCTCTGAAAAAATATTGGGCTTGTAGCTGGGTGTGGGATTTGTTCTATTAATCCATCTATACAGACCTCCATCAGGTTGCAAACTGAATAAAAAAAAATTCTGCATCTACCTCTGAAAAAATATTTGGGCTTCTAGCTGTGTGTGGGACTTGTTCTATTAGTCCATCTATACTGACCTCCATCAGGTTGCAAATTGAATATAATTTTTTTGTGCATCTAACCCAGCCAATAGTTTTGGCCTAATACCACAGTTTGGCCACTCAGCTCTGCTCGGTTCCCATCCATTGTTTTTTTGTGCAAACAACTCCAGAGTTGTGAATTAGTTAACCACCAAAATGAGTGGAAAAAGGCCTGCTGCTGGTGGAAAGGGGAATAGGCGTGTTGGGAAGGGGAAAAAAGGTTGTGTCCGTGGGGTAGGTGTTAAAGCAACAGTAACATCTGCAGAAGAAAGACCATCTTCCAGCCAAACTAAAATGTCTACTTCTTTTAGCGGACAATGTGATAAGATCCCTTTCTTACGGCCACGCCAATCGCTACAAATTCCAGATGAGGCACAAAAACAGCAGGTGCTTCAACGAATATCAAGTGCTCCTTTAAGTGGGCTCTCCTCCACATCAACTTCAACATCACAAATACTCCAGTCCTCAAAGGTGTCACCCCAATCGCACTTGCTTCCTCACAGCTCCCAAATCTCCAGCTGCCCGTCTGAGTATGAGGTAGAACAGATGGTTGAGTCTGCAGAGCTGTTTACTCATACTATAGCCTGGGAATCAGAGGTCGACTCCAGCGCTTCTGTGAATCCAGACGAGGAAATGATCTGCACTGATGCCCAGAATCTTTATGAGTCGGATCCAGGACCAGACGCAGAAGGTTCTGACCATAATGTAGACCCTCATTCCCAAACTGTAACTCCTGTTGGTGGAGACAATGAGGAAGACGATGATAAGACTCAAATACCTGATTGGAGCGACAACTTTAGTTTTTTGTCAGGGCAGGAACAGGTTGGCTCTGAGGACGACGGGTGTGATAACGCACAGGGTGATGATGATGAGGTTGGAGATCCCACTTACTGTCAACCCACAGTCAGCCAAGAGATGAGGTCAGCAGAGGAGGTGGAGGAAGATGCTAGTGACGACGAGGTCAGGTTGCGCCTTCCTGGACAGAGACGTAGTACTGGAAGCACGTCAACAACTGCATCCTCAAACACAACTCTGCCTCTCACCACAAGTCGTGGTGGCTCTTCAGGTCGCATGGGTGCTAAGCCTTGCATAGCCTGGGCATTTTTTCAGATCGATAAAGATGACCCAACTCGTGTTATCTGTAACATTTGTCAGCAAAAGCTAAGTAGAGGCCAAAAAATACATAGTTTGAGTACTTCATGCATGAACCGGCACATGGACATGAAGCATAAGTTGCAGTGGGAAGCTCAGTGTGCTACAATGCGGCCTAGCCGGCCGGGCCAACCACCGTCTGCCATATCTTGTGCATCCGCGGCCTCTTCATCCTCTGTGACTGGGGGGACAGCAGTCACACCTGTTTTGGGGCGCAGACCTGCCACCTCTTTACCCGCAACAGCCAGCGTGATTGGCAGGTCATCATTTTCTTTGGAGGTGGTAACACCAGCTGGTGTTGAGCGCTGTCCGACATCGATAGCACCACCTTTGGATCAAGGCAACCTAACATGTCCGCCTGCATCTTCCTCACAGACCAGCAGTTTGCCGGGGACACCCTTATCAACCCCGTCTAAGCACAATAGCCAGCCCTCGGTCCCTCAGATGTGGACAAGTAAAAGACCATTTCCTCCTAGCCATGAGAAAGCTAAGAAGTTGAATTTCACCATCTGCAAGCTCTTGGCTACAGAAATGCTGCCTTTCCGCCTTGTGGACACAGAGGATTTTCGAGACCTTATGTCCGTCGCAGTGCCCCAGTACCAGATGCCCAGTCGGCACTACTTCTCAAAGAAAGGTGTGCCTGCGCTCCACCAGCATGTCGCACACAACATCACCGCTTCTTTGAGAAACTCTGTGTGTGACAGGGTGCATTTCACCACAGACACTTGGACGAGTAGGCATGGACAGGGGCGTTACATGTCGCTGACTGGGCACTGAGTAACTATGGTGACAGCAGGACAAGGGGCTGCTGTCCAAGTCTTGCCGTCCCCACGAGTTGTGCGTCAATCCTCTTTATGTCAAAGTTCCTCCACTGCTTCTGCCTCCTCAACCTCCTCTCGGTCTTCCACCTGCACCCAAAGCCTGTCTGGTCATGCCACAAGCTTTCTAACTGCGCAGAAGGGATCCTGCACACCTCCTTACTATGCTGGCAGTAGGGCTCAACGTCATCAGGCGGTTTTTACATTGAAATGTCTGGGAAATGTGAGTCACACAGCTGAGGAGTTGTGGTCAGCTCTGGAGAACCAATTTCATGAATGGTTGTCTCCACTGGACCTGAAACCAGGGAAGGCCGTGTGCGATAATGCTGCAAACCTGGGTGCGGCCCTTCGCCGGGGCAATGTCACACACGTGCCTTGTATGGCTCACGTGTTGAACCTGGTTGTCCAGCAATTTTTAGCCCACTATCCCAGACTAGATGGCCTTCTGCAGAGGGCACGGTCGCTGTGTGCTCACTTCCGCCGTTCGCATCCCGCAGCTCAGCGACTTACATCTCTACATAAGTCGTTGGGCCTGCCACTTCACCGGCTAAAATGCGATGTGCCTACCCGGTGGAATTCAACTCTGCACATGTTGCAGCGACTGTGGCAGCACCGACAAGCCCTGGTGCAATACGTTCTGACGTATAGCCTGGGCCAACGAGATCCAGAGGTGGGGCAAATCACGCTGGAGGAGTGGTCTCAGATCAGGGACCTATGCACCCTTCTGC
Source organism: Phyllobates terribilis (assembly GCF_046119375.1). NCBI lineage: Eukaryota > Metazoa > Chordata > Amphibia > Anura > Dendrobatidae > Phyllobates > Phyllobates terribilis. The sequence goes on along the minus strand of NW_027362764.1, from coordinate 62,173,278 downwards.
ACAGTTTTGAAATGGTGACGAAGATGTTTAGTGCTGACGATGCCATTATCAGCATGACTATTCCGGTGATTTACATGCTGGAGCACATGTTAAACAGAATTCGGAGTCAGGTGGTGGCACAAGAGGAGGTGGAGGAAGTAGAGGAGGAGGAGTTGTATGCGGAAGGGCTAACACCTGCAAGGTCCAGACGGTCGGCAGCACCAAGGCGGCAGGCATGTGAGGGTGGGGGAGATGGTTTTACCAGGGCGCATGGTAGCAGCCAAACTAGTGAGGAAGGTGCAGGAGCCCAGGAAGAAGTGGAGGACGAACTGATGGAAGACTCATCAGATGAGGGAGACCTTGATCACATTTCTGTTGTGCGAGGTTGGGGGGAGAGGACAGAGGAAGGAAGCATGATTGTTACCTCGCCACCAACACAACAGGGACTTGGTGCTCCTGGATGCGCAACACACATGAGTGTCTTCTTGCTGCACTACCTGCAACTTGACCCTCGAATTGTGAGAATTAGAAATAATCCTGACTACTGGGTTGCCACACTGTTAGATCCCCGGTACAAAAGTAAATTTGTAGAAATTATTCCTGCCATAGAAAGGGATGCACGCATGCAGGAGTATCAGCAGAGACTGTTGCAGAATCTTACATGTGCTTTTCCACAAAATACCAGTGGTGCACGTAGTGAATCTCACAGTTCCAACTTGCCAACCGTGGGACCGTCAAGTGTTCAGCACTCAAACCGTAACAGAACCACAGTATCTGCTGGTAACATCAATTTTGCGGAATCATTTCACCACTTTTTTAGCCCATCCTTTGCAAGGCCACACGAGACAAGAAGTCTGACACATAGTCAACGCCTAGAGACGATGGTACAGGAGTATCTCCAAGTAAACATTAAAGCCATGACTGTGTCACTGGACCCTTGCTCTTTTTGGGCTTCCAATCTGGATAAATGGCCGGAGCTAGCCACTTACGCCTTGGAGATCTTGTCATGCCCCGCAGCCAGCGTTCTGTCTGAACGTGTGTTCAGCGCTGCTGGTGGTGTGCTGACAGATAAGCGCACGCGGCTCTCCACTGATAATGTAGACAGACTCACGTTCATAAAGATGAACAAATCATGGATCCGAAACGACTTTTCTACCCCTGTGTCATCCTGGGGAGAGTAAAAGCTTGATGATTGGTTAAAATCACCCTACCAACCGTTTTAAGCTTTCAGATTACTAATCATGTTTATCTGTATCTTGGCTGGAAAATAATTTGGGCTTTGTAGCAGTGTGCAGCACTGATTTTATTAGGCCATCTATAATAAGCTCCACCAGATTTAAAATGACTAATCATGTTTATCTGTATCTTGACTGGAAAATAATTTGGGCTTTGTAGCAGTGTGCAGCACTGATCCTATTAGGCCATCTATACTAAAGCTTCACCAGATGTAAAATTAATAATAATTTTTAGCTGCATCTAGCCCGGAAAATAATTTTGGGGCTCCGAGATACGCAAGACACATAAGTGCCTTCTTGCTGCACTACCTGCAACATGACCCTCATATTGTCAGAATTCGAAGTAATCATGACTACTGGGTTGCCACACTCTTAGATCCCCCAAACTTTTCGATCAACCTTTTCATTTTAATAAAGACCAAAAAAATGGTCATTTTTGAAATTATAAGCATTAGCAGGTTGTTAGAAACTGAAATCAAACAGTTTTCAACTCAAAACTTTATTCTAGGTGATGTTACATTTTCACATAGGACCCCTTGTTCGAAAGGAGCTTCTGAACTCTCTCGTCCATTGAATTTGTCAGGTTTTGGATGGTTTCTCCTTCAATTGTTTTGCATGAGGACAGAATACCCTCCCAGAGCTGTTGCTTAGATGTGAACTGCCTCCCGCCATCATAGACACTCCTTTTAATGATGCTCCAAAGGTTCTGAATGGGGTAGAGGTCAGGGGAGCATGGGGGTCACACCATAAGTTTGTCCCCTTTTATGCCCATATCAGCCAGAGATGCAGATGTTTTATGTGCAGCATGAGATGGTGCATTATCATGCAAAAAAATGATCTTGCTGTGAAATACACGGTTCTTCTTCTTGAACCATGGCAGGAAGTGCTGTTTGAGAAAATCCACATACATTATGGAGTTCATCTTTAGCGCCTTCAGGGATCCTAAAGGGGCCGACAATCTCTCTCCCCATGATTCCAGCCCAAAACATTACTCCACCTCCTCCTTGTTGGCGCTGTAGCCGTGTTTGCGTGGGGTGTCCATTAACCAGCCATCCTCCACTCCATCCATCTGGACCATCGAGCGCTGCACGGCACTCATCCGTGAACAAAACAGTTTTGAAATCAGTCTTCATGTAATGTTTGGCCCACTGGAGCCGTTTCTGCTTGTGTGAAGTGGATAGAGGAGGTCGACAGGATGGCGTATGCACAGCTGCAAACCTCTGAAGGACCCTGCATCTTGTTTTTCGGGGGACGTTGGAGGCACCAGCAGCTTCAAAAACTTGTCTGCTGCTATGACAAGGCTTTTTTGCCGCTGCTCTTTCAACCTGACGTAATTGCCTGTAGGAAAGAGTCCTCAATTTGCCCTTATCAGCACGCACACGTGTGTACTGTGAATCAGCTACATACTTCTTGATTGCCAAGACACTTCATCCTGATCATCGCACAATGTTGATTGTAGTCATGCCTTGACCTAAACACTCCACAATTTGTTGCTTCTCAGCAGCCGACACATCCTTTTTCTTTCCCATTTTGGCAGAAAATGTAGGCTGCTTAATAATGTGAGACAGCCTTCTTAAGTAGTCTTGCCTTTCATTGGACACACCTGCCAAACTAATTAGCACAGGTGTCTGCAATTGCTTACAGTGATATAAAGAGCCCTGACACACATCACCATCAATGAGTTTAACTGACAAACAAACAAATTCTTCCCTTATCACTCCTAAACACTTTTTGCATAATAATTTGGAACACAGTGTACATGTGCTTTTCCACAAAACACCAGTGGTTCACGTAGTGAATCTTACAGTTCTAACTTGCCAACCGTGGTCTGTATGGAGTTGTTCAATAAAGGGCCCAAAATTAAGATAACATAAATGGGAGAGGTCTCTATGAATAGGAATTCCTAAGTATTTGATACCCTGTGAGGGCCAGGCAAAGGGAAAGTTGGACTGGATGGAATCCTATATGGATTTTGGGAGGGAGACATCGAGGGCCTCAGACTTCGCTGCATTGATTTTAAAATTTGACCATGTAACAAAGTGATCTATTTCAGCCATAACAGAATGGATGGATATATGTGATTGAGTGATATATACTAGGACATCATCAGCAAATAGAGAGCACTTGTACTCGGTGCCTCCCACCTCAATCCACCTAATATTGGGGTTATGGCGAATTGATGAGAGCAGGTGCTCCGTCACTAGGATGTATAAGAGAGGGGACAGAGAACATCCCTGCCTTGTCCCATTGGTGATTGTGAAAGGTGATGAAAATGTTCTGACGCGCCCCCTGGGCCTTGGGACACCCGGAGCCGGACCCTTTTTGGTGGATGCTGGTGGTTGTAGTCTCCGTGGCGGCGACCCGGTTCCGTGGCTCAGGGCGGTCAAACCAGTGGCGGAACTATTTATGTGGTCTTGATGTTTAAATGTCCGACTACGCCACCCGTGGATTGCGGTCAGAGTGAACCGCCGCTCCAGGGCAGACCGCTGAGGCTGGTGTTGTGGGTGCAGCAGAGCGTAGCATAACTCCCCACGGGAGGAGTATAGCCTCAGGGCAGTGTATGCGGAGGATGGGGGTGATGGTGCAGGGCAGCAGCAGTAACGACACGGAGTCAGTGATGCAGTCCAGGGCCTTTACTCACAGTTCTTATTATCCAGACCACGTCTGCAGGTAACGGCTGCCCACGTCGTACTGTGCTCACCAGGTGAGGGGCTCAGACAACTCCCAGATAACTTTGGAGCGCTTCACAGGACCCCCTTTGTGTGTCCTTTGTCTGGCCTTTCTTACCAACCCTTCTGTCCGGCTGCCTCGGGCCTCCTCTTGGTAAACTTGGCGCCAGTTTCCCTGACCCTATGTGGTGCCTTCCTAGCGGGTGTAGCGAGGGGCTGCGCCACATAAAATGTCACAGCCTCCTGTTTCTAGCTGAGGGTCGTTTCCTGCCTCCACTAGTTTCGGGGACCGGTCTCCCCCTTTGGCCTGACCCCTCCACGCAGGTGGATTCGGGCGTGCGGTGGCGACTCGCCCGTCCGCACCCCTGGGATCCCTTCGTTCCTCGTTCCTGGAGCCTTCTCCGCTCCTCTTCCTTCCTTCTCCCTCTTCCAGGCCTGGGCCTCTGTTACTAGGCCCGCCTCCGGAGCAGAGCTCATGCAGAGCCCCTGCTCCCTGCCACTTCTGCTCAGACTTCTCTGCACTGAACTAAGATGGTGCCCACCTTTTATACTCCCTTCTCAATGCACCCAGGAACTGCTTCCTCCTTGCTCCTGCACTACAGGGTTCCCCTTCCTCAGTGTTCCCTCCCCCCACTCCAGCCAGGGACAGGGACTGTCGTGCCCATCTCAGGGGCATATTGGTCGCCCTGCCCCACGGCAATGTGGTGTAATGCATGCAGGTGTCGGGTCCTGATCCACACTACATCCTTACCTAAGAGTGAGATATCACACCTCTGGGTGAGGTGCAATACCTCTGTAGCAACCGAGCCCTCAGGGTGCTACAGTTCCATTTATCTTCAGCCTAGGTGACGTATTGCGATACAGGGCCGTGATTTTGGCTATAAAAGGGTCCCCTAGACCCCTACCCCAAGCTTTTTAAGAGAATCATATATGGCGTGCCAGGAGACTCTATGGAATGCTTTCTCAGCATCCAACGAGAGTATCTAATTACAAATTTTTAACTGCATCTAGCCCAGGAAATACTTTGTGCCTAGTAGCAGTGTCTGCTAGTCAGCGGATTATCCCGGCTGTTAAGCAAGCTACACCACCTGTAGTTTGGACACTTAATTTTTTCAAAGGAAATGCTTCGGGACCACGGGATACTCAGTGAAGAGCATCAGGAGGCACCCCAAGGCATAGGGGCTGGGACTGGCAGTAGGATGCCTTGCGGTGGACAGCCGAGCTCGATCCTTATAAAAGCTTTTTAACTGCAGCAGCTTTAGTGGACGCTACTGGAGCTGGAATTACGCGGCTGCTGGCATGAGACTTGCCCTCCAATAGATCCTTGTAAATGGATTTAAAGTGTATTCATTCAAATTAGAGAGACAATTTAAATTAAAAAGCTTAGAGCTGCCTCCACCACAGGGGGGCTCGCTCGACCCACCAGCGGACAGGCACCAGTATTGGGAGAGGGGGGCTGGCCGTCAGGGTTCACCGCGGCTCTGGCACAAACCCGGCGACGCGGAGGTGGCACGGGCAGGAGCGGACTGAACGTGTCGGCTTCTCACTTTTTGGATTTTAGAAGGACATGACATGCCTATATCTGTGTCTCCCCCTCCCTTTACTCCTCCACCTCTTTTCTTTTCGCATGACTATATGTACTTGTCACTTTTCCATGTGTTAGTTGTGTCTTCTGAGCAGTTTGTCAGCTTTTGGACACCTTTGAAGGTGTTTTCTATGTGTTTCTATGTGTTTTTGTTTGCCTGCCATTGGTTTTAACGGTGTTCGACGAACAGTTCGACGAACAGTTCGGCGAACACACGGGTGTTCGACGAACCGAACCGAACTCGAACACTACGGGGGTGGCTCAACACTAATCACGGAGAGACCTACTGGCATAGGCTATCACGCGTTCTTTATTATCTTGAACTTGAGAGAGGACCGCCCCTAGACCTTGAAGGCTGGCGTCGATGTGCAACTGAAACGGTAATGTGTAATCTGCATACGCCAGAACAGGGGGTGATGTTAGAGCAGCCTTAAGTGCCTGAAAGGATTTTTCTCGGTCAGGCCCCCAACTGATGTGTCGTCCTCTGGGACTGTTCGCGGTCCCTCGGAGAACCTCATTCAGTGGTTCAGCAAGCCGAGCAAAGTCCTTGACAAACCGACGGTAGTAGCCTGCCAGCCCCAGAAAAGCCCGGACTTCTTTGACGGTAGTTGGCTGCGGCCACTCTTGAACGGCTGCTATCTTCTCCGGAGAGGGCTGGACACCTTCGGCCGAGATCCGGTGACCCAAGTAGTCGATTTCCTGCTGGAACAGATGGCACTTGCTGGGCTTCAACTTCAAGCCGTGTCCCCTCAAGCGCTGGAACACTTGGCCAAGCTTGTCAAGATGATCCTCGAAGGTGGCGGAGTATACCACGATGTCGTCAAGGTATATCAGCGTAAACTCAAAGTTAAAGTCTCCCAGACAGCGTTCCATCAGTCTCTGAAAGGTCCCTGGTGCGTTATTCAAGCCGAACGGCATCCGGTCGAACTCATACAGGCCCATGGGAAGGATGAAGGCGGTCTTTTCCCTGTCCTTCTCACTCATTGGAACCTGCCAATATCCACTTGCCAGGTCTAGGGACGAAAAATATTTGGCCTTCTTCAGGGTGGTCAGTGACTCTTCGATCCGGGGAAGTGGATATGAGTCCCGGATAGTGCAAGCGTTCAGCCTACGGTAGTCTACGCAAAATCTCAGGGAACCATCTTTCTTTTTGACTATCACCACGGGTGCAGCCCACGGGCTCTGGCTTTCACGTACCACTCCGGCGTGTAGCATGGATTCTAATAGGCTTTTCACCTCCTGGTATTGTTGAGGTGGTATCTGCCGGTACCTCTCGCGGATAGGGGGGTATCGCCCATGGGTATCTTGTGCTGGATACTGGTGGTACACCCAAAGTCTGTGTCATGCTTTGCAAAGGAGTCTTGGTGTTCCCGTAGGAGTTCCTCCACTTGAGACACTTCTTGTTTGGTGTATTGAGACGTGTCTAGCTGTACTTTTTCCCGTAGTTTTCGCCCAAAGTCTTCATCGTCTACTTGAGCGATTATGGCTGAGACGGTTACCGTCCAGTCGCCTTCTGTAGATGGGGTGAATTTTAGGGGTCCAATGGGATTCACTTCCGTGGGTAGAGCATATACCCGGGCAAGTTGAGTGCCGGCTTCAAGGGCTAGGCCTACGTCTGCGGTGTTGTTTAGCCTGACAGAGACTCTCCCGTTCCTCACGACGGCCAGAGTGCGAGCAACTAGTGGGTTTAGCTTACCCCCACTTGGGGTCCTCGGCTCGATCAACACTTCAACCCCCTCAAGTTGTCGGTGGGTGTTAAGGGGTAAGGAAATGACTTCTCTTTTTCGGCGGGAAAAGTAATCCGGGTACGGCGTGGCACCGTAATGGCGGCTAGGGGTAGTTGTTCCTCTGCCATCTGTTGAAGTCCAACGGTCCGGATTACGCGCTGGAATGCCAGACGAGTCGGCTTATGTTTGGTGACTTTCTGCCAGTATTTGGGTCCTTTTCTTGTCAACAGCATAAGATCCAGGTCTTTCAAGATGTTCATTCCAACTATCACTGGGGTCTCGGAGCCGAAACCCTCCTTGACGATGACGATCCCTCATTTCCCTAAGTCCTGTCTGCAGGCCTTTGTGTCCATCCAAGCAACTCCGGTCACTGGAATGGGTAGATTATTATCCGCAATAATCTTAATGGCGGTGTCTGGGTCACAATCAGTTCTTGGTTTGAGGTAATTTTCGTAAAACTGTTCAGAGATCGTGGTCACTTGTGACCCAGTGTCCATCAGTCCCTGTACGGCAATCCCTTCCAGGACAACTTCAAGTGTCGGGCTACTCGAGGCAAGAGCACTCCGCCATCGGCTCTATTTTTCCACACCCCTCTCTTTGGCCTCCCCTGCTGCGCGAGCCTCAGCTGCAGGGGTGTCTAGTTTAACGGCGGCCATTGTGGTGAGGCCCGGCGTGGTAGCTCTGCTTGTGGATATGGCTGGGGTTCCATTCGCTGGTCTGATCGAAATTCCCTTCGCTGGGGTGACTGAGGGTTTGTTCGTTGGTGCGACGGAGGTTTTTGCGGAGGGAAGTGTTGAGGACAACGATTTGCCCTATGGCGAGGATCACCACATGACCAACACTGTCCCACGGGACAGCTAGGCTGTCTTTGCTGGTCTCCCTGTCGGTCTAATGTTAACTGTAATACCTGTTTCTGTAAGTCTGCTACCATCTGTTTCAGGTCTTCCGTATCACTGTTCGGATTTTTAATGTCAGATATGGATCTGCACGCAGCACCTGGAATCCCCACATCCATGACGGGTCCCCTTGAACGTTCTATGGCTTCCTGTTTGACTTCAGCAAAAGTAAGAGTCGGCATCATCCGGATCAAGTCCTGTAACGTGCGGTTAAGATACTGGTCTCTCAGTCCTATTACAAATTGGTCTCTCAGTACCAGGTCACGAGGAGCCATACCAGCTACTTGTTCCCCTTTTCCACAGGCTTGTTCAAGGAGTACCTGAAGGGCGTTCGCATATTGGGGAATATCCTCCCATTCAAGCTGCGTCCGTCTAAAGAACATGTGTCGCAGTGTTACCTGGTATGTGGTCGGCCCATAGGTGTTCTCCAGCACCTGCACCAAATCATCCACTGTACGCTGGCCCCTGACCGTCTCCAGTCTGACTGTCGTCCATGCTTCCCCCTCTAGCGTCAGTACCGCCATTTCTGCCAAGGTCTTAGGGTCAATATTATACATTTCCCCCAGTATCCGGATATCCGGACTTGTTCCGCCCACTCTGGTACAGGGTAGTTTCGTCCGCCAAATTTCCTGACCTGATTCACAATAGACACCGGCGGGGCTTTCTGACTGTACACGTGGCCTGGGTGGGAATCTTGTTGGTCACAGATCCTGCCGACTACGCCAGATGAAGTGACCGCGGGCAAGGCCGCGCGTTGGTATCTATGATCTGGCCCAGCAAGATCCCCACACACAGACTCTATCTTGATAACCGTATCTTTACTTGTATATTTTTAACATAGCAGAACACAATAAATGACAACCGTAAATGTTCACAGCAATAACGTGTACTTATAAGCTGACCCTCACTGTCCCTACTCACACGTTACCAGTCCTTTACTCCAGAAGGATGTGTCCCCCGTCGCAGGCCTGTCTGTCTTTGCAGGAAGGCGTCCCAGCCGAAGATAAAAAAACAGGAACATCAAATTTCGCTGAAAGGAAGGAATACTTCGGCCTCTCGCCAGAGGTCCCGCTTACAGTCTCTCTGATTCGGATAGCAGCTCTTGTGGATTCCCTTGTGTAGTCCACACTCCAGTAGTGGGGAGTGTAACAGCTGAATCCTTCAGCAGTGCGGAAGCTGGGGAAAGCTCTGAGGAAAAGATGTCAGATAACAGCAGCCACGTTGAGAGTATCCTCTAAGGCACACACGAGGACCTGCACACCGTCCTGGTTCTTTTCACAGACCCTCTCAGACTCTCCGCGCGATTTTTTCTGCTTCTCACTCTGGTCACGTGACTCTCTAGGGCGGGACACAGGAGACTCAGTCTTTTCTCTGTCATTACACCCTGCGCAGGTGCAACCTCTGGCCACAAGGTGGTAACACCATCCTGCTTAATCATTTCTGTCACAGGCTCTATCTCAATTATCACAGAACAGCCAGAGCCTGCCAGCTCACTACACAGGCCAAGTTTGTCGGGGCAGGTGTCGCATTGGTAAGTGGTGTCCTTGCGTATTCCCCTTTTGGAACACACTCGGCACCTCTTTTGTGACTTACCTTTTTTCCTGTTTGAGGGACCTCTCCCGGGAAATGCTGGCCTGGTACAATTCGAGGTCCTTCAGTTCTGGAAGTACTGGGGCCCGCTCTGTCACCGCTGCCAAATATCAGGCCCTTGATCACTACCTCCTGGAAGTGAAGATACGACGTAGAAGCCTGGCCTTCACATTGTGACAGAAGGAAAGCTTTGTGCATTGCCATCTGTACCAGCTTCTTATACCATACCTTGGTCTTTCTCAAAGGACTGTACTGCTGGAGGACTTGATTGGAGAGATAAACTCCCCCCATGTACTTGTTGTACCCCACTACACAGTCTGGTTTGATGACGTGTAGTGGAACCTTATGCAGTGCTGAGGGTGCTGCCATCACCAGGTATGGTGGTCAAGAGAAGGACATCCCTATTGTCCTTGTACTTGACCACCAATAGGTGGTCGCTACATTGGGCTCTGCTCTCACCCCTTCTGAGCAGCTGCCCGATTAGCATCTTTGGGAGGCCTCTCAGATTTTTGCGGACAGTGCCGCAGGCTGCGGTACGTCTCGCAAAGAGGGACTTGAAGAGCGGGATACTTGTATAAAAGTTATCCACGTACAGGTGATAACCTTTATCCAGCAGTGGGTGCGCCAAATCCCACACAATTTTCCCACTCACTCCCAGGACAGGGGGACATTCAGGGGTTTAATCCGGGAGTCCTTCCCTTCGAAAACTCTAAACTTGTGAGTGTACCCTGAGGTACTCTCACAAAGTTTATACAGCTTGATTCCGTACCTGGACCTTTTACTGGGCAGGTACTGCCAGAATCTAAGCTGCCCCTTAAAATGGATTAAGGACTCATCCACACAGATGTCCCTTTGGGGCACATACACTTCAGCAAACTTGCCGTTGAAGTGCTCGATGACCGGCCAAACTTTGAAAAAACGATCAAAGTTCGGGTCATTCTGTGCTGGACACCTTGCATTATCATTGTAATGCAAGAACTTGTGGATGGCCTCAAAACGTTTCCGGGTCATGACCATTTGGAACACTGGAGTGTTATACAAAACATCAACACTCCAGTATTGCCAAAGCTCTGGCTTCTTCAGGATCCCCATATGAAGGGTCAGGCCCCAAAACTTCATAATTTCTTCTGCGTCTACAGGAGACCAGTTAGAAAATGACGAAGACAGGTTTTGTTGCAAAAATTGATGAGGGTACAAATTAGTTTGGCCCATCATGAAGTTTACAAAATCCTCAGAGAAAAAGACTTTGAAAAAGTCTATTTCTGTGAGGCCGGTGGTGTCAAACTTGATTCCTGATTCCACCACGAAATCAGGAATCAGTGGCTCATACTTTTCAGGGGGCAAGGTCCATACGGGGTCAGTAGTGGGGGGCGCTGGTTCATCTTCTCTCCTGGGGCGACTGCGTGGCGGTCCAGCAGCAACTGAGGAGGAAGAGGAGGAGGAAGAAGAAGAGGAGGAAGACGAGGAATCAGAAAAGTAAAGAAATGTGGGATCCTCGCTCTCGCTGTCAGTGTCGGAGGCAAGGAAAGCGTATGCCTCCTCCGCTGAATAGCGAGTTTGGGATGAGCGGGACATTTTTTGTTGTGTATGGTGCGTGTGTGTCAGTACTTTATTTAGAGTGTGTGTCAGTGTGCTTGGTGTGAACTTTTTTTTTTCTGGAAAATAAAAGGAACAACCGTAGGTAGTGAAAACAGCGAGCACGAGAGCGGATCGGTGAACTATGTCACCAATCAACTCTCGGCAGCTGCTGGGTGTGCGCGCGGATTGATTCAAATGAGGGGGTAAAACTGTGAGCATGAGTGCGGATCAGTGATCTGGTCACTAATCAGCGCTCAGCCGCTGCAGAAAGCGTGAAAAAGAATAACAGACAAAAGTCGAGCGATCAAGTACTGATCAAGTAATGATCAGCACTTGGTGGCAGAAAGGCGGATGGGAAGGGGGGAAGAGGAGAGGGGAAAGAGGGGGATTGGGGTGGACGAGGACGGATTAAAAAATCCTACTTACAGTTGTCTTCTGTCAGATGTCTTCTGTAGTAGGCACGGCGATTGTGGGGTCACAGGCTTCTGTGGCACTGCAAGGCACAGCGCGCCACACAATCGGACAGCGCGACCGCCCTCTACAAAAAAAAAGGTTAGTGGAAAAAAAGTGTAAAGTAGCAAGTGCGAGTGCTGATCGGTGATTTGCGTCACCGATCAACGTTCAGCGGCTGCTGGATGCAAGCACGGAGGTGGTGCAAAGTGGAAGGGAGGGGGGGACAGTGACAAAAAAGTCCTGGAAAACAGCGGGCGCGGACGTTGATCAGTAATGTAGGTTGCTGCAGGACGCATGAAAAAAAATGCGCTCTGTGGCAGAAAAAGGGGATGGCAAGGGCGGTAAAAAGAGATTGGTGCGGGGGGTTAAATGAGGGGGGGGGGGTGAACAGAGATGGACTTACCAAAGTCTTCTCTGTTCTTTTTTTAGCAAGATCAGGAGCAGGCTCAGGGGCAGGAGCAGGGTCAGTAGCAGGATCAGCAGCAGGAGCCCAGCAGCAGCAGGATACCGAAGACCTGAGCAGACCGGAGCAGGAGATCCAGGACACCGCAGCAGGACTAGAGCAGGACACAGGAGCAGCAGATCCAGAAGACCAAACACCGGAGCAGGTAGGAGAAAGGTCTTGTAGTGTCACATAAAATTATGTGGCACTACAAGGCCCAGCACAGCACAGATCAGACGTGACCGCTCTGTAGAAATCCTCACCAAGTGTGAGGATCTGCAGGGCAGTCACAGGGGGCTGATAGGGTGATGACAGCAGGTCACAGGCCGGTCACCTCCCGGTCAGGTACTCTGATTGGTGCGGTCACGCTATGAGTGGTGCGATCGATGTGATCGGCGATCACACAATCATAGTGAGTTGGGGCCAGGGCTGGGGTCTCCTAGCAATGCCTAGGATCAGTGCTCTTAGTAGCACCGAACTTAGGCTGCACATTACTGTTTTCGGCAATCTGATTGCCGTAAACAGTGAGAAATGCTGTGAGGCGGTTCAGAATTGAACAGCCAATCACAGAAATCATGGTAGCAGAGGAATGGTGACACCCCCCGGGATGACGATGCCATCTACCCTGAGGTTAGATGACGCCGGAAATTTAATGCGGTCAAAGCATTAAAGAATGCGCGTTATAGTAGGTAGCTGGCCCTATAGGCCCAGGGCGCAGCTACGTACTATTACTGACAAGGTCGGAAAGGGGTTAATGGCAATTACTGCTGTAAGTCTTTTGGGGTTCTGTCTCTTTGCACATCTAGCGGTGATATTTTTGCCCCTTCTTCTTTGCACACTCGGTCTCGCTTAGTGAGATTGGATGGGCAGACATGTGTGTGAACAGCAATTTTCAAGTCTTGTCAGAAAAGATTCTCAATGGGATTTAGGTCTGGACTTTGACTGGGCAGTTCACACACATGAATATGCTTTTATCTAAACCATCCATTGTAGCTCATGTTTAAAGTCGTTGTTCTGCTGGAAGATGAGTTGATGCCCCAGTCTGCAGTTTTTTGCAGCCTCTAACAGGTTCTCCTCCAGGATTGCCCTGTATTTAGCTCCATCCATTTCTTTTCAACTCTGATCAGCTTCCCTGTCCATGGTAAATAAAAGCTTCCCCACAACATGATGATGCCACCACCATGTTTGATGGTGGGGATGGTGTTTTCAGGGTGAAGTGCAGGGTTAGTTTTCCACCAAACAAAAAGTTTTACATTTAGCCCAAAAACTTCTTCTTTGGTCTCATTTCACCAAAGCACCTTCTTCCACATGCCAGTTGTGTCCCTTACATGTTTTTTTCCAAAACCACAAATAGGACGTCTTATGGCTTGATTTAAAAAATGGCTTCCTTCTTGCCAGTCTTTGATAAGGCCAAATTTGTGGAATATATGACTAACAGTTGTCCTGTGGGCGGATTCTCCCACCTGAGCTACAGCTCCTCCAAAGTGACCATTGGCCTCTTGGCTGCTTCTCTAATAACTGCTTTCCTTGCTTGGCATGTCAGTTTAGGTGGTCGGCCATGTCTTGGTAAATTTGCAGTTGTTCCATTCCCATTCCATTATTAGATAATGTATTGAACAGTGCTTTGTGAGATGTTCAGAGCTTGGGCTAATTTTTTTTATAACCTAACCCTGCTTTACTCTTCTCCACAATTTTATCCCTGACCTATCTGGTGGGCTCCTTGGTTTTCATGATGCTGTTAGATCCCTAATAGTGATGAGCGAGCATGCTCATTTAACCTTTTCACCAAGCATGCTCGGGTGCTTTCCGAGTATCACCGGCGTGCTCGTATATTATGTTCGAATCAGTGCGTCTGCATGATTTATGGCTGTTAGATAGCGTCAACACATGTGAGGATTCCCTAACAAATAGGCAATCCCTGCAGGGATCTTTGTGTCATCTTTAACTTTAGGCATTTTAGAGATCATTTCATCTTCAACTTGCTTAACTGTTCACAATAACAGTAATTTTGACCAGGGGTGCCCAAATTTTTACATGCCACTATGTGTGTATATATGTACAGTACAGATCAAAAGTTGGACACACCTTCTCATTTATAGATTTTTCTGCATGATGGTCCTAACCCCATTTATAAGGCAAGAAATCCCACTTATTAAACCTGACAGACCACACCTGTGAAGTGAAAACCATTTCCGGTGACTACCTCTTGAAGCTCATCAAGAGAATGCCAAGAGTGTGCAAAGCAGTCATCAAAGCAAAAGGTGGCTACTTTGAAGAACCTAGAATATAAGACATATTTTCAGTTGTTTCACACTTTTTTGTTAAGTATATAATTCCACACGTGTTAATTCATAGTTTTGATGCCTTCAGTGTGAATGTACAATTTTCATAGTCATGAAAATACAGAAATATCTTTAAATGAGAAGGTGTGTCCAAACTTCTGGTCTGTACTGTATATGTATATATATATATATATATATATATATATATATATATATATATATATATATATACACACACACAGTTGAAACCAAAAGTTTATATACACAATATAAAAAGACACTTCTGCATGTTTTTCTCAATATCTGACATGAAATTAGAATAAACCTTTCCTGTTTTAGGTCAGCTAGGATTACCATAATTTTTAATATTTGCAAAATGCAAGAATAATGAGAGAGAGAGAATGTTTTAAGGCATTTTTATTACTTACTGCAAAGTCCAAAGTTTACATACATTTCAGTAGTATTTGGTACCATTGCCCTTAAACTGAATGACTTGGGTCAAACGTTTGGGATATCCTTTCACAATCTTCTCACAATAGTTGGTCAGAATTTGGGCCCATTCCTCCTGACAAAACTGGTGTAACTGGTCCAGGTTTGTAGGTAGTCTTGCTCGCACCTGCCTTTTCAGCTTTGCCCATAAATTTCCAATAGGATTGAGATCAGGACTTTGTGATTGCCACTCCAAAACATTGACTTTGTTATCCTTAAGCCACTTTGTTACCATTTTGGCTGTATGCTGCGGGTCATTGACCCATTTCCGCCCAAGCTTTAGCTTCCTGGCTGATGTCTTGAGATGTTGCTTCAGTATTGCCACATAATCTTTTTTTCTCATGATGCTATCTATTTTGCGAAATGCACCAGTCCCTCTTGCAGTACAACAACCCCACAACATGATGCTGCCTCCCCCGTGTTTCACAGTTGGGATGGTGTTCTTAGGCTTTCTAGCTTCTCCCTTTTTCTTCCAAACGTAATAATGGTCATTATGCCCAAAAAGTTCAATTTTAGTTTCATCAGACCACAGGACATGTCTCCAAAAATTAAGGTCTTTGTTCCTGTGTGCATTTGCAAACATTAATATGTTTTTTTTATCTTTCTTTTGGAGCAATGGCTTCTTCCTGGCAGAGTGGCCTTTCAGCCCATGTTGATACAGTACTTGTTTCACTGTGGATATTGACGCAATCTTACCAGCTTCCGCCATCATCTTCATAAGGTCTTTTGCTTTTGTCCTTGAGTTGATATGCACATGTTGGACCAAAGCACGTTCATCTCTGGGACAGAGAACCCGTCTCATTCCTGAGCGGTATGATGGCTGGTGTAATGCACACGCCCGGACTGACTGGCGTGTGCGTGTTTATGTAGTGATTCCACTGTGCCATGAACCGGAGAGTGCCTGGAGGGGCGTAACTAAGTATCTGCCCGATCCGACCAAGGTCGCACGACGGCATACGACGCCAGTGCACCAGGGAGGAACCGAGCAGAGGAACCAGGGTCTACTCCAGGTCAGACTCCGGACACGGCTGTTGACCCACACCGGGGAATACTGGAACAGGCAGACTAGAGCGCAGGCTGGGTAGGGTCCAGTACAGACTGGGAGACAAATTCGAAACCGCAGACGCGGTGGACAGGGCCGAGCAAAGCGAAAACCGCAGACGCGGCGGACAGAGCTGAGCAAAGCGAAAACCGCAGACGCGGCGGACAGAGCTGAGCAAAGCGAAAACCGCAGACGCGGCGGACAGAGCTGAGCAAAGCGAAAACCGCAGACGCGGCGGACAGAGCTGAGCAAAGCGAAAACCGCAGACGCGGCGGACAGAGCTGAGAAAAGCGAAAACCGCAGACGCGGCGGACAGAGCTGAGCAAAGCGAAAACCGCAGACGCGGCGGACAGAGCTGAGCAAAGCGAAAACCGCAGACGCGGCGGACAGAGCTGAGGAAAGCGAAAACCGCAGACGCGGCGGACAGAGCTGAGGAAAGCGAAAACCGCAGACGCGGCGGACAGAGCTGAGGAAAGCGAAAACTGCAGATGCGGCGGACAGAGCTGAGCAAAGCGAAAACCGCAGACGCGGCGGACAGAGCTGAGCAAAGCGAAAACCGCAGACGCGGTGGGAACAGGGCTCTGTTCACACGGAACAGACTAGAAGGGAAAGGCAGAACCAGATACCCACAGGGTACTTGCAGAGAAGTAGCGAGTGGACCACAAACTCACAAACGGAAGTACAGTGACAACGAGCAGGAGTTAGGTACGAGTTCATACTCTGCAGAAAAAGGAAGGGAACGGACATAGAGGCAAAACAGGTAAAGGATAGGAGAGAGTTCAGACTGGAACTGAGTGTACGGAGGAGACCGACACTGCAGCGGAATACAGGAGCGGGTCTGGGAATACGGCCCCCAGAAGGCGGGAGGAACAGGCTAGGAGCGTGTTCAGACAGGACAGACAAGATACAGGAACGGATCTAGGTAATCGGCCCCTAGAAGGCGGGAGGAACAGGCTAGGAGCGTGTTCAGACAGGCCTGGAAATACAGCCTCCAGGATAGTCAGACAAGAGAACACAGACAGGACTCAGTTCAGACACGGGAACTGATACCGCAAGGCAGGAGACAAAGACAGGACTCAGTTCAGACACGGGAACTGATACCGCAAGGCAGGAGACATAGACAGGACTCAGTTCAGACACGGGAACTGATACCGCAAGGCAGGAGACATAGACAGGACTCAGTTCAGACACGGGAACTGATACCGCAAGGCAGGTAACATAGACAGGACCTGGCATGTCAGAGACAAAAGCCAACTGACAGGGAAAGATGCTCAGGCATCAGTTAATTGGGGCAGCTGATTTAAATACCAGGTGATAGACAGCAATAGGCTGAGGACGCACAAGGGGTGTGCCTGCAGCAGGTACAAAAAGCAGGAAGTGATCGGGCGCCGCCCTTAAGCAGCAGACACAGAAGCAAACAGACAGCATGGAGGGAAGCCAGAGAGACACCCTGGACTGGAGATCAAGTACACGCTCTTGCACAGTGGGAGATGGACCACTATGCAAGGACGCCGCCAGGTATGTTACAGCTGGACATTCCCATCTTGGTTGTACTTGCGTATAATTATTTGTACAGGTGAACAAGGCACCTTCAGGTATCTTAAAATTGTACCCGAAGATAAGCAAGATTTGTGCAAGTCCACAGTTCTCTTCCTGATATCTTGGCTGATTTCTTTAGACTTTCCCATGATGCTACACAAAGAAGCAGTGTGTTTCAGGTGTGCAATAAAATACAGCCACAGGTATGTCTCTAATTAACGGAGATGTTGCCCAAAAAACATCCGTTTAATTGTAGGCTTGTAGCCCAAAAGTGGCATGTAGGGTAGAGCAGTACCCATCAGACGGGAGGTCACCTTGCCGTGGTTTATGGGCACACATGAATTGGCCAATTTATGCGCTAAGAACCTTAGTTTTTTTGTAAATACATTTTGCTGAGCAATAATACAGTTTAGATTCAAAATTCTCATTGTTATTTTGTATCTTGGCCCTTACTGAGTGCTGCTGTGCTCTTTGTGTATATTGTGCAGTTACGGCAGCTGGCACCAGTTCCCACTAAGGAGGTGCTGGTCAGGTTTTTCTATTGTGTGTATATATATACAGTGGGTAAAAAAAAAAATTTAGTCAGCCACCAATTGTGCAAGTTCTCCCACTTAAAAAGATGAGGGAGGCCTGTAATCGACATCATAGGTCGACCTCAACTATGAGAGACAAAATGAGAAAACAAATCCTGAAAATCACATTTTCTGATCTGGAAAGAATTTTTTTTTTTTTAAAAAACCCATCACTTCTCTAGAGGAGATCTGCATGGAGGAATGGGCCAACATACCAGCAACAGTGTGTGCCAACCTTGTGAAGACTTACAGAAAACGTTTGACCTCTGTCATTGCCAACAAAGGATATATAACAAAGTATTGAGATGAACTTTTGTAGTTGACCAAATACTTATTTTCCACCAAAATTTTAAAACATTTTCTTTCCAAATCAGACAATGTGATTTTCAGGATTTGTTTTCTCATTTTGTCTCTCATAGTTGAGGTCTACCTATGATGTCAATTACAGGCCTCTCTGATCTTTTTAAGTGGGAGAACTTGCACAATTGGTGGCTGACTAAATACTTTTTGCCCCAATGTATATATACAGTATATATATATGTGGAACCCCAGGGGTCTGGTTACCACAGTAATAGCAATATTACGTCTGTGAGCAGGTGGGAGGTCTCCTGGTCAGGAATCCTAAGCATGCAACATCTCCTGCCCAGTCCTGGGAGGGGAAGAACTTCCCCTATATAAACTGGGGCTGAGGCGGGGTTAGGGAGAAGAAGAGGAGTCCCAGACAGAGACACAGTCTGGTCTGGAGTGGAGCTGATACAGGGAGAGCAAGATCAGGAGCTCTGTGGGAGCAGTGATAAAAGGGGTCAGAGACTGGAAGCTGTAGAGCTCGTCCTGACTGAAGAGATCTCACCGGACACGGAGTCCGAGGCTGTGGGGACTGAGCCATACCCAGCAGCAGAAACCGACCGGCAGGGGATTTCAGGTCCTCTGGCCAAGAAACCCGAAGGCACGGTCACACGCAAGGGACCAGCACCGCTGTCGTGGAGCGGAGGCTACCAGAAGGCCCCGAGTCACCGGCCATACGGGTGAGCACCACACGGTACACTCAGGGACGTGGGCTACTTTTACCCGCTTCTAGCAAGGTAGCCAGGAAGAGTACAATTAGTGGGGAGGCCTACAACTCTGCCTGGCCAGGGGAGATCCTATCTGCTCACGGACTGACCAGGCCCCGACCGCTAGCCAGTACTCCCGGGAGGGTCTACCTTTGCCACCAGTAAAGACCCTGAACTACACCGCACCGTCTCTGAGTGGTTCCTGGTGCCTGCGAGCAATTCTACTATCCCCATCATCCACGTCCGCTGCCCTGAGGCCATACCCCTCCCGTTGGGGGTTATACTATCCACGCTGCACAACCGTACCACCGGCCTCAGCGGTCTGCCCTGCAGCGGCGGTTTCATAACCGCATTCAACGGGTGGCGTAGTCGAACACTATAACCTCTTATACTAAACTCCGCCGCTTAGTTTGACACCCTGGGCACGGACCGGGTCACCGCCACGAGGACTACTATCCCCAGCAGATCCGGCTCCGGGTATCCCCCTGCGCAGCAGAAGCAGCACAGGCCCAGGGGGCGCGTCAACTTTGGCGTAGTTGGCAGGATTTCGTGCCCGCAACCACCGGGTACTGCGTGCCTGAAAAAGAGACTTTTAAACTTACCTATGGTGAAGATTCCCGCCATCCGGCGCCATCTTCTGCCTTCTTCCCGCCATCCGTGAAGTATTCCCGCCATCCGGCGCCATCTTCTGCCTTCTTCCCGCCATCCGTGGAGTTTTCCCGCCGTTGGACGCCATCTTGAAGACGCCGCGCGGGAAGAAGAGGGGCGTGGACTCCGAAAGCGCGCGAGAACTGAAGCTCCGCCTCACGTCCGGACGTTGCGTAAGGTCCTGGAGGGAGCCCAGCAGACGCCGACGTCACAGGAGCGCGACGGAAGGTCCTCAACCCTGACGATCCACTGCGGAGCCGCGGCCTATGGAAGAGGATCATCGCAAGGTAGGCCACGGTCCACTAGGGGGGAGGAGGATGTCGGATACGGAGGAGAGCTTCACTGCCACAGCCACCGAAAGCACCACCGCTGCTGCGGTCATGCCTTTCACCATGCCCTACATCCCGGGGGCAGCCTGGCTACCCCAGTACTCAGGGGAGTCACATACCCTAAATGACTTCAGAGAAAGGCTGGATAGCCTCTTCCAGGTGTACCCCCTCACAGAAGAGCAAAAAGTGAGCATCCTGGTGGCTCAATTAACAGGGGCAGCCCAAAGGGAGGTAAAGTCCAGGCCACTTGGGAGGAGGAGGACTGTCGCAGAGATACTAGCCCGGCTGAAGGACACCTTTGATACCCGTACCTCAGCCGAGATCAAGCTTAGATTCTACGGGTGCAAGCAGCGAGCACATGAGAATATAAGGGACTATGCGCTAAACCTACAAGAGGCCCTGAGAGCCATTAAGCAGGCCGACCCTGACGGCGTGGGAAACGAAGACAAACTGTTGACTGAACAATTTATAGTGGGTCTACATTGTAATGCCCACCGAACCCAGTTGCGGGCCATGGCCTTACAGGACCCTCATCTGGACTTTGCACAGTTCAAGGACAGAGCCATCCGGGTGCTCCGAGAACCGGCACCAGGTGGCGCTGTGACCCACAAACGCCCTGCTACCACTTACCACCAGGAGGCGGCGCCCTCGTCGGCAGGGCCTGTGGGAGCTGATGCGCAGGCTTTAAACAATGACCCGGCTACAGACCTGCACCATCAGGTCCAAGAGCTAACTAAAAGCGTTGCCGCGCTAACCCGAACTGTGCAGTCTTTACAGGTTTCTACTCCAGGGAAGATCCAGCTGGCATCCTGACCGGAGGATATCCCGTGGCGCCGACCAAGGAGGACCCCACCGGCCAGAGGAAGACCCAGCGACCGATACAACGAGGACGGACAACCCATCTGCCGCCGCTGCAATCAACCCGGACATATGGCAAGGTACTGTCCTTTAAACTGGCACAACCTGGGGTAGAGGGCCAACCCCTAGGAATAAGATCACCAGGCCCATCGAACTGGCGTGACAAATACGTGGGAGGACGTCCAGTCTTGCCTGTGGTACTGGATGGCATTCCTTTGAGTGCCCTACTTGACACCGGGTCACAGGTCACCACCATCCCGTAAATGCTCTTCAAGCAGTACTGGAATGACTCGGATATAACCCGCTACCCAGACGACGACTTGAGTATCATCGCCAGCAATGGTCAGCCCGTGCCACAGATCGGATTTAAAGAGATGACCATTAAAATCGGTAAAGTCGAACTGGCAGCACAGGGACTGATCATTATAGACATTGACAAGCGCGAGAGTCACCCAAAGATAACTCTAGGAACTAATGTGATTGAAAATTGTCTTGCGGAGGTGATTCTCATTTTACAGCAGGTTGCCAAGAACGCCAGCTCCGGCCAGCAGCGAGTGCTCCAAAAAGAGATCCGGGCACTGATGCGACGGCAACAAGTGGAACTCTCCGGTGGTGAGATAGGTAGCGTGAGAATGTGTGACCCGTTCCCTATTGCCATGCCCCCAAAAAGTGAGATGATGATTTGGTGACGGGCAGCTATTGGTCTCAGAGGTAGAGACTACCAAGCAATGGTAGAACCCGTCTACTCAGACAGTAGGCCCACCATTTTGACAGCACGGGGGGTGGTTGATGTACGCCATGGGAGGGTGCCCGTTCGCATAATAAATATCGGGAAGAGGGAAGTGTACCTGCCCCGTTATGCTACGCTAGCCAAATTGTATACCATCAACCAAAATTCTGTACAGTCCGTGGAACCCTTGCCTCCATCTCATCCAGAGGAAGGTAACGGCTCTAAGCAACAAATGGAGGACTGGTGTCAGCAACTGCATTTGGGTACTGACTCCACTCCCTCACACCAGAAACAGGGAGTCTATCGGGTGGTTCGAGAGTACGAGAGAGTGTTTAGTAAACACCCGCTAGACTTCGGGCGAGTAAAGGGGGTAGAACACCACATCCCCACGGGAAACCATCCTCCCATAAAGGAGAGATACCGACCCGTACCCCCTGCACACTACCAACACGCCAAGGGGATGCTTAGAGACATGAAGGAGGCTGGGGTAATCAGGGATAGCTGTAGCCCCTGGGCAGCTCCACTAGTCTTGGTTAAAAAGAAAGACAACACTATGAGAATGTGTGTAGATTACCGGAAAATCAACCGTATCACACACAAAGATGCGTACCCCTTACCAAGGATAGAGGAGTCTTTGGCTGCTTTAAAATCTGCTAACTTCTTCTCCACTTTGGATCTCACTAGCGGGTACTGGCAGGTTCCTGTAGCAGAGGCGGACCGGGAGAAGCCCGCATTCACCACCCCGATGGGACTTAGCGAGTTTACCTGCATGCCGTTCGGACTCTGCAACGCACCAGGAACTTTCCAACGATTGATGGAATGCTGTCTGGGACACCGGAACTTTGAGACGGTCCTGCTGTACCTGGACGATGTTATAGTTTATTCCAAAACCTACGAGGACCACCTGAAACACCTGGCGGAGGTGTTTGAAGCCCTGGCAAACTACGGTCTGAATGTGAAACCGTCGAAGTGTCACCTGCTAAAACCAAAAGTGCAGTACCTGGGACACGTGGTGAGTGCTGACGGAGTGGCCCCCGACCCTGATAAGATCACCGCGATTAAGGAATGGCCAAGACCCTCCAGCGTAAAGGAAGTGCGGCAGTTCCTCGGGTTGGTAGGCTACTACCGAAGATTCATTCCCGGTTTCACCAAAAAGGCAGCTCCTATGCAGGACCTCCTGATAGGCCAGTCCAGGAAGGCCAAGAACCAGAAGCCGCCCTTCAGATGGGAGAAGCTGGAAGAAGAGTCCTTCCGCCAGCTGAAGATGGCCCTCACGGGGGATGAAATCCTGGCGTACCCTGATTACAGCCAGCCCTTTATCCTCTACACCGACGCAAGTAACATCGGGCTGTGAGCCGTACTGTCCCAGATCCAGCAGGGGAGAGAACGGGTAATTGCTTACGCCAGCCGAAAACTGCGACCCACCGAAAGAAACCCTGAGAATTACAGCTCATTCAAGCTAGAGTTCCTGGCAGTGGTGTGGGCAGTCACCGAACGCTTTAAGCACTACCTCGCCTCTTCCCGGTTCACCGTGTACACGGATAACAACCCGTTGACACACCTGGACACTGCAAGACTCGGTGCCCTGGAGCAGAGATGGATGGCCCGCCTGTCCAACTATGAGTTCACGATCAAATACCGGGCAGGACGCTCCAATACCAACGCGGATGCCTTGTCCAGAATGCCAAACCTACTGGACGTAGGGGAAGATCCAGGGGAACTGGAAGAAGTTGAACTCCCCGCGTTTCACCGTCATGGGACTACCCAGTATTCCCACCGTGTAAGGGGTAAGCAATCCACTACGTTCAACCCCTTACCTCATTACAACTGGGCAGAAACGCAAGACAGTGACCCCGCCGCCCGACTGGTGAAGGAGATGCTGACTCAGCCAGATGCCCGCCTTGACCCAGACGCTCCGGAGGAGACCAAGCAACTGTGGGCTGAGAAGAGTCGACTGTTCCTTTACAAGGGGAAGTTGTGCCGCAGAATGGTTAACTCCCGGACGCATGAACTGGTCTGGCAAGTAGTGGTGCCAAGAAGAGACGCGGCAATGGTACTGGAGGCATACCACGACGGAGCTGGGCACTTCGGATGGAAGAAGCTGGAGTTCCTGCTGCGCGGGCGGTTCCACTGGGTAGGCATGAGAGGAACCATCGAGAGGTGGTGCAGAGACTGTGGCCCATGCAACCTAAGAAGGAAGGACCGTGCCAGCCAGAAGACTCCCCTGCAGTCCATCGTCACCAGGCAGCCGTTGGAACTGGTAGCCTTGGACCATGTAAAACTGACCCCCAGCAGAAGTGGCTACGTCTATGCGTTAACCATCGTGGATCACTACTCCCGGTTCTTGGTTGTAGTCCCCGTCAAGGACTTAACGGCTCAAACAGCAGCTAGAGCCTTCCAGCAGCACTTCTGCCGTCCACACGGATACCCAGAGCAGGTGCTGACGGACCAAGGACCTGCCTTTGAAGCGGAAGTCTTCCAGGAGTTCTGCACTCTGTATGGCTGCCGGAAGATAAGAACAACACCCTATCATCCGCAAACCAATGGACTCTGCGAGAAGATGAACCAGGTGGTGATAGACCTTCTGAAAACATTGCCCCTGGAAGAACGCAGTCTGTGGCCTGAGAAACTGCCTGATCTGGTGGACCTATACAACCACATCCCTTTAGGTTCTACCAACTGTACCCCGGCTTACCTAATGAGAGCAAGACCTGGTAAGCTGCCTGTTGATCTGGATATGGGAGTCCTGACACCCGAGGACACTTCACCAGAAGCAGACTGGGACACAGAGAGGCAGCAGCAGTACCGGAAAGTACAGGAGAGCGTTGAGCGAAGTCTCTGTCATGCAAGAGAATGACAGGAGAAGACTTACAACCAGCATGCTCCCGCTGTTCCCCTGGTACCTGGAGAGCAGGTCTTGAAGAGGAAAAGACGGCTCCACAAGTTGGACGACCAGTGGGAGAAGGACCCATACACCGTACTGCCATCAAGCCATGAAAACCCAAAAATCTGCACAATCAGTAAGGATGGAGGAGAAACCACAGCCATTGTCTCCCGAGATCACCTGAAGAAGTGTCCCGAGCAACTACGAAACCCTGAAGAAGATCACGAAAACCCTCGACCCGCAGAGGAAAGGAAAGAGATGGTCAGTACTGTACTCGGAGACTTCCCTCGGTCTTGGACACAAGTAAATGGCGCTGTTGTGGTACCCGTCCTCACCTTCCTCCAGCCAGCATCCCAAGTGCCTACGGAAAAACAGGTAGAGCTGGAAGAGCAGCCGCTCCAGGAGGCAGAAGACCCCACACAAGCAGACCAGGAGAATCGACCCTCTGCTTATAGTGAGCCTGCCGTGCCCCTAGCGAGCCAAAGAGTCCGTAGACAGCTTCCCAGCTTACCTTTGACAGCTCCTACACCCTGTAGCTCAGGACCGGTCAGTAAGCTCCGTAGGTCTACTAGGGCCACTAGAGGCCAGTTGCCCGTACGTTGGCGGATCTAAAGTGTTCAGACTGTCTTATTGGTATTTACCTGTTTACTGTTGCTTGTAAATAATTATGTTTTTCCAGTTATTTTATAGGTGTCTTTTGTGGATTAACCGGAACTCTGTTGTATATATGTTTGGAGCGTAACCCAGGAACGGACTAAAGACTGTTAAAGACTCGGGGCAGAACAGACCCCTACCTGGTTACGGCTCCCTGTTCTTTGGTGAAATGGACACCCTTTTTGCTTCAAAAATTGCACCCGGTTGCGGACACGCCGTGACCACCCTAATGTGTTTTTCCTTATTGTATTGCTCCTGTTTATACCCTGTTATGTTTTCAAAAATATGTTTAGTCCCGGAGTACTAAATTTTACTAGGGGGGAATGTGGAACCCCAGGGGTCTGGTTACCACAGTAATAGCAATATTACGTCTGTGAGCAGGTGGGAGGTCTCCTGGTCAGGAATCCTAAGCATGCAACATCTCCTGCCCAGTCCTGGGAGGGGAAGAACTTCCCCTATATAAACTGGGGCTGAGGCGGGGTTAGGGAGAAGAAGAGGAGTCCCAGACAGAGACACAGTCTGGTCTGGAGTGGAGCTGATACAGGGAGAGCAAGATCAGGAGCTCTGTGGGAGCAGTGATAAAAGGGGTCAGAGACTGGAAGCTGTAGAGCTCGTCCTGACTGAAGAGATCTCACCGGACACGGAGTCCGAGGCTGTGGGGACTGAGCCATACCCAGCAGCAGAAACCGACCGGCAGGGGATTTCAGGTCCTCTGGCCAAGAAACCCGAAGGCACAGTCACACGCAAGGGACCAGCACCGCTGTCGTGGAGCGCAGGCTACCAGAAGGCCCCGAGTCAGCGGCCATACGGGTGAGCACCACACGGTACACTCAGGGACGTGGGCTACTTTTACCCGCTTCTAGCAAGGTAGCCAGGAAGAGTACAATTAGTGGGGAGGCCTACAACTCTGCCTGGCCAGGAGAGATCCTATCTGCTCACGGACTGACCAGGTCCCGACCGCTAGCCAGTACTCCCGGGAGGGTCTACCTTTGCCACCAGTAAAGACCCTGAACTACACCGCACCGTCTCTGAGTGGTTCCTGGTGCCTGCGAGCAATTCTACTATCCCCATCATCCACGTCCGCTGCCCTGAGGCCATACCCCTCCCGTTGGGGGTTATACTATCCACGCTGCACAACCGTACCACCGGCCTCAGCGGTCTGCCCTGCAGCGGCGGTTTCATAACCGCATTCAACGGGTGGCGTAGTCGAACACTATAACCTCTTATACTAAACTCCGCCGCTTAGTTTGACACCCTGGGCACGGACCGGGTCACCGCCACGAGGACTACTATCCCCAGCAGATCCGGCTCCGGGTATCCCCCTGCGCAGCAGAAGCAGCACAGGCCCAGGGGGCGCGTCATATACATATATATATATACATATATTTATACAGTACACATGTAATAATGTAATAGATGAATTAAGTATTGAACACGTCGCCAATTTTCTAAGTTTATACATTTCTAAAGGTGCTATTGACATTAAATTCTCACCAGATGTCGGTAACAACCCGTCCAATCCACACAGGCAAAGCAATCAAATTGTAAATGTCCATAAATTAAGTTATGTGTAATAATGAAAAATGACACAGGGAAAAAGTATTGAATACATGAAGAAAGAAGACATAAAAAGTTATGACACCAGCTAAAATCTATCTGTAATTAGAAAACAATCCTGCCACTTTGTTCCAAATAATATTAGCTGGTTATACTGATGACCTATAAAAAGGTGTCTCATTACAAAGGTGTCACACAAGAGACATCTCATGATGGGTAAAACCAGTGAGCTGTCTCAAGACCTTTGCAACCTTATTGCTGCAAAATATTTTAATGGCATTGGTTACAGAAGAATTTCTAAACTACTGAAGGTTCCTGTGAACACTGTTGGGGCCATAATCTGGAAGTGGAAAGAACATCATTTCACCATGAACCATTCACAGTCAGGTGCTTCCCACAAAATTTCAGACAGAGGAGTGAAAAGAATTATCAGAACCGTTGTCCAAGAACCAAGGACCACCTGTGGAGAGTTACAGAAAGACCTGGGATCAGCAGGTACAATTGTTTCAAAGAAAACTATAAGTAATATACTCAACCTCCATGGCCTGTATGCACGCTCACCACGCAAGACTCCATTGCTGAGCAAAAAGCATGTTCAAGCTTGTTTAAAGTTGGCTCAATAACATTTAGATAGACCTGTGAAATACTGGGAGAATATAGTCTGGTCAGATGAGACCAAAACTGAACTTTTTGGATGCCATAATATACACCATGTTTGGAGTCCAAAAGCCACTGCATATCACCCAAAAATACCACTTACCAAAAGTGATGTTTCAAGGTGGAAACCTCATGGTGTGAGGCTGTTTTTCACTAGCAAACCTTATGTAATTGAATGAGGATGAATGGACAAATGTACCGAGACATTCTTGATACAAATCTGCTGCCATCTACCAAGAGGATGAAGATGAAATGAGGGTGGACATTTCAGCAAGACAATGATCCCAAACACACAGCCAAAGAAACTCTTGAGTTGTTTCAGAGAAAGAAAATAAATCTGCTAGAATGGCCCAGAAAATCACCTCACCTGAATCTAATAGAACATTTTTGGAAGGAACTAAAGTTCAGAGTTCATAGAAATAGCCCACAGAACCTTCAGGATTTGAAGAGTGTTTGCGTGGAAGAATGGGCCGAAAATACACATGAGCAATGCATGTGACTAGCTTCTCCATACAGGAGGCATTTTGAAGCGGTCATCACTAACAAAGGCTTTTGTCTGAAATATTAAATAAATTTCAGTTAGCGTGTTCAGTGTTGGACTGGCCCGGAAGGACATTGGACGATCCTCAGTGGGCCCCAGTGCAGGATATAGAGGGGGACTGTCAGTACCCTTTGATAGGCCAGCGGCTTTTCAACACTACTGTCATGCACAGCGCACTAACATCAGCGACCGGCCTCTGATGGGTCATTGGCAAAGAGGACGCCGGGGGAGTGCAGGAAGGTTTGAAGAATCTTTTTTCCGTCTGTGAATGGGCAGTGTAGTGGACATAGGGACTTAGGATGGGGCAGCATAGGGACCCAGGATGGGGGACATAGGGGTCCAGGATAGGGCAACATAGGGACCGAGGACGGGTGAAATAGGAGCCCATGATGGGGCGACACAGGGGCCTGGGACCTATGAACATAGGGGCCCAGGATGGTGATCACTGTATTAACTGTATATGATATACAAAGGAACTCTGAGTATAGTGTCAGTTTACAGGTAAGGCAGTGATCACCAGGGACATTATACACAGGAGCTCTGTATGTGATGTATGACAGTATACCCAGGAGCTCTGTACATAGGGTACTGTCACTGGTTATCTCTGCATTACCTATACACTATATACAGAGCTCCTGTTTATAATGTCACCGGTGATCACTGTATTACCTGTACACTATATATTGTATACAGAGCTCCTGTGTATAATGTCACTGGTGATCACTGTATTATCTGTACTCTGTCACTATATACAGAGTTGATGTGTATAATGTCACCTAGTGGTAATATTAGTGTTATTAGTGTTATTAGTGTTTTTTTATTCATTATCATTATTGTAGTATTATTCAGTCACTATGCGGTGGTAATATGTGGTCTAGCCATGGTGTGGTGGTATTTGTTCCCTGTATGTGATATTATTCGGTCACTATGTGGTGGTAATATGTGATTTGATTATGGTGTGGTGGTATTTGTTTCTTGTATGTGATATCATTTGGTCACTATGTGGTGATAATATATTGTCTGGTCATGGTGTCACTGTATTTCTCCCTTGTATGTGGTATTATAGGTCTTGGTATAGTGGATTATGTTGTGTATGGAGGTCACTTGTTCTCTCTGATATCAATAAAGGGAAGATTCTTTAATTCAAATATAAATTAAATACTTGGATGTTTAACCCCTCCCTGTCATGTGACCATTACACTGTAGCAAATATGTACTTACTTACAGAGATTCTCTGGTGAAAAGAAGTAATCACCTATCCTAAGGCCACGTTCACACGTTCAGTATTTTGTCAGTATTTTACATCAGTATTTGAAAGTCAAAACCAGGAGTAGGTGACGTGTTTCTATTATACTTTTCCTCTGATTGTTTCACTCCTGATTTTGGCTAACAAATACTGATGTAAAATTATGACCAAATTCTGAATGTGTGAATATGGCCTAAGGGTAAGTGATAAGTTATTGATTGGTCGGGGACCAACTGCTGGAACCCACACTG
This sequence comes from Phyllobates terribilis, assembly GCF_046119375.1. Taxonomy (NCBI): domain Eukaryota; kingdom Metazoa; phylum Chordata; class Amphibia; order Anura; family Dendrobatidae; genus Phyllobates; species Phyllobates terribilis. The sequence goes on along the minus strand of NW_027362764.1, from coordinate 62,143,793 downwards.
ATTGGCAGAATGTGCAACTTTTATCCACATTAGTATGGAGCGGCATGTTTGACTTGACCACTGATCCATTCATTCCCAAAGTGGCTGAACATTGCACTTGGCTTTTTCTAGAAGCCTCAAAGAGGATGAATGGAGCTGCTCAATTTTAAAATGGGAATAAAAGTATCCTGTCAGGGATAAAAGTTCCCCATTCTTCCGATCGGTGCGGTTTCCAATGGTCGGATTCCACTGATCAATAAGTTATCACCTACCAAACCTGTGGATCGTTGATGATGACTAGTGTTGAGTGAATGTGCTCAGATTACTTATTATCCGAGCATGCTCAGTGTTGTCTGAATATCTTCGGCGTGCTCGTCTAATATGTTTGCCTCCCTGAGACTGCATGTTTTCTGGCGGTGGTCAGAGGCAACGCATGCGGGGATTGCCTGTATATATACATTGCCAATATATACTGTATATATATTGTAGGGGATCACGCTCTTGGGTAGCCACTTGGAACATAAAGCCACAGGGTTTTTGAATAAAAAAAGGAATAATGTTTATTTCCACTGATTGCACGGTACCAAAGTCAAAACCATAACTGTAAAATCAATAGCCTTGTCCATGCGCTAACTAAACCATTCAAACCCTGGCTACTCAGACATGGCTGAGCTAGTCTCAGTTCGGTCACACAAAACCGCTATCGTCCATAGGAACTACTGATACTTGCAGCTTGGTGCACTTGGCCTGTGCAGTCTCCTTTCAGATAAATTCTGGCTTGTCACTCTGCAGCTTCAACACAATCCACTCTGCTCAGCTTCCCCAGCTGACTGACCAGTGAACACGTAGCCTCGTTCTAGTCATGGCTTTCCAGGTTCACCTAATCAGGACCTGTACTGCTCGGATTTAATCCAAGCTTATCTGGCTTTCCTAATATGTATACGTATATAGCTATATATATATATTGTAAGGTGGCTAATGGTTGCGTAGTCGATGGGAGGTATGTGTCACAGAGATGGCTGGTCTTTGTGATGTAAGTATTTCTCTTCTAGTGCATGCATGCATCAAGAGGTCTAATTGGTGCCCCTGGGAGACGTGTTACAGGTTGCTAGGAGAGAATGGACGGGTCTAGCAACCCACATACATCACCTCTGGGTGTAGTTACAAGCCTTTATAATGGAGGCTGTTGTTTGGCACATTGTCTGTGTGTCTGGAGGGAGAAGGCCTCCTGTGTGTGGTTGCCCCCAGAGTAGCCATGTACTAGATGCTACACAAGCCTGTGTAACCACAGCACTGGCTAACCAGTCTAAACCAGGCTAAAAGAGACTTTTGCTAAAAGGACTGTTCACTTTGCTTTTTGCCTGCACTGAAGACGATTTGTTTGCATTTTACTTTCTGGCCGGTTTATGAAGCCAATACACCGTGCTGGACATTTATAGGAACGTGCCTCCTGTTGCCTCACATCGCACCTGAGTGAGTACAATCCCTACAATATATATATACAGTACAGACCAAAAGTTTGGACACACCTTCTCATTTAAAGATTTTTCTGTATTTTCATGACTATGAAAATTGTACATTCACACTGAAGGCATCAAAACTATGAATTAACTCATGTGGAATTATATAGGTAACAAAAAAGTGTGAAATAACTGAAAATATGTCTTATATTCTAGGTTCTTCAAAGTAGCCACCTTTTGCTTTGATGACTGCTTTGCACACTCTTGCCATTCTCTTGATGCGCTTCAAGAGGTAGTCACTGGAAATGGTCTTCCAACAATCTTGAAGGAATTCCCAGAGATGCTTAGCACTTGTTGGCCCTTTTGCCTTCACTCTGGGGTCCAGCTCACCCCAAACCATCTCGATTGGGTTCAGGTCTGGTGACTGTGGAGGCCAGGTCATCTGGCATAGCACCCCATCACTCTCCCTCTTGGTCAAATAGCCCTTACACAGCCTGGAGGTGTGTTTGGGGTCATTGTCCTGATGAAAAATAAATGATGGTCCAACTAAACGCAAACTGGATGGAATAGATGCCGCAGCAAGATGCTGTGGTAGCCATGCTGGTTCAGTATGCCTTCAATTTTGAATAAATCCCCAACAGTGTCACCAGCAAAGCACCCCCACACCATCACACCTCGTCCTCCATGCTTCACGGTGGGTACCAGGCATGTAGAGTCCATCGGTTCACCTTTTCTGCTTCGCACAAAGACACGGTGGTTGGAAACAAAGATCTCAAATTTGGACTCATCAGACCAAAGCACAGATTTCCACTGGTCTAGTGTCCATTCCTTGTGTTCTTTAGTCCAAACAAGTCTGTTATGCTTGTTGGCTGTCCTTTGCAGTGGTTTCCTAGCAGCTATTTTACCATGAAGGCCTGCTGCACAAAGTCTCCTCTTAACAGTTGTTGTAGAGATGTGTCTGCTGCTAGAACTCTGTGTGGCATTGACCGGGTCTCTAATCTGAGCTGCTGTTAACCTGCGATTTCTGATGCTGGTGACTCGGATGAACTTATCCTCAGAAGCAGAGGTGACTCTTGGTCTTCCTTTCCTGGGGCGGTCCTCATGTGAGCCAGTTTCTTTGTAGCGCTTAATGGTTTTTGCAACTGCACTTGGGGACACATTCAAAGTTTGCCCAATTTTTCCGACTGACTGACCTTTATTTCTTAAAGTAATGATGGCCACTCGTTTTTCTTTACTTAGCTGCATTTTTCTTGCCATAATACAAATTGTAACAGTCTATTCAGTAGGACTATCAGCTGTGTATCCACCAGACTTCTGCACAACACAACTGATGGTCCCAACCCCATTTATAAGGCAAGAAATCCCACTTATTAAACCTGACAGGGCACACCTGTGAAGTGAAAACCATTTCCGGTGACTACCTCTTGAAGCTCATCAAGAGAATGCCAAGAGTTATAGGTTCTTCAAAGTAGCCACCTTTTGCTTTGATGACTGCTTTGCACACTCTTGGCATTCTCTTGATGAGCTTCAAGAGGTAGTCACTGGAAATGGTTTTCACTTCACAGGTGTGCCCTGTCAGGTTTAATAAGTGAGATTTTTTGCCTTATCAATGGGGTTGGGACCATCAGTTGTGTTGTGCAGAAGTCAGGTGGATACACAGCTGATAGTCCTACTGAATAGACTGTTAGAATTTGTATCATGGAAAGAAAAAAGCAGCTAAGTAAAGAAAAACTAGTGGCCATCATTACTTTAAGAAATGAAGGTCAGTCAGTCTGAAAAATTGGCCAAACTTTGAATGTGTCCCCAAGTGCAGTTGCAAAAACCATCAAGCACTACAAAGAAACTGGCTCACATGAGGACCGCCCCAGGAAAGGAAGACCAAGAGTCACCTCTGCTTCTGAGGATAAGTTTATCCGAGTCACCAGCCTCAGAAATCGCAGGTTTACAGCAGCTCAGATTAGAGACCAGGTCAATGCCACACAGAGTTCTAGCAGCAGACACATCTCTACAACAACTGTTAAGAGGAGACTTTGTGCAGCAGGCCTTCATGGTAAAATAGCTGCTAGGAAACCACTGCTAAGGACAGGCAACAAGCAGAAGAGACTTGTTTGGGCTAAAAAACACAAGGAATGGATATTAGACCAGTGGAAATCTATGCTTTGTTCTGATGAGTCCAAATTTGAGATCTTTGGTTCCAACCACCGTGTCTTTGTGCGATGCAGAAAAGGTGAACGGAAGTACTCTACATGCCTGGTTCCCACCGTGAAGCATGGATGAGGAGGTGTGATGGTGTGGGGGTGCTTTGCTGGTGACAATGTTGGGGATTTATTCAAAATTGAAGGCATACTGAACCAGCATGGCTACCACAGCATCTTGCAGCAACATGCTATTCCATCCGGTTTGCGTTTAGTTGGACCATTATTTATTTTTCAACAGGACAATGACCCCAAACACACCTCCAGGCTGTGTAAGGGCTATTTGACCAAGAAGGAGAGTGATGGTGTGCTACGCCAGATGACCTGTACTCCATAGTCACCAGACCTGAACCCAATCGAGATGGTTTGGGGTGAGCTGGACTGCAAAATGAAGGCAAAAGGGCCAACAAGTGCTAAGCATCTCTGGGAACTCCTTCAAGATTGTTGGAAGACCATTTCCGGTGACTACCTCTTGAAGCTCATCAAGAGAATGCCAAGAGTGTGCAAAGCAGTCATCAAAGCAAAAGGTGGCTACTTTGAAAAACCTAGAATATAAGACATATTTTCAGCTATTTCTCACTTTTTTGTTAAGTATATAATTTCACATGTGTTAATTCATAGTTTTGATGCCTTCAGTGTGAATGTACAATTTTCAAAGTCATGAAAATACAGTAAAATCTTTAAATGAGGTGTGTCCAAACTTTTGGCCTGTACTGTATATATATATATATATATATATATATATATATATATATATATATATATATATATGTATATATATATATATATATGTATATATATATATATATATATATGTTTGTGTATATGTGTGTGTGGCACCCTGCTGTTCACAGATACCACAGGACCCAGGGTGCATGGATGGATTTCTCCACAAGAGGCCCTCACTACTGTACATACAAACACCTGCACCCTTCCACCTCATACCAGCAGAGGGTGCCCGTTAGGGACATATATATATGAAGGGTGGAGCCAGGCAGTCAGTCAGTTGGAGAGAGTCAGATAGAGAGAGTCTTAGGAGAGCGTGCTGACGCTGAGAGCAACGAAGACGCAGCGTGTCTGCTGCTGAGATCTGAGGGCCCCGAGTGTGACCGACGGCAAGGAGGAGAGGAGAGAGGAGTTGAAAGGGGCAGAGGAGCATCATAGGCTCACCCTGAAGATACAAACCGGACACCGGGTCCATGCCTACAGGGTCCTTTGTACCCAGTAGGGACCACCGGCATTCCAGGAGGACTACAAGTCCCTGGCAGACCTGAAGCTAGACTCATTACAGGACCAGGAACCACGAAGGCCCTGGCAACCAGGGATAGTGGTTGCCAGCAGAAGGTCCTACTACTGAGCGACAGGTGAAGGAACAGCACAACACATAAGCTAGGCCCAGTTGCAGGCTGGCCAGGAGCATACAGAGAGGCAGACACGAACCAGGAGGCCTTATACCCGCTCACTGGGGAGAAGTCCTGAAGTGCACCCATCCTACTGAGTACCCTGGACCGTACCTGACATCTGCACCAGTAAAGGTATTGAAGCGAATCCCCTGTCTCCGTCAACTACTCCTGCTGCGCCATCCCGCCTGCACTACAAGTCCCAGCATCACCACCCACCAAACTCCACCTGCCATCCCAACACCCCCGGAGGTCTGAAGCAGCGCTGGTAATCACAGGTACCACAGGTGGCGTCACAAACTATTTACTTTATTTTTATCTCTATCCAAGTTACAATTCCCTTTTTGGTTGACTGCCCTGGGCCACGGACCGGGCCAGCCACTGTGACATATCCCCCCAGCATCCATAGGCCCGGCTGCCGAGTACCCCATTGCCCCGGGGGCTCTTCATGTGTATATATACAGTACAGACCAAAAGTTTGGACACACCTTCTCATTTAAAGATTTTTCTGTATTTTCATGACTATGAAAATTGTACATTCACACTGAAGGCATCAAAACTATGAATTAACACATGTGGAATTATATACTTAACAAAAAAGTGTGAAACAACTGAAAATATGTCTTATATTCTAGGTTCTTCAAAGTAGCCACCTTTTGCTTTGATGACTGCTTTGCACCCTCTTGGCATTCTCTTGATGAGCTTCAAGAGGTAGTCACCGGAAATGGTCTTCCAACAATCTTGAAGGAGTTCCCAGAGATGCTTAGCACTTGTTGGCCCTTTTGCCTTCACTCTGCAGTCCAGCTCACCCCAAACCATCTCAATTGGGTTCAGATCTGGTGACTGTGGAGGCCAGGTCATCTGGCATAGCACCCCATCACTCTCCCTCTTGGTCAAATAGCCCTTACACAGCCTGGAGGTGTGTTTGGGGTCATTGTCCTTTTGAAAAATAAATGATGGTCCAACTAAACGCAAACAGGATGGAATAGCATGCCACTGCAAGATGCTGTGGTAGCCATGCTGGTTCAGTATGCCTTAAATTTTGAATAAATCCCCAACAGTGTCACCAGCAAAGCACCCCCACACCATCACACCTCCTCCTCCATGCTTCACGGTGGGAACCAGGCACGTAGAGTCCATCCGTTCACCTTTTCTGCGTCGCACAAAGACACGGTGGTTGGAACCAAAGATCTCAAATTTGGACTCATCAGACCAAAGCACAGATTTCCACTGGTCTAATGTCCATTCCTTGTGTTCTTTAGACCAAATAAGTCTCTTCTGCTTGTTGCCTGTCCTTAGCAGTGGTTTCCTAGCAGCTATTTTACCATGAAGGCCTGCTGCACAAAGTCTCCTCTTAACAGTTGTTGTAGAGATGTGTCTGCTGCTAGAGCTCTGTGTGGCATTGACCTGGTCTCTAATCTGAGCTGCTGTTAACCTGCGGTTTCTGAGGCTGGTGACTCGGATGAACTTATCCTCAGAAGCAGAGGTGACTCTTGGTCTTCCTTTCCTGGGGCGGTCCTCATGTGAGCCAGTTTCTTTGTAGCGCTTGATGGATTTTGCAACTGCACTTGGGGACACTTTCAAAGTTTTCCCAATTTTTCGCACTGACTGACCTTCATTTCTTAAAGTAATGATGTCCACTCGGTTTGCTTTACTTAGCTGCTTTTTTCTTGCCATAATACAAATTCTAACAGTCTATTCAGTAGGACTATCAGCTGTGTATCCACCAGACTTCTGCACAACACAACTGATGGTCCCAACCCCATTTATAAGGCAAGAAATCCCACTTATTAAACCTGACAGCGCACACCTGTGAAGTGAAAACCATTTCCGGTGACTACGTCTTGAAGCTCATCAAGAGAATGCCAAGAGTGTGCAAAGCAGTCATCAAAGCAAAAGGTGGCTACTTTGAAGAACCTGGAATATAAGACATATTTTCAGTTGTTTCACACTGTTTTGTTAAGTATATAATTCCACATGTGTTAATTCATAGTTTTGATGCCTTCAGTGTGAATGTACAATTTTCATAGTCATGAAAATACAGAAAAATCTTTAAATGAGATGGTGTGTCCAAACTTTTGGTCTGTACTGTATATATATCTAATATATATATATATATATATATATATATATATATATATATATATATAATGTACAGTGCTCAAAAAAATAAAGGGAACACTTAAACAACAGAATATAACTCCAAGTAAATCAAACTTCTGTGAAATCAAACTGTCCACTTTGGAAGCAACACTGATTGACAATAAATTTCACATGCTGTTGTGCAAATGGAATAGACAATAGATGGAAATTATTGGCAATTATCAAGACACCCTCAATAAAGGAGTGGTTCTGCAGGTGGGGACCAGAGACCACATCTCAGTACCAATGCTTTCTGGTTGATGTTTTGGTCACTTTTGAATGTTGGTTGAGCTTTCACACTCGTGGTAGCATGAGACGGACTCTACAACCCACAGAAGTTGCTCAGGTCGTGCAGCTCATCCAGGATGGCGCATCAATGCGAGCTCTGGCAAGAAGGTTTGCTGTGTCTGTCAGCATAGTGTCCAGAGGCTGGAGGCGCTACCAGGAGACAGGCCAGTACACCAGGAGACGTGGAGGAGGCCGTAGGAGGGCAACAACCCAGCAGCAGGACCGCTACCTCCACCTTTGTGCAAGGAGGAACAGGAGGCGCACTGCCAGAGCCCTTCAAAATGACCTCCAGCAGGTCACAAATGTGCATGTGTCTGCACAAACGGTTAGAAACCAACTCCATGAGGGTGGTATGAGGGCCCGACGTCCACAGATAGGGGTTGTGTTCACAGCCCAACACCGTGCAGGACGCTTGGCATTTGCCACAGATCACCAGTATTGGCAAAGTCGCCACTGGCACCCTGTGCTCTTCACAGATGAAAGCAGGTTCACACTGAGCACATGTGACAGACGTGACAGAGTCTGGAGACGCCGTGGAGAGCGATCTGCTGCCTGCAACATCCTCCAGCATGACCGATTTGGCAGTGGGTCAGTAATGGTGTAGGGTGGCATTTCTTTGGAGGGCCGCACAGCCCTCCATGTGCTCGCCAGAGGTAGCCTGACTGCCATTAGGTACCAAGATGAGATCCTCAGACCCCTTGTGAAACCATATGCTGGTGCGGTTGGCCCTGGGTTCCTCCTAATGCAGGACAATGCAAGACCTCATGTGGCTGGAGTGTGTCAGCAGTTCCTGCAAGATGAAGGCATTGAAGCTATGGACTGGCCCGCTCGTTGGCCATACCTGAATCCGATTGAGCACATCTGGGACACCATATCTCGCTCCATCCACCAACGTCACGTTGCACCATAGACTGTCCAGGAGTTGGCAGATGCTTTAGTCCAGGTCTTGGAGGAGCTCCCAAAAGAGACCATCCGCAACCTCATCAGGAGCATGCCCAGGCATAGTAGGGAGGTCATACAGGCACGTGGAGGCCACACACAATACTGAGCCTCATTTTGACTTGTTTTAAGGACATTACATGAAAGTTGGATCAGCCTGTAGTGTGCTTTTCCACTTTAATTTTGGGGGTGACTCCAAATCCAGGCATCCTTTGGTAAATAAATGTGATTTCCATTGATGATTTTTGTGTGATTTTGTTGTCAGCACATTCAACTTTGTACAGAACAAAGTATTCAATGAGAATATTTCATTCATTCAGATCTAGGATGTGTTATTTGAGTGTTCCCTTTATTTTTTTGAGCAGTGTATATATATATATAAATATGAACAGCGCAATTGTCAAGTACATGGTCTCGGTGTGAACTGTGGGTTATGAGGTAATTGTGTATACTATGTGTTCAACCCCACAAGTTTGAACAGAGGGGGAGATATTTAATGCATTGGCTTGCTTGGCATTACTGTAATGGTCCAGGATGTGTTTTGGGCTGACCATGTACCTCCCCCTCAGGTGACTGGTCACATGACTGTGACATAGTGCAGGTCCTGTGCACACAGAATGTCTGATCACATGACTGTGACATCAGCACAGGTCCTGTGGGTGTGTACCACAGGATATATAAACCCTGGTAGTCTTGAGACAGTGTGTGTAAGGCGTGAGGCCTGTTCCCGTGTGGGACACTGTTAGTGTGAAGCCTGGTGAAGCTTCAAAGGCCAAGGCTGGAACCTTAGCTGTTTATGCGATGCCAGTGGCCTTGGAGGGCCAGAGACTTGAAAGACAAGAGTCCTGAAAGGCAAAGGCTGGATGTTAAGTGTGAAGACATACCAGTAGCCTTCGAAGGTACGTGGGCTGGAGACCCCCACCTGGGAAGCCTAAAAGCCACAGTGGTGGCAGACTAAACCTGAAGCAGCTAAAACCCGCCAAAGGTAAAAACACTACGTTATATGGACATTGTTATATATGGACATTGTTATAGTTACTTTGCTGAAGGCTGTAACTGGAGCCAAGTGGGCATAGCTGCCACTGGAAAGGCTCATGGCCTTTATATGTATGATAAGCGGTTTATGATAAATAATAAACTGCTGCATTGTGAGAAAAACCGGAAAGACATTGCATGTGTGCTTTAATTGACCCGGTGCAGTGAGTATCCCCCAGTATGATGACTAGCGCTGCCTTACATATGGTGGAGAATGCGGGCAACTGCAGCACGGTTGCTAGGAGCAACTGCAGCCCGGTTGCTAGGGGCAGCTGCAGCCCGGTTGCTAGGGGTAACGGCACAGGTCGATGAGTGTGGATATAAGCATCTTGCTGTGACTCGGCGGGGTCACGAAGATTAAAGCATCTTGCTGTGGCTCGGCAGGGCCACTAAATTTTTTCTGGGGAAAGCGGTGAAGTGTCTAGTGTGAATAGTGTACCGCGATGGCTGTGAATGGTGCAGTACCTCCAGACGGAATGGAGAAGGGGTTAGATGACCGGCCGCAAACGTCCTGCAGAAAAATGGAGTGTCCTGAAGAAATGCAGGAGCAGATAAGGATGGCTGTGAAGGGAGCAGCAAATGAGTCTGAAGCTATTGAGCGATTAAAGTGCCTGTTAAAACCGCAGCAGGAATTTGAGAAACATCTACTGGACATGGTGCTGGAACCACAGGAGCTGTGGGCACCGTATAGAATGGCGGCAGTGGACCATTCTGTGAACTCTCCGGGGGTGCCATTGTTGTCCCAGAGTGCCCCGGGGAGGTGGTAAGAGCTGTTGTGAACTGAGTCCTAAGACTATTGTTGATTTTTCTTGTAAAAATTCCCCTACCGGTGTGGTTGTTAAAAAGGGGGCGGAGTCTAAAAAAGGGGCGGTTGTTCAAAACAGCGTGGAGTATAGAAAATCAAAAAAATTTACTGGTGGTGGGTTGGTATCGCCTAAAAATGACAATGTGACTGTTAATAATGGAGTAGCTCCAGTAGAAGGGGGTGACATCAAGGTGGGAGGTGACTTGTTGGTCCACGACACCATAGAGAGTGACGCAGACCCCACAACTGACGGTGACACTACAAAAGTAGAAAGAGAGGACAGTCAGGAGGGGCTAGACGAGGGGAGAGAGTCCCCCTCTCGTCGTCGACGGCGCAAGGGCCACAAAAAGGTTGCTCCTGTAGTCTTTGCTGAAAGTGAAAATAAAGAAAATGTAGTACTGTGTGCCTTTGTTTCAAGTGTGGATCCTCCTTTAGAGGCAGAAGAGGAGGTGACGTTGCCAGTAGCAACCTCCGGTACAGTACTGAGTCAGAAGGATCTGACAGCCCTGAAAGAGGAGGCGGCCAGTCCTGACCAAGAGCTGGAGCCTATCAGGCAGCAGTATCAGAGTGGCGTGCAGCAACTAAGGGAAAACCTGGGGAACGTGTCCTCAGACCAGCGGAGCCTGGAGTCTGAACAGCAGAAAATATACCAGGTTGTGAGGAACTGGCAGCGAGACCTGGAGGGAAGCGGCGAGGAGGTTAACCAATGAAAGGAAGCGTTCTACGAAATAGAGGAGGACCGCCGCAAAATCAAGGAGGAGGTTTTTCAATTGGAGATTGACAAAGCAGAGTGTGAAGATGAGTTGTGCAAGGTGAAAGGTCGCTTCTCTCCGGTACAGTTAGAGCTGTCTGCACTCAAGGAGGCGCTGCAGGGTGAAGTTTCTGGGCGTGAACAAAACCTAGAACGACTGTGTGAACAGTTCAATCGGGAGCTGTGTGAATCCAAGAAGGAATATAGTGAACGCAGTGGGGAACTGCAACAAATTAAAAGAGACTATGAGGATCTCCTCAGGGTTAAAGAAAAACTAGAGGATAATAAGGCGGGTGCAGAACACATGCGCCAAGTGGCTGAGACCACTCTGCAGGACACCCGTGATGAAAATGGTGATCTCCGCAGAAAGACTCTAGGTCTGGAGGCTCAGATGAAGGAGCTGCAGACGTTCTGTGATAATCTCCAGAGGGCAGAGCCGTGCCTTAAGGAAAGAATCAGCAAGATGGAAGCTGAGCGGAAAAAGATGGAGGAGTCTATCGGAGAAGCCACAGACCAGGGCCAGGAGTTGGCCACTGGAGATGGGAGGTATGAAACAGATACCTCCTTGAATAATACGAGCTCGGATGATTCGGTGGATGTAGGAGCCGAGATCAAGGAGCTCAAGGAGTCGCTACAAGCCCATATGATGCAAGAGAAGCTTGAGAGACTGGCTGTTGAGAGCCGAGTGGGCGCATTGGAGACAGAGAGGTCTGAGAGAACTCTACTGTTAAAGGAGCAGCTGAAGCAGGAAGAGCTTCAGAGATGGGCTGCTGAGAGGCGAGTAGCCGAGCTAGAGGAAGAAGTTTTCAAGCTCAAAAGTCGCCTGGCAAGGTATCATTCAGTGAACGAGGCCTCCTTGGAGAAGGAAAAGGAAAAACAAGTTGCACTCACTCCCTTATACCATGAGAAGGTGGACCTGAGGAGAGCTAAGAGAGTGTTAACCAAAGATAAATATGAAATGGAAGTGGTCAAGACGGAAATTCTTGAGTTTGTAGCTGTGAGTCAGCTCAGGGGAAGCATACAGGGTGAAGAAGCTGAAAGTCAGTTGCCCCTGAAACCTATGCTAGATGATCTTTTGGAGACCACTGGTGAGACAGAAACGTCCCGGTACAAATGCCTCATAGATGTACCCGAGGATTTGAGGGAAAAATGCACCAGTGAGTCCGTGCATGAAGAGTTTAAGAAGGCCGTGGGAACCTGTAAGGTGTACTCGACCTCAGAAGCTAAACAGCTGGTGGTCCTGTCCACGACCGTAGTCACAGCGAAGAGGGTGGCGATCCTAAGTGACATGCACTGGCGATGTATTCGCATTAAGCAGTTTCTCCGGTTGAAGACGGAACAAACCGTTAGACAACTGGAGCTTATGAGAAAAGCTCACAGTCTGCGGGAAGAGGTCATCCGGGTGCCTCATGTTCTGGTGAGAAAGCTCATTGGGAGAAATGTCCGAGCTATGCAGATGATGGTAAAGAAGTCTGGTGTGATGAAAGTAAGCAGTCCACGTGATCGTCAGGGCTGGATACCAGATGAAGATGGCATGGTGTCATTCTCCGCTGTAGGAACCGAAGAAAGCCTGGAATATATGTGCATGCTGATGGAGTACCGAGTGACCTACCTGCGAGAGGTAGAACAGTTGAATCTAACTAGACTGCGAGTGGATAGACAGCATCATCTGAGCAGCAGAAGATGGCAACCGTCTAGAAATTGTGAGACCAGACAGAGAAAGGGCCCCATAAATAACAGAACAGCTACAGCTGAAGTTAGGGACCTTTCAAGATGTCCTGACAGTAGTGGGCGTGGGTTTAGAGGTAGTGAGACCTCCAGTAACTCAGGTTTGAGTGGCCCATACAAATGACCCAATAGAGGACGGGACAGTACGGAGTCGAACCGGACCTTAGATACCAGGGCATGTGAGTCACACTGCTGTATTGACCGCTGGGAGCGGGGGAGGTCTGACAAGGTTACGACTGACCGCTGGGAGCGGGGAAGGTCTGACAAAGTTACGACCCGGAAATGTGACTTGACGAGGTCAGTGACAATGACGAATGGTAGGTCCCTAAGGGATGGGCTAATGTCGATGACTAATGTTCCAGGCGCTGAACAACGCAATTGTCAAGTACATGGTCTCGGTGTGAACTGTGGGTTATGAGGTAATTGTGTATACTATGTGTTCAACCCCACAAGTTTGAACAGAGGGGGGGATATTTAATGCATTGGCTTGCTTGGCATTACTGTAATGGTCCAGGATGTGTTTTGGGCTGACCATGTACCTCCCTCTCAGGTGACTGGTCACATGACTGTGACATAGTGCAGGTCCTGTGCACACAGAATGTCTGATCACATGACTGTGAGATCAGCACAGGTCCTGTGGGTGTGTACTACAGGATATATAAACCCTGGTAGTCTTGAGACAGTGTGTGTAAGGCGTGAGGCCTTTTCCCGTGTGGGACACTGTTAGTGTGAAGGCTGGTGAAGCCTGAAAGTTCAAGGCTGGATCCTTAGCTGTTTATGCGATGCCAGTGGCCTTGGAGGGCCAGAGACTTGAAAGACAAGAGTCCTGAAAGGCAAAGGCTGGATGTTAAGTGTGAAGACATGCCAGTAGCCTTCGAAGGTACGAGGGCTGGAGACCCCCACCTGGGAAGCCTAAAAGCCACAGTGGTGGCAGACTAAACCTGAAGCAGCTAAAACCCGCCAAAGATAAAAACACTACGTTATATGGACATTGTTATATATGGACATTGTTATAGTTACTTTGCTGAAGGCTGTAACTGGAGCCAAGTGGGCATAGCTGCCACTGGAAAGGCTCGTGGACATTATATGTATGATAAGCGGTTTATGATAAATAATAAACTGCTGCATTGTGAGAAAAAACGGAAAGACATTGCATGTGTGCTTTAATTGACCCGGTGCAGCAAGTATCCCCCAGTATGATGACTAGCGCTGCCTTACAATATATATATATATATATATATATATATATATATATATATATATACAATTAAAACCAGAAGTTTACATACATTATATAAAAAGACACATATGCATGTTTTTCTCAATATCTGATGTGAAATCGGAATAAACCTTTCCTGTTTTAGGTCAATTAGGATTACCATAATTTTTAATATTTTCCAAATGCCAGAATAATGAGAGAGAGAGAGAATGTTTAGAGGCATTTTTATTACTTACTGCAAAGTCAAAAGTTTACGTATAGTAACACTACTATTGCAAAAAAAGAAAAAAGATATTTCCAGCTCACCAACTTCCTAGGAAGTGTTTCTCCAGACGTGCACGGATCCAGATAGGACTTGTGTTGGCACAAGTTGAACAATGTCAAAAATTGGGAAAAGGTGCATCCAGCACTGGAAATCATGGCATGCCATACTAAGATTAGGAACAATCTATGTTTGAAACACGTCAGTGAGCATGACCCTGACCATATGCTTTTTTTTAAACAATCACATTTTTTAATCAGTTTTTTTCAATAAAATGTTGTTTTTTAATTAGACATTTAACTTCTCCGGATTTCCAGTGCTGGACGCACCTTTTTCCAATTTTTGACTAAGATTACTATGCCTTTAAACAGTTCTGGACTGCCCATATGATGATGTCATGTGTTTGGAAGCTTCTGATAGTTTTTTTTTACAACATCTGAGTTAATTAGAGACACACCTGTGGATGTATTTTAATGCACACCTGAAACACACTGCTTATTTGTGTAGCATCATGTGAAAGTCAAAAGAAATCAGCCAAGATATCAGGAAGAGAACTGTGGACTTGTACAAGTCTGGCTTATTCTTGGGTACAATTTCAAGATACCTGAAAGGGCCTCATTCATCTGTACAAACAATTATACGCAAGTACAAACAAGATGAGAATGTCCAGCCATAATACCGCTCAGGAAGGAGACGGGTTCTGTGTCCGAGAGATGAACGTGCTTTGGTCCGACATGTGCATATCAACCCAAGGACAAAAGCAAAAGACCTTGTGACGATGATGGTGGACGCTGGTAAGATTGTGTCAATAGCCATAGTGACACGACAACTGTATCAACATGAACTGAAAGGCCACTTTGCCAGGAAGAAGCCATTACTCCAAAAGAAACATAAAAAAGCCAGATTAATGTTTGTTAATGTACACAGGAACAGATATCTTAATTTTTGGAGACAAGTCCTGTGATCTGATGAAACTAAAATTGAACTTTTTGGGCATAATGACCATCGTTACGTTTGGAGGAAAAATGGAGAAGCTTGGAAGCCTAAGAACACCATCCCAACTGTGAAACACGGGGGTGGCAGCATCATGTTGTGGGGTTTGTTTTGCTGCTGGAGGGACTGGTGCACTTCACAAAATAGATGGCATCATGAGAAGAGAAGATTATGTGGCAATACTGAAGCAACATCTCAAGACATCTGCCAAGAAGTTAAAGCTTGGGCGGAAATGGGTCTTCCAAATGGACAATGACCCAAAGCATACTGCCAAAATGGTAACAAAGTGGCTTAAGGATAACAAAGTCAATGTTTTGGAGTGGCCATCACAAAGTCCTGATCTCAATTCTATTGAAAATATATTGGCAAAGCGGAAAAGGCAGGTGCGAGCAAGGAGACCTACAAACCTGGATCAGTTACACCAGTTTTGTCAGGAGGAATGGGCCCAAATTCCGACCAACTATTGTGAGAAGCTTGTGGAAGGATATCCCAAACGTTTGACCCAAGTCATTCAGTTTAAGGGCAATTCTACCAAATTCTAATGAAATGTATGTAAACTTTTGACTCTGCAGAAAGTAATAAAAATGCCTTAAAAAATTCTCTCTCTCTCATTATTCTGGCATTTGGCAAACATTAAACATTATGGTAATCCTAATTGACCTAAAACGGGAAAGGTTTATTCTGATTCCATGTCAGATATTGAGAAAAACATGCATATGTGTATTTTATATAATGTATGTAAACTTCTGGTTTCAACTGTGTATACATATATATCTATATCGATATATATATATATACATATATAATGACCTAGTATATGCAATCGCCAAATATAATAAAACCACTCTTTCAAACTTTTATACCCTTAGCTCTGTACCATTTTAAACCAGTTACTAAACTTAAAGTAAAATGTAAAAAACTGCAGTAGCGCTGCTGCTACAGTAAGATCAGATAGGTAAAGAGCTGCAATCTCAAAACACCGTATTGCCCTGGTACAAGTAATGATGAAATGATTAAAAGAAAAGAGACACGCTGCAAACCACTTATAAAATACAAAAAGAGTGATTCTTACCTGCCTTAGAGAAAATGGTAGTCCAAATAAAGCACTCCAGATATACACGTGCAGCTTACAGGGGTCCCTTGAAGAAGTCACAACTGCAACTAGAGGTGATGGACACATGGCGGAGTCTGTAGAACGTGTTAACGCCGGAAATAAAAGGCTGCAGAGACTTTCAGGGACTCGGGCTTTCAGGTATATGCAGCCGTTGCACTAGGTGGATACAGGGATGAAGATCATGGGTGAGAAGAACTGCTGAAACCCTAATAGGTGTGCCGGCTGGTCACCTATTAGGCTTTCTCCTCTGCTTGTCACAAAGGAGCTGAGGATGCTTTTTCATGGCACTGTAGCTGGGAAGACTCTTATGTAGGAGAAGAAGGGACTTTATTGTCAGTTTCCAGAGGGGCAAGGAGTCTGATTCTGTCCAGAGCACCGGGATATAGCAACTTTTCTTTATGGTATCACCCCTCCTACCAATCAGAGATAATGCTGTATGTGTTGTGATTGTCACATACTGTATGTGTTACTTTTTGTTTCCTACAGTAAAGGTGAGAACAGCAGTTGCACATTTAATCACCCCCTGTGCCTAATCAGCCATTTGTCAATTCAGATGTTTACAGGAACTTTTCTTCATGGTATCACCCCTCTAACCAATCAGAGATAATACTATTGTAACTCAAGGTGTAGGAAAGACTAAATGCAACACAAAGGGAAAGGAGAAAGGGGGCCCAGACTCTAGGGAAAGGGGGTAGTGGAGACTGCCTAGGCTGACTTTATATCACCCTGTCTCCTCTAAAGGTCCCTATTTTGGTTCTACATCAATCACTGCACAGGAACCTCGCCCTGTCCTTCCCTGGCATTTGGCCCTGGCTAGGGAAGGGGGGGTGAGCGCCAGTCGATCCCCACTAACAACTAAAGACAACAAGGAGGAACAAACAGGGGAAGGTAGCTTAGCTTTAGCAGACTTCAGAGAGATGCACACACGTCCTCTTAGCACCAGAAAAGAAGAAGTAATGCACTTGCTCCAAGCCTTCACAAGGGGTCAGGTGAGTATCGCCGACACCTCCCTATTGCAAAGTGAAAGTATTTATACACCCAGGCCAGGGTGTTAATTAGCAAGAGGAAAGTAGCCACTGGGTCCTAGAGAGACAGCTTCTAAGAAGGTATCTGTAACGCCAAACAAAGAGATCTCCTGCAACCAACTGCAGGGTGACTGTCTGACAACTATATGCGCTGTGATTGTCACATACTGTATGTGGGGCTCTTTGTTTCCTATTCAAAAGCTGAGAACAGCAGAAACACATTTAATCACCCCCTGTGCCTAATTAGCCATTTGGCAACTCAGATGTTTACTGGCATCTGGGTAGCAAGTAATTTTTGGTCTTTAGTTTTGCTGATTATGTGAAGATATGTGCATGTAGACATAAGTGACATGTGCAAACTCTGCACCTCTTAAACATTTATTTTTGGTATTTTTTTTTGCATTTAAAGCTCCACTTGAGTAAAACTTTTAGCCACAAAAAACAACCACAAAAATTATGCTTTTTTTTTGTTTACAATATATTACGATTTGATGCAAAGTTGCCCATAATTGTAAGGTGCTAAGGAACATTTTTACAATACGCCAGTATCTACTTTAAATTTTTTTTTATATTTTTCGTGGTATAATAAGATTTTTTTTTTATTTACAATTTATTTGTATTTATCAAATTTGCTAAAATTATTCTGGCCCGAACGGAATAAATTTGAATTTTCAAATGAAACCCATGTATCACCTATCCACAGGCAATCCAAGAACTAAACATAAAATATGACTAGTAATAATTGTGCAAAGTCAGTTGATTGGGATTAGGCCTATGGAGAAATACCTTGGTCGATGAAGGTGTATTATTTACTTCTGTGATGTATAGGCATCGTTAATTATTAAAACTATTTCATTAGGCAAGTCCTTAATTTTCTACGGCGTAAGCACATAAAGTAAGCAGCATGCGAAGTAAAGTTAACTGCAGCCATGGAGGGTAGAGGATGGGGATTGTTGGCAATCTCGCTAATTTAAATAATGATTACATATGTAAATTGCTTCCTAATTTAAAGAAAATACCTCAGTAAGGGAAAGACCTTTCATTTTCAGCTCATCAATTTTAATGTATAAAGTCTCAAGTCATTAAAATCCTCTAGGCTCTGTATTGCCTGATATAGTTAGCTCCATGCACTGAAGCCCATAATTGCTTGTTATATTTCTGTTAGCTATCATTGTAAATCATATGTAAGCCCTATACTGAATAAATAAAGAGACACAAAGAAAATGTTAATGGTAAAAAACCTGCAGCGTTCGATAGCTCAATGTCAATGCTTTTCTAAAGTGTCTTGAATTACACTTACATAGCATCAGAAACTTTATAGACTTTCACAGTAAAATCAAGGAAGGGAAAGAAGACTTCATTACAATTTATATTTCACAAAATGTCCTGTTATAGTTTGAAATACAATGAAAAAGAACAGATATAGACGATCGTTACTTTTCTTGCCTAAATATGTTCTATCTACCAGGGTAAAACACACTGTAGATGGTAAAAATCATTGAAATGGTCCAGCAGCGACATAGGAGTGTGTTGAACTTGGGGGAGACAGTGACTCTTCCACTCTTTCTACACCAGAGATGACATGGCTGCATTTGAGATGAGCAACATTTTATGAACTAAGCAAAAGCAAAAAAAAAATAAAAATTTTCCAGGAAATCCCTTTGGTGAAACAGATTAAACATCGGCAAGAGATGACTGTGCTTTTTCTGTTAAAGAAATTGACCTGTACATGAAAGAAGAGCTATGGAACTGGGACAGTTGGAAGAAATGAAATGAACTGTAGCCTATTAACTGATAGGAATGATGACAGCGGTAGAAGAGTATGCTGTCTTTGTTGGGAACAGTGACTTGTCCTTAAAAAAGCCCTCCCATCAAACTTTTTCTCCTCTTAATAGATTGCAATCATCATATTATATAGCGCTGTGTACTTACAATTGCTCATTTTGTCTTTCTACCCAGTTTATTTTTCTGTTTTCCATTAGGTCTATGACATCATATTAAAAACTGACTAGCAGAATCCTTCTAAGGTCTATGTAGAAACAGGAAGTCAATTTTCACTGCATGACTCATGAGTCACTGCAAAAGTCCCTGGCAGGGGGGAGGAGGGAGCAGCTGGGTCAGGAGTTGAAGAAGGGAATGATTTATGTAGGGAAAAGATACTTCCGGTTTCTACATAGAGCAGAGAAAAGAGAAGAATTTACTGGGCGGAAGGGCAAAATGAGCAATTGTAAGTACACAGTGCTGTATATTATGATAATTGCAATATATTAATAGGATAAAATAGTTTGATGAGAGGAGGAGGAGGGCTTCTTTAAACATTTATTTTCAAGTTATCTCTTGAGCAGCACACAGCTTTCCAGTCTCTTTCACTTCCTGATTTCTGGCAATGTGGCTCTCCTCTTTGAGTGACAGTTCTGGGGAGCAGCAGAGCTGTAGTATTAATAGAACTATAAAGCTCAGTACAATTTATACTGTAACACATTCAGATATCAGTAGTTTGTTTTGGAGTCTACACTATTATCACTGCCTTTGCGTATAGAGATAACAAGAACATTTGAACAAGCACACAGCTGGGACAGTGTGAGCCATGATTAGGTGAACTGCTCTGCAGCAGCCAATGCTGGTGGTTAGTGATTTTGCAAGATTTATAAAAGCAGCTCATCAGAAGTTGAAAGGGAGGGTGAGAGAGATGACTAACTGCTGTATAGAATTCAATCAGCTGGAGAGAGGTGACTGGTATGTTAGGAGTTACCTTCTCTCCTGGAATGTAGCTACTGCACAATCTCAGACCAGGTTTGAGCAGGCACTAGTGGATTAGCTACATGGAAACCAGCTGTACACTATGAAAGATAAAAGCTTTCATTTCAGAAGAATGACAGCAGATAGAAAAAATAAGTCAATTGCAAACTTGCTTATTTTCATGCTGTGTAAATAATTAAAGCAATATACTAACTTGAGAATACCCCTTGAAAAGGTAAGGATGAAAGACAAATGCAAAATCAACTGGAATTAATCAGATGATAATCAGCATAAGGAGATAAATGTCCTGATCTATAGTACAAATCAAAAGTTTGGACACACCTGTTCATGCAGTAGTTTTCATTGTTCTTATTGGTATAGACACATTGTAGATTCAGACTGATGGCAGCAAAACCTTGAGTGAACACATATGGAAACAAGGATTAAAGAAATATGTGAAACAAACCAGAATATGTGTCAAACCTTAGCCTCCTCACAGTACCCCTCTATTACCTTGATGACAGCTTAACACCCCTTTAGCATTCCCTTATTCAGCTTCATCAGGTAGGCATCTGGAATGGCATTGAATGGACAGGTATGCTTAATCGAGAATTCATTTGTGGAATTCCCCTTCACAAAGGGTTTGCAACCTTCAGGTGTGTTTTACAGAGACTGTGTTGGTACACAATTCCATACCATGCTAAGCCCTATTAAACAGCTGTTCTAAGCCAGAATATGGCAACAACTACTCAACTGAATAAAGAGAAACGACGGTCCATCGTTATTTTAAGACATGAAGGTGAGGCAATCTGGAAAATTGCTAGTACCTCGAAGGTATCTTTAAGTGTAGTAATGAAAACCATTAATCTCTATGATGAAACTGGCTCTCATGAGGGTCGCACCAGGAAAGTAAAACCAAGAGTTACATCTGCTGCAGAGGATAAGTTCATCAGAGTTACCTGCCTTAGAAACTGCAAATTGATAGCACCTCAGATAACAGCTCTCATTAACGATTCCGATATATCAGGTACCAGACACATCTTAACATAAACTGTTCAAAAGAGAATGAGAAGCAGCCTTTATAATAAAAATGCTGCAAAGTAGCCACTACTCAGGGCCACAAACAAGAAGAGTCTTTCCTTGGGCCAATCAACACAAGGACTACAAGGATTAAATTAGTGGAAATCTCTACTGTTGTCTGAAGAATAAAAATTAAAGATTTTTGATAACAACCGTCATTTCTTTTTGAGATGCCGAAAAGGTGAGTGGATGGTTTCTACATGCATGGTGCCCACCTTGAAGCATAAAGGGCGAGATGGGATGGTGTGGGCGTGCTTTACTCATGACACTATTAGTGTTTTATTGACAATGCTAAGCACATTTATCCTGCATGGCCACCACAACATTCTGCACCACAGCATTCTGCATGTGGTTGCACTCTGGGGGACCATAATTTATGTTGCAATAAGACATTGACCCAAAACACCTCCAGGCTATGTAAGGGCTATGTGACCGAGAAAGAAAAGGATGGAGGCTGCTTCAGATGACATGGCTGCCGCAATCATCAAACCTCAACCCAACTGAGATGGTTTGGGATGAATTGGATAAAAGTGAAGGCAAAGCAGCCAACAAGTGCTCAGCACCTCTGGGAACTCCTTCAACAATGTTGGAAATTATGAAGTTGCTTGACAAAATGCCCATGGGGTGTCCAGCTGTCAACAGTGTAAAAGTATGGCAGCACTTTGAAGAATCTAAGGTTCTTTTGTGGTTTTGCTTCCATCAGTCTGAATCTACAATGTGCACATTCCAATAAGAACAAAGAAAACCATTGCATGAATAGGTGTGTCCAAACTTTTGACTGGTACTGTACATAAAATGATTGTCTTGTCCATAAAAATAGATCTGCAAGACATGAACAGTTTAAAGTAGTAGAATTAACTGCAGCTGATTTGATTGTAAAAATGATGGCAGCAGCAGGATATGAGTATGTTGATCATGTTGGAGACAGGGGTCTGTCAATAAACTGGAGCCTATTGTGATTGGGATGATAGCAATGGGTGATGAATGTGTTGAAATTGTTCATAACAGTGATCTGTCCATAAACTAAAAAGTTTTAGATGATGGATATGATGATAACAGCAGGACATGAGTATGCTGACCTAGCTGATGACAGTGACTTGTCCATAAAGACAGCACTGCAGGACAGGAGAAGTTACAGGGAATGTCATCAAATGGAATCAATAGGATTGTGGAAATAATACAAGCATCAGAAGGTGAGTGTTAGAGATGGTATTCTGCCCCCACACTAAAGACTATCAGAGGACTGAATTGGAGACAACAGCAGAGGATGAATGTGCTGATCCAGTTGGAGAAAAAAATCTGACCATAAAGACAGGGATGCAGGACAAGGGGCTGTTGAAGGAAATTAAATGAACCAAAGTCAATAAGCTGCTAGGCGAAGTTGGAATAAATAGAAAAAGTGGAGTCTATCAAAAGACAACAGCAGGAGCTGAGTTTGCTACTCTAGTTGAAGACAGTGACCTGCTGATGAAAACAGAACTACAGAACACAGGACAGTAAGGCTATGTGCCCACGTAGCATTTTTGCGAAAACGCTTGTAAAACCGTCTGCCATGCCAAGCAATGTGAATTCGGATGTGCTGTGCACATGATGCGCTAATTTGCCCGCCAAATTCGCATTGGGTTGAAAAACGCAGCATGACCATTTCTACGCTGATTACGCCGCAAATTTGCGGCCATTGAGGAACATTGAAATGCAGCAAACCTGCAGGTATATGTGGATTTGCTGCTTTTCAATTAAATTCAATGGCCACGAATTTGCGGCGTAATCGCGGTGCGTGTGGTAACCAGGATGAAGAGGAGACTACAAGTCCTCTTCATCCCGGCTACCACGCGGTGAAAAATAGAAATAAAAAAGTTAAAAATAAAAAAAACCTGTATACTCACCTCTCCGGTCTCCTCCTGGCTGCGTCCTCACTCCTCGGCATCCCGCGGTGTACTGGCAGGGCCTGCGGTGACGTCATTTAATCATCTGCTGAAAAAGCAGGTTTTGCTTAGTTTTTGTAGCGTTTTTGTCATGTTTTTTTGCTGTGTTTTTTTTTACTGCGGTTTTGTCAGTGTACACTTGTCTCTTGTGCATGCTGATATAGTGCTGAAAAAAAATAACCTAATTCAACTTTCTCAGGATTTGGCACCAAAAACACAGGAAAACCTGATGCCTGCATTTTTTGCTACATTTTTGCAGAAAAAAAACGCTGAAAGAAGTGACATGCTGCATTTTGCAAAACAATCAGGAAAAAAAACCAAAAAAAAACAATGTGTGTGCATGAGATTTCTGAAATCTCATAGACTTTGCTGCTACAGCTGAAAATTTGCATGAGAAAAAAACAAATAAAAAAAAAAACGCTGCAAAAACGCAACGTATGAACATAGCCTAAGTAAAATCATTTGACATGATTGTGGTGATCAAGTTGGAGAAAGTGACCTGTTAAATAGAATAAAATCAACTGGAGTCAATCAGATCACATATTTTGAGTATCTTTAGTAGGTGATAAGTGTAACATAGTAACATAGGTTGAAAAAATACCTAGGTCCATCAAGTTCAACCTTCCTCTCCTAATTGTACTCCCTACACTAACACTACACTAACTTAGTAACTAACTGGGACTAGGCCTCATAAATGTATTATTATTACTATTTTTCATTATTGCTGCACTACTACAGTTAAAAATGTACCTGTTTATAATTAATTTTTTTAATTAATTTTATATTTTGTATTACTCTTGTGATTCTAATAATGGTATTACTAAGTGTTCATTTCGTGATCTGCCCATAAACTAGAACCTATCAGACAATAGGAATAATTATAACAGCAGAGGATGAGTGTGGTGACCAAGTTGGAGAAAGTGACTAGAATCAATCAATTGATTGTGGATCATGAAAGCAGCAGGTAATGAGGACTGGTATAAAAGACAGATGGTTTGGTGTGAGTCCAAGAAAATTAAGTCCAGGTCACCCTGCCCTGTTGTCTCCTATTACACTTTTCTTACTCCTATATATCTACTCCTGTCTTCTTCCTGCTGAACTACCAGAATCTCGCTCCTCTCCTTCTTCCCACCTCCTCTCTCTTACTCCAATAATCCATTAGTCGCCTTGGTTATATGATAGTATAGAGAGCATATCCCCATAGTTATCTTTTTTTCTGTCCTCTAACTCTAGAAGAATTCAGATTAATAAAATAAGTAGCAGTTATAAATGGTAAAAGCATTAGCAAAAGAGAGGAAATTAAATGAATCAAAAAGCTATCCTGCCTCTCTGTATTTACTTATTTGCCTGGAGATTGCAACTGGAAAATTTCTCATAAAGCTCCGCAAAAAGTGTTTTTGCAGCCATATGTTTGGGTCATTACAGCAATCCATCTTCTGCTTCCCTCGCTGGGATTTATAAGAGGCAGTGCGAAACGGCTACATACATCTGTGTCTTCAGGAGACATTGCTGCACAAAGTGAAGTAAACAAAAGCATTAAATACAATAAATTAATAACGAGTGAAAAAACAGTTTACAATTCCACAGATAATATCTCACTGCACCACCCGAGCCCAGAGAAAGGCACAGCCTAGAATAATGAAATGACCAGAATCATATCTATCTGTCACAAACTATCTATCTACTTACAATTTTCCCCTTACTTCTCTTCCCCTTCCATCAGTAAAGGGGTTCTCTAAAAATTTGTGGTATATCCATAGAGTATGCATTAAAGCGTATTTGTATTTTCAGGTCACTTCTCACAATAAGTTATCGTATATGTGCAATTTTTGGCCATTATATGACTTTTGTACTGCATTTTTCACAATTTTTCACCTGTTTTCCATTCTCCAATTTTCAGTTGTCGCTGAGCCAGCAAGTGTAAATTAGCTGCTATGATGTTTCCAATACACAGCACACACACAGACGAGGGATTCCCGCTGTCCTGTCTCTATGTAGCAGCAACAGTACATAATATAGTATTAGCTAGCGGTAAAGCTCTAAATCCAGCCATGGGGTGAGATAAACCCCTACTAGAAAGCTGCAGCACCTACTGTGTCTCTATCTACCTCTCTTTCACTCTCTCATTTTGCTCCTGGCTCCTTCTCTCCCTTTCCCTCTCTAAAGACTTCAATGGGCAGCTGTAATCTGATACCTCAGTGAGCAGTGCAATCAGTCTTGTCCTGAGCAGGGCCAGTGAGTTTGAGCTCAACCTTATTTCCAAGTGAAAGGTCAGTTCAGGAGGCAGGGTGGTGGAGAAGAAATGGCTCACTTGTGGAGATGGAAGCAAATTTATCTGACATGATATATTAGAAATATTTTTATTTTTAACATTTTTTTTGTACTCTTCATTTTAAAGACAATTTAAATGCATAATATACACATGACCAACATTAGCTATGGCTCAAGAGATGCTAAGACAAGTGGCTTGAGGGAACCAGCTTTGTGGGTTCTGTGAGTAAAACTAAACTTTATTTTTCAAGGCTACTCATCTCACTCCACTCATTAGATATCTTGGTCAAAGAAGAAAGGTAGAAAAGGACACATCTTTAAAGATACTGTAGATCATCACAAACTTCAATCATAGCTCCAAACTTTGAAAGTTAGTGTGGCACCCCAGGGGTCTGGTTTCCACAGTAATAGCAATATTACGTCTGAGAGCAGGTGGGAGGTCTCCTGGTCAGGAATCCTATGCATGCCACACCTCCTGCCCAGTCCTGAGAGGGGAAGAACTTCCCCTATATAAGACTGGGGCTGAGGCAGGGTGAGAGAGAGAGAAGAAGAGGAGTCCCAGACAGAGACACAGTCTGGTCTGGAGTGTAGCAAAAGCAAGGAAAGAAAGATCAGGAGCTCAGTGGGAGCAGTGCTAAAAGGAGTCAGGGGCTGGAAGCTGTAGAGCTCGCCCTGATTGAAGAGTTCTCACCGGACCCGGAGTCCGAGGCTGTGGGGACTAATCTTTACCCAGCAGCAGAAACCGACCGGCAGGGGATTTCAGGTCCTCTGGCCCAGAAACCCGAAGGCACGGTCACACGCAAGGGACCAGCACCGCCGTCGTGGAGCGGAAGCTACCAGAAGGCCCCGAGTCACCAGCCATACGGGTGAGCACCACACGGTACACTCAGGGACGTGGGCTACTTTTACCCGCCTCTAGCAAGGTAGCCAGAAGAGTACAATTAGTTGGGGAGGCCTACAACTCCGCCTGGCCAGGGGAGATCCTATCTGCTCACAGACTGACCAGGCCCCGATCGCTAGCCAGTACTCCGGGAGGGTCTACCTTTGCCACCAGTAAAGACCCTGAACTACACCGCACCGTCTCTGAGTGGTTCCTGGTGCCTGCGTGCAACTCTGCTAACCCCATCATTCACGTCGGCTGCCCTGAGGCCATACCCCTCCTGTTGGGGGTTATACCATCCACGCTGCACATCCGTACCACCGGCCTCAGCGGTCTGCCCTGCAGCGGCGGCTTCATAGCCGCATTCAACGGGTGGCGTAGTCGAACACTCTAACATCTACTGCTAAAGACTGCCATTTAGTTTGACACCCTGGGCACGGACCGGGTCACCGCCACGAGGACTACTACCCCCAACAGATCCGGCTCCGGGTATTCCCCGCGTGCGCAGCGCTGCACCACAGCACAGGCCCAGGGGGCGCGTCAACTTTGGCGTAGTCGGCAGGATTCCGTGCCCGCAACCACCGGGTACTGCGTGCCTGAAAGAAGACTGTTAAACTTACCTGTGGTGAAGATTCCCGCCATCCGGCGCCATCTTCTGCCTTCTCCTGCCATCCGTGGAGTTTTCCCGCCGTTGGACGCCATCTTGAGGACGCCGCGCGGGAAGAAGAGGGGCGTGGACTCTGAAAGCGCGCGAGAACTGAAGCCCCGCCTCACGTCAGGACGTTGCATAAGGTCCTGGAAGGAGCCCAGCAGACGCAGACGTCACCGGAGCGCGACGGAAGGTCCTCAACCCTGACGATCCACTGCGGAACCGCGGCCTACGGAAGAGGATCATCGCAAGGTAGGCCACGGTCCACTAGGGGGGAGGAGGATGTCGGATACGGAGGAGAGCTCCACTGCCACAGCCACCGCCAGCGCCGCCGCTGCTGCGGTCATGCCTTTCACCATGCCCTATATCCCGGGGGCAGCCTGGCTACCCCAGTACTCAGGGGAGTCACATACCCTGAATGACTTTAGAGAAAAGCTGGATAGCCTCTTCCAGGTGTACCCCCTCACAGAAGAGCAAAAAGTGAGCATCCTGGTGGCCCAACTAACCGGGGCAGCCCAAAGGGAGGTAAAGTCCTGGCCACCTGGGAGGAGGACTGTCGCAGGGATATTAACCCGGCTGAAGGACACCTTTGATACCCGCACCTCAGCCGAGATTAAGCTTAGATTCTACGGGTGCAAACAGCGAGCACATGAGAATATAAGGGACTATGCACTAAACCTACAAGAGGCCCTGAGAGCCATTAAGCAGACCGACCCTGACGGCGTGGGAAACGAGGACAGGCTGTTGACCGAACAATTTATAGAGGGACTATATTGCAATGCCCACCGAACCCAGTTGCGGGCAATGGCCTTACAGGATCCTCATCTGGACTTTGCACAGTTCAAGGACAGAGCCATCCGGGTGCTCCGAGAACCGGCACCGGGTGGCGTGGTGACCCACAGGCGCCCTACTACCGCTTACCACCAGGAGGCGGCGCCCTTGTCGGCAGGGCCTGTGGGAGCTGACGCGCAGGCTTTGAACAATGACCCGGCTCCAGACCTGCACCATCAGGTCCAAGAGCTAGCTAAAAGCGTTGCTGCGCTAACCCGAACTGTGCAGTCTTTACAGGTTTCTGCTCCAGGGAAGATCCAGCTGGCATCCGACCGGAGGACATCCCGTGGCGTCGACCAAGGAGGACCCCACCGGCCAGAGGAAGACCCAGCGACCGATACAACGAGGACGGACAACCCATCTGCCGCCGCTGCAATCAACCCGGACATATGGCAAGGTACTGTCCTTTAAACTGGCACAACCTGGGGTAGAGGGCCAACCCCTAGGAATAAGATCACCAGGCCCATCGAACTGGCGTGACAAATACGTGGGAGGACGTCCAGTCTTGCCTGTGGTACTGGATGGCATTCCTATGAGTGCCCTACTTGACACCGGGTCACAGGTCACCACCATCCCGTACGTGCTCTTCAAGCAGTACTGGAATGACTCGGATATAACCCGCTACCCTGACGACGACTTGAGTATCATTGCCAGCAATGGTCAGCCCGTGCCACAGATCGGATTTAAAGAGATGACCATTAAAATCGGTAGAGTCGAACTGGCAGCACAGGGACTGATCATTGTAGACATTGACAAGCGCGAGAGTCACCCAAAGATAACTCTAGGAACTAATGTGATTGAAAATTGTCTTGCAGAGGTGATTTTCATTTTACAGCAGGTTGCCAAGAACGCCAGCTCCGGCCAGCAGCGAGTGCTCCAAAAAGAGATCCGGGCACTGATGCGGCGGCAACAGGTGGAACTCTCCGGTGGTGAGATAGGAAGCGTGAGAATGTGTGACCCTTTCCCTATTGCCATGCCCCCGAAAAGTGAAATGATGATTTGGTGCCGGGCAGCTATTGGTCTGAGAGGTAGAGATTACCAGGCAATGGTAGAACCAGTCTACTCAGACAGTAGGCCCACCATTTTGACGGCACGGGGGGTGGTTGATGTACGCCATGGGAGGGTGCCCATTCGCATAATAAATATCGGGAAGAGGGAAGTATACCTGCCCCGGTATGCCACGCTAGCCAAATTGTTCACCATAAACCAGAATTCTGTACAGGCCGTGGAACCCTTGCCTCCATCTCAACCAGAGGAAGGTAACGGCTCTAAGCAACAAATGGAGGACTGGTGTCAGCAACTACATTTGGGTACTGACTCCACTCCCTCACACCAGAAACAGGGAGTCTATCGGGTGGTTCAAGAGTACGAGAGAGTGTTCAGTAAACACCCGTTAGACTTCGGGCGAGTAAAGGGGGTAGAACACCACATCCCCACGGGAGACCATCCTCCCATAAAGGAGAGATACCGACCCGTACCCCCTGCACACTACCAACAGGCCAAGGGGATGCTTAGAGACATGAAGGAGGCTGGAGTAATCAGGGATAGCTGTAGCCCCTGGGCAGCTCCACTAGTCTTGGTTAAAAAGAAGGACAACACCATGAGAATGTGTGTAGATTACCGGAAAATCAACCGTATCACACACAAAGATGCGTACCCCTTACCAAGGATAGAGGAGTCTTTGGCTGCTTTAAAATCTGCTAACTTCTTCTCCACTTTGGATCTCACTAGCGGGTACTGGCAGGTTCCTGTAGCAGAGGCGGACCGGGAGAAGACCGCATTCACCACCCCGATGGGACTTAGCGAGTTTACCTGCATGCCGTTCGGACTTTGCAACGCACCAGGAACCTTCCAACGATTGATGGAATGCTGTCTGGGACACCGAAACTTCGAGACGGTCCTGTTATACCTTGACGATGTCATCGTCTACTCCAAGACCTACGAGGACCACCTGAAACACCTGGCAGAAGTGTTCGAAGCCCTGGCAAACTACGGCCTAAAGGTGAAACCCTCCAAGTGTCACCTCCTGAAACCAAAGGTGCAGTACCTGGGACACGTGGTGAGTGCTGACGGAGTGGCTCCCGACCCTGATAAGATCACCGCAATTAAGGAATGGCCAAGCCCCTCCAGCGTAAAGGAAGTGCGGCAGTTCCTCGGGTTGGTAGGCTACTACCGAAGATTCATTCCCGGTTTCACCAAAAAGGCAGCTCCTATGCAGGACCTCCTGATAGGCCAGTCCAGGAAGGCCAAGAACCAGAAGCCACCCTTCAGATGGGAGAAGCCGGAAGAAGAGTCCTTCCGCCAGCTGAAGATGGCCCTCACGGGGGATGAAATCCTGGCGTACCCTGATTACAGCCAGCCCTTTATCCTCTACACCGACGCAAGTAACATCGGGCTAGGAGCCGTACTGTCCCAGATCCAGCAGGGGAAAGAACGGGTAATTGCTTACGCCAGCCGAAAACTGCGACCCACCGAAAGAAACCCTGAGAATTACAGCTCATTCAAGCTAGAGTTCCTGGCAGTGGTGTGGGCAGTCACCGAACGCTTTAGGCACTACCTTGCCTCTTCCCGGTTCACCGTGTACACGGATAACAACCCGTTGACACACCTGGATACGGCAAGACTCGGTGCCCTGGAGCAGAGATGGATGGCCCGCCTGTCCAACTATGAGTTCACGATCAAATACCGGGCAGGACGCTCCAATACCAACGCGGATGCCTTGTCCAGAATGCCAAACCTACCGGACGTAGGGGAAGATCCAGAGGAACTGGAAGAAGTTGAACTCCCCGCGTTCCACCGTCATGGGACTATCCAGTATTCCCACCGTGTAAGGGGTAAGCAATCTGCTACGTTCAACCCCTTACCTCATTACAACTGGGCGGAAACGCAAGACAGTGACCCCGCCGTCCGACTGGTGAAGGAGATGCTGACTCAGCCAGATGCCCGCCTTGATCCAGACGCTCCGGAGGAGGCCAAGCAACTGTGGGTTGAGAAGAGTCGACTGTTCCTTTACAAGGGGAAGTTGTGCCGCAGAATGGTTAACTCCCGGACGCATGAACTGATCTGGCAAGTAGTGGTGCCAAGAAGAGACGCGGCTATGGTACTGGAGGCATACCACAACGGAGCTGGGCACTTCGGATGGAAGAAGCTGGAGTTCCTGCTGCGCGGGCGGTTCCACTGGGTAGGCATGTGAGGAACCATCGAGAGGTGGTGCAGAGACTGTGGCCCATGCAACCTAAGAAGGAAGGACCGTGCTAGCCAGAAGACTCCCCTGCAGTCCATCGTCACCAAGCAGCCGTTGGAACTGGTAGCCTTGGATCATGTAAAACTGACCCCCAGCAGAAGTGGCTACGTCTATGCGTTAACCATCGTGGATCACTACTCCCAGTTCTTGGTTGTCGTCCCCGTCAAGGACTTAACGGCTCAAACAGCAGCTAGAGCCTTCCAGCAGCACTTCTGCCGTCCACACGGATACCCAGAGCAGGTGCTGACGGACCAGGGACCTGCCTTTGAAGCGGAGGTCTTCCAGGAGTTCTGCACTCTGTATGGCTGCCGGAAGATAAGAACAACACCCTATCATCCACAAACCAATGGACTCTGCGAGAAAATGAACCAGGTGGTGATAGACCTTTTGAAAACATTGCCCCTGGAAGAACGCAGTCTGTGGTCTGAGAAACTGCCTGATCTGGTGGACCTATACAACCACATCCCTGTAGGTTCTACCAACTGTACCCCGGCTTACCTAATGAGAGCAAGACCTGGTAAGCTGCCTGTTGACCTGGATATGGGAGTCCTGACACCCGAGGACACTTCACCAGAAGCAGACTGGGACACAGAGAGGCAGCAGCAGTACCGGAAAGTACAGGAGAGCGTGGAGCGAAGTCTCTGTCAAGCTAGAGAAAGACAGGAGAAGACTTACAACCAGTATGCTCCCGCTGTTCCCCTGGTACCTGGAGAGCAGGTCTTGAAGAGGAAGAGACGGCTCCACAAGTTGGACGACCAGTGGAAGAAGGACCCGTACACCGTACTGCCCTCAAGCCATGAGAACCCGAAAGTCTGCACAATCAGTAAGGATGGAGGAGAAACCACAGCCATTGTATCCCGAGATCACCTGAAGAAGTGTCCCGAACAGCTACGGAACCCTGAAGAAGAACAGGAAGACCCTCGACCCGCAGAGGAAAGGGAAGATATGGTCAGTACTGTGCTCGGAGACTTCCCTCGGTCTTGGACTCAAGTCAATGGCGCTGTAGTGGTACCCGTCCTCACCTTCCTCCAACCAGCATCTCAAGTACCTACGGAGAAACAGGTAGAGCTGGAAGAGCAGCCGGTCCAGGAGGCAGAAGACCCCACACAAGCAGACCAGGAGGATCAACCCTCTGCTTATAGTGAGCCTGCCGTGCCCCTAGTGAGCCAAAGAGCTCGTAGACAGCTGCCCAGTTTACCTGTCACGGGTGTGTTGCCACGAAGATCGACACGATTACACAGCCTGACTTCTCGCAGCTGACTTTTTGGTGCTTTGTGTTTTCGGCAGTGAGGGAGTTAATTCTCTCTCTCTCTGTGCTAGACGAGGTCCAGCCTCGCCCAGCTGCAATCAATGCTGCTGTAGTGAGTCTCCTTCAAATGCCTGCTGGTCTGTTTGGGAAGTGTCGGTGAAAGCATTTCATACAGACTTACAGAGCGGATCGTGGTATTTTGGAGTTTCTGAGATAAGTGTATTTGGAGTGGTTTTTCCCTTCCTCGCTTTATCATTTATCTCCTTTCCCGTTGGTGTTCCCTCTGTTGTAGTTGTGTAGTTTTTGTATGCAAGGTGGTTTTGGTTTTTCCCTTGTACTGTCTCGTTCGTCTAAGTACTGTGTGTGGGCATATTATTACTTGTCCTCTTTTGTTGTGATCGGGGTCCTTCTCAGGACTAGATTACTTAGGTGCAGGGATCCTCAGGAGGTAGGGGTTACGCTGGCGGCCTGGACCTCTGTACCTTTAACAGTACCTCCAGGTTGAGGGATTAGTCAGGGCCCCAGCTTAGGGTCAGCTTAGGCCCCCTACCTCCAGTATACAGAGACAGCGTGACATTTTCACCGACCCACTTAGTTTTTCTCCAGCTACCATGGATCCAGTAGCCGGTCTAGCTCGGCAGTTGCAGAGTTTGTCCATGGAGCTGGCGGACGTTAGGTCCAAGGTTTTGCATCCTCAGGAGCAAGCCGGACCAGAACCTAAAGTAACTCTCCCTGACAGGTTCACTGGGGGGCGGGACAAGTTTTTTGTTTTCCGGGAGGCATGCAAATTGTACTTTCGGCTGCGGCCTCGGTCATCGGGGAGTGAAGAACAAAGGGTGGGAATTGTCATCTCGCTCCTACAAGGGGACCCACAATCTTGGGCGTTCTCTCTTCCCCCGGGCTCCCCGGCTCTCCAGTCAGTGGATAGGCTTTTCGCTGCTCTGGGACTCGTATATGATGACCCAGATCGGATCTCCCTTGCTGAGTCTAAGTTACGTAGGATCCAGCAGGGAGATCGTCCGGCGGAGGAATTCTGTTCGGAGTTCCGTAGGTGGGCCACGGACACCCAGTGGAATGACCCGGCTCTTAGGAGCCAGTTTTGTCAGGGTTTATCCGACAAATTACAGGATGTGTTGGCACAGTATGACTCTCCCGCGTCACTGGAAGCCGCTATGGCCCTGGCTATTCGCGTTGACAGACGGCTTCGGGAGAGGTGCGGGATAACTCGACCCCCTGTGATAACTCCACCTCCTACAAGGTCCCCTCATATGGTGGTTCCCCTGGTCAGTCCAGAGGAGCCTATGCAATTAGGAGGGACATCATTTTGGGGGAGGGGACCGGTGGTGCGCCATAAGACAGGAAGGTGTTTCTTCTGCGGGAGAAAGGGACATTTTATTGGGGGGTGTCCATCCCGTCCCTTGCAGAGTGAAGAGTCGTCGGAAAACTGCTGATCCCAGGTTGTGTGGTGGACGGCAATCTGGGAGTAGGTATTTCGTCCCTAGGTTCGTCTCAGTTTCTCGTACCGGCGGAGGTGGTGGTGGGTACGAGAACTGAGAGCATATCTGTTCTTCTGGATAGTGGGGCCGGGGCTAATCTGGTTGATGCTCGGTTTGCCCGGGTTCAAGGTATGCGATTGAGTGAGTTGGCTAAACCCATCCCCATATTCTCGATCGATGCCAGGCCTCTCGGTCAGGGAAGTTTTTCGCAAGCTGTGCATGACGTAAAACTTCAAGTGGGGGCGATACATAAAGAACTGTTGTCTTGCTACATGTTGGAGGGTCTTCCCACTCCTATAGTGTTGGGCCTTCCTTGGTTAACTAAGCATAACCCGGTTATTAATTGGCAAACCAGAGAGATAAGCCAATGGAGTAAATTCTGTAATAAAAACTGCATGAACACGGTCATCGGTGCGGTCACTCCTTGGGTCTTACCTCCATTTCTGGCGGACTTTGAGGATGTATTCTCGGAGAAAGGGTGTCAGGAACTACCTCCTCATCGCGAGTATGACTGTTCTGTAAAACTGCTCCCTGAGGCCAAGTTACCTAAAGCTAGGTTGTATAACCTTTCTGGTCCTGAGAGGCAGGCCATGAAGGATTATATTTCAGAAAGTCTGGCTAAGGGGCATATTAGACCTTCATCTTCACCGGTGGCTGCGGGGTTCTTCTTTGTTAAGAAGAAAGATGGAGGCCTACACCCTTGCCTGGATTTCCGTGAACTTAATCGGATTACGGTCCGAGATCCGTATCCGCTCCCACTTATTCCCGATCTCTTTAATCAGATCATGGGCGCCAAATGGTTCTCTAAGTTGGATCTCAGGGGGGCGTACAATCTGATTAGGATGAAGGAGGGGGATGAGTGGAAGACGGCGTTTAACACTCCGGAGGGGCATTATGAGAACCTTGTCATGCCATTCGGTCTGACTAATGCCCCGGCGGTGTTCCAACACTTTGTTAATGACATTTTTCGCCGCCTGGTGGGACAGTTTGTTGTCATATATCTGGATGATATCTTAATTTACTCGCCGGATCTGGTGTCTCATCAGGAGCACGTTAGGCAGGTGTTACAGATCTTGCGGGATAATAAACTGTATGCCAAATGGGAAAAGTGTGTGTTCGCCGTACAGGAACTCCAGTTTTTAGGCTTCCTGGTTTCAGCGTCCGGTTTTCGTATGGACCCTGGGAAAGTGCGGGCAGTTCTTGAGTGGGATCGGCCAGAGAATCTTAAGGCACTACAACGTTTCCTGGGGTTTGCTAATTATTACCGGAAGTTCATTCGTAATTTCTCGTCCATGGTTAAGCCTCTCACAGACATGACTAAAAAGGGGACGGATTTTTCTAGGTGGTCTGACAAGGCTTGTCAAGCATTCTCCTGCTTGAAAAAATGTTTTGCCTCGGCACCCATACTCATTCAACCTGATGCGTCACAGCCATTCATTGTAGAGGTAGACGCTTCTGAGGTAGGGGTGGGAGCAGTATTGTCACAAGGTTCGTCCCCTGGTAAGTGGCATCCGTGCGCCTTTTTCTCTAAAAAATTGTCGTCCGCTGAGAGGAATTACGATGTCGGCAATAGGGAACTCTTGGCCATTAAGTTAGCTTTTGAGGAGTGGCGCCATTTTTTGGAGGGGGCAGTCCATCCGGTCACCGTCATCACCGATCACAAGAACCTGCTATATCTGGAGTCCGCGAAACGTCTGAATCCCAGACAAGCTAGGTGGTCATTGTTTTTTATCAGGTTTAATTTTGTCGTTACATATCGTCCTCGGTCAAAAAATGTAAAGGCGGATGCCTTA
Organism: Phyllobates terribilis; assembly: GCF_046119375.1. Classification (NCBI taxonomy): domain Eukaryota; kingdom Metazoa; phylum Chordata; class Amphibia; order Anura; family Dendrobatidae; genus Phyllobates; species Phyllobates terribilis. The sequence continues at coordinate 62,108,301 of NW_027362764.1, read as the reverse complement.
TCTCGCAGTTTCCCTGGGGCCGGGAATACGGACGACCCGATTCCTATCCTTCAGGAGGGGGTGGTGGTTTCGGCAGTATGCTCTGAGCTGGAGGAGGAGGTATTGGAGGCTCAGGGGGACGCCCCTGTTGGACCTCCGGGGAGACTGTTTGTTCCAGATCAGTTGCGACAAAAGGTGATCGAGGCACACCATAACTCAGTTTTGGCAGGACACCCGGGGAGTAAAGCAACTGTGGATCTCCTCTCGCGTCGGTTTTGGTGGCCTAACTTACATAAGGAGGTGGTAACTTTTGTCGCGTCCTGTGGGGTTTGTGCGCGCTCTAAGACCTCACATACCCGTCCGTCTGGGGCCCTCTTACCTTTGAAGATCCCGGAGCGTCCTTGGACTCATCTGTCTATGGACTTTATTACGGACCTCCCTCCGTCTTCGGGTAAAACGGTCATACTCGTTGTAGTGGACAGGTTCAGCAAGATGGCACATTTTATCGCTCTTCCGGCTCTCCCTAATGCTAAAACTCTTGCGCAGGTGTTCATTGGGGAGATTGTGAGGCTTCACGGGGTACCCTCCGATGTGGTGTCTGATCGGGGGTCTCAGTTTGTGTCCAAGTTCTGGAAGGCGTTTTGTGCACGGCGGGGGATGCATTTGTCATTCTCATCGGCTTTTCACCCTCAGACCAATGGTCAGACGGAACGTATGAACCAGAGCTTGGAGACATATCTCCGGTGTTTTGTGTCAGAGAACCAGGAGGACTGGGCTTCTTTCTTACCTCTGGCAGAGTTTGCTCTTAATAATAGGCGGAGCGAGTCCACTGGTAAGTCCCCGTTTTTTGGGGTATATGGTTTTCACCCCCAGTTTTGTACTTTCAGTAGGGGGGGCTCTTCGGGGGTTCCTGAGGAGGAACGATTTTCCTCATCACTCGCTTCAGTATGGAGAGGGGTGCTGAAGAATCTGAATACTATGGGGAACCGATACAAACGTATGGCTGATAGGAGGAGAGTGTCTGGTCCGGACCTAAGTGTGAACGATCTGGTATGGTTGTCTACCAGGAATATTAAACTTAAGGTTCCCTCCTGGAAACTGGGTCCCAGGTTCATCGGGCCGTACAGAATCAGCTCTATTATTAATCCGGTGGCATTCCGTCTTGACCTCCCCCCTACGTTTAAAATTCACAACGTGTTCCACAGATCGTTGCTTAAGAGGTATGTGGCGCCGGTGGTACCGTCACCTTTACCTCCCCCTCCAGTGGTGGTCAATGGTAACTTGGAGTTCCAGGTATCAAGGGTCATCGATTCACGTTTTAATCGCCGGTCCCTTCAGTACCTGGTTCATTGGAAAGGGTATGGTCCTGAGGAGAGGATGTGGGTTCCTGCGTCGGATATTAACGCAGACCGATTAGTTCGGGCCTTCCACACGACTCACCCGGATAAACCTGGCCCTGAGGGTCCGGAGGCCCCTCGTAGAAGGGGGGGTACTGTCACGGGTGTGTCGCCACGAAGATCGTCACGATTACACAGCCTGACTTCTCGCAGCTGACTTTTTGGTGCTTTGTGTTTTCGGCAGTGAGGGAGTTAATTCTCTCTCTCTCTGTGCTAGACGAGGTCCAGCCTCGCCCAGCTGCAATCAATGCTGCTGTAGTGAGTCTCCTTCAAATGCCTGCTGGTCTGTTTGGGAAGTGTCGGTGAAAGCATTTCATACAGACTTACAGAGCGGATCGTGGTATTTGGAGTTTCTGAGATAAGTGTATTTGGAGTGGTTTTTCCCTTCCTCGCTTTATCATTTATCTCCTTTCCCGTTGGTGTTCCCTCTGTTGTAGTTGTGTAGTTTTTGTATGCAAGGTGGTTTTGGTTTTTCCCTTGTACTGTCTCGTTCGTCTAAGTACTGTGTGTGGGCATATTATTACTTGTCCTCTTTTGTTGTGATCGGGGTCCTTCTCAGGACTAGATTACTTAGGTGCAGGGATCCTCAGGAGGTAGGGGTTACGCTGGCGGCCTGGACCTCTGTACCTTTAACAGTACCTCCAGGTTGAGGGATTAGTCAGGGCCCCAGCTTAGGGTCAGCTTAGGCCCCCTACCTCCAGTATACAGAGACAGCGTGACATTACCTTTGACAGCCCCTACACCCTGTAACTCAGGACCAGTCAGTCAGCTCCGTAGGTCTACTAGGGTCACTAGAGGCCAGTTGCCCGTACGTTGGAGGATTTAAAGTGCTCAAACTGTTTTATTTGTATTTACTTGTTTATTGTTGCTTGTGAATAATTGTGTATTTCTAGTTATTTTATAGGTGTCGTTTATGGATTATCCGGAATCCTTTGTACATATGTTTGGAGCGTAACCCAGGAACGGACTAAAGACTGTTAAAGACTCGGGGCAGGACAGACCCCTACCTGGTTACGGCTCCCTGTTCTTTGGTGGAATGGACACCCTTGTTTTCTTCAAAAACTGCACCCGGTTGCGGACACGCCGTGACCATCCTAATGTGTTTTTCTTTATTGTACTGTTTCTGTTTATAACTTGTTATGTTTACAAAAGTATGTTTAGTCCCGGAGTACTAAATTTCACTAGGGGGGAATGTGGCACCCCAGGGGTCTGATTTCCACAGTAATAGCAATATTACGTCTGAGAGCAGGTGGGAGGTCTCCTGGTCAGGAATCCTATGCATGCCACACCTCCTGCCCAGTCTTGGGAGGGGAAGAACTTCCCCTATATAAGACTGGGGCTGAGGCAGGGTGAGAGAGAGAGAAGAAGAGGAGTCCCAGACAGAGACACAGTCTGGTCTGGAGTGTAGCAAAAGCAAGGAAAGAAAGATCAGGAGCTCAGTGGGAGCAGTGCTAAAAGGAGTCAGGGGCTGGAAGCTGTAGAGCTCGCCCTGATTGAAGAGTTCTCACCGGACCCGGAGTCCGAGGCTGTGGGGACTAATCTTTACCCAGCAGCAGAAACCAACCGGCAGGGGATTTCAGGTCCTCTGGCCCAGAAACCCGAAGGCACGGTCACACGCAAGGGACCAGCACCGCCGTCGTGGAGCGGAAGCTACCAGAAGGCCCCGAGTCACCGGCCATACGGGTGAGCACCACACGGTACACTCAGGGACGTGGGCTACTTTTACCCGCCTCTAGCAAGGTAGCCAGAAGAGTACAATTAGTTGGGGAGGCCTACAACTCCGCCTGGCCAGGGGAGATCCTATCTGCTCACAGACTGACCAGGCCCCGATCGCTAGCCAGTACTCCGGGAGGGTCTACCTTTGCCACCAGTAAAGACCCTGAACTACACCGCACCGTCTCTGAGTGGTTCCTGGTGCCTGCGTGCAACTCTGCTAACCCCATCATTCACGTCGGCTGCCCTGAGGCCATACCCCTCCCGTTGGGGGTTATACCATCCACGCTGCACATCCGTACCACCGGCCTCAGCGGTCTGCCCTGCAGCGGCGGCTTCATAGCCGCATTCAACGGGTGGCGTAGTCGAACACTCTAACATCTACTGCTAAAGACTGCCATTTAGTTTGACACCCTGGGCACGGACCGGGTCACTGCCACGAGGACTACTACCCCCAACAGATCCGGCTCCGGGTATTCCCCGCGTGCGCAACGCTGCACCACAGCACAGGCCCAGGGGGCGCGTCATTAGGAAAGAGGGACAAGCTACACCCACCACAACTTTTATTTCACACTAAGCAATTTCTCTAACTTCACCCAATCCTTTTGTGTATCTACAAAGAAATAGTGCTCCTAGTGACGTCCATTAATGTTCCACACAGAACTTTCATGGTGCCAAACACCCACAGTATGATGCCCCCATAACCCTCCACATACAGTATGAAGTCCCCACAATGGCCTCCACAAAATTGTGGCACTTGCCTGAGAAGGTCTTTGCTGCCTAGTCACTTGACCTGAAATTGTCATGCGACCTTGCAGATCCTTAAGTCCCTACCCACACAGAATGGTGAAGCAGGAATCGGACGTCTCTCTGCTCCACCATTGTGTTCAACTGTATCTGTGTACTTTGGACATGGATACAGTTGGAGTCGGAACATACCCTTTTCCACCTGGGATAACGGGACAGCTCTCAAAGTTCAGTACTGTGTCACTGGACTTGGAAAAGTTGGTAAGTATCCTTCAATGAGAGTTATGGAAAGAACTGAATGCTGCTTTTTTTACTTTCTTCTTAATTATCATAGTCTGCAGTGAAGAGGGCCTCATGACCACCTCCCCACTATGGTCCTGCAGTGATAGAACCATAATGTCTAGGCATTACACAGACCACATTGATTTCAAAGATAACTATGTAATGCTTCATTTTTCATGTTGTGGCGCTGCAGAGATATTAAAAACATGCTACCAGATTTCCCCCATATTACCCCTGACTGCTGAGGGTTGCAGTAATTGTATATTGTGTTATCAGCATTGTAAGTCAATGAAATTCGAAAGGTTGGCTAGAATTCAGCCAGGAAATTTGATTCTCATCAATGTTATTTAATACTAATCGAAAGTGTCTCGAGTGTTGCTAAAAGGCATTTATTATGTTCTCAGGTCACTCCAGCGTCAACGTTTAGTAAAAAGTTGGCTGGGAGGCGATTAAAAAATAATAATATATTATTATTATTTTGTCCTGCCGCCGCTAATCCACACCCGGTTCTCCGCAACTTATGTAGCATTGGATGTGCCAGAGGCCTAGAAGTCAACGTCGGAAATCCAAAGTGAACGCTTGGGAGGACTGGGCAGGGAGCTGTAGTGACGGGACAGGTGAAAAGGCGAGGTGATGTGTTTTATTATCATTTAATACCGTCCCAGCCCTAAACAGAGTCTGGCAAAAAGGTGGCCAGACAGCAGCCATTTTGCTTGATTCAAGCTAATGAAATCGAAAAAACTTTGGATTCTGGAGAATCTGATTTTTTTTATACATTCATAGCAAATTTATTTTTATTGATTTGCTTATCTCTAGCAATAATTGTATGATTTCTGGGGTCTGATGTCTGGGACCACTATCTATCTCGTGAACTGGAGTTGCAAAGTCCGCTGTGTGAATGAAGTGGTAGTGCATATGAGTGATCAATTGTCCCATAGAGGTTAACAGTACAGTGGTCACGCATGTTCACTACCACTCCATTCACATATAGAATTTTGGGACCAAGGTTCTTATAATCAATGGAGTTTCTTCGGGTCAGATTCCCAGGAATGAGACATTACTCATCTATCCTGTAGATAGGTGGTAAATGTATTTATGGTAAACCCCTTTAAGGTATAAAAGATAAAGTAAAATAAAATATGATAAAGTATTCAGTTTAGAGACAAAGTTTTATAAATCTATACAAACCTGATACTGTGTACTTTACCTGTTGTACATCTTAGAACGGGAGAGAAAGTCATGTCCCTAAGATAAACATTTCTGAATTCACTTTCTCTACTGATATTTTTTTTTTACCACCTAACTTTTATTTCAAGGTTCAGATGGATCAATGGGTATATATTATTCAGCACAGCTACACTCTGTAGACAGAAATCTTGAGAAAATTTGCCTTTACTGTAACTTTGATATTCATAAAGTACATGGATCATAGCACAAAAGATATTACTAGAAGATAACTAAAGTGGCAGTAGGATGGAGTAGTGACCCTAAAGTGATGCTACTTAAAGTGAACCTCACAGCTGATACATGCTGCCCGATCCATGGCCAGCGTGAATCAGGGACAGGCTATATGATCTCACCCAGGTTACTTTGACTCTTCTGTCGGGAATTGAGCTGTGCTGGAGACTAGTCAGACAAGTGGGTCCCACTGCCCTGGATTGTTTGGTCTCTGCCTACGTGAGTGTATAGGCAGAGACCTGTCAATCCAGGGCAGCGGGCGGCGAGAAACCTGGCTGACTAGTCTCCAGACCAGCATGACTCAGTCCCCGGTGGGTTTTTAAAGTATGGTTTAAGCATTTCAAAGTTAAACATATCTGCTTAGGTCATACTGCCAGTGTCTGATACATGCTGCCGGTGGTCTTCTGGATGGATGGGTAAAACATCCCACAGATACACTCCAAAATGTTGTAGAAAACTTTCCCAGAACAGTGGAAACTGTTTTGGTAAAAACAGACCGATTTTATACTACTGTCTTGTTACACACCTCTCTCTGGTCTTGGCTATGCTCCACTTGCCCCGGTCCGATGAACCTTCTGGTGCTCCACATCGGGCTTTGCAGGTGGCCTGGCGTGCTTCCATATGATGAACTGCCTGGGCCTATTTAAGGACTTCAATACCTGGGCATGGGTATTGATTCTGTGACTAACTTGCAGTTTGTGTATGCACAGCAACCTGGCTGCAGGCTGCAGGATGTCTCCTGTAAACCAGTAGCTTCTAGAGATTCTTGCTACTTGTCTGAGGCTAGTGACTCCGGAGTTCTGTTGGCTACCTGTCCCTGGATCTTCTGGACCTCTTCTCTGTGTCCTCCTGTGGTTTTCAAGACGTCTTCCTGGCTGTTTGCAGCTTCCTTGCATACTGAATCTACTGTTACTCCAGAGTACTATCTGCTTGCGGTTTCCTGCACTCCACCTGCTTGCCTGCAGTTTCCTGATGTCTTCCGCCTGCCTGCGGTTTCCTGCACTCCACCTGCTTACTAGTGGTTTGCTGATGTCGTCTACTTGCCTGAGGTTTCCTGACATCCTCCATCTGCTTGCGGTTTTCTGCACTCCACCTGCTTGCCTGCGGTTTTCTGACGTCCTCCGCCTGCCTACGGTTTCCAGCATTTCACCTGTCTATCTACGGTTTCCAGTCCTTCTACTCACCAACCTGCTGCTCTGATGCCCGGGCCCATGTGCCCACCTGGATCATGGGCTTAGTGGACCCGCCTCACCCAGTGTAGCGCTGGCGTCCCTGCCCTCTGCTAGGCAGGGACGCTGCTCCCCTCACCGCTCTGCTCCGTGCCCGGCGTCCTCTCCCCGCTCTGCTGTCAGCGCGCGCTCCTGCCCGGCGTCCTCTCCCCGCTCTGCTGTCAGCGCGCGCTCCGTCCCGGCGTCCTCCTCCTGCTCTGCTCTCGGCGCGCGCTCCTTCCCGGCCCCTGTGCTTAGGGCGCGCGCGCGCGCGCTCCCCTCCTCTTAAAGGGGCCGCGCGCGCCGCCCTAAAGAGTCCCCGGCCAATGGCCGGAGGACTTCATCATATAAAAGGCACCTCCTCCAAAATGGAGGTGCCCGAGCAATGTTGTTTGCACCTGTGTCTCACCTGTGCTTCAGCCCTCAGGTCCCGTTGCCAGTTACCTGCCAGTTACCTGCCAGTTTCCTGCCAGTTTCCTGCTAGTTACCTGCCTGATTCCTGCCTGAATACTTGTTACCTGCCTGCCTGCCTGAGGTCCGACGGTCTGCCTTACAACTCCGGTCAGTCTGTCTAAGGACCAACTTGTCCGCTCACCTGGGAGCGCACATCAGCTACCTGCCTGCTTGCCTGAGGTCCGACGGTCTGCCTTACAACTCCGGTCAGTCTGTCTATGGACCAGCTTGCCCGCTCACCTGGGAGCGCTTCTCCGCTACCTGCCTGCTTGCCAGCCCGGAGGCTCTGTTGTCACGTGCTGTGACCACCAGCTATCTCAGAGACTCTTGCCCGCTCACCTGGGAGCGCATCTCCGTTACCTGCCTGCTTGCCAGCCCGGAGGTCCCGTTGTCACGTGCGGTGACCACCAGCTATTCCAGAGACTCTTGCCCGCTCACCTGGGAGCGCTTCTCCGTTACCTACCTGCCTGCCAGCCCGGAGGTTCCGCCGTCACGTGCCGTGACCACCTGCTATTCCAGAGACTCTCGCTTGCTCACCTGGGAGCACACATCTACCATCTGCCTGCTAGCCTACCCGGAGGCTCTGCCATCACAGGTCGTACCTACCCCTTACCCAGAGACTGCCACCCGCTCCCTTACAAGGGCCGCCCCCTTGTATAGTAGCTCAGAGGTTCCGCCTCCTGGACCCGTTACAGTTTGCTCGGGCCATGGAACCCGGTGGCACCCAAGCTCCCTCGCTCTCGGACCTCTGTCTTGAACTGTCCCGTCAGAGGTCCCAACAGGAGACCATCCTGGGTCACCTGCGGAATGTTAATACTCGCCTGAACACTCTGTCTGATCCACCAACAACCTCCGCCAGTACCATGGTATCCTTTTCCGGACCCCGGCTCTCTGCACCTCCTCGCTTCGGAGGCGACTCTGTCCTGGCTCGGGGCTTCATAAATCAGTGCACCCTGCATTTTGAACTATTATCCCACCAGTTTAACTCCGACCGAGCCAAAATTGCCTTTATCATGTCCCATCTCACAGGGGAGGCCCTGGCCTGGCTAAATCCTCTATGGGAGAGAGGAGATCCCCTGGTGTCCGACTTGCCTGCCTTTCTCATGGCTTTCCGGAAAGCCTTCGACGAACCCGGACGGAGGACCTCATCCGCATCTTCTCTGCTTCGCCTCCGTCAGGGAAGCCTCACCGTGGGCCAATATGCCATACGGTTCCGTACCCTTGCCTCGGAGCTGGCCTGGGATAACGAAGCCCTGGTATCCGTCTTCTGGGAGGGTCTGTCCGGCCGTATTAAAGATGAACTTGCTGGTCGGGACATTCCTACCACTCTCGATGATCTAATAACCCTTGCCACCCGGATTGACCTACGGTTCCAGGAGCGTGCCAAAGAGGTCACCCGTGAGAGAAGGATTCCACGTCTAGCTCCTACTTTCCAGGAACCCGTCATTCCTTCCGTTTCTCCACAGGTACACTCTCCTGAGCCTATGCAGGTCGACCAGACCAAGATGGTCAAATCCCGTCAGGATTTCCGCCGTGCCGAGGGGAGCTGCTTCTACTGTGGCAGTAAGGAGCATCTGATCCGTGCCTGCCCGGAGAGGTCGGGAGAACGCCTGTATCTAGGTTCACTCAGAGGGGTCGATCTAGACAAAAATAAATCCTCTCCATCCCTGCTGTTGTCAGTCTCAATCATCTGCGGGGAGAATCGTTATTCCGAACTAGCCCAACTTGACTCTGGAGCAGCCGGAAATCTTATTTCACAGTCCCTGGTGGAGAAATTCCGCATCCCCACCAAACCTCTGGCTGTACCCTTGTCTGTTGTTGCCGTGGATGGGGGCCTCTTACCTCGCCCCATCCAATTCATCACCGAATCCATTACTCTGCAGGTGGGAATGCTGCATTCAGAGAGTATCTCCTTTCACGTTCTGCCTGGTCTCCCTCACGCCCTCTTGCTAGGTCTGCCTTGGCTCCAGAGACATGCACCCGTGCTTGACTGGCAAACCGGAGAAGTCCTTCACTGGGGACAGGCCTGTCATAAAACCTGCCTGGTTCCCGTCCATTCCGTCCGTCCCTCTCCTATCCCAGCTAATCTACCTGGACTTCCGATTCCTTATTGGTCTAGTGCTGATGTCTTTGTTAAGGAGGAGGCAGAGACATCACCACCTCATAGACCATGTGACTGCCCCATCGATCCCGCCAGAGTAATGCAGGTGGCTCCCGTGAGTCTAAATTGTCTCCCTCCTGGTAAGACGTTCGTATCGGTACCTGATCGGGAGAGAATCCTACACTGGGGTCATTCGTCTAAACTAGCTGTCCACGCCGGTCGGAAAAAGACCCTCCAGCTTATTACCCGACACTACTGGTGGCCTAACCTGCACAAGGAAGTTATGGACTTTGTTTCTGCCTGTGTGACCTGCGCCCGCAACAAAGTTCCGAGACACCTGTCGGCCGGCCGCCTTCTTCCTCTGCCAGTACCTGCTGCCCCCTGGCAGCATTTAGCGATGGACCCTCCTCAATTCCGTCCTGGGGATAAAGTCTGGCTCTCGTCCAAATATGTCCGACTCAAGATCCCTTCCTATAAGTTAGGGTCTCGGTTCATCGGCCCACTGGTGGTCATCGGTCAGATCAACCCGGTAGCCTATAAATTGAAACTCCCGGCCAACTTACGGATCCCTAACTCCTTCCATGTATCTCTCCTCAAACCTGTGGTACTTAACTCTTTTTCTAAGTCTACAGGTACGCCTCCTGCTCTGGTTTCTGCTGAGGACAAGTTTGAGGTAGAGAACATTCTTGCCAGCAAAAGGGTAAGAGGAAAGACCTTTTTTCTGGTAGATTGGAGGGGGTTTGGTCCTGAGGAGAGAACGTGGGAGCCCCGGGAGAACATCCATGCCCCTCTCATCCTAGCTAAATTTCTGTCTGGCCTAAAAAAGGGGGGGCCTAAAGGGGGGGGTACTGTAGCGCTGGCGTCCCTGCCCTCTGCTAGGCAGGGACGCTGCTCCCCTCACCGCTCTGCTCCGTGCCCGGCGTCCTCTCCCCGCTCTGCTGTCAGCGCGCGCTCCTGCCCGGCGTCCTCTCCCCGCTCTGCTGTCAGCGCGCGCTCCGTCCCGGCGTCCTCCTCCTGCTCTGCTCTCGGCGCGCGCTCCTTCCCGGCCCCTGTGCTTAGGGCGCGCTCCCCTCCTCTTAAAGGGGCCGCGCGCGCCGCCCTAAAGAGTCCCCGGCCAATGGCCGGAGGACTTCATCATATAAAAGGCACCTCCTCCAAAATGGAGGTGCCCGAGCAATGTTGTTTGCACCTGTGTCTCACCTGTGCTTCAGCCCTCAGGTCCCGTTGCCAGTTACCTGCCAGTTACCTGCCAGTTTCCTGCCAGTTTCCTGCTAGTTACCTGCCTGATTCCTGCCTGAATACTTGTTACCTGCCTGCCTGCCTGAGGTCCGACGGTCTGCCTTACAACTCCGGTCAGTCTGTCTAAGGACCAACTTGTCCGCTCACCTGGGAGCGCACATCAGCTACCTGCCTGCTTGCCTGAGGTCCGACGGTCTGCCTTACAACTCCGGTCAGTCTGTCTATGGACCAGCTTGCCCGCTCACCTGGGAGCGCTTCTCCGCTACCTGCCTGCTTGCCAGCCCGGAGGCTCTGTTGTCACGTGCTGTGACCACCAGCTATCTCAGAGACTCTTGCCCGCTCACCTGGGAGCGCATCTCCGTTACCTGCCTGCTTGCCAGCCCGGAGGTCCCGTTGTCACGTGCGGTGACCACCAGCTATTCCAGAGACTCTTGCCCGCTCACCTGGGAGCGCTTCTCCGTTACCTACCTGCCTGCCAGCCCGGAGGTTCCGCCGTCACGTGCCGTGACCACCTGCTATTCCAGAGACTCTCGCTTGCTCACCTGGGAGCACACATCTACCATCTGCCTGCTAGCCTACCCGGAGGCTCTGCCATCACAGGTCGTACCTACCCCTTACCCAGAGACTGCCACCCGCTCCCTTACAAGGGCCGCCCCCTTGTATAGTAGCTCAGAGGTTCCGCCTCCTGGACCCGTTACACCCAGTGAGACCTTTGAACTTCTCGTAACACATCTATGGATGTAGAATGAGAGGACAGAAAAGATCCTGTAGCTAGAATGTGCAGGTGTTCCAGTACTTTCATCCACACAGTGAACATGGGATTTTCTAATAGTGAATTGATACCTAAGATCAATGAGAATCACATGTGTTTGGATTACCCTTTATTCCCCTTTCCTACAGTAACATACAAATACTTTACTATGCGGAAAAAAGAAGGATTGCACTTTTATAAATTTTCTGGTGCGACTTTGGATGACTCTTGGATAGGAAGAGACCACAGCAAATGAAACGCATCATGAACTTTTATCAAACTTGGAAAATTGTGTCCTTTTCTATATTTTTGCCCGTTGTTGCTTCCTCTGCTACTGTAGGAGCTGTTCGGTTATACAGCTAATCTTCAAGTTACAGGTTAGCTCTGGTAATGAGCAGAAGCAGAGATCTGTTTTACAATTTACCGTCCGAATGACATCTGCAAAACTCCTATCTATAACAGTGATTTTTGGATAACACATCTTTGGCGTTGCTTTATAATGCTCATTGCCAAAAACGCCATGAATGTTCTTGTTCTTTTGACTCGTAGATTTTGCAGTGTATCATCTGCCATTAATAACTTGGCATCGGCTGTAGTGTGATCTCATGAACATCTGTGCAAAGTTCCTTTTGGTCAAGTGTAAAATATGTTACAAAATATCCGTCAACATCTGCAAACAGCAAGCGGTAAACTCTTTTACAAGGCAGTTATCATGACAAATCTACTTCCATTCTTACCGGGAGAAGATTTTGGTACTTGCATTATATTCTAATGGGAGTATCAACCTTTGGATTTAGACTGAGTATTTGGTTACTTCCATATAAGACTACTATATTGCATTTTTGTGAAGTGGATATTCCATGGTAAAATCTGCAGTTGCAAAAATTGCAAGAGCCCAATGTTTTTTCTATTTCATAGGGGGCAGTATTGGTGCAACTAAAACTAAATTTACTATAATCCAAAATGAAACAAGTCTTGGCTAAAATTCTCCAACTGTTTTGTGTATGCAGCTCTTCTGCAGAGCTATATATCTCCATGCTTACAGACTACAAACAATTCCTGTCTTCTTAGGCTAGCTACTGCTCTGCCCTTGCCATACTATTATCTACTGCCAAGGCAAGGGTTCAGCTTACTGTTCCTAGCCCTAGATCTAAATACCCTGGCCAAGAAAAATGACTTGTTTGTTCCTCACCTGTCACCTGTACATTACTAGCAAATCTGCTGATCAAGAAAGGGCATCAGGTAGTGGAGGTACCTTGGTGTTCTTTTACATCAGAGTGATTATGCAGTGGTCCTAAAGGTCAAAAATGGCCTGATCCTTGCACCCTTGCTTATATCATGGAGTTTTCTGGCCACGGCTACTGTGCCTTTGCAATCACCGGTGGTAAAATAGTTGTAATACAGCAGCACTCTCATTATTAATGAGAAAACTGGTCAGGTAACACGCTCAGTGCTACAATCAAACCCATTTTAGTTACTTTACAAGATGGGGTGTCCCAAGGCTGTGTATGGTGAAGCACTGAGCCAACGGTGCACGTGGATAGATGTGAACATGGGAAAAGCCTTAATATATAAGTGTGGCGCCCCTGCGGGTTCAGTCGCCACAGAGGTACTGCATCCGTGGTGCCTCACTCTCTGGTAAGGAAAGGGTACAGCCCGGGACCCCAACACCTGCATCCAACACTACACTGCTCCAGGTCGGCTGGAAGGGCAAGATGCACTGTGTTCTGCTGAGCCCTGTCCCTGGCTGGAGTGGGGGGAACCAGAGTGAGGGGGAACCAAGTAGTGGGTGTGGGTGGAGGAAGCAGTTTAGGGGAGCATTTTGTTAGGAGTATAAAAAGGGGATCCATCTTAGGTAGTCAGTTGGTAGTGGGAGTAGTAGTAAGTGGAGGTCTAGTGAGAGGAGCAGGTGCTCTGCAGGAGCTCTGCTCCAGAGTGAGCCTAGTGAATGAGGCCCAGCAGAGGAGAGAAGAGGAGGGGAGCAGAGGAGGAAGGCTCCGGTAACTGAAGGGGTCCCAGGGGTATGGAAGGAGCAGGAAGCCACCCATACGCTCTAATCTGTCAAGTGTCAGAGGGACCAGGCCGCAAGAAGGGAACCGGTCCCTGGGCTAGTCGTGCCACTTCAAGTCTCGGCTAGGAAACCGGAGGCTTCTGACTTTTATGGTGCAGTTGCCACACTCGCATTCGAGTAGCCAAGAAAGGTAGCCATGTGGGATCAGGGAACTCTAGGTGACCCTGAAGGATCCGAGGACGCCATCTTTGTGAGGCGCAGGGCAGGAGGGAGAGACCCAGCGCGGAAAGTCGGCTGAGGAAAGGAACATATAGAAAGGGGGTCCTGATAAGTACTCTCGAACTGCCGGAGGAACTTCTGAACCCCTGCTTGGTGAACGTAGCGAGACGCGGGAAGCGGTAACCTGTACAGTGTACCCGAGGAACCTAAAAAGAACTGTGAGTAAACTCGGATGACTGCACTCCACTGTCTCTGTCGGTTATTGCCGCTGCGCCATTATCCCTCCTTCACTACAGCGCCCTGCGCCCCTTCCATCAACCCTGCCCCGGGGGCCCTCTCCACCTGTGGGGAACAGAAACATCCCAGCTGCCATCCCATCACCCCCGGAGGTCTGCAGCAGCGCCGGTACTCATTACCGGGAACCACAGGTGGCGTCACGAGTCAAACTGTTAACAAAAACCCCCTTTCAAAGAGTGACCCCAGAGGACGGGCCCGGGAGCCGACTGCCGTGACATCCTACAAAGAAGGTAAAGGCCCGGGTACCGAGTCCCCTATATCCCCCTGGGCGAGTCATACTCTTCCTGGCGTCACGAACAGGATTTCGTGCCCGTTGCCACCTGGTACTGTGTGCTGTAATTGAACTATGTTTAATACTGAATGCGGCGCCCGCCCCAGAAGAACGGGCGCCATTATGGGCGTGATTAAGGACAATACAGAGCCTCCCATCGTGGGCCGGGTCCCAGAGTGGCGCCAAAAGCGCAACCCCATGCAACTGCGGCCAGACACATAGATATGTCCATCAAGGTGGGGAAGACGCCCCTAGGTGTGACCGACAGCAAGCAGACATGTGACCACACCAGAAAGGGGAGAGGAGGAGGAGAAAAACAGTGGAGACAAGGTGTGGTCTTAACAAATCTAGACAGACCACACCCGGCAGGCAACATGGAGGGAAGTGCACCAGGAGTCCCTGCCAGCGGTCTGCTGCGACGTGAGACATCCCTCACCCTGGATGAGATGGTTTCCCAGCTGTCCCGGGAGGATTCAGAGTTCCTCTACACCGGGATGGAGGACCGAGCCGGAGAATGGAGAGGGCCCAGCAAGACGCCATCGCCGGATGGAAGAAGGAGATGATGGAGAGGCTGGCGGTCAGGTGGTAACCCGCGCTGCAAGGTTCAGGCAGCGCCCCAGCCTTGGCGGAGCTGGACCAGCGCCAGGAGGCAGGAAGGTGCATCTGAGCGGCCGCAGGAGCAGGTACGAGCAGTCTCCCTATCCTGGGCACTGAAGGCGCTGACCTACTCCTGGGCCACCTGGCAGAACCGTCAACCCCGGGCGCTACTGACGCAGGCCCGCTCCTGACATCCCTGCAAGACCCTCCGACGCCGGGCGTGGAAGACCTGGACCCGTTCCGGGCCCTTCTTCCCAGTTACCCATTTCCGGGCGCGCACGTCCTAGATGCACTCCAGAGTCCCGAACCGTCAGCTCCGGGCGCCAGTAGTTGGCCCGCTCCTGGGCCCCTTAAAGGAACCTCCTCCCCCGACACCCGAGTGGGTGTACGGTCACCGGCCATGGGATTGGTCCGCAGAGGAGGAGGACCAAAGGCCCCCGCTATTACCCGCTCCTGAACCACGAAGCAATGAAGACCAGATCGTGTGGGAAAACCCTGGGGGAGACCTCATGGGGTTCTCCCAGGAGACGAGAGCAGAAGCTGCACGCAGAGTGGAACAGTGCAAGAGAGAACTGGCGCAGCTAGAGAAGGAGCGGCACATCTGGCGGGTGCACTGGGAACGGCTAGAGGCTCGGAACATGGAGGAGAAGGCCCGGGCC
This sequence comes from Phyllobates terribilis, assembly GCF_046119375.1. NCBI lineage: Eukaryota > Metazoa > Chordata > Amphibia > Anura > Dendrobatidae > Phyllobates > Phyllobates terribilis. The sequence goes on along the minus strand of NW_027362764.1, from coordinate 62,092,919 downwards.
CGCAAGGACAGACAGACCCACGGTCCCAGAGTTGAAGGTACCGTGGTAAAGTTCAACTTGGACGCAGGATGGGGATTTATCCGGGATTCCCAGGCCGAGACGGACCTGTTCGTCAATAGGAGAGACGTGGAGTCTCACCTAAAAGAAGGACACCCGGATCGAGACCTATACCCTGGTGACTACGTATCCTACACCAGGCATCGAGGAGAGAGGGGCTGGCATGCCCTAGGTGTCCACAGGGTGGAGAAGCAGAGCAATCTCTCACTCTATAGTGCTGACGACCCGGCTGGGCCAGCCTATGGTGGACAGGAACCTCCCCGGAGGGAGCACCACTACTGAGCGCAGTAGATGGAACTGGACTGTACATAAGTTGCCCGGAAGGGTACAGTTGACTTAATGTTTGCTACTCAGTTACCCGTCAGGGTATAAAAACTGACAGGCTGAGGACTGTGAGCAGCCAAAGACTTATGTGGCGCCCCTGAGGGTTCAGTCACCACAGAGGTACTGCATCTCACCCAGAGGTGTGGAATCCCACTCTCAGGTAAGGATGGAGTACTGCCCGGGACCCTAACACCAGCATCCAACACAGCACTCCTGGCCAGTATGGGGGTGCAAGATGCCTCTGGTCCTGCTGAGCCCCTTCCCTGGCTGGAGGGGGGGGGACCAAGTGAAGGGGAACCATGTAGTGGGTGTGGGTGGAGGACGTAGATCAGGGGAGCACTTCAGTAGCTGTATAAAGAGGGGAGCCATCTTAGAAAGACAAGCCAGTCAGAGGAGGAAAGTGAGGGGTGCAGTCTCTGCAGGAGCTCTGCTCCGGAGGCGGGCCTAGTGAGAGGCCCAGGACTGAGAGAGGAGAAGGAGAGAGAGAAGAGGAGAGGGAGCAGGAGACAGGCTCCAGGAACAGAAGGGATCCCAGGGGTACGGGCAGTGCTGGAGGCCACCCGTACGCCCGAATCTGCCAGGCGGTGGAGGGATCAAGCTGCAGAGGGGACCGGCCCCTTAACTAGTGGAGAACTACAAGGCTCAGCTAGGAACCGGAGGCTGCTGTACTTGCAAGGTGCAGTGGCCACATCCGCAACTATATCGCCAAGAAGGTGTCCACAGAGGGTCCAGGGGACTGCAGGTCACCCGACAAGACCCGAGGCTACCGGATTGGGACACTGGTTGCGAGGCGCAGGGCAGGAAGGTGAGAGCCAGCGCAGGAAGACGACTGAGAAAGGCACACAGAAAGGGGTCCCGTTAAGTGCTCCTAAATTATCTGGGGGATTGCTGAACCCCTGCTTTGTGAATGCAGCGCGATGTGGGAGGCTGTAAGCTGGACAGTGCAACCTGAGGAACTTAACAACTGTGAGTAAACTGGGAAGACTGCACCCCACTGTCTCTGTGATTATGGTCTGCGCCATCACCCCCTGCACTACAACGCCCAGCACAACCTATAACATCTACACTGCCCTGGAGCTAAGCTCTACCTGTGGAGAGCCACACCAGCTTTGCTGCACTAACATCAGCTCCAGAGGACCTGCTCCGCAGCGGCGGCTCCCTTTAGCCGCATACCACAGGTGGCGTCACGAACTTCATATATATAAACTATAATCCCCTGTAAATAATCCCCTTTTGATTGACCGCCCTGGGTCACGGACCGGGTCACCGCCATTGTAGCAACGACCGACCCGGCACCGAGTACCCCACTGCCCAGGGGGCGCGTCACTTACATCTGTAAATAGTTTGCGCTTCTTGAAGTGCTCTTTATTGGTTTTATATATATACAACCACAGACCTCAGAACAAAAAACTATTTGGCGTGGCCGAAGACGAGGTCCAGGACCTGGAGCCACGCCCAGGGCCTACTTTGAAGGTTTTCGGACGGGTCCCTCCCTGGTTATAGATCGCGCTGTAGCCGGCTGAAAATGTTTTATACAAGAGATGTTTTATACAAGAGATGTTTTAGTTTTATAATATTTGATAAAAGTAACTAGCAAAGTTTAAGGAAGTGTGCCTCCTATAAACGGACGAGTTTGTTTATAATCTACTATCTGAATGCATTCAAAAATTTTTGAATGTCTAAAACACCCTGTTTTGCTCTGTTCCAGCCCGTGGACGTGCTGTGTTTTGCCAAGGGGGAGTGCGGCGCCCCTGCGGGTTCAGTCGCCACAGAGGTACTGCATCCGTGGTGCCTCACTCTCTGGTAAGGAAAGGGTACAGCCCGGGACCCCAACACCTGCATCCAACACTACACTGCTCCAGGTCGGCTGGAAGGGCAAGATGCACTGTGTTCTGCTGAGCCCTGTCCCTGGCTGGAGTGGGGGGAACCAGAGTGAGGGGGAACCAAGTAGTGGGTGTGGGTGGAGGAAGCAGTTTAGGGGAGCATTTTGTTAGGAGTATAAAAAGGGGATCCATCTTAGGTAGTCAGTTGGTAGTGGGAGTAGTAGTAAGTGGAGGTCTAGTGAGAGGAGCAGGTGCTCTGCAGGAGCTCTTCTCCAGAGTGGGCCTAGTGAATGAGGCCCAACAGAGGAGAGAAGAGGAGGGGAGCAGAGGAGGAAGGCTTCGGTAACTGAAGGGGTCCCAGGGGTACGGAAGGAGCAGGAAGCCACCCGTACGCTCTAATCTGTCAAGTGTCAGAGGGACCAGGCTGCAAGAAGGGAACCGGTCCCTGGGCTAGTCGTGCCACTTCAAGTCTCGGCTAGGAAACCGGAGGCTTCTGACTTTTATGGTGCAGTTGCCACACTCGCATTCGAGTAGCCAAGAAAGGTAGCTGTGTGGGATCAGGGAACTCTAGGTGACAGTGAAGGATCCGAGGACGCCATCTTGGGACTCAGTTTGTGAGGCGCAGGGCAGGAGGGAGAGACCCAGCGCGGAAAGTCGGCTGAGGAAAGGAACATATAGAAAGGGGGTCCCGATAGGTACTCTCAAACTGCCGGAGGGACTTCTGAACCCCTGCTTGGTGAAAGCAGCGCGACGCGGGAAGCGGTAACCTGTACAGTGTACCCGAGGAACCTAAAAAGAACTGTGAGTAAACTCGGATGACTGCACTCCACTGTCTCTGTCGGTTATTGCTGCTGCGCCATTGTCCCTCCTTCACTACAGCGCCCTGCGCTCCTTCCATCAGCCCTGCCCCGGGGGCCCGCTCCGCCTGTGGAGAGCAGAAACATCCCAGCTGCCATCCCATCACCTCCGGAGGTCTGCAGCAGCGCCGGTACTCATTACCGGGAACCACAGGTGGCATCACGAGACAAACTGTTAACAAAAACCCACTTTTAAAGAGTGACCCCAGAGCCGACTGCCGTGACATCCTACAAAGAAGGCAAGGGCCCGGGTACCGAGTCCCCTATATCCCCCTGGGCGAGTCATACTCTTCCTGGCGTCACGAACAGGATTTCGTGCCCGTTGCCACCTGGTACTTTGTGCTGTAATTGAACTATGTCATAAGCATTAGTGTTGAGCGAGCATGCTCGACACTGCTCGGTACTCACCCGGGCATCTCACTACTCGGGATGTTCGTCGAGCACCGAGTATTTCCGGGTTACTCGGGCGGGAGCTCGGGTCTCTGCCCTGCACGTTTGGTGCTCTTTACAGAGCCAATCAACATGCAGGGATTGCCAGCCAGTCACTGTAATGCCGCAGCCATGTTGTTTGTGGGCATTACAGTGATTGGCTGGCCGCACAGCATCACCTCGAGTATTTAAAACCAGGCACCGCCATCTTGGACACAGTCGCTCCGGATCAGACAGTGTAGGGTCAGTGCTGCAGAGCTAGGGAGAGATTTATACTGCAAAATAGTTAGGGTAGGGTCTCTAAAGCCTGCCAAATCAAACAAACAGTCCTTCTCAGGACTAATATCCATCCCAGATATCAGGCAGGCAGGCTGTTTACGAGACGCAGTGGTTATACCAACAAACACTGCACTACAGTCCTGTGTGCTGCTGCTGGTCAAATTTCTAGACTTAGCCCCAGGTCTCAGGGACCAGGAAAAATCCTTTTTTTTTCATCTAAATCCTGTTTTGTTTTTTTTTCCTCAGTCAGACTGTACAAATACCCATCTTATTAACCTTTTGGTACTCCCCCCCCGCAAAAAAAAAAAAAAAAAATTGAGTGCGTCTGTGACTGTTCAGACACAAATATATCTGTTTAAAAGAGTCTGGCGTAGCCAGAAAACTAGAACTGTGTTTTTCCTCTTCCACAGTTCAAATCTGGGTGTTATCAACCTGCTTGCCTTTTTTCCATAAAAAAAAACAGTTTGAGTGTGTCGCTGACTGTTCAGACACCAATATATCTATTTTAACAAGTCTGGTATAGACCAGGAAATTATAACTGTGGTTTTGCAGTTCCACGGTTCAAATCTCTGTATTATCCACTTTTTTGTCTTTTTTGCATAAAAAAAAACATTTTCAGTGTCTCGCTGACTGTTCAGACACCAATATATCCGTTTAAAAGAGTCTGGTGTACGCCAGAGAACTAGAACTGTGGTTTTCCTCTTCCACGGTTCAAATCTGGGTGTTAAATCAACCTGCTTGCCTTTTTTCCATAAAAAAAAACAGTTTGAGTGTGTCGCCGACTGTTCAGACACCAATATTTCTATTTTAACAAGTCTGTAGCGATGGCCAAATATTTGAACAGCCATGGCCACAGGAAGGCGATGCTGACAAGAGGTGGACGAGACACAATTGTCACGAAGTGAGGAGGAGGACCGTGGTGCGGAAGTGGAAGAGCAGGAGGTGGTGGATGATCTATTAACTGACCCAACGTTGCAGGAGGACACACAGAGCGAGGCCAGCAGCACACAGGGGGAGGGAGGCAGAGTACCCCAACAGGAAGGAAGAAGCAGTGTGGTGGCCGCAGACAGAAGGTGGGAAACTGTTCCACGACCAGTGTCAGCAGGTGTCACCACTGCTTCTTCCGCTGTTGTGCGTGTAAGAGAACCCCCTGTTGTTCGTGCAAGGCAATCCCCTGTCCATACTACATGCAAAGATGCCCCCTCCTCTCAGTCTACACTTGTTATGGCAGTTTCTCGAGAAACAGCATCAACGTCCACGTCCACGTCCCACCGCAGCGTTCAATTGTCCATATCCCAGACCTTTGAACGAAAGCGCAAATTCACAGCCAACGCCCCACAGGCCACAGTCCTTAATTCACATATTTCACAACTGCTTGCGTTGGAAATGCTGCCTTTTAGGCTGGCGGAGACGGAATCCTTCCGCAACCTTATGGCGGTGGCCGTCCCTCGGTACTCGGTCCCCAACCGACACTTTTTTGCCTGGTGTGCCATCCCCGCACTACACAAGCACGTGTCCCAAAACATCTGCCGTGCCCTCAACAACGCAGTTACTGGGAGAGTCCATCTGACAACGGACACGTGGACAAGTACTTGTGGCCAGGGACGGTACATCTCCCTGACGGCACACTGGGTAAACATAGTGGAAGCCGGGACCCAGTCGGACCTTGGGACAGAACACATCGTTCCCACACCGAGGATTGCGGGTACTATGTCAGTCAGAGTTGCCCCCACAGTGTACAGCTCCTGCGCATCATCCTCCTCCTCCTCCTCATGTTCAGCCTCCATCTCAGATATCACCACATCAGTTACAAGCTGGAAGCCCTGCAGTGCTGCCTCAGCCAAGCGGCAACAGGCTGTGCTGAAACTCATAAGCTTAAGTGATAAACCTCACACTGCTTGTGAGTTGTGGACAGCTGTGAAAGAGCAGGCAGATCTGTGGCTGAGACAGCTGAACCTACATCCAGGCATGGTCGTGTGTGACAATGGCCGTAACCTGGTGGCGGCTCTGAGGCGAGGCGAGATCACACACGTACCATGCCTGACTCATGTGCTTAACCTCGTGGTTCAGCGGTTTCTTAAATCGTACCCCGAGTTGCCAGATCTGCTCAAAGTACGCCGCCTGTCAGCTCATTTTCAGAAGTCGGCTACAGCAGCGTTTGCAGCTTCCGTCACACTGACTGGTGTGTGATGTCCCCACACGCTGGAACTCTACCCTCCACATGTTGCAAAGGATTTGTGAGCAGAAGAGAGCAGTTGTGGAGTACCAGCTGCAACAGGGCCGTCAATATTCAGGTCAGACTCCACACATAAGACCTCAGGAGTGGACCTGGATGTCTGACATATGTACCATCCTGACAAACTTTGAGGAGTCCACCAAGATGGTGAGTGGCGATGACGCCATCATTAGCGTCAGCATCCCACTTGTCTGTCTTTTGCAACGCTCTCTGCAGAGAATTAAAGAAGAGGCATTGCAGCCAGAGTATGATGAGATGGATCAAGAAGCCGTAGCGGGCGATTACACACAGCCCAGCCTCATCTCATCCCAACGTGCATTGGGGGACAATGAGGGAGAGGAGGAGGAGGAGGAAGAACAGGAGCTGGTATCATGCGCTGTAGGCGGTAGTACCTGTACAACTGTCATACCGTCGGTTCAGCGTGGGTGGCCTGTGGACAGGGGGGAGGAGGAGGAGGAGGAGAGCATGGTCAGTCTTCATCTTGGTGAGGACACGGAAGTCTTGCCCATTACCAGTCTGGCACGCGTGGCTGACTTTATGTTACGCTTCCTTAACCGTGACCCTCGCGTTGTCAAAATGTTGGGTGACAGTCATTATGGGTTGGTGACACTTTTAGACCCCCGCTACAAGGAGAACTTTCACTCTCTTATTCCTGAGGTGGAGAGGTCTACAAAAATGGGGCAATACCAGAAGGCCCTTGCTGCAGAACTGTTAAAAAAATTCCCATCTGAACACGCTAGCGGCAGAGGTCACAGTTCGTTGACCAACCAAGGCGTACAGGCGAGAGAGACGCAACTCCAATACAGCAGAGGCAGGGGAACACTGTCAACGTTCTGGGACAGTTTTCTGAGACCCGCCCAGCTTACAGGCCCTGAGGCGCGGGGTACTCTCACAAGGAGTGGAAAGTTTCAAAAGATGGTAAGGGAGTACCTTGCCGACCATACCAGCGTCCTCCGTGATTCCTCTGTGCCTTTTAATTATTGGGTATCCAAGCTGGACACTTGGAATGACCTCACTCTGTATGCCTTGGAGGTCCTGGCCTGCCCGGTCGCTAGCGTGTTATCGGAGCGTGTTTTTAGTGCCGCTGGGGGAATTATAACTGATAAGCGCACTTCCGTGTCAACTGACAATGCTGACAAGATGACCCTTATCAAAATGAACAAGGGATGGATTGGGCCAGACTTCTCACCACCACCAAATGACAGCAGAGTAACATAAAGTCAAATCCACTGTTTTGTTTTGGGAGGTGTATTCCCATGCACCGCTTCACACCCACACATGAGTATAGGCTTCCTCATTTCGGCTTTTTTTGCTCTTCTCCTTATCCTCAGCCTCCACCACCACTATACCACCAGGGTGACCGTGGTCCGTGTTGCCAGCATTGCAAGTTCCTCCGTCCTAATTTTTGGCAGCTTTTGCTTGGAAGGCATAGGCAAAGACTATGGGAGACCCACTCCCCAATAATGGAAATAATGTTTTTAATATGCTGTACTGCATGGCTCTTGTAAGGGGCATTAAAACCATCTTGTTAAGCTACTGTGACCTCCACGTCTCCTCCAAGGGGCATTAAAACCGTCTTGTTAAGCTACTGCAACCTCCACCACTCTTCCAAGGGACATTGATATTGTCTTTTTATTCCACTGCGACCTCCACCACTCTTTCAAGGGGCATTAAAACCATCTTCTTAAGCTACTGCGACCTCCACCACTCTTCCAAGAGGCATTGATATTGTCTTTTTATTCCACTGCGACATCCACCACTCTTCCAAGGGGCATTGATATTCTCTTTTTATTCCACTGTGACCTCCACGTCTCTTCCAAGGGGCATTAAAACTGTATTGTTAAGCTACTGTGAACTCCACCTTTCTTCTAAGGGGCATTAAAACCATCTTGTTAAGCTACTGCGACCACCACCACTCTTCCAAGGGGCATTAAAACCGTCTTGTTAAGCTACTGTGACCTCCATGTCTCTTCCAAGGGGCGTTAAAACCGTCTTGTTAAGCTACTACGACCTGCACAATTCTTCCAAGGGGCATTAAAACCGTCTTGTTAAGCTACTGCGACCTCCACCACTCATTCAAGGGGCATTAAAACCATCTTGTTAAGCTACTGGGACCTCCACGTCTCTTCCAAGGGGCATTAAAACCGTCTTGTTAAGCTACTGCGACCTCCACCACTCTTCCAAGGGGCATTAAAACCATCTTGTTAAGCTACTGCGAGCTCCACCACTCTTCCAAGGGGCATTGATATTATCTTTTTATTCCACTGTGACCTCCACGTCTCTTCCAAGGGGCATTAAAACCGTCTTGTTAAGCTACTGCGACCTCCACCCCTCTTCCAAGGGTCATTGATATTGTCTTTTTATTCCACTGTGACCTCCACGTCTCTTCCAAGGGGCATTAAAACCGTCTTGTTAAGCTACTGCGACCTCCACCCCTCTTCCAAGGGTCATTGATATTGTCTTTTTATTCCACTGTGACCTCCACGTTTCTTCCAAGGGGCATTAAAACCGTCTTGTTAAGCTTCTGCGACCTCCACCACTCTTCCAAGGGGCATTGATATTGTCTTTCTATTCCACTGTGACCTACACGTCTCTTCCATGGGGCATTAAAACCGTCTTGTTAAGCTACTGTGACCTCCACGTCTTTTCAAAGGGGCATTAAAACCGTCTTGTTAAACCACACTGACCTCCACGTCTCTTCCAAGGGGCATTAAAACCGTCTTGTTAAACCACTCTGAACTCCACAGCTATTCCAAGGGGCTTTGAAATGTTGTTTGTAATTAGCTCTTCCAACGGGAATTGCATTTCCTCCTAATTTTAGTCAGCTTTTGCTTTTCAATGCATAGGCGAACACTAAGGGAGACCCACTCCCCAATAATGGGTAGAAGGTTTTTAATACGCTGTAATCCACGTCTGTTTCAAGGGGCATTGCAGTTCCTCATAATTTTTGGAAATCCTTCCATTCACTGCTTAGGCCAACAGTGTACAGGAGACCCAGTAGCTATAAATGGAAAAAACAGTTTAGTTAAGGCCCTCTGACCTCCATGTCACTTCCAAGGGGCATTGGGGTGCCTCGAAATTTTTGGTAGGCATTGCACTCACTGTATGCCCTATAACTGTGTAGCCGAACCGCTCCTTTTGGTACAGAAACATATGCTACAAGACATATGTGGTTGACTGGCCTGATATTGATGTGAATGGTCCCTGTTCCTCCTGCTCTTTCTTCTTTGCCACCACCTCATCCATCATTCATCACCTGAAGCTTTGTTTTAACAGGAGTCATAGAACTGGGATAGTAGCAGGAAAACATTCAGCAATCCTCGGAGGAGGTAGGATATGCGCCAAAACGCTAACCACCTCAGGCCTAGCCGCTACTACATACATGCGCTTGCATTCCAAGGAACAGAAAGCTAAGGAGATGGATGGCCTCATGATCATGAATAATTTACTCATTGTGTAGGAGGCCGACCACTGCTGCTGTCTACCTTCTGAACTTTGTGTTGAAGCCTGTGTAACATCCCTGGCATCGTGCTTGCATGGTGCACCACCTCCCACCATGCAAGACCGCAATCTTACCTGTCAGTCCAGGCCGCACACTTTGCTCCAGTACCTGCTTTGTCCATTTCTGTTGTCTGATTGCTTAGGGCGTCTGCGCGGTTTCTGCCTGTTTCTTATAGCTACTGTGTGCACAGTCCTAATGCGTCCCCAGCCTATTGCTGTGAGTCACTGGATACTTAAACCCCCTCCACGCAGTAGGAGGTGCCTGAGCAACACTTTCTTACAGTGTGTTCTGTGCAACTGTGAGTTGCCAGGTCCTCTACTGACTCTAGTCTGTTTCCGCGACCATGGGGGCTGAGTACCCAGGGCCGCTACCTGTACCTGTGACTTCTAGTCAGTTTCTGCCACCCTGGGGGCTGAGTTCCCAGGCTCATTCCTGTATCTTGTTCCTGGTTCTGATCCTGTCTAAACAGTGTCCTAGTCTGTTACTTGTTTCTCTCTATGTCTGTATCTTCCCTTTTTCCTGCAGTATCTGAACCTGCACCTAACTCCAACTCGTTGTTTTGGACTTCTGTTTGTGAGTTTTGTGTCTACTCGCTATTTCATTGCAAGTACCTTGTGTGTATCTGTTTCTGCTTGTTCTGTTTCCCTGCCTCTGTATCTAACTCCTGTGTTCCAGCTATCTTCTTGTGTTTTCCAATCAGTTCCATGTGAACAGAGCCCTGTCTTGTCTACCGCATCTGTGGGTTTTGCTTTGCTCTGCTTGCTCACCGCACCTGCGGTTTTGCTATGCTTTGCTTGTTCACCGCATCTACGGGTTTTGCTCTGCTTGGCTTGTTCACCGCATCTGCGGGTTTTGCTCTGCTTTGCTTGTTCACCGCATCTGCGAGTTTTGCTCTGCTTTGCTTGTTCACCGCATCTGCGGTTTTGCTCTGCTTTGCTTGTTCACCGCATCTGCGGGTTTTGCTCTGCTTTGCTTGTTCACCGCATCTGCGGTTTTGCTCTGCTTTGCTTGTTCACCGCATCTGCGGGTTTCGCTCTGCTTTGCTTGTTCACCGCATCTGCGGGTTTTGCTCTGCTTTGCTTGTGTTACGCTCACACCCGGACTGTCTGGCGCGAGCGTGATTAGTGATTCCACTGTATCATGAACCGAGGAGTGCCTGGAGGGGCATAACTAAGTATCAACCCCAAGGTCGCACGGTGGCTTAGTCGACTCCGTGGACCAAGGAGGAACCGAGCAGAGGGACCAGGTGCAACTCTGGGTCAGACCCCGGTCACAGTTGTTGACCCACACCGGGGAATGCAGGAACAGGTGACGCGCCCCTGGGCCTGTGTCGCGCTGCGTTGCGCACGCGGGAGCTTACCCGGAGCCGGATCTCTTGAGGGTTGTAGTCTCGTGGCGGCGACCCGGTCCGTGCCCAGGGAGTCAAACTGAGCGGCGATGTACTAGCAGTAGATGGTTGGTGACTACGCCACCCGTTGAATGCAGCTATGGAGCTGCCGCTGCAGGGCAGACCGCTGAGGCCGGTGGAAGGATGGTGCAGCGTGGATGGTATAACCCCCAACGGGAGGGGTATGGCCTCAGGGCAGCCGACGTGGATGATGGGGGTAGCAGGAACCACTCAGAGACGGTGCGGTGTAGTTCAGGGTCTTTACTGGTGACAAAGATAGACCCTCCCGGAGTACTTGCTAGTGATAGGGGCCTGGTCAGTCCTTGAGCAGATGGGATTTCCCCTGGCCAGGCGGAGTTGTAGGCCTTCCCAACTAACTGTACTCTTCTGGCTACCTTGCTAGAGGCGGGAATAAGTAGCCCACGTCCCTGAGTGTACCGTGTGGTGCTCACCCGTATGGCCGGTGACTCGGGGCCTTCTAATGGCTTCCGCTCCACGATGGCGGTGCTGGTCCCACGCGTGTGACCGTGCCTTCGGGCTTCTGGGCCAGAGGACCTGAAATCCTCTGCCGGACGGTTTCTGCTGCTGGGTAGGAGTTAGTCCCCACAGCCTCGGACTCCGGGTCCGGTTAGAAATCTTCTTAGTCAGGGCGAGCTCTGCAGCTGCCAGCCCCTGACTCCTTGTAACACTGCTCCCCACAGAGCTCCTGATGTTTCTTGCTATGCTGCTTCTCTTCTCTACTCTTGTTCTGTCTTCTTTCTCACTCACTCTGCCTCAGCCCCGGGTTTATATAGGGGAAGTCCTTCCCCTCCCAAGACTGGGCAGGAGGTGTGGCATGCACAGGATCCCTGACCAAAGGACCTCCCACCTGCTCTCAGACGTAATATCTCTATCACTGTGGCAACCAGACCCCTGGGGTGTCACATTCCCCCCTAGTGAAATTTAGTACTCCGGGACTAAACATATTTTTTAGAAAAACATAACAAGGTATAGCAATAACAATACAATAAGAAAAACACATAAGATGGTTACGGCGTGTCCGCAACCGGGTGCAGTTTTGAAAAGCAAGGTGTCCATTTCACCAAAACAGGGAGACGTAACCAGGTAGGGGCCTGTCCTGCCCCGAGTCCTTAACAGTCTTTAGTCCATCCTGGGTTACGCTCCAACTATGTACAAGGATTCCCGGTAAATCCACCAAGGACTCCTATAAAGAACTAGAAACACAAAATTATACACAAGCAACTATAAACAAGTAAACATTATAAGATAGCTTAAACATTTAGATCCTCCAACGTGCGGGTAGCTGGCCTCTAGTGGCCCTAGTGGACCTACGGAGCTGACTGTCTGGCCCTGAACTACAGGGTGTAGGAGCTGCCAAGGGTAAACTGGGCAGCTGTCCATGGGCCCTCTGGCTCACTAGGGGTATGGCATGCTCACTATAAGCAGAGGGTTGATTTTCCGGGTCTGCTTGTGTAGAGTCTTCTGCCTCCTGGACCGGCTGTTCTTCCAGCTCTACCGGTTGCTCCGTAGGTTCTTGAGATGATGGTTGGAGGAAGGTGAGTACGGGTACCACAACTGCACCATTGACTTGAGTCCAAGACCGAGGGAAGTCCCCGAGCACGGTACTAACCATATCTTCCCTTTCCTCTACGGGTCGATGGTCTTCTTGTTCCTCTTCAGGGTTCCTCAGTTGTTCGGGACACTTCTTCAGGTGGTCCCGGGATACAATGGCTGTGGTTTCCCCTCCGTCTTTACTGATGGTACAGACCTTCGGGTTTTCGTGGCTTGAGGGCAGTACGGTGTACGGGTCCTTCTCCCACTGGTCGTCCAACTTGTGGAGCCGTCTCTTCCTCTTCAAGACCTGCTCTCCGGGTACCAGGGGAACAGCGGGAGCATACTGGTTGTAAGTTTTCTCTTGTCTTTCCCTAGCCTGACAGAGGCTTCGCTCCACGCTCTCCTGTACTCTCCGGTACTGCTGCTGCCTCTCTGTGTCCCAGTCTGTTTCTGGTGAAGTGTCCTCGGGTGTCAGGACTCCCATTTCCAGGTCAACAGGTAACTTACCAGGTCTTGCCCTCATTAGGTAAGCCGGGGTACAGTTGGTGGAACCTACCGGGATGTGGTTGTATAGGTCCACCAGATCGGGCAACTTTTCAGGCCACAGACTGCGTTCTTCCAGGGGCAATGTTTTTAGAAGATCCATTACCACCTGGTTCATTTTTTCACAAAGTCCATTAGTCTGCGGATGGTAGGGTGTCGTCCTTATCTTCCGGCAGCCATACAGATTGCAGAATTCCTGGAAGACCTCCGCTTCAAAGGCAGGTCCCTGGTCCGTCAGCACTTGGTCCGGGTACCCGTGTGGACGGCAAAAGTGCTGCTGGAAGGCTCTAGCTGCTGTTTGAGCCGTTAAGTCCTTGACGGGGACGACAACCAGAAACCGGGAGTAATGATCCACGATGGTTAACGCGTAGACGTAGCCATTTCTGCTTGGGGTCAGTTTTACATGATCCAAGGCTACCAGTTCCAACGGTTGCCGGGTGACGATGGACTGCAGGGGAGTCTTCTGGCTGGCGCGGTCCTTCCTTCTCAGGTTGCACGGGCCACAGTCTCTGCACCACTTCTCAATGGTTCCCCTCATGCCTACCCAGTGGAATCGCTCGCGCAGCAGGAACTCCAGCTTCTTCCACCCGAAGTGTCCAGCTCCGTCGTGGTATGCCTCCATCACCATGGCTGCGTCTCTTCGTGGCACCACTACTTGCCAGAGTAATTCATGCGTCCGGGAATTAACCATTCTGCGGCACAACTTCCCTTTGTAAAGGAACAGTCGACTCTTCTCTGCCCATAGTTGTTTGGCTTCCTCCGGAGCGTCTGGTTCAAGGCGAGCCTCCGGCCGAGTCAGCATCTCCTTCACCAGTCGGACGGCAGGGTCGCTGTCTTGCGTTTCCGCCCAGTTGTAGTGAGGTAAGGGGTTCAACGTAACAGCCTGCTTACTCCTTACCCGGTGGGAATACTGGATAGTCCCATGATGGTGGAACGCAGGGAGTTCAATTTCTTCCAGTCCCTCCGGATCTTCTCCTTCGTCCGGCAGGTTGGGCATCCTGGACAGGGCGTCCGCGTTAGTATTGGAGCGCCCTGCCCGGTATTTGATTATGAACTCGTAGTTGGACAGACGGGCCATCCACCTCTGCTCCAGGGCACCGAGTCTTGCCGTGTCCAGGTGTGTCAACGGGTTGTTATCCGTGTACACGGTGAACCGGGAAGAAGCAAGGTAATGCTTAAAGCGCTCAGTGACTGCCCATACCACGGCCAGGAACTCTAGCTTAAATGAGCTATAATTCTCGGGGTTCCTTTCGGTGGGTCGCAGTTTTCGGCTGGCGTAGGCGATTACTCGTTCTTTCCCCTGCTGGATCTGGGACAGTACGGCTCCTAGCCCGATGTTACTGGCGTCGGTGTAGAGGATGAAGGGCTGGCTATAATCCGGGTACGCCAAGATTTCATCCCCCGTGAGGGCCATCTTCAGCTGGCGGAAGGACTCTTCTTCTAGCTCTTCCCATTTGAAGGGCGGCTTCTGGTTCTTGGCCTTCCGGGACTGGCCTATCAGGAGGTCCTGCATAGGCGCTGCCTTTTTGGTGAAACCGGGAATAAACCTTCGGTAGTAGCCTACCAACCCGAGGAACTGCCGCACTTCTTTTACGCTGGAGGGGCTTGGCCATCCCTTAATTGCGGTGATCTTATCGGGGTCGGGAGCCACTCCGTCAGCGCTCACCACGTGTCCCAGGTACTGCACCTTTGGTTTCAGGAGGTGACACTTGGAGGGTTTCACCTTTAGGCCGTAACTCGCCAGAGCTTCGAACACCTCCGCCAGGTGTTTCAGGTGGTCCTCATAAGTTTTGGAGTATACGATGACATCGTCCAGGTACAACAGGACCGTCTCGAAGTTTCTGTGGCCCAGACAGCACTCCATTAATCGTTGGAAGGTTCCTGGGGCGTTGCAGAGTCCGAACGGCATGCAGGTGAACTCACTAAGTCCCATCGGGGTGGTGAATGCGGTCTTCTCCCGGTCCGCCTCTGCTACAGGAACCTGCCAGTACCCGCTAGTGAGATCCAAGGTAGAGAAGAAGTTAGCAGATCTTAAAGCAGCCAATGACTCCTCTATCCTTGGTAAGGGGTACGCATCCTTGTGTGTGATACGGTTGATTTTCCGGTAATCTACACACATCCTCATGGTGTTGTCTTTCTTTTTGACTAAAACTAGCGGGGCTGCCCAGGGGCTACAGCTATCCCGGATTACCCCAGCCTCCTTCATGTCTCTAAGCATCCCCTTGGCGTGTTGGTAATGTGCAGGGGGTACGGGTCGATACCTCTCTTTTATGGGAGGATGATCTCCCGTGGGGATGCGGTGTTCTACCCCCTTGACTCGCCCGAAGTCTAACGGGTGTTTACTAAACACTCTCTCATACTCTTGAACCACCCGGTAGACTCCCTGTTTCTGGTGGGAGGGAGTGGAGTCAGTTCCCAAGTGTAGTTGCTGACACCAATCCTCCATTACTTTCTTAGAGCCGTTACCTTCCTCCAGGTGAGATGGAGGCAAGGGTTCCACAGACTGTATAGAGTTTTGGTTGATGGTATATAATTTTGCTAGCGTGGCATACCGGGGCAGGTACACTTCCCTCTCCCCGATATTGATTATGCGAACGGGCACCCTCCCATGGCGTACATTGACCACCCCCCGTGCTGTCAAAATGGTGGGCCTACTGTCTGAGTAAACTGGTTCTACCATTGCCTGGTAATCTCTACCTCTCAGACCAATAGCTGCCCGGCACTAAATCATCTTTTCGCTTTTTGGGGGCATGGCAATAGGGAAAGGGTCACACATTCTTACGCTACCAATCTCACCGCCGGAGAGTTCCACCTGTTGCCGTCGCATCAGTGCCCGGATCTCTTTCTGGAGCACTCGCTGCTCGCCGGAGCTGGCGTTCTTGGCAACCTGCTGTAGAAGGAAAATCACCTCTGCAAGACAATTCTCAATTACATTAGTTCCTAGAGTTATTTTTGGGTGGCTCTCATGTTTGTCAATGTCTACAATGATCAGTCCCTGTGCTGCCAGTTCGACTCTACCGATTTTGATGGTCACCTCTTTAAATCCGATCGGTGGCACGGGCTGGCCATTGCTGGCGATGATACTCAAGTCGTCGTCAGGGTAGCGGGTAATATCCGAGTCATTCCAGTACTGCTTAAAGAGCACGTACGGGATAGTGGTGACCTGTGACCCGGTGTCCAGTAGGGCACTCATGGGAATGCCATCCAGTACCACAGGCAAGACTGGACGTCCTCCCACATATCTGTCGCGCCAGTTCGATGGGCCTGGTGATCTTTTTCCTGGGGGTTGGCCCTCTACCCCAGGTTGTGCCCGTTTAAAGAACAGTACCTTTCCATATGTCTGGGTTGATTGCAGCGGCGGCAGATGGGTCGTCCGTCCTCGCTGTATCGGTCACTGGGTCTTCCTCTGGCCGGTGGGGTCCTCCTTGGTCGACGCCACGGGATGTCCTCCGGTCCGGATGCCAGCTGGATCTTCCCTGGGGTGGAAACCTGTAAAGACTGCACAGTTCGGGTTAGCGCAGCAACGCTCTTAGCTAGCTCTTGGACCTGATGGCGTAGGTCTGGAGCCGGGTCATTGTCCAAAGCCTGCGCATCAGCTCCCACAGGCCCTGCCGACAAGGGCGCCGCCTCCTGGTGGTAAGTGATAGCTGGGCGCCTGTGGGTCACAACGCCACCCGATGCCGGTTCTCGGAGCACCCGGATGGCTCTGTCCTTGAACTGTGCAAAGTCCAGATGGGGATCTTGTAAGGCCATTGCCCGCAACTGGGTTCGGTGGGCATTGCAATATAAACCCTCTATAAATTGTTCAGTCAACAGCCTGTCCTCGTTTCCCACCCCATCAGGGTCGGTCTGCTTTATGGCCCTCAGGGCCTCTTGTAGGTTTAGTGCATAGTCCCTTATACTCTCATGCGCTCGCTGCTTGCACCCGTAGAATCTAAGATTAATCTCGGCTGAGGTGCGGGTATCAAAGGTGTCCTTCAGCCGGGTTAGTATCCCTGCGACAGTCTTCCTCCCAGGTGGCCAGGATTTTACTTCCCTTTTGGCTGCCCTGGTTAGTTGGGCCACCAGGATGCTCACTTTTTGCTCTTCTGTGAGGGGGTACACCTGGAAGAGGCTATCCAGCTTTTCTCTAAAGTCATGCAGGGTATGTGACTCCCCTGAGTACTGGGGTAGCCAAGCTGCTCCCGGGATATAGGGCATGGTGAAGGGCATAACTGCAGCAGCGGTGGCGCTGGCGGGGGTTGAGGCAGTGAAGCTCTCCTCCGTATCCGACATCTTCCTCCCCCCTAGTGGACCGTGGCCTACCTTGCGATGATCCTGTTCCGTAGGCCGCGGCTCCGCAGTGGATCGTCAGGGTTGAGGACCTTCCGTCGCGCTCCGGTGACGTCGGCGTCTGCTGGGCTCCTTCCAGGACCTTACGCAACGTCCGGACGTGAGGCGGGGCTTCAGTTCTCGCGCACTTTCGGAGTCCACGCCCCTCTTCTTCCCGCGCGGCGTCCTCAAGATGGCGTCCAATGGCGGGAAAACTCCACGGATGGCGGGAAGAAGGTCAAAGATGGCGCCGGATGGCGGGAAAACTTCGCGGATGGCGGGAAGAAGGTAGAAGATGGCGCCGGATGGCGGGAAACCTCCACGGATAGCGGGAATCTTCACCACTGGTAAGTTTGAACAGTCTTTGCTTTTCAGGCACGCAGTACCCGGTGGTTGCGGGCACGAAATCCTGCCGACTACGCCAAAGTTGACGCGCCCCTGGGCCTGTGTCGCGCTGCGTTGCGCACGCGGGAGCTTACCCGGAGCCGGATCTCTTGAGGGTTGTAGTCTCGTGGCGGCGACCCGGTCCGTGCCCAGGGAGTCAAACTGAGCGGCGATGTACTAGCAGTAGATGGTTGGTGACTACGCCACCCGTTGAATGCAGCTATGGAGCTGCCGCTGCAGGGCAGACCGCTGAGGCCGGTGGAAGGATGGTGCAGCGTGGATGGTATAACCCCCAACGGGAGGGGTATGGCCTCAGGGCAGCCGACGTGGATGATGGGGGTAGCAGGAACCACTCAGAGACGGTGCGGTGTAGTTCAGGGTCTTTACTGGTGACAAAGATAGACCCTCCCGGAGTACTTGCTAGTGATAGGGGCCTGGTCAGTCCTTGAGCAGATGGGATTTCCCCTGGCCAGGCGGAGTTGTAGGCCTTCCCAACTAACTGTACTCTTCTGGCTACCTTGCTAGAGGCGGGAATAAGTAGCCCACGTCCCTGAGTGTACCGTGTGGTGCTCACCCGTATGGCCGGTGACTCGGGGCCTTCTAATGGCTTCCGCTCCACGATGGCGGTGCTGGTCCCACGCGTGTGACCGTGCCTTCGGGCTTCTGGGCCAGAGGACCTGAAATCCTCTGCCGGACGGTTTCTGCTGCTGGGTAGGAGTTAGTCCCCATAGCCTCGGACTCCGGGTCCGGTTAGAAATCTTCTTAGTCAGGGCGAGCTCTGCAGCTGCCAGCCCCTGACTCCTTGTAACACTGCTCCCCACAGAGCTCCTGATGTTTCTTGCTATGCTGCTTCTCTTCTCTACTCTTGTTCTGTCTTCTTTCTCACTCACTCTGCCTCAGCCCCGGGTTTATATAGGGGAAGTCCTTCCCCTCCCAAGACTGGGCAGGAGGTGTGGCATGCACAGGATCCCTGACCAAAGGACCTCCCACCTGCTCTCAGACGTAATATCTCTATCACTGTGGCAACCAGACCCCTGGGGTGTCACACAGGCAGGTTAGACTGGTATACAGGCAGGTGGGTATTGGCAAGTTAGGCTGGTATGCAGACATGTGGGCACTGGCAAGCACGGCTGGTATGCAGACAGGGAGGTACTAGCAGGTTGGAGCGCAGGCTGGATAGGGTCCAGTACAGACTGGGAGACAGTAACAGAGCCGCAGATGCGGTAGACAAGCAGAGTAAAGCGAAACCGCCGGAGTGGAGGACAAGGCAGAGCAGAGAGGAATTGCTGGTGCGGTGAGCAAGCAGAGTGGAGTGAAAACCGCAGGTGCGGTGGGCAAGGCAGAGCAGAGCGGAACCGCCGGAGCGGTGGGCAAGGCAGAGCAGAGAGTAGCCGCTGGAGCGGTGGGCAAGGCAGAGAAGAGAGAAACCGCAGGTGCGGTGGACAAGGCAGAGCAGAGCGGAACCACCAGAGCAGTGGGCAAGGCAGAGCAGAGAGAAACTGCAGGTGCAGTGGATAAGGCAAAGCAGAACGGAACCGCTGGTTTGGTGGGCAAGGCAGAGCAGAGAGAAGCCGCCGGAGCGGTGAACAAGGCAGAGCAGAGAGAAGCTGCTGGAGCGGTGGGTAAGTCAGAGCAGAGAGAAACCGCTGGTGCGGTGAGCAAGGCAGAGCAGAGAGAAGCCGTTGGAGCGGTGGGCAAGTCAGAGCAGAAAGAAACCGCCGGAGCGGTGGGCAAGCAGAGCCGAACAGGGCTGAAGGTGCAGGCAGAGAGGACAGGGCTCTGCTCACATGGAACAGACTGGAAAATACAGGAGGATGGCTAGAACACAGGAGGAAGATACGGAGGAAGGGAAAAGGGACAAGCAGAACCAGATACACACAAGGTACTTCCTATGAAGTAGCGAGTGGACACAAAACTCACAAACAGAGGTACAGAGTTAGGTGCAGGTTCAGATACTGCAGGAAAAGGGAAGGTATGGACATAGAGATAAACAGGTAACAGGCTAGGATACAGTTCAGACAGGAACTGCTACTGCAATGAGATACAAGAACGAGCCTGGGTATACAGCCCCCAGAGTGGCGGAAACAGACTAGAAGTCACAGGTAACAGGCCTGGGTATACAGCCCCCAGAGTGGAGGAAACAGACTAGAAGTCACAGGTAACAGGTCTGGGTATGCAGCCCCCAGAGTGGCGGAAACAGACTAGAAACAGGACAGGACCTGGCAATTCAGCAGCAAAGACTAACTGAGTGAAGGTGTTGCTCAGGCCCCTCCTTCTGGGTGGAGGAGGTTTAAATATCCAGTGACTCACAGCAATAGGCTGGAGATGCATTAGGGGTGCGCCCACAGCAGCTATAAGAATCAGGAAGTAACTGGGCCGCCGCCCTAAGCAGTCAGTCAAGAGACATGCACACAGCAGGAACTGGAGCATGGTTTGCAGGCTGGACTGACAGGTAAGATTGCGGTCTTGCATAGCGGGAGGTGGTACACTATGCAAGCACGCCGCCAGGGATATTACAGCTTGTTCACCGCATCTGCGGGTTTTGCTCCGCTCTGCTTGTCTACCGTACCTGCGGCTCTGTTCCTGTATCCCAGTCTGTACTGGTCTCTATCGTGCCTACGTTCCTACTTGCAGGACCCACCTGTCTGCATGTCAGCCGTGCCTGCCTGTGCCCACCTGTCTGCATACCAGCTGTGCCTGTCAATATCCACCTGTCTGCATACCAGCCGTGCCTGCCAGTACCCATCAGTCAATATGCCAGTTTAACCTGTCTATTCCTGCATTCCCCGGTGTGGGTCAACAGCTGTGACCGGGGTCTGACCTGGAGTAGCACCTGGTCGCTCTGCTTAGTTCCTCCCTGGTTCACGGAGTCGATTGAGCCGCCGTGTGACCTTGGTCGGATCGGGTTGATACTTAGTTACGCCCCTCCAGGCACTCCTCGGTTCATGGTACAGTGGGATCACTAATCACGCTTATGCCAGTCAGTCCGGGCGCGAGCGTAACAGCCTGATTGACCCAGGACCCGCAATCCTCTATGTCTGGAGGACGTGTTGCATCCCAGTGTCCAACTGTGTCCCGGCTTCCACAATATTAACCCAGTGTGAAGGCATCAGTGAGATGGACCATCCCTGGCCACATTCACTTGTCCACGTGTTTGTGGTTAGGCTGTCCTACAAATAGGGGCGGCTGGAGACCGTTTATGGACACCCGGCCGCCCCCAGGCGGCTGGGGACCGTGTGTGGGCACCTGGCCGCGGGGCGTTTGGGGTCCGAGTATGGACACCCGGTCGCCCCCTGGCGGCTGGGGACCAAGCGTGGACACCCGGCCGCCTAGCTTCTGGGGACTGAGTATGGATACCAGGCCGCCGACGAAGCCATGACGTGGTGGCCAGATTCTGCCTCCATATGCCTAAAAGGCCCAATTTCAAGTGGAAGCAAGCAAGCAGTATGGTATTGCAGCATGGGGGTGGGTGGGTGGCAGGCTGCATACTTGCGCTTGCATTGCAAGGAATGGGGGAGGTACAATTGAACACTGCCCTGGGACAAGGACTTGCACGGGGATAGTTGCAAGTCTGTGTAAGGGGGAAGACCGGGGTGTAAGTGCTTTCAGAGCAAAGGATCCGAGACTGCCGTGGCCGTACCTCCTGTTGCAGGGGGGAGACAGACTGCGAGCACAGGAGTCATGTGACTGGGAAGTTGGGGGTGTGTCCAGAGACAGAGCTTGGAAGTCAGGAGACCGGGAGACTCCTGGTGTGACTAGAGAGAGGAAGAGATGAGAATGCTTTGCGCGGGAAAGCGGAGCTGAGTCCTGCGCAGGAGAACAGTGTGAGAGGGTCCAGGCTCATGGCTCGAGTACTGGGAGCAGGAGTCAGGTGCAGTGGACCGGAGGAGTCAAGCCCGACTATAGAGATAAGGGACGCAGGGTCCGTGGAGCCGAGGCACGTGAGGTGCCGTGTTATGGACTAGGGGCTCAGCGGGTAAAACTGGAGACCGCCCACTGCCGCCAGAAGACGGAGCATTGTTTGGGCAGGGAAGCCTGAAGAAATCATCACCTGCATCCGCTGGCGACTGCCTTGTGAAGAGCCAGAGTCAGCTAAGTGTACAAACTGACGTTTACAACCGGTTCGGCTCTGCTACATCTTGTCAGACTGTGAACTGTTAGTTATAGACTTTCACCTGCTATTTCCCTTGTTCAGCCCCCCCCCCATATTTTCCTTGTTACTCCCTGCATGGAGATTGACCTTGTTCTTATAAACCCCCCCTGTTTATTAACCCCATATTGGCTGCTCTGTGTTTCTGTGTCACTGCATCTAAAGTACCCGTGTTACATCTGCATCTTCTGATGCGGCAAGGATGACTTCTGATGGGCACACTTTTAGGCAGTGACCTGGGTGTCAGAGATGCTTCCAGGGGACTTCCCTATGCTGTTCCCATGTCTTTTCAGCACTGTATGCATGTGTCACACAGCACATGGCCAGATAAGGGTATAAAATGTTAAAATGACATTTTCCGGTGAATGCGTTTGTCACGGTTGAAAGCAATACAAAAGTTCAAAAACACATAAAAAATGCTACTTGTGAACATAGCCCAAGGTGTGGAGGAATATTTCTGTTTTTGGTTATTTATTTTACCTTATACACAAGTCTTTACCCTGGAAAGGAAGTTCCTTAACATATTTCACAGGAAAGCAGTTTCAGTTTCGTTTTTGAACGTTTTATTGTGAGCCCGTAAAAGTGGCTTAATACCTCTGACCACGTTGTTGACAGCAGTGACCTGGGGGTCAGAAATGCTTTCTGGGGCGATGCCCATGCTGTCCCCATGTCTTTTGAGCACTGTCCTGTCTACTATGTAAACTGCCCCCATTGCGTTGTTAGTGATGCAATGCGCAATTCTGCCCACGCATTTGAATTCTGCCCCTGCTGTAAGTATTGGGCGCTTGTGCAGTGTGGCATGGCCAGCCAGCAAAGCTTGCAGCGCTGGGAGCCGCACATATGCTGTGACGAGTGGTTCCGGCTGCACAGTGAAGCTGGCTTCATCCACACGTTTGTATTTTCCACGTACGAGAAAAACGGACCGATTTTTTTGATCAGACTTTGATCAGAGTTTGGTCTGAGTGTCATCAGTTTTTCTCATACATGGAAACAAAAAAAACAGTTTCTCCACCTTCTCCTTTCGGACAGTTTGTGAAAACTGAACTGCACTTGAATGTCATTTGAGTGCTGTCCTATTTTTTCACAAACCCATAGACTTGCATTGCTGATTTTGATCCGACGTGCAGATCAAAATCGGACATTTGGCCATGATTTTGCATGGACAGCTTGGTGAATAGCCCCATAGACTTTCATAGGTATGAGTGCAATCTGTGATGACAACTGGCAGAGCCCTCTATCAGTCCAAGTGCTGGTTTGTACTTACAGCCGCTCCTCCCAAAGCTATGAGCCGGTGACTGAAGGCACGCCAGTATGACTTGAAATCCAGTGGCTCTGAGGCGTCGTGGCATTTTTTCTCAGGTGCCGCAATTTCAGTATGGCGGCCGGGCACCTTCCTAACGCTATTAACCTGCAGATTAACCCTATATCTGCAGGCTAATAGCGAAATCCGACCTGACAGTTTCCCTTTAAATGTCCCGACTTTCTCATGTAAATTGTCAGCAAGTATAAATATTAATGGCTTATAGTGGGGGTCTGAGTAAAACTCATTTAAAACTTCTAGAGATAAGTGAATCTGCCTAAATTTGTTCTGGTGAGATTAACTCGATTTGACTGGCAGATTTGATTTGGTCCAACTAAAATTAGATTAGACCCACCACTATAGAACATAATCATACCCAGTTTTTTTCTATTTGGGAGACACACCTCTAACATAGATACCATCAACAGAACAACAACAGGTGCATAATGTCTCATAAAAAATAACCATTATTGAATATATTAAAAAATATTTTAAATGACGTAC
Source organism: Phyllobates terribilis (assembly GCF_046119375.1). NCBI lineage: Eukaryota > Metazoa > Chordata > Amphibia > Anura > Dendrobatidae > Phyllobates > Phyllobates terribilis. The sequence continues at coordinate 62,069,279 of NW_027362764.1, read as the reverse complement.
ATACAGAGAAATCCAATGCTGGACCACATATAATGTAATCAAATATAACTTATAAATTAACATGTGCTAGAAATGCATAATATACTCTATATACTGATTATATGTATTAAGAATATTTTATATATACTGTTTGCAACTCCTTATGCTCTAGAAATCACACAATATTTTTACCATAGTGGTAATGTAAAGATTAACGAAGTAGTACTTAAATGGCAAACAGCGTAGTGCAAACCTATGGTCCTGTGTGCCCCAAAACACGTTTTGCCCAAGCTGACGAAGATTGAGTGAAACGTGCGTTGGGGCACACAGGACCACAGGTTTGCATCTCCAATTAAAATGAGTCTGAATCGAAAGTGTCTCAATTACCATTTATTATGCTCTGAAGTCTCTCTAGAACCCATAATAAACAAAGAGGGGGGAAGGTGTTAGAAATAGTAAAACATGTTATACATTCCTGTCCTAGACCCTCATCTGTCTCCTTCTACCATTGACCTAGCTTCATGAGCCTCTTCACACGACACAGAGGTTACGCGGGGGATCATGAAGATAATCAACTTTAACGTGCTTGACCACCCTGACGGCCAGTTTGCTGTATTTGTGCTTAACCAAATTCCAAAAATTTCAGGTTCATCATAACGCAATTCAATGTGTTATTTATTGATTCATCCATTTCTGTTTAGTTGCAAAAAGGTGAGGAAAAGAAAACAAAAAACAAACGTATCATGGCTGTTGTGGTTAAAACCAAGGATAATTAATGTCTGGAGGTCAATTACCGGTATATAAAAACATCTGATAAGTACTTTAATACCTACAGTACCTCTGCAATATACCAGAGCAGCTCACAGTAGCTTTACAATAGCCGTCTAAAAGAAAATGAAGAATCTCTAAAAACTTTTTCATCAATGTCCCTGTGCCTTTAGGGAAGCAATGCTCACTGTCTGTGATATAACTGCAATACGTGACAGATCTTGGGCAAAAAGGTATTATTTTTGTAAAAACAGAAGGAACTTGTAATATGTCCCTTGTGCAGTAATTGTAACTTCTGTAAAGAAACAAAAAAACGCCACGTGGTTAGATCAGGGTGACACGTATCACTTCTCCACACTGTCAGCCTATATCTGCCAAACTGTATGGAATTTGCTATTCAAATCTGACCTAAATCTTTTAGCCGATAGGTCTCTGTCTCTTCTCATATAGCACATCACAACAGGAGAAGAAATGACGGAGGACGATGTGCGACTTGACATATCACATCCTGAAACACTGTCAAATAACATCTTCTCTGGTTACGCATTATCACTAACAATGTCAGTCACCCAGGTGCAAAAATTGCTCTGTAGAAAAGTAGAATATTGTTAATGGTGGATGATGGAGGACATATGCTCCTGGGAGGACATGAAAATAAAAGCTTTTGGCTAATTAATTAGAACGTCCCAACTGAAAATCTAAAAAAATTCTAAGAAATAAATACACTGCATTTCAGGACTGGAATATAACACACACCACAGTTTAGACAATGCAAAACAAGGAATAGTTTAGATTTCCCTGGTGGTCTATGGTTAAAATAATTATTCTTTTTTTTTATTATTATTATTATTATTTTTAAAACCTATCATGGGCCCATTTTTATAAAAGTTTACTAATAGTTGATCATTACCAAATCCCCATTGCTCTTCCATATTGCTGCCAGTGTCTCCTATTGGTTTACTGGCTTCTACTTACAATTAGAGGCTATCAGGTAACCACTGCAGCCCATCAGCTGTGCCTCATTCTTCCAGCTGTCTGATTGACTGCAGTGGTTACTCAGAGGGGGAGGGCAGGTGGGGGATTTTCCCTAAGGGTGTGCCTGATGCGGCAGTCCAAGGTGTCTACCAGGAAACAGTATGGTTCTGGTGCTGTATTCCTGTACTGCTATTGGTTCTGATCCTGTATATATGTAATAATCCATAACTTGCCAGGTAACGTGATACATGGCAAAAGTAGTGTGCTGTCTGAAAAGTTAAGGATTACTACATTTGTATTTATGCTATTAGCATTAATTATAAAATTCAGCACTGTAGCATGCCACTAATATACTCATTAAGCGATAAAAAATATAGATGCACTGCTAAATGTAATAACTAGGGTGCTACCACTGCAAAGAACCGCTAATGATCAGTGAAAGAAAAAAAGCAATACAGAAAAAGGTGCACACCCAGAGATACAGGACAATACATTTTATTAAACACCATATAACTCCACGATTAAAATCAATTAAAACCATGGCAACCCTGCATATATATGTAAATCACTGTACAACAATGAAATGCAACAATAATAAATATATTACATGTTGGTAGATCTCTCTAAGTTGAAATATATGCAATCAGTAACATACCAATATGTCTATAGATGCAATAATGGGTCTTTGAGTAAAATAGATAATAATAGTCAAGTCCAAAACAATAGGATGTTATATTCCACAGTATTCTGTATGAAGTTAAATATGTCTGAAAATGTAGTAAGTAGGGATAAGCCGACCTGTGGAAGTTCGGGTTCTGGTACCCGTCCCAAATTTTAGTCCACTTGAAGCAGAACCCGAACCCCATTGAAAACAATGGAGACCTGAGCTTCGGATCTGGAAAAAACAAAATATCTCTCTCTTTCTCTCTTTTAAGTTCAGATTTGCTCATCTGTAGTAGTAAGTACTGAATTTGAAACCACAAAGAAGCAATTTGAACAATTTCAATGATTTTAACACTTTTCTGGTGCTCTCTATATATCTTTATATCATGATGAATATAGATCTAATTATATATAGAGAGCAGTAGAAAAGTGGTAATAGTGAAACCAGTCAACAAGTGTGCATAAAGGATAACGCAAATAAGAGTTAGTATCCACATGGAAAATAATCAAGAGAAAATGCATATTACAAGACCCATGGCTCCCAGGAGGAATCAATGGGGGAACTCAACGCGTATCGCTGCAAAACAAAGCAGCTTCCTCATGGGATAAGTGCCTCTATGGTCATATTGGTATGTTATTGATTGCATATATTTCAACTTAGAAGGATCTTACAACATATGTGATATATTTATTATTGTTGCATTTCATTGTTGTACAGTGCCTTATACATATCTATGGGACTAATATAGTCACTGTCAGGATTCGGCTCTGCTTGCCGGTTCAAGCAGTCATCACATGGCCACTAGTGATGAGCGAGTATGTTTTGTTAACCCTTTCGCCGAGTATGCTCGGGCGAGCACCGAGTAGTTACAGCTGATCAGTGTTATGTTTGAATCACTCCCGTGTGCATGATTTGCGACTGTTTGACAGCTTTAATACATGTGAGGAATGTGTAAAAAATAGACATTCCTCACATGTATTAAAGCTGTCAAACAGTCGCAAATCATGCACACGGGAGTAATTCAAACATAACACCGAGCAGCTGAAACTACTTGGTGCTCGTCCGAGCATACTCGGCGAAAGGGTTAACAAAACATACTCGCTTATCACTAATGGCCACTCATGTGATTTTCATGCTGACAGTCATTTGCAGATTAGCTTCTCTTCCTGCTTCTCTCAGTGAAGCAGATGCTGTATTACAGTATTTTACCCAACACTGAGAGAGGTAGGAAGAGCGGCTGATCAGCACGTGACTGCAAGTATGCTACCTAGGCAGAGTGAAGAAGTCAAGTTGACTTTGTCACTGGCTACTGAACTCTGTACATTGTAGTTAGCTGCTGGTGACAAAAGTTAGCTCGACTTCTGCACTCTGCAAAAGCAGGAGCTGAACTGACAAAGTAGGGAGCTCAGTAAGTGTTTAGTGTGCAGAGCACAGCAGCCGATGATTTGACTGCTGCGGCACTTTGCCCACTGAAGGTAAGAGTGGTTGGGAGTGTGCCACTCCATAAGGATGGGCCTGGGCATTACTGCTTGGTGCCAAAGATCTATAATTCAAGCAATGTATTGAAAACTACAGCTTGTAAGCAGTTGCTGATATCATTGTGAATTAAAGGGGACACTTACTTTATATTATACTGTGTGATGGACTATTAACGATGACAACAAAGTCTACTCCATCTGCATATCTGTTCTTAAAGAGCTATTCCCGCCTCCAAGATCCTATCCCAATATGTAGTAGGTGTAATAATACTAATATTAGCAAATACCTCCAATTAGAAATGTAGTACAGTTTTTTTGATTCGCTATGTCTCTTTCCTGATGTGCAGGGCATTGCAGGACCTTAGGTATCCATGGTTATGTCCACAGATAAAGTGACAGTTAGTTAGCTAGCTGCTAGTGGTCGTAACCATGGATACTTAAGGTCCTGCAATGCCTGCACATGAGGTAAGTGGCATAGCGAATCAAAAATACTATACTACATTTCTAATTGGAGGTATTTGTTAATATTATTGTTTTTATTATTATTATTATTATTATTATTATTAAACCTACTACATATTGGGATAGGATCTTGGAGATGGGAATATCCCTTTAATTCACATTATCTACAATTAAATATTCATTGACCTGGAGATTTTTGTCTAAACTGTGAAGTATAAAAAAAGCACTATAGGCGCCAATTTGTATCTCAGAAAGGGAGTTCCCTCAATTATGATTAATTGAATGAAATGGACTTGAAATCCCCTTAAGGTATGAAACATAAAGTCTCAGTTTAGCTTTACAGCTGGGGAAGATGATCAAGGATGATAATTTGAGATATAGGCAATTAATAGAGCAATCAATATCATCCCCGTCAGTTTGC